>NC_139534.1:68145034-68745034 GCF_965153285.1 Podarcis tiliguerta
TCCAGTAGCACCTTAGAGAGCAACTAAGCTTGTTCTTAGTATAAGCTTTTGTGTGCATGCATACTTCTTCAGATACACATTGAAATACATTGTTTTCTTTTACTAAATCAAATTGTGAAAAACAGTCCACGTGACTACAAAGGTGAATTTTGATAAGATTCTCTGGCACTGCAAGTTAGGATTGAGATCACACTGGGTTCTACTTGAGTTCTTTTGGTGAAATACCAGTAGGTGGCACTGGAGATTCTTACAGCTAGTACTTCCAGGCTTCCTTCATATAGGGATGACCCATGACACATAGGAGTGGCTTGGAAGACTTTTAAATTCTGTTCAACTTAGTCATTTCTTTCAGCTGGGTACTCCTACAAAAACCATGCTATTTGAAGGTAAAACAAACAGATGTGAAGGAACCGTACACTAATCTTCCATGCGCTGCATCGTTTCCCATCTTGCTTCCAAGAGTAAGAGTGACAAACATCTGTGTGGCACAACAAAATCAATGAACCTTTGTTTCACTACCAGCAGAAATGAAAAGTACCGTAATTTTCCTACGAACAACTTGTAACAGACAGTGTGAATAAGAAGAGCTGCATGACCTATACAGCATTTGAATGAAAACTCTTGTATGATTCAACAGGAATCTCTTCTCTGTCAAAAGTATATTTTGGATTTGAATGGGAAAACATGGAGGACATATTATTTTATCTTTGTCAGATAGCAGAGAATGTAATCTGAACTGCAGTTTAACTGTAAATTAGGAAACAATCCCATGGAAAACAAGCCCTCCCCAATGAACAATGCCTTCTGCCTGTAGAGATTCAGCTTTCATGGATCAAAGGACCCTTTCAGATGTTTTTATTCGTAGCACCCTCTCTGTAGAATTACCTCCCATCTAAACTAAAGCCAATGCTAACTCTGAGGCCATTCTGGTACAGTGGTACCTCAGGTTAAGTACTTAATTCGTTCCGGAGGTCCGTTCTTAACCTGAAACTGTTCTTAACCTGAAGCACCACTTTAGCTAATGGGGCCTCCCACTGCCGCCGCACTGCCAGAGCACGATTTCTGTTCTCATCCTGAAGCAAAGTTCTTAACCCAAGGTACTATTTCTCGGTTAGCAGAGTCTGTAACCTGAAGTGTATGTAACCTGAAGCATATGTAACCTGAGGTACCACTGTAGTTCCTTTAAAAACACATTTATTTTCTCAGGTCTCTGTTACAAGTTAGTTGTATTAATTTAACTCTTCACCAAAGCGAGGTTTAACGTTTTTCCCTCCAATGTCCTGAGACATAGATTTTCAAAGGGCCAAGTCCCCGCCATGTGCGAATGTGATAAGGTGTCGCCGGAGTCGCTCCAGCACATTATGTTCTCTTGCCCCTTGTTCAATGTGCTACGGGCAAATTTGCTGGGATCAATCATACAGAAACTAATGGGTACCCCTCCAACATTCCACCTTGCCCAAATCTTGCAGGATAAGGATACCCATACGACCCTGAAAGTGGCTAGGTTCCTGGCCGCGGTCCTTACCCAAAAGCGACGCCAAGGAGCACTACAAGCTAATTAAGGTGCAGGATGCCATTCCATCTTATAGTATTTTATTGTTATAGTGGTGTTTTAGTGGCTGTTTATTTTATTTTTTTTTCTTTCCCCACGTGCACAAGCTGTTATTTATGTTTTTTCTGTATGGGCCCACGGCCGTAATAAATAAATAAATTGAATTAACTCTGCCCTGGCCTGATGGCTGATGTTTTTATTTTGTATTATAATAGAGAGAGAGAGAGAGAGAGAGTTTTACTGTACACCACCTTGCAATTTCAAATGAAAGGTGGCATGTTTATATATTCCAATAAATATTTAAAAATGGGAAGAGAAAAGGCTTTTATGTCCATAATGTTTCCGATTTTTTTTTTTTTTTTTTAGAAAAGGGAATCAAGGTAGATCCTGAAGGCATAGTTTGAAGTAGCTAGGTCCAAATCTGAGAGAGAAGATCCATATTTTTCATTAAATGGAGCTGGTTAAAAACCAGTGATTAAACACAAGTCTTATTGCCTGACACTGTTATGTAGTTTCCTAACAAAGCAATGTATTTTTTTGCAGACATTGCATATGGACCCTATAAAGTTAACATCTGCACGCCTTACTGTCGTACATGTAAAATTATGTGTAGATATAATACATCCTAATGTGTTCAGAAAAAATTGTACGTTTATTGAAAGTATGTTCATCTGTGTGGATTTGTATTAGTCTGGTTACATGCTGTTCCGCTTCTGCGTGGCATTTCTTGAAGTCTGAGCAACACAACAATACACGTGCTCAGCAAAAAAATCAGAAGCAATTTGACAAATATTATATGGCTATGGTGCAAGATGTCATCACTAAAGATAATGTATTATAAATGGCTTTTTAAAATGCAATTAGTTACATATTTTTGCATAAAAGGACAACTGCAAGAAATCTAGCTAGAGGAAGCCTAAACTTTTCAATTCACATTGAAAAGAGTGTCAGCATTCCCTAATTCCAGCATTTCAACCATGCTTACCCATGCAAAATTTCTATCACAGAATTCTCTTGCTGTGGGAAAAGTGAGATTTACCCAGATTTATTCCTTCACAAAGAAATGAGCCAACTGCATAGACAGATCTCATTACCTTACAAAATGCTAAGCAGAGGAGATGGCTGCACTTCAAAAAGCTATTAGTAAGCACTTTGTAGAACCAATTACAAAAGCCCATATATGGTAATTAAAGCAAACATTGCACAAAGTTTATACTAGCCACAATCAAAGCCAAAGAATGATACATGTTCTTTCATTTCCAACATTCCTGGCATTGTTTCACTAAGTGACACAATAAACTGTAGACAACGTTCTGAATTTCCAGTGATTGTACACTTCCTTTTCCCTGCCAACTAATTTCTTCATATCTCTGATATGCTATTTACAGGATCATGCTTAATTACAAGTAGGAAGAAATGACAATGCACAAACTATTTATACAATCAGCATTATTCACAAAGGTGCAAAACATTACAACTTAAAACAAATTCCCCCTTTAATTTCTGGAAAATGTGCTCTGAAAATGTCCAAGACCAGTGACCTATTGATAATACAATCTCACTAAATCAGAATGGGCTTGTTCACATAGCACATTGCATCATAATTTTAAACAAGCTATGATTTCTCTTCTCATGAGGTGGCCAAAGTATTGGAGCCTCAGCTTCAGTCCTTCCAGTGAGCACTCAGGGCTGATTTCCTTAAGAATGGATAGGTTTGATCTTCTTACAGTCCACTGGACTCTCAAGAGTCTCCTCCAGCACCATAATTCAAAAGCATCAATTCTTCTGCGATCAGCCTTCTTTATGGTCCAGCTCTCACTTCCATACGTCACTACTGGGAAAACTATAGCTTTAACTATATGGACCTTTGTCGGCAAGGTAATGTCTCTGCTTTTTAAGATGCTATCTAGGTTTGTCATTGCTTGAAAAGAAGACTCCCTGGAAAAGACTCTGATGTTGGGAAAGATTGAAGGCACAAGGAGAAGGGGACGACAGAGGACGAGATGTTTGGACAGTGTTCTCGAAGCAACCAACATGAGTTTAACCAAACTGCGGGAGGCAGTGGAACACAGGAGTGTCTGGCGTGCTCTGGTCCATGGGGTCATGAAGAGTCAGACACGACTAAACAACTAAACAACAACAACATGATTTCATGTGAACAAGCAGTGCATTTGTGCATGCTGTTTAAAGGTTTCTGTGGTGCTCCTTGCCCACCCCTGTTGCCGCTGCACCATGAACAAAAGAGGAGGGGAGTCTAATTTGTCATGTTGTCTGAACCCAGGTTCATGGTTTGTTTCTCTCCAAACAAACTACAAACTCAATTTCAGACACTTTGACAAGCAAAACTTGGGCTTCTTTTTCTGCAGCACTTTTCTGCTGTGAGCACTGGCAGCATTCTGTGGGTTCACAATAAACTATAGTTTGTTTTAATTATGGCTTAATGGGACGTACAAACTGGGCCAGTGTATGCTCTCTCTTTATTATGTTTTGAAAAAATGAAACATTAGAGAAATGTTTTTTAAAGCATTAACCACTAGAGGAATTTTGTTTCTGCAGAAACTACCAAGAAAGAGAAGGGGGGAGGAAGGATGCTGATTCACCAAAGAATGGCAGACAAATTGCATTTTAGCATGGGATTTGGGAACGTATTTTGCAATTCCTGTGCATCCTGGGTGAATAGTACTGTTAATTATGTCTAAGATAAATGATAACCTCTTGCCTTCAACAGTCTCCAGCCAATATATCTGACCTGCTGCTAGGAAATTATTTTATCTCTGTTTTAAGTTATAAATTTATCTTGGTGTTTATTGCCCTCTGTGTCACACTACTGAACACATAACTGTGGTTACTCCTTAAATTTCTGCATTCTAAAATACTCTATAGAACGGGATGTTCTGTGATGGAAAAACCATCGAGATTACTTGAAATACTGTAGCTGTAGGGGTAGAGCCTTTAAAACATATGGAAACCAATCCTTATGAGGAATGGTTTAGAGAGCTGGATATGTCTAGCTTAGAGAAGAGAAGACTGAGAGGTGATATGATAGACATCTTCAAATATATGAAAGGCTGCCACATGGAAGATGAAACAAGCTTGTTTTCTGCAGCTCCAAAGGCTGGAATCCAAATCAATGGATTCAAATTACAAAAAAATGAGATTCTCACTTAAACATTAGAGAAAACTTTCTGATGGTAAGAGCTGTTCGACAGTGCAATGGAATACCTTGGAAGGTGGTGGACTTTCCTTCACTGGGAGGTTTTAAACAGAGGCTGGGATTCTTTAGTTGTGATTCCTGTATTGCAAGGGGATGGACTAGATGACTCTTGTGGTCACTTCCAACTCTACAATTCTATGATTATGGAATATCAAAACAATTTATTTCAATTCAAGGTTTTGTAGATAAAATGAAGGAAAAATGTTTTTTTACATCTGCAAAAAACCTACTTACATTTTTTCGGCACAATAACAATAATTCCACATAACACATTTCTCATTTGTTCAAGCTGATTCTGCTGAACTTCTCCAGTAGTACAACAAAATCACCTTACCTAAATATTTTAGATTTAGGGAAAGAGTATTATTTTTCAGATAGGCTCATCTTTTTAAAAATGAATACAGAGAGCTATCCTCATACATACCATGTATGAAGCCAATGAATTTGCAGCATCCACCATCCAACTGATCCCCCGCCCACTTCCTCCAGTGGGAGCTTCTGCTCAATCCGAGTGCCTACTGTAAAGAACCACCCTCCTAGATGTGGCCAAAGGCCCATCGAGGCCAACATTTTGTCTTCACAGTGGCCAACCAGATGTCTATAGGAAAGTGTGCAAGCAGGTAATGAGCACAACAATGCTCTCTCCCTTTGTGATTATCAGGAACTGGTATTCACAATCATACTGTCTTCAGCCTTATAGAAAGAACATCCAAGTAGGTTGTGGACTCCATTGGAGGTTTTCAAGCAGAGGTTGGATACCATGTCATGTCATGGATGATTTAGCTAAGATTCCTGCATTGCAGGGGGTTGCACCCTTGGGGTCACTTCCAACTCTGCAATTCTATCGTTCTATGATTTTTTTAAAAAAAATCTCCCAAATTGGTGACCATCATTATATCTTGTGGGAGTATATTCCATAATTTACGGTAACTATGTGGTGTGTGAAGTACTTATTGGTTTGTCCAAAATTATTTATTATTATATTAGTTATTAAATTTCTATACTGCCCTTCACCTGAAGATTGCAGGGCGATTTACAATATAAAAACACAGAAATACATACCATAATAACAAACAAAAACAGGACCCCACAATTTATTATTATTATTCCCAAGATCCAGTATTATAAGGGAGAAGTGCTATCCACTTTCTACACACCATGCTTATTTTTATGCCCCTCTCTGTCTCCCCTTATCTCCCCTTTTCTCTAAACTAAAAATTTCCAAATGCCATAAACTTTCTTCATAAGTTCTTCAAACTTTCTTTTCTTCAAAGTTGCTCCAGCCCCTTGATCATTTTAGCTGTGCTTTTCTGGAGGAGTGATGCAGAAGCATGAGCTTGAGACCATATAGCCTTTTTGAGGTGAGAAGATCAGAATTGTACACAGCATCCCATGTAGTCACACCATAGATTTGTGTGACAACATTATGATATTGACAATTTTATATTTATTCCTGTTCCTAATGATTCCTAGCATAGAATTTGCCTTTTGAACACCAGCTGCACAAATGAAATTTGCCCTTTCATTTGTGGAAATCCTACTCATAATCCAACCCAATGTATGGTTTAATTGTTGTTTTTGTTACTTTTGGTTTAACTGTTGTTTTGCTATTATATAATTGTATTTATTAACTGTATGGCTTGATTTTACTGTTGCAATTTGATTCTAGCTGATATTGTAAGCTACAACGGGTTCAATTTGAAGATACGCAAGATATAATTTTATTTAATTTTTGCAACAACAACGTAATAATGTCTAAAAATTGAAAGAAAGGACATATTTTTCATAAAGGCTTCTTATTAAACAACAATGTAAAATTCCTGCAAAGCCTTGGACTGCAAAAATTACTTTGCATCATAATTAATACAAGTCTTCTAAGCACATTTAGAGCACGTAAAATACTTAGTAAGAATGTGATTAACAATTCCAATGTGATAAAGCAATCAAAGAAATTCCTAGAAAACCAAAGCTAGTCACATATACAAACAGAGGTATTACCGGCCATGTCATTATCAGAAGTCACAGCCTAAAAGGATAATCTGATTAAACACATGACTTTCAAACTACTTTATTGTGAGCATTAACAGTATATGCATTCTCTGAACACACAGTGTAAAGCTAGATGCCCATAGCCAGTTAATCTTTTGGTTCCAGTTTAGAAATGCATTCTCTCTCACAAGACCAATGCAATACTCCAGTTCAAGAACACTTTTGGGGGAAAATATTTGATTTGATGGTACATGTATTCACCCCAAACACAATGGGAATAGCCACCCTCCTAAGTCTTCCATATGTCAGTTAGATAGATCAGGGGGAGCCAAGGTGGTTACCTCCAGATGTTGTAGTTCTTATTAAACTGTGAATTACTCAGACTTGAAAGAGATGAACATAGCTGAGCAATATTACTTTAGTCAGATCGACCCAAACAATTCAAGGAATTTAAAACAAAACCTTGGATCTCTCTCTCTCTCTCTCACACACACACACACACACACAGAGAGAGAGAGAGAGAGAGAGAGAGAGAGAGGGGTGCTGATAATACCAAGGTCGCATTCGATCCTCATATGGGACTGTGGCATAGTCCTGTACCGCAGGGGGTTGGACTAGATGATCCTCAGGGTCCTTCCAGCTCTACGATTCTATGATTCCACTTCAGCTTGGGCAGCAGGAGGCTTTTTTTAATAAAAGCCAAAAAACCCCCAAATAAACCGAAATATAGTAATTGTAATAACTATTTTCAATATTTAATTTCTATAACATGATCACTGTTGTTCATGTGCTAGTAACTTCCATATTACTACAATGTGGTCTATGTGGGACTTCCCTTGACCTGTAAACTGCAGCTAGCGCAACATGTAGTGTCTCGGCTGCTCACTAAGGCTGACTATTACAGTACCATCATATTATTCTGCTACTAAATTGGCCTCCAAGTAGCTACTGTTCTAAGTACAAATTCCTCTTAAGCACTTCTCAAATTTACCATCTCAGTGTGGTTTTTCTGCCTGAAATATGCAGTACAAAAATATGAGATAATGATGATAAAGACTCAACATCATCAACATACTTCCTACCCATCCCTCACCACAAGGTCCCAGGGCAGGTCACAGCCCTTTAAAAATACAGTATTTATGTATGGCCTATGAACTATGTTATCAGTAGGTATTTCATGCTAGTGAGGAGGAAGAGGCAATGCCACCTTAATCAATTCTGTTTTGCACTTGGTTTCTGTGACTTTTGCTACCAACCAATGGAGGATGGCATAGCAGCATGCACTGCTGACCTTCCGTCCCAGTACCACATGCTGTTACTGGTTAGAGAAAAGGGCAGGAGGCAAGGCAGCAGATGCGGCGGAAGCATATCCGATGATCCTGACACTATGCTTATACTGTTTCGAGCTCCCTGCTGCCTTGCCCCTCTCCCTCTTGATAACTGGCAGCAGTGTGCAGTGTTAGGAAGTCAGATCAGCAACACAATCCCACTCATGTCGCTACTGTAGCCAATTTAGCAAAACAAAAGTCTGAAGTTTTGTAAATTCTTCTTCATTCATCTCAGTTCCCTAGCTCCTGTACCCATGTTTCTGAAATTTTACAGGTTACTTCCTTAGGAACACTCTACAATGGATGCCATTATCATACTAAAATCCTAAGAAAAAAACCTAGCACAAACCTCCCTGAATCAATAACTCCCAAGCAATTCATGAATTAATATAAACCAGTCTTCTGAAATTTGGCAGGTTTCTTACCTGGGGGCATCTCTATGATGTACACTATTTTAATATAAATTGGACACAAAACAACAGGGGATATTAAGTGCATCATTTTTTAACGACCCTAAACTGTAAGGGCCGTCTTTCCAGGAAATTCACTGCACCAATTATTCTGAAATTTGGCAGTATTCATCCCTCACAAGGGGTTTTTTAAACAAGGAGTTTCATTGTTTTTTAAAAAAATTAGATTGAAGGGTGCCCAACAGAAAGATTCCTGGGCTACTTACAAACAGCAAGGTAAACTATGCCTGCAAATATCCAATTCTGTCAAAAAGAGGGGGAAGTTGCAGGCATTTTTATTTTCCTATAATAGTGAATGAGAGAGGGCATGGAGCTTCATTTTTTCCAAATTGAGATATGAACCCAGGCTGAATTAGGAAGTTTTCAAAATGCTTTATAACAAGTCAGGTAGTTTTTCAAAGAACCAAATCTGGGTCTGAACTGAATAGTGTATTCTGTGCTGAAAACTATAGGAAAAATTAAAGTGATGTAAACAGATAAAATTAACTATATTAAACATCAGAGAGTTCAAGACACTCCCATATGAAATAGACTCTAAGACATCCAAACAATGAGATTTTTCTTCAAGTCTTTTATGTATGATGACAGCAAGCGCTCCAAAATGAAACAGGCAACAGTTTGTTCTTTGGTGGTCTCCATTTTTTAGCTGATTATTATTCCCAATAGAAACCAATCTACTTGGCTGAATTAAAGTGAGAGGTGACATAGTGAAGCCCAGAAATGGGATAATATGTCAATTAGGAACATATTCAGAGATTAAAAGCGAAGAAAAAGCTGTGTGCTAACACCGTGTGTGTCAAGTGTAATTTTTAATAATTTGCCATATCCTTTCTGTCCTAAACTGTGTCTCATCTACATCAGTTGTAACAGATGAAGATGGGAATGCTTTAAAATTAATCTCATGTATATATAGCTCAAAGTCACAGTTCCCTCAGCTAGTTTGTACTTTAATACTATCATGTGAATAAGCTTTTAGCAGTAGAGTTCATATTAAAGACACAGTCTTCACATGTCAAGCAAAGGAAAACAACATTTTTTTTAAATTAATGAGCTACTTATTAAAATACTCAAGACAACTAGGTCAAGCAGAAGCAAACACAAGGTTGGAATAATATCCTAATCTATTTTAAGTGCTTAAACTTTGTATACTATTAATGTAAAATGGATTGTATTTAAAGTAAATGTATTGGGGGGAGAAGCATACTTTAGTACACTATGTGCAGGCTTGGCTGACAAATATTTCATCTTAATGCAGTAGAAGACATGTTCTAGATCAGTCTGACCTTGAACAGAGAATAACCAAGCTAAAGCTAGTAAACCCTCTCATATTTTAGAGTAGAAAATAAGATTTAAATTTGAAAGATTTAAAAAGATTTACATCAACCACAATCAATTTATGATGAAGCAATTTCATAAAATATTTTCACTGATTTTTATGACATTAATGAGATCATACATTTTTCTGAAAAAATAGTGTTCACACAACTTGTTTAGCATATATGCTTTACATTATTTATATAAACTATTAATGGAACACCAAAGCATTCAAACAAACAATGCAGATGAGTTTCTGAACTGCTTATAAGACAAATTAACAGTTTAAAAGACAGAAAGAGAGGTCCTCAAAGGTGCAGTACAAAATAATATATCAGCGTAACATGAATCATGTGTCATAGCTCTTCTTTAGTGGCAACTGATTTAATCCGTTTAAACTGTTTAGGAACTTGTGGCCTTCCAAATTTTGTTGTTCATACTACAATTCTGCTCAGCCTAGCCAGCAAAGCAAACATTCAGGGATTATGAGAGCCATAGTCCGAAATCAGGAGGGTATCCTGTTACCTACACTTGGGTTAAACTCATTGCCACTGAAAAAAATAAAAAAAATTGCATTTGGCCAATAAATCATCCTCTGTATACTTTTGAGATCCCTTCCTAGCAGTTAAATGCTAATCATGATAAAATTATGACTCAATGAGCACCACATAGGAGACATGTGGAAGCCAGACACTTTTAATCCAATTAATCTAGGATACATACAATCAGTAAACAAATGTGAATCACTTATGTCATAAAGTGAGCAAACACAAAATAGAACTTTCCCACATGTTTAGAGCAGACACAGACACATGAAAATATTTTTAAAATACCTTGTTAATCCATTTTTTAAATCTCAATAAACGAACCTGAAGTGTTCCCACAACCACAAATGTACATTAAAACCGTCCGTCCTGCTTCAAACTATTTTTTTCTGAGAGACAAAAGACAAAACAAAAACCCCAGCAACTTCTGCTTTGAATCCAAAAAAGTTGGTTTACTCCATTTGTTATGGCTGTATTGTTTGGAGCTCAAACACTTCAGCTCAAATTCCTACTTGGTTGGCCAACTTGAATGGTCTGGTGGACCTTAAACAAATTGAAATTTCTCTGAGATTATGCTTCATTTTAATGTTCTCTTTAGTTTACGGTATGTGGGTAAGTACATATGTGGCTCTGCCTCTCTCCTGCAGGCAACAATTCCTGAAATTCCCAAACTGAAACCAAGCCCAATGTCATGTAATAGTGCATAGAATGGTATAAAGCCCTTACTTGGAAATGCCATTTCTCTAGGATGCGGGGAGACTAATTTGTCACTGAGAATTAAAGTATATGTGTCAGGGAACTGCCATCAGCTCAGAGGCGAGAGGTGGAAAGGCAGTTGGGTTATAGGGAACCTACAAAGATCGTGTGAAGCAGCTCTTCCTCCAGCGAGGAGGGAAGCCCCGCCTCCAGTGGGGAGGCAAGTCCCCCTTTGCCAGCGCCCTCTCTGCGCAGTCGGTTTACGCGCAGAAAGGGGAGGACAAGGATGGGGGTCAAAAGACTGTTATGCTGGGGAAAGTTTAAGGACCGCCCACTCCGAGATTCTGCTAGCGATTGAGCAGACATGGACTTGACACGCTCTGCACTGTAAATGTTTTTGTACAGATAATAAAGCCTGGAAAAGACCGGTGAGAGTCTTGGCAGTTCGCTCTCAAGCAACCACGCAGGCACATAACAATATGGAAATGTAAAGCAGTTTACTGAAACACAGTTTACAAAGACAGAACAAAATAAATTAGAGGGAGAAAAGAATCAGACTTTAATATGACCCTGTTGGCAAGCGTAGTGGCAAGTTTGAAATTTTGTAAAAGTTGTATGGCTACATTATTATAAGCTGCATTATAAAAGCAGAGATATAATGAGATATAATGTGAAAAAAATTGTCTGTAGTGTCAAAAATCTGTTATTTTTAGAAAGGCTATTCAAAGGTTTATGAAAATCTGAAATCTAATCAGGATATTAATCTACACCAAGACTACGGGCAGTGCATGTAACTAAAGGGTATGCTACATTTACAGAAGGCCATATTAACAGGAATTTGGAGAGTAGGGTTTTACCAAGGGTAAAGCTAAAAAATGTCTAAGAAAACCTGTGAAATGGTTTTTGGTTACTTTTTACCAACATTGCTGTGAACCTCTATGTCCATGTTTGGTATTCCTGACACACCTGCCCACTATTGCAACAACATAGCTAGAAGAATCAGACATATTCTGTGCACCTATGCTTAAAAAATGCAGGAGTATTTAAGAAGTCTAAAATAGATAGGGCAATGCCTTTAACATTAACAACTCCTCAGGGTCACCGACAAACAGTTATAAACCCTTAGCCTCTTTGTTATGCTCCGAATAAATTCATGCACTTCTTCCAGACCACAGAAACTCTAGAACAAGTTTAAAATATTAGTTCTGGAATCTGAATAAAAGAACTTCTAACCACACTCATGAAGAACAAACAAAAGCAGACAATTTAAGATTTAACTGTGTATACAGCATTTTCATTTGAATTGCTTTTAAAAGCAATGCACGTGATGCATCAATGGCTTTGAATTTTATATCAGCCGCTAAACTCTTCTAGGTGTCTTTTACTACAGAAAGCAGCCAAACTTTCCAATGAAGTGTATTATACAGACCAAAATATGTGGGAATAACACCTTATATGTTTTGCCTTCTACTGCCAGAACATAGTAGCCTCAGTTTTAATGTAAAACTTTGCTACTTCACATCTCTTACACTAGAAGGCTTGGTCACATTGGGTTGTTTCCATTATGTTCACACTATGAATGGAAGGAGCTTTAATTTCATTCTTCATGGAGAAAGAATTCTGTTCACAGAAGGAGGTTCCAGCCTCAGTAAAAGCAGCAGAAAGCTGTGGCAGCACACTAACAGCATAGCATACTACAGAAGTAGTCAACTTTTAAATCCAGTATGTATTTTGATATTTGCCACCTACAAGGGAAGAGCATGCATACATGGCCTTTGTTTTCTGTGAGCTCCTGCTTGCCTTCTTCTGTGACTATTGATCTAATTTAGACACATGTATTCTGTTCTTGGTGTTATAAAAAGATAATATTGAAATTCTATTCATAGTTACACCAATGTAAGTCTCACTGAGTTCAATGGGGCTCACTTTATGGATATGATTCCTATTCAGATTCAAACATGCTTAGCTTCGGGGAGGTGGTGGCCTATTGTGCCTTCAGACCATGCTCTGGGAGCTTCTGGGTAGTTAAGTACAAGATTGGTCTCCAAACCATTTATACTTTTGAGTGTATAATCCTGTGTATGCTTACCTGGGATTATGAAAATACCACTAAATAAGAGTTGGCCAACTTTCTGTGAACATGCAAAGGACTGCTCTGTAAATCTCACTGCAATCTATCAGAGTTTGTGCTTCATTTTAATGTTCTCTTTAGATTATGTGGTTAAGTACATATGTAGGCTTTGCCTCTCCCCTGCAGGCAACAATTCCTGAAATTTCCAAACTGAAATGAAGCCCAATGTCATGTAACGGTGAACAGCATGGTACAAAGCCCTTCCTTGGAACTGCCATTTCTCGGTGGGGGGGGGGGGGAGACTAATCTGTCACTGAGAACTGAAGTATACGGAAATTTAAAGCAGAAACACAGTTTACAAAGACATAACAAAATAATTAGAGAGAGAAAAAGAAAGAATCAGACTGCTTTAATATGACATTATCTAATAAGAAATTATTACAAACTGCATTATGGATCAAAACATAGCTATCTGAAGCATCAGCTTCACTCAGATCACCCTGCCTGCACGCCAAGATCAACCACGTAGAGGCCTTCCTCATATGCTTATCTTTGAGCACTGGGCCTTTTAAACTGTGCTTCCACATCTCAGGAATGCAGAGCTGGTTCATCAAGCATCATCCCTACACACTTGCAAGAAGTTTTTTAAAAACACATCTGTGTTTTTTTTAAAAAAACAATACTTGACTGTTGCTTGAAATCAGGCTTTGTTCTGTGGGGTTGCCAATGTACTTTGTCATTATTTAGTTTTGGGTTGGCTGGACATTTTCCTTTTAATTTAGTTAGCTTTAATTAAGTATGTTTAATGTGGGTGTGCTATATTTTGATTCATACACCATCTATGGAAAACATTTGCCTGTAAATGTTGCATTAAAATATTTCATGTAAAATAACCATGTTTATTTTTTGGGATTTTGCATTTTTCCAATTTCAGTGATGCAGTTCTTGGTTCAACATCCATAAAAATGCATCTGAAATTACTTATTTTGAGAGAAAATGTGTTTAAAAATGCATATTTTGTACAAAATGCATAGATAAATGTGAACTTGCATAATTTTTTTTTAATTCACAGATTCCTGCCGAAACAGGACTTCGGGATGAACAGAGTTGAAAATAACTCAGACCAAACATACACTTATCTCTATTAAAATATTACTCCAAACCATTTAATAATTTTTGCTAACAAAACTAGCAACAACCATTAATTTGTTGAAGCTCACTATCATGTTCAATACTGGAAGGACCTTAGCCTTAGCCAAAGAGCAAGTTGGAAAGAAGCAGTTTCAAACATTTTATAATAAATTTCACAATTAAGTGTTGCGATATCTTGGTCCCTAGATTCTCTCTACAAAGGATTCCAAATAATGTGTCATAGAGAAATCATTTAAAATTTCCAATTTGGGTAAATTACTTCAGCAAGCATTTTAAACTGTCCAGAAATTAGTAATACACATGTTTTAAAGGGGAACTGCCAAGAAGGTTACACCCAAAATCTAACCTAACTTTTCTATTTTTAGGAATGTATTCACAGATCTAAGCATGGGGTGGGAGTTAAGCATTTTAAATCTAAATGATTATACAAACATGCAAACAGTAAGAAAGTACATGTTCTAATTATGGAAATCTGTGTACATGAATAACACGCAAACCCTTACAATTGATATTTCTATATCAATGGCAGTATATTAGCATTGACCATCATCCCATAATGGTTTGTACTATATTGCTTTGTACTGCATTGTGTTAATGCTATATAATACATGTATAAAAATAGAATTGTTATGTTTTAATCTATTCCAATACACAGACATCCAGCAGAGGGAGTAATATGTTTTTAAAATCATTCTGAAATGTAGAACTAAGAACCTGTGTTAAACCACAAATAAGAGAGCAAATAAAAATACCATGTTGAACTGCTTTCTATAAATATACAAATTACATTGAACAGAAACTAATTTTGGGGGGGGGGGGCGAGGGGGAAGAAGTAAAAAAGAGGTTTCAAATAAGCATCCCTTTAAATCTTACTACTAAGACTCAAGGGAAAGACGTTGAACATAGAATTATAGCTTTGGAAGGGACCCAAGGGTCATCTAGTCCAACCCCCTGCAATGCAAGAATCTTAGCTAAGGCATCCATGACAGATGGCCATCCAACCTCTTCTTAAAAGCCTCCATGGACTCCTTCCACAATCTCCAGAGAGAAACCATTCAACTGGTTAATGAGCCAAATGTAAATTGGAAGACAGTTAAGTACACCAAAATTATTGAATAATATTTGAGTTTGCATAAACATTTGTTTTAATTCAGATCCCCAGTTATTATGGGCCAGGCAACTGAAGCTGTAGATGAAATGTGCATGAGTGAGGTACATTAAGAGCTGGGTATGTGACTGAAGAACTTGTAGAAATGAGTTCCTAGGTTTGTGTGCATGTGCTGTGTGAATGATTCAATAAGATATTTACCTGAAGATTGATCTCTGCTTCATAGAAAGTCAGGCAAGAGCAATAATGCCGTTCAGAGTTTATATCTGTGAGCACCACCACAAAGAACGTAGGCTGCTTCCTCTCTCTGGACAGATGCCATCCTCCAGGCTGACAAAACTATGATCAAAGAAAGCACAAGTATAGTTTTAACCCACAGGCCAACTACATTGATTAAAAATAATAATTTATAATGTGTAAAACTATGATAAATACAAATACTTATAATGGACAGTGTTTTTAATTTTATTTTATTGCAGATCTACTTGACAGTTCACAAACTCGGAACACTTGGAAACATTTCTAGTATGGCATATTTTGTTCTTACAATATTGACAGCTGCCGAAATAACTCATCTAAATTATACACACAAACACTTCCAAAACTGTGGCATTTTTTTTTTATTCCCAGAATTTTCCATTGTAGTGTTGCTCTTCAGAAATCAATGGCTCACCAATAGAAAGAGTGGTGCTTTTTGGCTACTCCATTATTATTTGCCCAGAACTACACACACACATCTTGAGTTCCTCAGGGCCTGCTTTCCAGAATCCAAACCTGGTGCCAGACTTTTGCAGTAACTCTGGACTAAATAAAACAAAAACTATTGTACTGTACCTTACTTTGCAACATCTAAATTAAAGTTTCTGTATTCAAGACTACAAAGTATCAGGCTGCAAAATAGAATAAATCACAGAACACAAGTAGCAGAAATGCTGCTAATTAATGGAAACTGGAATTCAGTGCTATTTTTGTACTAATCAGATTCCAATCAGTATTTTAATAATGAGGCTAATTTCATCTAACGAAACATATATAAATAGCTTATTTTGTACAGAAGCCCATTAACATATCCAAACAGCTTTCTAACACTATTTTCCATTCTATTACATATTTGACTCAAAATCAGAGATTATTCAGCACAAGGATCTGTGCAGACTAATCCAGATAACATGACACTTGCATAACAAGATCTAATTTGGTTTCTCACAACAGGTCCCAAGAAGTGGTGGTACAGTGTATTTGTAACATTTAATTTGTTAAGCCAGTAGGTATTTTAATCACTGCTTTATGAGATTTTTGTCTTTACAAAAAAAGAAGTCAAACCTTATTTCCTCCATAAACCTTTAGGAGACTCCCTTGTTCAATGAACTTCAAGTATCTCTCTGGATTATTTCATAATCCATATTTCAAAAAACAAAACTAAAATAATACAGAATTAAAACACTGTGATAAACAATCTGCTTTGTCTAGGTAAAAGAATGAATTTCTCAGTGAATGTGGAAGGCTACTGAAAAAGGTATTTAAATATTAAAGGAGGATCTTTTTATCATCTGTTGGGAATATTCAACACAATATGTTTCAACAACCTTACTCAAGGCACTCAATTGTGTATTAACTGAACAGATAAGAGCTGGCCGCAATTCCTAAAATGAGTGCATATTTATCTATATTTTGTAAAGACAAGCATTAATGTTTCTGTTCCTCTAGTGAAGCTATCTCAAGAGACCCATGCGACTAATTTAAAATGAGGTATACATTCTTTAATAAGTTCTATGTCATAAGTTTTCCTGAGGCTGTGAGGTGGTGATGTCACTCACTGTCATGACTCAGCTTACTGTATAATAAAAATGTAAGATTTGTAGTGCTGTATCAGATTCCTGAATGTGCCTGAAGTCAGGGTGGGGTTGTTGAGCATAAGAGAAGACAAGTTGCACAAAAGTAGTGGCTGTGGCATGGAGCTAGAACGGAAGGACACGGAGTGTAGAAAGTAGTGGGAGAGTTCTCAATAGGTGTCAGGAGCTCAGGAAAGGAATGTCGAGTGTGAAGAATTGACTCTTTGTTGTCAAAGGTTAGGGAAAGGTATGTCCATCAGTCCTACATCTCTCAGCTACTCCCAGGTGCGCACCCAATGAGGCAGTTGCAGCAACAGAGAGGTCCAGCCCCCCAACTTGGTTCATGTATCGCCCTCCACCCGAGCTGTAAACCAGCAGGCAAAGACTCTGCCTGCGTGTAACGAGTTTCTGCTCCTCCCACTTCAACCCTCTTCTGGTCGTTGTTGCTTTTTTTTGAGACAATGGAACAGGAGAGATGGGGACAGGAGGAGGAGGTAGGGAAGCCCTTGATTCTCCACCAGCCTGACCTCTCTCTCTCTCTCTCTCTCTCCTCCTGAACCTGTTCTTCACTCTCCAGTCCTGCAGCTACTCCTGACTCGTCTCCTGGCTGTTACAGGCTCCCCCGGATCAATGATCACTTCTTCCAACCCATCTTCTCCCAACGGCCACTCACCAGTATCCAGCCACCACTATTCAGTGCTCAGCCTGTCCCTGACAATAGACTAGGAACAATGGTTGCTTTTAAAAAGGTACAACAGAATAATCTTAGAATGGGGTTGTCTATGGTAAATAAATGTTTCAGCTAAGGATGGATTTTAATTTAAAGTTGCCAATTTAACTAACAAAGCTTGCGAACCAGCCAATCCTAGTGACCAAATCTCCAAATTAGTACATCAAGCATCAATGTACTCCTGGTGGCTGCCCTACATTCATGGATATTCATTCTTCTGGAGATTTGCCAAAAGTGCATACCCAGGAGCCATTTGGAAATATTGCAAGACCTTTGAATTTAAAATGGATTTTGGTGGTTAGCTAAAAACAAATGTAGGATTGATACTTGTGCTTTATATATGGTTGTCAGTTTCACAAATATAATAATAATATATTTTATTGTACAGTGTTCCCTACTTTAAGCATTTAGATTAAAGTATGCTAAAGCAGAAATTCTGTATATAAATTTAGTGCATTGGTGGGCTGAGCAAGATTGTGATTGAAGTTTTATAATGTATGGCAGCAGAAGGAATTATTCTTTGAATATATTTAATGTTTTCGAAGTGCCTTCAGGAACCATCATAAAATGACATTAAGGTCATACATGGAAGCCATGTTGTGAGAACAGTTAATACTTGTGAAATGATATACCAACTTGGATATACTTAACAATCCAGAACTTTCTGCTCATGCATTAATCAGCTCTTTCAAAATGTTCAGTATGGTTTGATCAAACACAATGGCTATGACAGATTTTTTGTTTCATACATATCAAAAACTATCCTATTGTGTATATAAAAGCACAGCTTTCTGTTTCCACAATTTATTTTAAAAAGCCAGCAGTTGCCAGATTGTTGACAATGAAATATTATTTAAGTTATTATATAACATGTTATTGTATACTTGTACATGAAGCATATTAGTAATGTAGTTATATTCCGCCTAATGCATTACAGAGTTATAAGTTCCATTAAAGAAGATAGATGACATATATTTCCCTATGGGTCAATTTGATTTATCCCTAAAAGTTATAAACTATTCCCTGAAGCATAAAAATATTCTGTTTCAGATATCATCTGAGACAGAGGAAAGGGAAGGGAATAAAGTTACATTGTGTGGATGCCAGACTGATACTGAAAGTTTTCTTATCAATTATATCAAAACAATTTGTATTTGAGACTGCCAAGAAAAAAATACCAATACTGAAATAATCTATCGTCATACTGAAGATGTAAAGGATGCCTGCAGTATGGTATATGTATAGAATTACAAACAATACAGACAGACTAGCTTTATCTGAAGCCAAAATCTAGATAGACAAATTAAGAATACAGTACAGTTGGAATTTGGGAAGGGATCTGCATGAGGAGAATGCTATTGTGTTGCTTTTTCACAGTAAAATATGTGCCCAAAGTGGCTCACAATAAACAAAGTATGTAATATTTCAAAAACAAATTGCTGCAAAAATAATATTCATTACTCATTCTGATCCAAAAGGCCAGTTATAGGATTAAATACAGTTCAAAGTGGATGGGTCTTCTTACCAGGCTCAGTGGCTCATAGCACTTGCAGTAAGACAAAGGGTTTTCAGAAAAAAATGGGTTTTGGGGAAATATCTGAATGAACTGTAGTAGACTAGCTAGCCCAGGCTTCCTCAACCTCGGCCTTCCAGATGTTTTGAGACTACAGTTCCCAGCATCCCTGACCACTAGTCCTGCTAGCTAGGGATCATGGGAGTTGTAGGCCAAAAACAGCTGGAGGGCCGAGGTTGAGGAAGCCTGAGCTAGCCAGATGGGGTTCGTCTGTTCCGCTCACTCAAGCTTGTCTACTGCGACAATTATTAGCACAACTACTTTGGAAAAAGAGAGGTCAGTGTGCTACAGCTGCCAATGGGGCCAGAACAGTCAGCAATAGAAGAGAGGAGAGAAATTATCTGAATACTCTTCTATAGGCTGTGGTTGAGCTCACCTCCTGGGCATCTTCCTTTTATCTCTTTGAGTTCGGCCCTTCACTGGCTAAGTCCCATTTGCTAGCCTCACCCAGGAAGCATAATTTTGTGTTTCAGGCGAATAGGATCAAAAAATGACATCATGACAATAATTTACTTTCATTTATTTCTCTACTTCTCAAATTAAGAACTCACTTAAGAAGTTTCAGAAGAGAAGAGAATGCTAGATACAAACACTCAAAGCTCAGAATCGAAAACAAATAAAAAGCTAAGATCATCATAATTCATATTCAACAACCTGCAAAGTACCTTCAAAGTGTCTCCTCAGACACCAATAATTTATAACTGAAGAGCATGTAAGAAATACATCCTAATAATTTTTAACCCCAAAATGTTGGCACTTGGGAATAGCTGAGTGTTCCATCCTATGTTTACAACTACAGGAAAAAAAATGGCTGATGTGGTCAATACATATAGTTATCTATCCTTAGAATATTCTTTTCAGTCAATTTATCATCTTATATTATTAGTCATACTGTCTTCACTCATGAAACATCTATGGAAGAACGGTGAAGTAAAAGGAGTGGAGATAGTCTTCTGCAGTGTGTAAATGCCTTATATGGGAAGCTTATCATAATCTTCTCATTTTCCTCCAGTTACAAGTCCCCTTGCAACTTGAACTATAGCAAGCTTCGTAATGTAGTACTGGTATATTATACAAAAGGCAACCTAAGGCATTCTTTAGCACAATGAGTATGCATAATTGAAGACAGATTATTATGCGTTCTAGTAATCTGGAATCTAGAAACAAGAAAACATGTACTTTACTCTCTTTTCTCTGTGCATTTAGTGAGCTACAACTAATTAACAAGTAATTTAGTTGCTTGATTTCATGGTATTCTGTTCTTGGGCTATGACGAAATGGCCTGTTAACATTTACTGCTTTTTCGTTTTCCAATGTGTAACTATTCTTGACTGTAATTACTGTAATGTGAGATCTGGAGAAACAAAAAAGGAGCACACTTGTTTATGCAATCTCCATCACATTTTTTCAACAGACTGGCAAATTTAACATCATGCTGGAATACTGTGAGAAATTCATTATCATTTTCTAAGACAAGTCAAAACCGATGCCCAGAATACTGGAGTGTTGAGTCATAAAATAATGATCTAAATGTAAAATTTAACAGTTTACAGCCTGGCTTGTTTGGGTAAATCAGTGTACCTGAAACCAATATTAAATATATGCACGAGTGTTTATGTGCTTTCGCAAAGGAGACCATAGAATCATAGAATCATAGAGTTGGAAGAGACCACAAGGGCCATCGAGTCCAACCCCCTGCCAAGCAGGAAACACCATCAGAGCACTCCTGACATATGGTTGTCAAGCCTCTGCTTAAAGACCTCCAAAGAAGGAGACTCCACCACACTCCTTGGCAGCAAATTCCACTGTCGAACAGCTCTTACTGTCAGGAAGTTTTTCCTAATGTTTAGGTGGAATCTTCTTTCTTGTAGTTTGGATCCATTGCTCCGTGTCCGCTTCTCTGGAGCAGCAGAAAACAACCTTTCTCCCTCCTCTATGTGACATCCTTTTATATATTTGAACATGGCTATCATATCACCCCTTAACCTCCTCTTCTCCAGGCTAAACATGCCCAGCTTCCTTAGCCGTTCCTCATAAGGCATCGTTTCCAGGCCTTTGACCATTTTGGTTGCCCTCCTCTGGACACGTTCCAGTTTGTCAGTGTCCTTCTTGAACTGTGGTGCCCAGAACTGGACACAGTGCTCCAGGTGAGGTCTGACCAGAGCAGAATACAGTGGCACTATTACTTCCCTTGATCTAGATGCTATACTCCTATTGATGCAGCCCAGAATTGCATTGGCTTTTTTAGCTGCCACGTCACACTGTTGGCTCATGTCAAGTTTGTTGTCAACCAAGACTCCTAGATCCTTTTCACATGTACTGCTCTCAAGCCAGGTGTCACCCATCTTGTATTTGTGCCTCTCATTTTTTTTGCCCAAGTGCAATACTTTACATTTCTCCCTGTTAAAATTCATCTTGTTTGTTTTGGCCCAGTGCTGGAATAATTGTTTTTTAAAAATTATTTATAATTATCACTTCTGCTACCCATTCCTCTTCAGCTTCCAGATATACGCCTCCCAAAATGGAAACACTTAAAGAGAAACCCTGGTCCAGTTGGCCACTTCAGTCAACACACAGGTGGTTGTAATGGTGGATATGTAGAGAAGGGCAATATGCATATATAGGACCCTGTGCTGCTGAGGGTCCCCCAAATAAATACTCTTGTTTTCTCCTACTCTCTGATTAAAGTCAGTAGAGGCTGGCCTATTAAGGCAATTAAGGGTTATCCCTACCAACCAAAAAGTCAAGCAAGTTTAACTCCTCCGCACCCCTCCAAAAATACTTAACCCCACACTCTTTCCTGCCCCATTCATCCTTCCATCATCCATTTGAATTTCTCTGGACAATCAGTTCTCTGCACCTCAGCTAATCTCAGTCCAAAAGTATTGCTATGGTGAAGAGGTCCCATCCATAGCTTTCTAGGCATAAAAACAATGGGATAGTAAATCTGCTTGTTTGTTTTTGAAAATAAAAATTTGTCTTTTTTGTAGCATACCTGGAAGAACACATCCTGCAATATGCACAAACATCGCAGAATAACAATAAACAGAAACTCCTTCAACATCTGAGACACCCTTGTTTACGCTGTGTAAACTTAATCCCCATGAAATGTCAACAAAAATCACACTAATTATCATATACTTTAGGGGCATGTCTTCTACTGTGTTTGTGGAAGTAATAAAGTTCCAAATTCTCCCGCAAAAGTATCATTTTTCTTTAATTCATCTTGCCAGCCTTAATTTATATGCTAGTTTTTCAGTAAGAGCCATTCCCTCTTTTACCAAGATGTTAAATTAGCTCTTTTAAGATCTTTCCCAAAGGTGGCTATGATCATATGTGCAGTCACCAGTAAGTATCCTATTATTGTAGTTTTGCCAGTCAAGTTTTCAGAATAATTACTGCAAGGCAATACATTTGTTTCATTCTGGTACAGCACTGTATACCAAGCCATTCTATGGAGTTAAATGGCCTAAGGACCTACTGTGCTAATCTTAAACAAAATCATCTATCCAGAAACAAAAGCAATATTAAAATGAATGATTCTAAAAGCCTGAAAATAAACAATTAGACAAAGAGATTTGGCTTATACTGTGCAAGTTGCAGGTAAATTAGTTAAATATTTTTGTACCAGGAAACATAGGTTGTCCTAAACCCTATGACATTTTAATAACTGAAAATAACTCTGCAAGCTAACTTGCAGAGGATAAAAAACAGATTTCGCTGAGAATCTGGAAAACACACTGCCTAATATGTAGACGAGGGTTACGAGAACCAAAAGACTCCTGCCCAGTACTGATCTGTGTTATGAACTTCTGTCTTCCTTTAACATGTATATCTTCGATGGGTAACATGTGCAGTTTTTATGTTAGTAACTGAATGCCAAATGCTGCAGCCTATCTCTCTAGACACTGGCTTTAAGTATTAAGCAAAGATTGAGAACCTGTGGCTTTACAGATATTGTTGGATTGCAATTCCCATCAGTCCCAGAGAGGTGGGCCAATGGTCAGGAAAGATTAGTGTTTTACTTCATCAACATTTGGAGGGCCACAGGTCCGTATCCCCTGTATTAAACTGTTTTAATACACAAGCAAAAGGACTATCCACAAAGTATGTCAAACCTTAGGGTAATACTAAGTCTTTTGGAGACTTTTTTATGTTGACAAGCCTATTCAGTTCTTTTCTTTTTTAGATGAACCAGTCATTCTTCTGAATATTTGGTATTGTTTTATTATATTGTTCTATGATGTGAACAGCCTTGCTATTTTATGTTAGTGTGTGGTATATAAACACTTTTATGGGGGGAGGGGAGATTTTGCATTGATTAAAATGAGGTGAAGTGTAACAAAAGCAATGAACAGAATACCTTAAAGTGTGATATACCAATAATTCCACATTACTATATTGCGGAGGAATTTTGATCTGCTGTTCTCCACATTAAATAGTATTCATTTCTCCTAATGCCAGAAGCCATTGTTTCAATATTTACTTCCTTCTGCCAGCTCAAACTTGCAGACTCAGTTGGTAAGGCATTATGTTGGTAATATTTACACAAAAGACCACAATAATTTACCTATTCATTCAATTTGCATCACATTTTTTCACAAGACTGTTTGCAGATGTACCTATAAAGGAGAACATGCACATATAAGGACCTTAGTTGCACTGAACAAAAGTCAGTGTGGTCCAGCGGGCAGAGAGACAGACATATATGGAAAACGTGATAAGGTAAAGGGTTCCGATGCTGGCACATACCTGTGCACTAGTAGAATAATGCCTGCAGAATGTTGTTTAAAGAAGTTCTGCTAGAGCTCTACCAATTGCTAGATTCCTGCTTGCCTTCAAACCTTCCTCAGACTGTACTAAAGAGTAACACACACACACACACACACACACACACACAGACATGTGTCTGCTCACATGACAAATCAACAGCAGCAGTCTGAAAAGAATGCAGTGAGCAGTCAAGCAAAATGGATGTGAGGGTGAAAGGCCATTAAAACATGTTTTGTTAGTTTTATAGATGAGGATCGGAAGAAAGACTGCTGGGCAGTAGATACTGCTTTCAGCAGGCAAGCAACCAAGCAAGCAAAGAGAAAAGCTAGAAGGCCAAGAAAGCTGGAGTGTGAAGGTGAAGGTAAAGGACAGGGTGGTCCAACATGTGACCCTCAATGCCTTTTTGGCAGCCCTTGATAGCATTTGAATGCCCCCTCCCAGCTTGGTCGGCCCTTGTGCTGCCTTCCCAAAGCTGAATAAGCGAAGTGCTTGGCTTTGGGAAGGGAGGTGTGAGGGCTGTGACAGAGTTCTAGAATCCTTCCCACTCCTTCCCAAAGTCTAGTTAGTGCTTTTCCATCTTTGGGATGGAGATGGAAGGGCTCTAGGACTCTGTCAGAGCCCTGTGCCCCCTTATCAAAGCCCGGTCCTCAGTCAGCTTTGGGAAGTCAGCACAAGTGATGGAGGGCCCTTTCACTTCCTTCCCCTCTCCTGCACAACAAGGCAATGTGTGGCCCACAGGTTCTGTCTCAAAGTACTCTTGCAGCCCACTCGGTATGAAAAGTTAGACTGTCCTGGCACATAGGATTGTACCCTGTTCTGTTGGAGAGCAGCAGTTAAGTAAGTCTTTCTTTGTTTTTCTTACCTTTTCTATTCTCCAGTAGACACTACAGTAGCTCCAACTCCAAAAAGGCTTACTGGATTATAAAGCCCAGAGGCAGCCAACCCACACCCAGTGGGGGCTTCCAGTGGTGCCTCTGGGCAGATGCCATAGTCTCTGAATTTTGATTTATTTATTTAAACTAAGTCTCCTATAAAGAAAGGGGTAAAATGTGCAGATACCTTCTAAGCAATTTCTGTTAAATGAGAGTCATCTGGCTCCCTTGTATATTTTTCCAGGTACTGAGGAAAGTTCCCTGGTGATCTCCAAAATCAGGACAAGCAGGACATATGCTTATCTTGGGGAGTCAGGTAAGGTTGTTGGGGTGGTTGTCTAAATTTGTGTTATGCCTCGCTCCCCATAGCAGTCCTTTTGTTATATGCCTCATACCCACCATGGCAGCAATTTTGTGACTGGTGCTCCCAGAACTCTGAAAATTTGAAATGTGCCCACTAGTCCAAAATGGCTGTCAACCCCTGGGAATAACCCTTGCCTGCTCCTTTCTACAGAGAACCTCTGTTTATTATTTTAATCTTGCTGTGTTAAGGGCAGCACCAGCTAAAGAACCAATGAAGGCTATTGCCACTGGGAAGGTGGGAGCCCAAGTGAGTCACATAGAGTTGGCCACCTTCATATGAACTGGCAGGTTCTGGCCCTTCCCCATTAGCCAAATCTTGAGTGATACATTTTGCTATATTTTGGTTCTCACCAATAGAAATAAGTCCCAAATAGGAATAGTGACTTATCTTACATAGTTGCTCTAAGGATGAACCTAAGATTATTGGCCTTTTGCAAATTCAGTATCATATTGGCAGCAGTATTAGGTATAGCAACTGGCACTCCTGTAGGATATATCCTGCTTTAGTGCCTGAATAAACTGCCTCTGTTTTCAGTAGACAAAAGTGTTTTGTTTTCAACACTGTCATTTATAATGTTTTATAACACCATCTCACCACCTTCTAAACCATCTCTTTGATGAGGTGCAGCCAAGTATGTAATGGAACAAGACACAGTCCAATATCTGTAACTCTGTTTCCACTGTATCTATAATGATTAAAGAGATAAAAGTAGTGACACAAATATCTATTGGGAGAAAGCTTTTTATTACCTATGATTCCTACTTGGTAGATTTTTGAGGGGGTTACCTAATTAATCAACATTTAAATAAGTACACTGAGCAGGACATTTGGAACAATATTTTGGCTGCAAAGTGTATGAACTCAACAACTGAGCTTTCACAGCAGTTTTGGAGAAGTGCACCAAATAACTACACATACCAGAACTGAGTCTCATGCTGGCAAAACTTTACGTGAGCTTCCATTTGACACTAATACTCATGGCTCAGAACTACATGAAGTAAAAAAAAGAGATTTTATTTCTGCATCTTGGCATAAGTAAGAAAGCTTTTGCCAAAATGATATTACATGTTTGACTACATCATCTTGACAGAAAGCATTGTATAAAGATTATTTCCTGCCCCCCTCCACTTATAAAAACATACACTAAGCCAAAACAAAATGATGCCAAATTCCTACCTGGCTTATGGCATGAGCAGCAAAAATGCAGGTATAATTACTGCTCCTTTTCTACACAGACATAGCATATAGTATTTTTTTTAAGTTGCACAGCATTCTCACACCATACATCTATGGAAATGCAGACATTTACCATTAATTTTGTAGTTTGCGATGCAGCCCAATATATATTAATCGACTTATTTCATTGTGCTTGGCAGATACATGGAATTCCATTCCTATTCCCATTGATATTGTATGTCTATACAATTTCCTGATATTTCCATAGCAAAAATGGTCTAGCGTGCAGCTTAAACACCATCACCTCACCACCTGTCCTATTATAGTTCCCCACTTTGTTTTCATTCATTGAGCTTCTGATCTTCTCTACTGTTTTTAGTGGATTTAATTTTTCTGTTTCTATTTTTAATTGGTTACTGTCTTTTTGTAACAACAACAACAACAACAATTCACCCTTCATCAAAAGATCTCAGAGAGGTTCACAAGATAATAATAAACTGCTTCTGGACACATCAAGGTCAAATTGCAAGGTTTAAAAATGTGGATGACTAAAATCTCTATCCATGGTAACACTAAACAATCACCTTGACTCCAACTGGACACTCAAACAGTTTGAAATACATTCTTTCATTGACTACTGAACCTATATTCAGTATTCACTATGTACTAATTTTAGACTGAAACCTATTTGTCTATTCTCTTTCAATTTTCTGTTCATAAATCACAGAAGCATAAAACTGTAGAATTGGAAGGAACCCCCAAGGGTCATCTAGTCCAACTCCCTGCAATGCAGGAATCTCAACTAAAGCATCCATGACAGATGGCCATTCACACTCTGCTTAAAAACACCCAAGGAAGGAGAGTCCAACACCTTCTGAGGGAGTCTGTTCCACTGTTGAACGGCTTTTACCGCCAGAAAGTTCTTCCTGATGTTTAGTTGGAATCTCCTTTCTTGTAATTTGAAGCCATTGGTTTTGGTCCTATCTTCCAGGGTAGGAGAAAACAAGTTTGCTCCTTCTTCCATGTGACAGCCCTTTAGATATTTCAAATTTCCTGAAACATCTGGATCCAGAAATGCAGCAGGAAAGGAGATCATAACCATAGGGGTAGGGAATTAAAAGTTCACCAGACCCAGCCACTCGTGCTGGTCTCATATGGGCCGAAAGAAAGAGCCAAGGAGGCCACTTACATACAAGGTCCCATAGAAAGAAAGGGGTCAGACTGGGCCCGGATCAAAGGCCTGGAGGAACAGCTCCATCTTGCAGGCCCTGTGGAAAGATGTCAAATCCCGCAGGGCCCTGAACTAGCACTTAGAGAACACTCAAAAAAGAAGAGATGAGACATATGACTGCAACTCTAGCACAAAAGTAATTTTCCACACTAACATTTCTCTCTCTTCTTCATTCAGCAAATCCTTGTAAAATAAAGACAGATGAATCCAATTCCCTAAACTGATTTGACCATCCAAAAATAAATTCTTATAATGTGCCACACCTAACAACAGCATGTAGCAAGGATGCCATTCTCTGCAGCAATGCTATCAATCCTGTAGTAATTAAGGCTTTTTCAGTCATTGGAGTCAAAAGTAGACATCACACTTGAACTTTGCCTTAGGATTCCTGGTACACAGATGTTTTGTAACAAAAAGTGTTGACAACACATAAGTTCCTACAGAAACCAGAGATGTTGACATTTGGGGAAAACATGCCAGTTACTTATTCGGGTTGAACAATCCAGAACATTAAAAACAAGACCATTTTAAAGCTTTAATGTCTTCCTAAGTAAAAAATAAAACAAATTCCTCTTAGCTGTCGGGTTCAGCTCCAGCAACTTTTCAAAAAATAATAATAAAATCCTTAAACTCTACAGCTCCCTCTAGACAAGCAAGCTGCCAGGGAATTCCATACATGAAGCCTGTACTATACTTGCTGTAGCCCAGACGCATCAACTGATTCCACAAAGGACAGGCTCTGCTGCCAGAAGTAGGTGGAGCTGTCTGAAATGTGGCTTTATTTATTTAATACATTTATAGACTGCTGTTCAGTAACTATTTCCAGGACAGTTCAATGACAAGACAACATCCTCTGCTGGACTAGCACTACAAGAGCATAACAGCAACTTCAGGTAAGAACTTCCAATTCTTCAAAGTTTATCCTTACAAACTCCACTTTTATGGATCATTCATGAGTATGGAAAGCAAACACAGGGGCGGTTTAAGGTAGCACTACCAGTTTGGCCATACTGAGCACTGCACTGCAAGGGGGCACCACAATAATGCTATGGAATGGAGCATGAAAGATGGCAGGGGTGCCTAATTTCAGTGATACACAGGGCGCTGCTGAAATTTGAGAGCCCAAAGTCCGCCACTGGCAAATATTAAATAATAGTTCCATAATTGCTTCAAAGATTGTCACCCAAACATACATAGCTTTCTTCTGGTCATAACTTGTTTTGAGATTGCATTTCAAGTAATTTTAGCTAGAGCATGCCCAATGCAAGAACTTTTAGAGTTCCCCCGGTTCCGTTGTCAGAAATGTAAGTATTTGATTAACCCAACCACTGAAAATCAATTGGACTTGACATGTTATTATGGACAGGCTGAATTTGCAAGAAAATAAAGTTGATAAGATGTAATATGTCTACATGAATGTGAAACAGGGACAATGTTGTACAACCTATCCTTGGTTTCCTCCCCTCTGCCCCCTGTAGAGTAACTTTTGCTTAAAAATGACAGCTCTGGCAAAAAGAGAGTTGCTATGGGATCCTGAATAGTAGTCAAGGAGGCTGCAAACGTCTTGTAGACAGCAACTTCTACAAGCTTATCACATATCTCTGCAGAGGCTGTTTATAACAGAAGTAAAAACTGCAGACTTGGAGGGGGGCTGCAACCAGCACATCTACCAGTGGTGTTTTGAGTTTATCCATGGCCATGCTGTTCCCAGCTGCTGGCATTCTTCTCTCTCTCTCTCTCTCTCTCTCACACACACACACACACACACACACTTGACATACTTTAAGATTATACTACTGACACAAAGTATAGTTGTACTTTTCATAGGAAAAAAAATCTCAACACACTTCTTAAAAAAGAAAGAGGACCTTCAAAGAATTGTGTGTGCACATTTCAGTATTCTGGGAATGCAATCTGAAATCCCAAAACACAAGCCTCAAAATATGACATACTTTGAGATTAGAACACATTCAAAAGCTTAGGACACATTCAAAATCCCCTCCAAATTTAGTACATAAAAGACCTTTGAGACACCGATTTGTCCAATACTTCAGCAGACAATATTTCAAATTCCAGTCAAAATCCTGAAAACCCATAAATGCTTACACTAATCTTGACAATGAATTTGGAATCCGTCCATGAAAGAAATCCACCAACCAGATGTGAATTTGTTCTGGCATTTATTTTGTGTGTTTTAAAACAAAATAATTTTCTTTCCCAGTTGTCATTGTTTAAAACTCAGGTAAATCCCAATCACAAATCAACAACTGGTTACAATGAAATATTCAGAAGTATTTATTCCTGAATAAGAAGAAGAAGAAGAATTTGGATTTGATATCCCGCCTTTCACTCCCTTTAAGGGGTCTCAAAGCAGCTAACATTCTCCTTTCCCTTCCTCCCCCACAACAAACACTCTGTGAGGTGAGTGGGGCTGAGAGACTTCAAAGAAGTGTGACTGGCCCAAGGTCACCCAGCAGCTGCATGTGGAGGAGCAGAGACGTGAACCCGGTTCCCCAGATTACGAGACTACCGCTCTTAACCACTACACCACACTGGCTCAGTGAAAGTTGATTCCTCAGATGTATAAAAAACTTTTAATAATAATTCAGCTTTTCAAATAAAAATCTAACTATAATAATTTAAAAATGCACTTTGATCACAACTAGTGAAAATCTTAATTATAATATCTGCTGGTTGTAGGTCCAAGATCAGGATCACTTAATTCTTTCTATACCTGTCTGTTAGCTACATTTCGGAAATAAAATTTGGGCAGGGAACTGACTTGCACCAATAATAATGCCCCATTACTCTTCTTGCCTTATTGTCTGTTCTAGATCACTGAGCTGTTCTAAGTCATTTATAAGTATATAAAAAATCAATTATAAAAAACAATAAAACAATTCCATTAAACATTAAAAGCAAAGTTTATAGTAAGCATATACAATAAAACAAGCCCATTAAAAACATAACAATCAAAATATTTAGCAATAAACACAATTAGCCCCATATTAAACAGAGAACATTCAGAGGTAGGGAAAATCAGAGTTTCAAGCCAGTCCTCTGCCACTTTAAATTCACCTGTGAATTAATAGATGTCATAGCAAACTGGCAGAGCACAAGTGCCCAAGTTCAATCCCTGGCATCTCCAGTTAAAAAAGGAAATCTCAGGTAACCAATCAACTGGCTTAGAAGGAACAGAGGGCAATTAGTTTTTTAATTAATCTTCCTTGTATTGTTATTTATTTATACCACCCCTTTCCATTTACCAAAGGTCTGCTCAAGGTGGCTAACAGCATTCAAAATACAATGAAAGAAAGTAGGTCTTACACTAGCTCAAAATGTCCATCTAATCTTGCACAATCTACTTCAACTGGCAGCAGCTTTCCAGGGGCTCAAGCAAAGAGGGATCCTTCTGATCACCTGTACCTGAGAACCCTTTTTAATTGGAGATGGCAGGGATTGAATCTGGGACCTTCTGCAGGCAAACCACGTGCTGAGCTATGGTCTTTCAATTGAGTCCATAGCTGATGGGGCATCTTCATGTATTCATGCAAGCTCTTAGCTGAAGAAAGGCACTTGGCCAACACACGAGTTCAGATCATGGTCAAAACATGCCTTCTCCTCCCCCCTGTTCAACACTTAAACCTGTTCTTAGGGTTCCCTCAACCCTCCAGAGCAGATTTAGGGGGCTTGGGGGTGAGCAGGGGGAGAGGTGGAAGAGTCCCATTGTGTGAACTGACTCATTTCATGTTGGTAACAACTTAGCCAAATTTGCTTAACATCTTGAGTTATGCCTACAACACTGAACAGGTCGGTTTAAAATTGGAGAACGGGGATGAGAAGGTTCAATATTCTCATCCAACTGTGAAGGCAAATGTAAAGTGTTGGTTACTGTGAACCTACAGTATTTTGCAAAGGCACTGAATTTTCTAGAGTACTAAAGATGCATCTTATCAGTCATTTAAGGAAAGGATATCCTGCAAATCTAAATACAGAGACTTGTGAGCAAAATCATTCTTATAAAATCATGTAAATGTTTGGTGTTTTCTGCTGGTTGCTGAATTTATGGCATTGCAATTATAGATGTTGAACATATGTACTTGATTATTGGAATTAAGTTGCCTACAGGCTTCAAACTTTTAAAGCAAGTAAAAAAACTATTTAAGAATTTTGGATCTCATTTGTTCACAGGGTATCAAAATTGTCAACAGATAGGCAGCTAATGCATGACACGCATACAGTCCATAACACCATGATTATTAGAAAGTCTAGGTGTGGGGACTTCACCACACCTTCTGCTCAAATTACAGTATTTATAAAAAGCAGGGCAAGCCACACATATAGCAGAACATGAAAGTTCATTCTTCATACATTTGAATTGACTTGACTCAAGAGGAGATTTGTAGTTTTTATTAAGTAGATCTAGTGCAATCATTTGACACACAAATGCTGAATCCCTATAATATTGCCTCGTAATTGAAAAATGTTAATATTTTTAATAAACAGATTGGCACCTTTTGTTCTTTAAGCAGCTCTTGTGTAAAATATTACAAAGCTCATTTCCATTAATTTTATGAGAGGATGTCTGTCAGGAAATAATGGATTTGGATTTTTTATTTTTTTTAAAGAATATACTTTTAAGGCCTTGTATATCAGATACACTACTTTGGGAAAAAAGGCCATTGTAAAATTTAGCTTTAACAGCTCAGGTGCATCAACACCTCTCTGCAGCTGTTCAAACTCTGTCCAGAGAAAAATACCTCTTCTGGAAACAGTTATTAAATAAATCAAACATGCATTTCAGGCCATTCTGTAAAGCCTTTATCTTTTCATTAAACCTAAATCATTCCATACAATCTAACCTAAATCAAATAACCTGCTATCTATTTACATATTCAACTAGCTTCTACACCTGACTATTAAGTGCAACACAGGATTCGGGGAGAAAAATATTTAGGGAATGGACTATGAAATTTTTATAAAGAATTAGTATCTTATCAATTTAAGAAGGATTTCACTAGGCACTCATCTCTCTACCTTAATCTAGCTGAGTTTAGACAGAGGTTGGTTATATCCAGCGATGAGAATAGGTGGCAGGAGCAGTAATTTTCTCTAGGGGTGGGTGGGTGTTGTCAAGTTATAAAATGTCAACATTAACCACAGTAATGCAACTTCCCGTCAATAATATACTGGTTGCCCATTAACTTCTGCTACATTTAATACTTTGTAAAGGCATGGGCTAGCATTTCCTTCTGCAAGAGAATAAAAAATTACTTGTATACCAAAAAGAAGAATCCAGTAATGAAATATATTATTTATTTATTTTTGCACAAAGGTTTGCTTACAGTATTTTTATAACAGATATCAGTAGAATAATGAATTACAATTTATTAAGGTTGCCAGATGTAGTAGCTTCCAGATGTAGTAGCATATGTGTTTATATCATTGCTTTTCTGGTACATCTGACATCAGACAGGTATCTTCACTGTACTCTTTCTGACATCTGCTTAAAATGTTTTTATTTACCCAAGCCTAACCAAACATATAAGGGACACGGGTGGCGCTGTGGTCTAAAACCACTGAGCCTTGGGCTTGCCGATCGGAAGGTTGGCGGTTTGAATCCCCATGACGCGGTGAGCTCCCATTGCTCGGTCCCTGCTCCTGCCAACCTAGCAGTTCGAAAACACGTCAAAGTGCTGGTGGGAAGGTAAATGGCATTTCCGTGCGCTGCTCTGGTTCGCCATAAGCAGCTTAGTCATGCTAGCCACATGACCCGGAAGCTGTACGCCGGCTCCCTCTGCCAATAAAGCAAGATGAGCACCACAACCCCAGAGTCGGTCACGACTGGACCTAATGGTCAGGGGTCCCTTTACCTTTACCTTTAACCAGACATATAGTAGTTATATGTGTTTTAATCTGTTTTTAGTTTATTGTTGATTTTAATTAGTTTTTGAATGCTTTAAAATAACTGTTTTTAACTGTTTTTTATTATTAATTTCAATGTTTTATTCATTATTTTTGAGATGTATTCTAATCAAGCAGTATATACATTTTGTTAATTGGATACTAAAGCTTCAGAGTTGACTATCACTACTATTAGATACTGCTTACTACACAGCAACTGATTCCTTCTATAAAACATTCCTTACAGCATGAGATAATGACAGGAATCTTGGCAGGTCAGTTATCTTGCTAGCAACGTGCAATTCTGCATGTCACTACTTCTACTTATTCATTGAAATAACAGACTTCATCACGAAACAGCTAAGAGAAACAAACAGAGTCTCCTGTAGTTCCTGCTTTCATTTATTAGTCAATATTCAGCTTTCCTTTCCACTATCTCCCACCACTGACTCCCAAAACTTTGTGTCTTCACAAAACAGGAACACAAAAGAAAGCTAAGCAAAATGCAGTTATCCTTAGTCATTGACTGATGACTCTATTCTTATTTAAGATATTTTTCTCTCTTCAAAAGGAACAATCAGAGTCCTTCCGGGAAGGTCACACAGCATTCCACATTACTTCTGGGACTGCAATATAACAAAGAGGAAAGTTTAAAGAATCGAGCAGCCTCAAAAATCAACTTGTCCACTTACACGTTCAAGACTATGAAGATCACATTTGGCCAGAAATTCCCAGTCAGAAGCAATGAGTTCTTTCTCAGAGATACAGATATTATTATTATTATTATTATTATTATTATTATTATTATTATTTTGTATATCACTCTTCATCCAAAGATCACAGTGTGGTTTACAACATAAAAATACAAAATGAAAACACAAAATACATAATAAAACTAAAACAAACCATTGACCCCACCTCCCACAAACTCATTTAAAAGGCCATAGAATGTTAATTTTAGAGGATTAAAAAGGGTATATGGGGGTGTTAGGGGAAGGGTAGTACTTCTGGTTGGGGACACCAGAGGTACCTTCTGGGGTAGTTTGTGGGATATCGTCAGGAGTAAACCCTACAGAAATCCAGAGTGGAGTCCCTAAGACAGTTGGACACCTCCTTGCAGCAACTGATGAGTTTCTGGAGGCGGTTTGAGGATGGATGATGGCTAACAGATTGAGGTTGAATCCTGACAAGACAGAAGTACTGTTTTGGGGGAACAGGAGGTGGCCAGGTGTGGAGCACTTCTGGTCCTGAATGGGGTAACTGTGCCCCTGAAGGACCAGATGTGCAGCCTGGGAGTCATTTTGGACTCACAGCTGTCCATGGAGGCGCAGGTAATTCTGTGTCCAGGGCAGCTGTTTACCAGCTCCATCTGGTATGCAGGATGAGATCCTATCTGTCCCTGGACTGTCTCGCCAGAGCGGTGCATGCTCTAGTTATCTCTCGCTTGGACTACTGCAATGCGCTCTATGTGGGGCTTTGAAGGTGACCCGGAAACTACAACTAATCCAGAATGCAGCAGCTAGACTGGTAACTGGGAGCGGCCACCGGGACCATATAACACCGGTATTGAAAGACCTACATTGGCTCCCAGTACGTTTCCGAGCACAATTCAAAGTGTTGGTGCTGGCCTTTAAAGCCCTAAACGGCCTCAGTCCAGTATACCTGAAGGAGCGTCTCCACCCCCATCATTACAGGGAACCAGGCAGAGGGCCTTCTCAGTAGTGGCACCCGCCCTGTGGAATGCCCTCCCACCAGATGTCACAGAGAACAACAACTACTAGACTTTTAGAAGACATCTGAAGGCAGCCCTGTTTGGGGAAGCTTTTAATGTTTTATGGACTATTGTATTTTAATATTGTGTGGAAGCTGCCCAGAGTGGCTGGGGAAACCCATCCAGATGGGCAGGGTATTTATTTTATTTTTTATTTTTTATTGTTGTTGTTGTTGTTGCAGCAGCTAAACTGGTGCCAAACATATTGCTCTGCTTTATTTTGGACCACTTTAGTGAGGCCAAGAGGGGGGTCTTGTTGTCTGGGCAGCCCAGGACCTCCAAACACACTGCTCAGGCTTGCACCCCAGGGAAGTCACTTCAGTGCTGTTAACACAGCGGTTTGACTTCACCCCTGAGGCGCACTCCATTGCCAACAAAAGGTAGCCTATGAAAAGCAGATGCTTACTAGCACTGTACCAGATTAAGTTTGAAACAACTACCCTGCATATTTAGCCATCTATCAATCGTTTTAAATAAGAAGTGTTCTATTCTAAACCCTAGGTAGAAGTGTTTTGGTGCCATCATTCTGTTGATAAATGGTCACTGAAGGAGAACAAACCCAAAATTTTAGCTTCTTGTGGGTCTGTTTTCACAAAATAGTTTCTGAACCACCTTTCTATCTGCTGCCAAAGATGAAGGGCATCTGGGGCCCTCCTAACTTGGCTATGACAGGAAGAGGAGTTGGTATCTGAAACAGTGGTTCCAGCTTCTTAGGAGAGCTTCCTCTCACACTGCAAAACACACTGTGACTACGCATTCATTATTCCTAGTGGGAAATAGTTGCAAATACTGTGAAAAAAGAAATACATGTTCCAAAAAAAAAAGAAATACATAGTTATGTTCTTCATTTGCCACCTATAGCTATATGGAACACTAGGACTTTCCTTAAAGGTAAAGGGACCCCTGACCATTAGGTCCAGTCGTGACCGACTCTGGGGTTGAGGCGCTAATCTTGCTTTATTGGCCGAGGGAGCTGGTGTACAGCTTCCGGGTCATGTGGCCAGCATGACGAAGCCACTTCTGGCAAACCAGAGCAGTGCACAGAAACGCCGTTTACCTTCCCGCCGGAGTGGTACCTATTTATCTACTTGCATTTTGACGTGCTTTTGAACTGCTAGGTTGGCAGGAGCAGGGACCGAGCAACAGGAGCTCACTGCATCGCGGGGATTCGAACCGCCGACCTTCTGAGCGGCAAGCCATAGGCTCTGTGGTTTAAACCACAGCGCCACCCGCGTCCCTCGGGACTTTCCTTAGTTATCCCAATTATGTAAATTAAACAAGAGTATAAAATGGAGGGGTGTCAATGTTATTTGATAATTATATTTCAACCCACTTTTCTAAATACATATGAAGCTGGGTCATTGAACATAACCTGTTTCAAATAGGGTATTACTGGTGGAACAGATAGTCTGGTGGAACAGATAGTTTTGCATATTATAGTATTTTCTCCATCCTGTATTATGCCATTGTTACATTTAGTCATTTATATGGTGTTTTCAGTATTTAAAATGCTGCACATTCATCACAGTAATCCTTAAGGTAGATTAGTATTATCCCAATGCTTCTTCTCTTAGGATTAAATTTTGTCTATTGCATTATGTCTATATATGTCTAAAGATCCAAGGTGCTAGGGAATCTGAGCAGATATCCATATCTTACTATTATAATTATTCCTTGCTTAAAAGGTAGCCCAATAGCACCCCACACTGTTCTAACATGCTTTTGTTATGTTTTTGTTATTCTTTTTTAGGCATGAAAGCCCTTTAAATGCTGTCAGTGTATGGATGTTATTTATCCTCCAAGCTGCTATTTAAACACTTTAAAAAAATGTTTTAGGGTCCTATAAAAGTGAAAAACATGCAGTGTGGAATATCTTTCTTGGGGTTTTGGCCATTCACGTCCAATTAAGTTTCATCTTTATGTAGCTCTGCGACTTGTATATGGAAATGTAGAAATCAGGGTGGCCAACATGTGATTCTCTGACCTTGTTGAACTAGAACTTTCATCATTCCTGACCATTTGCTATTGTGGTTGGGTTGATGGGATCTGGAATCCAACAACACTGAGGGCCACAAGTTAGCCACTCCTGGTGTAGATGATTAGAAAAGGAACCTAAAAGAGTGATGGGGAGTAAGAAAAATCCTATTATATTCTCATGCACACTGCCCTATTCTCCAAAGTCAGTCTATCTAGTTAAATAAAAACAAAACCCACACTTGTGTTTTTGTGGTTCTGAAACAATGCTGAAGATCAGTATCTGTAACCAAATATTGTTTCAAATTTTGTAATTTAAAATACAAAGCGTAAGTGCTATATCCTCTGGGACACAGAAGTTGTTACAAATATCTTATCACTGACCATATCAGTCACACAGAGTTGCAAATGAAAACTAAATTACAAGAGCAACATAAATTCTGCTGACTATAGTTGAGAAAGGTTTTTACAGGAGTTCCTCTAGAAACAAGTGGATTGGGCCAGAAATAGCAGTAGATAATTTCAGAGGTGCTTCACACACTCTCCAAGCCCTCTCTTCCTTGCTGCATAACCCATTCGGCAGCTGGTTAAATGTTCCATTCCTTGCAATTCCCATCGTGGTTGATCCAATACTGCTATTTTCTTTTTACTTGGCTTACTAGCAGCGGGGGGCGGGGGGGCGGGTTCAGAATCATTAGAGGGGGAGAGAAAGTTTGAAACTCTCCTCTTCTTTCAACTCCTCTTGTGATGCTGAGCTTACTGAGTAACAGGTGAGAATGGTGGAAAGGATGTTGGGTGTTGTGGGCCATGTAAAGTTATACAGTGGGCCAGAAGCAGCCTGGAAGTCACAGACTGCACACTTCTGAACAATACAGAGAGAGTGAAAGGCATGTTTCTTGGGAGACTTTATTGACCAGAGAATGTGTATATTGCCCAGTGAATATGCATATTGTTTGCAGAATGTACAAAACGTAGTCGAGATGTACACATCCCCCAAGGTCTGTTGGAGTTTATGCATAATATTGACTGGGAAATGTCCACAACCCTCTCTTCATGGAAGGAATATGAACACATTCTTCATGAGGCCTGGTTAATGTGCACTAAGAGTGGTTGTTATGCACATGAATTGTTCATTCAACTTACATTCATAGACTCATAGAACTGGAAGGGACCCCAAGGATCAACAATCCAACCCCCTGCAATGCAGAAAACACAACTAAGGATCCATGACAGATGGTTATTCAACCTCTGATTAAAAACATTCCTCTTAACTTATACAAATTAATCTAACAGTGCATATGCATTGCTTTGATTTTCCTTTGCTTTCAAGATAATATTAAGTAATGTCTAGGTATATCAAGTATAAATGAATAAACATAAGTAATGGAAACAAAAATGAAACTATATTTTTAATATCTTGCCTGCGGAAGAGTTGAAGGCTAGTTCTCTATTTTGCAACTTTCTGTTTTTCTAATAGCAGGTATTAATTATATTAATCTTTCAGATTGCAGTTAGTACAAAAAAATTGACATATTTAGTTAGATTGTGTATAGATAATTTCTGTCAAAAAAGTTGCCCTTACCACTACTGTAGCAACAGCCCTGATATAGCTGCAGAAGCCCAATCAACTGCTTTATCTTCTGGTTTTCTTTGCTAAAAATTAGCTATAACCTATTCAAGAAGGTTCTTTAAATTGGGAATATCACATTTTAACCTAGAGCTGTTTGTGAATATTCCAATGTTCACATATTTCTCACACAAAATGATTAATTTTGTCACTATTATTGTAAAAATGTTTTCTCAGAGACAGAAAAAGACTTGACATAAACAAGTGTTTAACCAATACCCTAATCCGAGTCACACACACAGGTATATAAACAACCACAGAAAGAAATCACTACATTTTAACCATAAACAAACACACTGGAAGGGGGGTGCTTTCCTCATATCCTATAGTCCTCCTGATTATACTAAGCCAGGGCCGGCAACCTAAGGCCCATGGGCCACAAGCGGCCCATGGGGGTCGTTTAACCGGCCCACAAGCCACCCCTGAACCGAGCCGCCCGCTCGGCGAGTCCCCTCACTTTCACGGTGCTGGAAATTATGGGCGCACGCGTGATCCGGCCCACAGAGGGATCTCCGCTGGAGTGAACTGGCCCAGGCGAGGTAAACCTGCCGACCCCTGTACTGTGTGACATTTATGAAAGAGGGTAATATTTCAGCATTTCCTAAGGGCTCCTGAGGCCCACAGGGGTGTCACGGAAAAGAATGTAGTTGGTCAAGGGAACCATGGACTCAAAAAGGTTGAAAACCTCTGAGCTAATGTACAATTGTCATCTATCAGAAAGGTATAAATGTAATGTTGTGTGGATATGGAACTATTTTAAGTTCATTGTATATTTTATTATTAGTTTTAAATTTATCTCTTATCCAGTTCAGTATTTTTGGGATGCTTGTGACAGAAACTAAAATAAATAGATTTTTTTTTATACTGCTAACATGTTGAGACAAGTTTGACTTTATACAGATCGATGTTATATAAATGCACATTGCACAGAAGACAATAGTTATCCATTTATTCTCTAATAGAGTCATGCATGAAACAAGCAGTTTATGGGCTTTTCATTATAAGTAATTGTAAATTATGGGTGGATTTTGGAGAACCATCCATTGAACCCATTCACACTTACATGCCCAAGACATGATGCATTACAAGTTGAATGTGACATTTTAATTTACTGCTCTCTATTTCATAACTGATTACCTGTAAGAAAATTAATCCCATGACCAACAGTTCAATAGAAGTCATTCTCTTTTATAATCTTTCCTTTTAAAGAATGAAATGTAGTAAACAAACACACCACATATTTTAAACAATGAGACATAACTGGGCGTATCTAATAATGATACAGTTCAGTTGTTAATAATTGTATTACAGCAGTCACACTGATGTGTCACGTTCATTAACTCTTTCAAAAGAAAGATTTTTAAAGGATGCACTCACAGCACATACCACCTTATTAGGGGAAAAGCCTGCAAAAAAGATAGGAATATCCTGGACATATTTTTCCTAAGACACATCCTGAAAAATCATGCTCTTCATGGCATTTCATGATCAATCCCAATTCATGCCCAAAATGACTTGCCCAAAATTATTACAATAGGTATTAAGATAGTTTAGTTAGATCCAACATTCCCAGGGAATACGTTCATAAGTCATTAAAAATTACTCATAACTGTTCTTTACCGTATTGAAATACATAACTTACTATTTTGAGCCAGCCCCCACCCCGCCCTAGTTCCTTAAATTGCTAATTAACATACTTCCCTATTTCCTCCATTTATGGGATTATTTGACATGGAAGGACATCAAAAAACCCATAGCTTCTAAAACTAACTATGCTTATTAACCCCAATATATTTTCCTAATTCATCTGTGTTTGCTTCTTCACATGATAGCCATCAAATATATGGAAGGCACTTTAGACACAGTGTCTGCAATGTTTTTTCCATTTCATTATTACATTTGTTTTCATTATCAAAAACCTTGTTCATTTTGTTATTCAGTCATTAACATCACACTCAAATCCATTATTCCCAGATGTTCTCTTGCTGCGTTCCTTCCTATTCAAATGCATTAGATTTTCAGGTATTCCATACCTCCAAGAGATCAGACCTGCCAAATTTCAGACAGATAAGGAAAGGGGTCCCCATTTTATAGACAACTGAAAAAAGCACATAGACCAACTACTCTATGGAGGAGCTTAAAGAAAATTAATCAAATACCTCAAGAATTTGGGAGAAAGCCTTTTTAAAATATCATTCCCAACATAAGATGAAGAGGTCAAGGAAACAGAGAGTTGGAATATAGTTAGTAGAATCTATAATAGCCCTTGCATCTGTCATAGGAAGGTTCCCCAGAGCTCAGTTAGACAAATTCTCGACGACCACAGCTGCTTTTTGCCATAGCTTGTGTGACTGGGATTTCCCACAGTCTCTACAGGCTTAATTATACTTCCTGTGAGCAGTAATTAGTGTTCAGGATTTAAATTGACTTAAATTCATTCTCCACCCCATACTATTCATGCTGCTAAGGGGAAATGATAGGAACAAATTTAAAATGAACACAAATGAATTTCATCCAGAGCTCATTTATGACAAAAGCATTTTTTTCTTACAAGTACCAAAAGAAATTAATAGACTATTCATTTCATGTTTTAATTTCATTTATGTAATAAATGCATAGCCCAACTTTAAAACAATTTAGGGGACAAAATACAAAGTAACAAAAACAAACTAGTAAGAAACAGTTAAAATTAAAATAAAACACATTTAAAGCCAGAATTAAAATAACAACTGCTCTGATAGCAGCCCAGTGGTCAACATCATCTGCACTTAAGTTTTCAAAGGCCCTTATGAATATGAAGGTATTGGCCAGCCGGTGGAAAAACTGCAAGAAGGGAGCCAATCTAACATCTTTCGGAAGGAAATTCTGTAATATGGGAGCAGCCACAGAAAAGGCTCTCTCTTGTGTCACTACCAACTGTTTCTCTGATGCTGATGGAAGGAGAGGTGCCCACCTGAGAACTTTAGCACCCAATCGGGTTCATAAAGGGAGATACAACATTTTAGGTAACCAGTGACCAAGCCATAGAGGGTTTTATAGGTCATAACCAGCACTTTGAACTGTGCCTGGAACTGGACCAGTAGCCAATGAAGTTGTTTTAATAGGGGAGTAGCATGCTCCCAATAACCAGCCGCAGGCAGCAGTCTGGTCATAGCATTCTGAAGCAGCTGAAAGGTACAAACATTTTTCAAAGCAGACCCATGTAAAACATATTACAGTGGTCCATTTGGGATGCAACTAATGCATGCATCTCCATGGCCAGATCTGATATCTCAAGGAATGTGCACAGTTGGTGCACGAGCCACAATTGTGCAAATTCACTTCCAGCCAGCACCAAATCCTGGGCATCCTGGTTCATGGCTGCATCCAGGACTATACCTGAACTGTGAGCCTGAATCTTCAAAGAGGAGCTTAGCCTCATCCAGCGTAGTTTGAAGCCCTATTCACTGAGCTGCCTTCTGACTGACCTCAACTTGTTCATCCTAATCTAGTCCATTACTGACATCAGACACTGATTTAGAACACAGACAGCATCTTTAGATTTAGATGGAAAGGAGAGATAGAGTTGTGTGTCATCAGCATACTGACAGCATAGCACACCAAAACTCCAGATGACCTCTCCCAGAGGTTTTGTATATATGTTAAATAGCATGGGGGACAAGATGGAACCCAAGGGCCCTACAAGTCAACAGCCATGTGGTCAAACAGGAGTACCCCAGCACCGCCTTCTGAACTCACCCCTCCAAGAAGACCAGAGCCACTGTAAAACAGTGCCCCCAAATCCCATCCCAGACGGTTGGTTCAGATAGCTACCATGGCTGAAGGTATCAAAAATCACTGAGAAGTCCAGCAGAACCAACAGGGACACACTCCTTCTGTCTAGTTCCCAGCATAGATCATACCGCAAGGCAACCAAAGCAGTCTCCATTCCACTGTATATAGGCTCATTGATGTAGGAAAAGAATACGCTGATTGGCAGCTCAAATCCCCGCAACGGGGTGAGCTCCTGTTGCTCGGTCCCAGCTCCTGCCAACCTAGCAGTTTGAAAGCACGTCAAAGTACAAGTAGATAAATAGGTACTGCTCCGGTGGGAAGGCATTTCCGAGCGCTGCTCTGGTTTCTCCAGAAGTGGCTTAGTAATGCTGGCCACACGACCCGGAAAAATTGTCTGCGGAAAAAGTCGGCTCCCTCGGCCAATAAAGCGAGATGAGCACCGCAACCCCAGAGTCATTCATGACTGAACTTAACTGTCAGGGGCCCTTTACCTTTACCTTTTTACAAAAGAGTTCTGGTCCCAAATGTCAGAGAAGCCAATATATTTTATTGTTTAAAGATAAACTTTCCTACTCTGAAAAACTAGAGAAAAGACACCTCAGTTAATGCTACAAAGGTAACAAAAAAGGAAGGAAGCATTTGATCTCTTCAGAAAGCAATGTTGCTAGAACACTTTACCTTTATGTCTAAATATGGACAAATAATTTACTGCCCACTTTTCTGAAACATCCTGCCAATTCTACTAAATTTAATATGAAGGTCATGAAGCAGATATGAAGAGAGTCCAACAATACATCTTAGAAATTTTAAACGTCAGCAAGTCTCTGCAAGTATATTACTGGAGAATGAAGAACATCCATTGTGAAATAAGCTTTTCTGCTATGTAGTTTTAAAAGGAGCTGAAACGGTGCCACAGAAATCGATCTGGCATCTATGGAGGAAATAGAGACAAAATATGCCTGCTAGGTGCAGTAGCCAATTGTTGACTCACTCTTTTGAAGCAGGATGTCTCTGCATTTCTCTGTCAACTTTGTCACTTCTATCATCATCATCTTACTGTGTGGGCTAAAACTGTTTGGACTTTTGTTGTCACTATAGACATAGTTAGAATAAGATGGCTTTTAAATAGAGGCTCATGGAACAGATGAAAAGACAAGGCAAAAAGACAGACAAACATGTCTGAACAGAGTCCTATGATTATTCCACAGCAGGACTAGAAATGTACATTTGCAGCTACCGTGGAATCAACAAAATCAACATCTCTCTTACTGAAATGGATTTAATACTATTTGATACATGAAGTACCACCAAATTTGCATAGGCTTTTGCCTACTAGCATTAATCCAGCACAAACCGATTAGATGACAATGCAGTAGTAAATAGTAAATTAACATTCTACCCTTGAAAGAATTGGTACAGAAACACTGACACTATAGAAGGTATGTGTTATGCTAATGAGAACTGGTTTGGTTATAAAATATCAGATATACAGAATAGTAATGGAAGAAGATACTTAAGGAATTTGATCCAAAGTTCTGATTTAGAGGGATAGATAGATCTTCTTCTAGTTCACAGGCTACATTGTTCATTTTACTATAAAGGCAGCATAATGGTATGTATGGAAGGACATTCCCACTTTTCTTTCATATACACACATTATGTACATATATTATGGAAAATGCCTCTAGCAGTATGACATATTTTTGTTGCTTTAGCATCAGAACATCTGCAATTAACTTTTTTTCTGCTGACAATGTTCTGAACAGTGGGTCATCAAGATAAAAGCAGACATAAATCCTCTTATACCAACACAAGTAATATCATTCATCAGCTCAGATATTTTTTTTTGTAACATTACGTACAGAACATATTTGCATTGTATGCAAAGGAGTCTCTAATAGACACATTATGGAAATAAAAACAAATCAAAACACAAAAGGGGAAATCTCTCAGACACTATTAATATTTTAAAATTGTATGAACTCAACTATTGTGGCCTACTGTTATTTACAAACTATCCAAACTCTTAAAAGGTGTCTTTCTGGACAGTTTACAGTACAATTTAAAAACAAAGTTTACAAGATATCATTAGATCCAGGTGGGTTTTTTTAACCAAATTATATAGGGCTCAGACCATACTGAACATAAGGAACTTACCGTATTTTATATATGACGATAGGACACAACTATATACAACCCAACAAACAACAACTATCACAATAAAAACATGCAATAAAATGCAAAATCAATAGAACAGTAAAACAGCAAGCCATAAGCATTAAGTCTAATTTTTGCAAAACCTTATTATATATATTTTGAGCACCCTATCACCTCGGGCAAGGCACTTGCTTTATTGCTAAGTATGTTAAGCACATACTTAACATACTTAACAGGGAAGCGGGTGGCGCTGTGGGTAAAACCTCAGTGCCTAGAATCCCCGCGGTGGGGTGAGCTCCCGTCTTTCGGTCCCAGCTCCTGCCCACCTAGCAGTTCGAAAGCACCCCTAAGTGCAAGTAGATAAATAGGTACTGCTTTATAGCGGGGAGGTAAACGGCATTTCTGTGTGCTGCGCTGGTGCTGGCTCACCAGAGCAGCTTCGTCACGCTGGCCACGTGACCCAGAAGTGTCTTCGGACAGCGCTGGCTCCCGGCCTCTTAAGTGAGATGAGTGCACAACCCTAGAGTCAGACACGACTGGCCCGTACGGGAAGGGGTACCTTTACCTTTATGTTAAGTACCCACCTTTGGAAGAATCTTTCAGTTATGATTTGATTATGATTTGAATTTTTTTTTCCATATATACTAAAATAATACACATATACTTGAGGCAATTAATTAATTGGTAAATATTTTAGCTTAGTTAATGCATTATTGCTTCAGATCGCAAACCACTTTGAGTTTCCTTTAATTAAGCAAGCTAAAAATGTGCCAAATGCTGAGGAATTCATGTCAGTGGCTATAAAATCAGCCAGAATTTTTTTTAATTCATCCATAAATAACAGCAACATATTCTTCCATCTTAGAAGGACTGGCAACAAGTAATTGGCATAAGAACAGGTGGTTTTCATGTCCAAAATCTTAAAGAGAGTATATGTAATGTATTGTGCAGCTTTTAATCCTTATAGTCCTTAATAATATGAGTGCAATCTGCCTTAGCGAGCACCTCCTCTTCTCAAATGGGTTCAACTGGAAAGACTGAAGTTTTATTTTACTATTTTATCACTTGTCATTACTTTTTATAAAAGTAAAACTTCACAAGAAAATTATGTAATAGTTAATAAAAAATTCTCTAAGAGGCATTATAGCAGACATGGCTAACTAGTGGCTCCCTAGATGTTGCTGCCTTCCAGTTCCCATCAGCCTCAGCCAGCTTAGTCAATGGCCAGAGGTGATAGGAGTTGTAGTCGAGTAATAGCTGGAGGGCCACAGGTTTCCCACTCCTGCACTGTAGTATGTACAATATGACAATTAAAATGTTCAACTTGATAAAAAAAAAAATTAATGAAAAAGTTTTTTTTAAAAAAAAAAAGGTAAAAGACCCCTGACAGTTAAGTCTAGTTGCAGATGACTCTGGGGTTGCGGCGCTCATCTCGCTTTACAGGCCTAGGGAGTCGACATTTGTCCACAGACATTTTTTTCGAGTCATGTGGCTAGCATGACTAAGCCGCTTCTGGTGCAACGGAACACCGAAACCAGAGCAGCGCATGGAAATGCCATTTACCTTCCTGCCAGAGTGGTACCTATTTATCTACTTGCACTTTTTGGCGTGCTTTTGAACTGCTCAGTTGGCTGAGACTGAGCAACCGGAGCTCACCCCGTCGCAGGGATTCGAACCACTGACCTTCTGATCGGCAAGCCCAAGAGGCTCAGTGGTTTAGACCACAGCGCCACAAGTACTGATATTCAAAAGGCTGTTGAGTTCCAAAATCAAATCTCTAAATTCAATTTGTTCACATGTAGAATCTCATAGAATACACAGACCCAGTACATCCATACTATTTCTGGATCTGTTAACTCTGTGCATATACAACACTAGACTATAGTTACTTTTTCAGCCTTAAAGTAAGGTGAACAAAGAAGAAATTCTGCACGGTTACAAAATCAATACCATCTTGCAGGGTCCCTCCTCCTCCCCATGTGAGTTCACATGATGCTTCATCAAGATTAACATTCACTAAAGGTTATTTTCATCATGGTTTGCAAATCAGCTTCAAACTCTGTATAGGGATAGTGACAGTGCAGACATAATGCTACATCTTGGTTAAGACTAAAAGGGCAAGAATGGGTGGGGGAATTTTTTATAGGAGAGTTGAAGGGAATGAAAGGGATGCACCTGGTCTTCTACCCATGATTCAGACACACAGAAGTATTATTTTTTATCTGAATCTTGGAATTAACTTTAGATTTAATATAGGTTTCCACCAATTCAGAAGGCACATCTAAATGTTTTGTGTAAAACACTTGCCCAAAGTTACTTAGCAACATAACTGAGTTGCCATGAAACACATGCACATTTTTGTACTTGCATGCACTTGAATTAAACTACATAAACATGATTCAAGAATAAGACACACTGACTCATTACTATGTAGCACACGAATGTGCACATAGAAGCAAGGTTTAAACTTAGCATTAATATTTTTTCATGATTGTCTCATTATCTTAAATTATCCTTTGTGTCATAAATATTAGTCAGATACACAATACTGTTAATCTCATTTTGCGTAAAGACAGAGCTAAATACCAAGTATGACATAGCATATCCACACCTTTTTGATGCCTTAAGGTGAAGTAGGAAGCATGCAAACTTGAATGCCAGTGCCACTTAAACAATGAGGCTTACTCAAAAGTAAATTTGTTTATGAGAAGGGTAAGTCCTCTTGACTTCTGCAAAGATTTACAACGGAAAATGTAATATAAAATTAAAATTGATTTGGGTCATATTTAAAAATTAAGATAACTCCACCAGTATGTAATGATTATAAGCCAGTATGGACAGTTTGAAAGAATCTCTTCTGATAGCTTATAAGCTTATTTAAAATGAAAAAGACTTATAGAGTAAGGTTTTGAAAAAAGGGTTATAGTAACACAGTTCCCAGAATTCTCAGGTCTTCCATAACAAAAAATTACTACATAGCATTCAGATGTATCCAACTCTCCAGTGTGAAAACAACTGAAGTTTTTTTCTTCTACAACTATTTTAGAGAAAGGCATTCTTAAAATTCACACACTGAAGAGTTTAATTGCCTCCCTGAATTTATTGAACAGACAATCTTAAACTATCCGCAATGGTTACTAAACTAATTTTCCTGCTTTAGATGATAGTAGCCAAATTCCAACGTGAAATAAATCATTGCTGCCTAAAAGCACTTACAATATTCTAGGTTCAGAAGTGGACCAAAGGAGCCAACATTTGCTGCAGTGGATGACAATAGCAGGCTGAATTGCATCAGTGATGTGTTCCCAACACACAAATATTGTCATAGAAACATCAAACATCATGCAAGCAGATGTCTACTCAAGTAAAGGAACTTTCCCAAGCTCACCACAGATCTGATCCACCACAGCAAAGGTGGGAAGGGTACACAATGCAAAAACGGAGAAGAGAAGTGGAAGTCCTATTGCACCTGCTGAAGTCTGTTCCACTGACAGACAACCACCATTGGACATTACTGTCATGAGCAGATGCCAGGAGCAGGTCTGAAATAACTCACATGGCTTCAGTGAATTCCTTATTCAAAGAAATAAGACAGCTCAAAAAGCTACACCTAGAGAACACAGCAACTCTTGCCAGTAGAACCTGAGGCAGTTGTGAGGACTGAAGGTCCCAGCCTTCCCCACAGTTCCCTAAGTTTCCTTCCCAAGCAATCAGACTCTGTTGTCTTACCTGTCTTTGCTCCACCCTCCTCATACCTCTTCTGATTCATGGAGACCAGCGGGAGGGGATCTAGTTGCAGCAGGAGGGGGATACTCCCTGGCTTTTTCAGCAGCCTGCCTCATCTCTGCCTCTTGGCCCCTTTCCTCTCCAACCTCTGCCCCTGGTTCTAGACTGTTCTCTGCCACAGACTCTTCCTGTTCTCTAAATCTTGTTATCTCTTCAGCTTCTAACACTTCCTCCTCCCCGTCTGATCTATCTTCTCCCTCTGACCACTCATCATCATCCCACCGCCATTCCTCTGGCTCTGGGCCTTCTTTCCTTTAGGGTTCCCTAGTTGGTGCCTCCTACCACTTCAACCTATTCTCAACACTTACCTTCTATCATTTCAGCCATACAATTCAGAATCAGCACACTTACCAATATCCAGTACAAAATTAAGAACACGCAACAGAATAAGCACCACAGCACCATATTCTCAAATCAGAATTAGGAGATACAATAACTTTGCACACATGTCATTTCTAATTAAAATCCACAGTCAGTGCAGTAGTCAAGATCAAACTGCAAGCAGGTCCTGGTGTGGTCAACCTTTGCTTGTTAGGTAGAGAATAGGATCTTTTAGAATTTCAGAGAGGAAGAGGTCGCCTTAAACTTTCAGGGACACTTTTAAGGAACAACATATGCAGATATAACAGAAGGTAGGTGGTCTCACTGTTTCTCATTGTGTACTCTGCTTTAAGTAGAGCATGCAGCCAATAAATTTATAAAACAAAACACATTGCAGCAGCATTTGTTATGCTGCTGGAAACTAGTCTTCGCTTACCTTATGCAAGGTTTGAATTGTTACAGAGAAATACCATCTTGACCAAGGACCATAGTAGGGCAAAAAAATGTACACAGTGTGGATGCGCACTGCTGGATCTACAATAAAGCCTCCAACGTTCTAAAAAACTATGTGTTTATACATAATGTACCCTTGTGTATAAGGAAAGCCATCACAAGGGAATGTACCTGCACAACACAACCTTGAATTGGGTGCCATCAGTGTATTGATTCAGTATCAAGAGATCCAAACTATTATTGTATCCTCTTCACAGAGGAACAAGTAAGTGCTCATGAACCATGGGAGGATGAGAAGAAACAGGTGCTAGAATTAGGTTCAAAATTGACTGCAGGGCCATAAAAAATGCACAAAAGACATCAGCTTGAAAGGTTAATGGCAGAAGGGTACCACAGTTACCAAGCACAGTTCTGCTGCTGAAGCAAGAGCTGGAATATTACATGGCAGCATTTATGGATGGGCGAAGTGAGAAGAGGAGGCATTTAGGAGGTCTCCAAGCTGAACATGTGGAACAGAAATAGGGGAAATAATCACCAACTCCAATTTTGCTGGTACATGAATGATGAGATCTAATGTCTTAAGATCATCTGAATTTTTGAGGGGGGAGGAAGCATCACCTTTGTTTGAAAGTGTCCCCACCCTTCTCAATTCCTGAATGTTCATTAAATCTTGGATTTCAATTAATTATCCATTTTCTATTTTGCATGTTCATGCCAAATATTCAACTGATTTTTTTAAAAACCTTATAAATGCTGTCCCTAATATGACCTTTAAACAGTTGAGTTTACTTTGGAAGTTTGAACCTTAAATAGCTTGGCTTAGCAGCTTATTTGAAAACAGAAAAAAGAACATTTTGTTCAGAAAGATTTTGCTTTCATCCAGAAAATTAAGATCTGTATGTAAAGCCAATTCTGCTTAAGTTTGTCCCAACAACCAATGAAAGGTTTGACCTAGAGGTGTACAGTATTACAGAATGCTTTCTCAATTTATACACATCCAGAGGTTGTGTCCATTAAATATTATTTAGAAGAGATAGTAGCAAAATATTTTGTGAAGTCTCTTTTTGAAACAAAGCTGATCATGACCTTTCATCATAATTTTGTCCTCCAATGCTGATTTTAAAATGGCACCTTTGAATTTATATTGAATGAGATTCTACGTGCATGCATACTGCAACTAACAGATTGTTTTTAAAAGCTTTGGTAGCTGATGATAATATATGGATTTATTTAAGCATAGTAAAGATGGAGGAAAAATATCTAGTTAACATGTAGGAAAAATAATTATTGAGATTAGCTCAGAACTTTGAAATTAAATTCATTTCAAAGCAGTGCTTGGAGTACTTCTCTTGCAGCTAATGTTAAAACCAACTAACGGAAGAAGTTATTTAGAATTATTTGTGAAGTTGGATAGAAAGGAATTGATTTTGCATTCCAATCAGACTTGTGCTAGTATATATTATCTGTGTCGATAGTCTTGTTAAAATATATTTAAAAAGCACATGAAAGCTTATACCAAGAACAAACTTAGTTGGTTTCTAAGGTGCTACTGGACAATTTTTTTATATATTTCAACTGTGTCAGACCACTACCTACATTAGTCTTGTTAGTTTCTCTGCGGCAAGAACACTCCAGTTTCCCAAAGAAGAAGAAGAAGAAGAAGAAGAAGAAGAAGAAGAAGAAGAAGTTTGTACGGTGATCTCAAAATCTAGGAGTTAGCTCTTTACAATATCTTGGCTGCAAGAAAGTTAAAACAAGCTTTGCTACTTTTGACCATTTCAATTATAACATCTTGCAAACAGGCATTTCACAAGATGCCTAGCCAATTCTACAGAATATAAAACAACTTTAATCTATAATTCTACCTCAAAGCATGCTAACATCACACTGCCTTCAATATTTACACACACTTCAGAACATGATCTAATGCAAGGTTTCTCAAACTTGGGCCTCCAGCTGTTTTGGACTACAATTCCCATAATCCTTGACCACTGGTCCTGCTAGCTAGGGATGGTGGGAGAAGTACAGTCATATCTCGGGTTGAATGTGCTTCAGGTTGAGCGCTTTCGGGTTGCAATCTGCGGCAACCCGGAAGTAATGGAGCGTGCTACTTCTGGGTTTCGCCGCTCACACATGCGCAGACGCGCCGTCATGTCTTATGTTCCCGTTCGCATCCCAAGGTACCACTGTAGTCCAAAAACAGCTGGAGATCCAAGTTTTGGAAACCCTGATATAATGCATCCACCTGGTTTTCCCAACTTCAATTTCATTCCAATTCAAATAGTGATAGAAGATTGGGGAAAGAATCCAGATTTCCTTGCTGAGATTTTCAAAATAGTGAACAGGATGTTAGGGTCTTTACAGGCAACACTTCTTCATTCCTGCTAGGGAATGGGACCACCCAAAGATATTTGGGCAAACTCCTGCAATTGCAAGAGGAGGAAGGGGAAATTGGAAGGAATTCATATTGAAAAATAAATGAAAGGCGTACAGATCTCCCTCTTCATGGTTTCTACTGCCAGACAACCGTAGAATGATAAAACACAAAGAGAACAAATGTTAGCCAAAGTCAACCCAATAATATAGGGGGCATCAACACCACTCAAGGCTGCCCAAAAAAATAATGAGTAATAAAAATTATAACTGAACTGCAGAGACTAGAGAAGGAAGCATAGCACAACAAGCAGATTGAATAAAGAAAGAAGAATCTGAGAAATGCTGGGGGGCTTTCTCAGAGGAGTACAGAACTAGGATGAAAATATTGTATAATACTTGGGAGAATGTGAAGCTTTTTGCAGCTCAACAGGGCAATAATTTCCTTACATGAGAAGTGAGGGAGTGGATGCTATACTGCAATGAAGGAACACATCTTTTCTCATCCTCCCAAACACAAAGATGGGGTCCTCCATGAAGGGAAACAAAAGCGAGTCTCAAAGGCACAAGTCTGAGAGCACATGGTGAAATTACTAGCAGCAACTGAGGCAGCTTGAGTCTGGTCAGTGTGTGGATGGGAAACACCTGAGAACCTCACGTACACTGCCTTTTGTCCAGAAAAACATGATGCAAATGTACCAACTTACTAGATCCCAGCTGTAATCAGGGACTGGCTGGGAGACAGTAAAATGTAGTCCATCAATCTTATTGAAATCCCTGAATATTCATCTAAACATTTAAAACTCCTTAATACCTTTAAATACATTTAAGTCAAGGATGCCATGTTAGATATATAAAACGTTATTCACTCTCCAGTATATTCTGAAACATCCTCACGACCAAGTAATTCCCGAATCCTTATTTTCAAAAGGCCCAAGAAATGTGGAAGTCTTATTGGAAAATTCTCAGTTGTTGACAACTATGAAAATGGAAATTTACTGGGGATCATTTTATTTTATATATACTGTGATTTCAGAATTTATTGTTTTTACAGTATTCTGTTCTCACAAAATAGCTTCAGTTATATTAGGTAAAATTCTTGGATCACATCACTAAAAATATTTTCCTATCAATGTGATTTTTACAGGTCACAGAAAATATGTTCTCAGAGTATTTACTACAACATTAAAAATGGAGAAACAATTCAGTAAGTTATGAAACTATGCTACAGAAGAATAGTTCCTGTAGAGAACCACCTACAGTCATTTTACTAATTTCAGAACACAGTTTATGGACAATTGGCTACTGACTTCAGCAATGAAAGTTGAATCATAGAAAATAATCTGCCATAGAGCTTTTTTTTTCCCAATTGGAATTAAAGCAAAGTAAAACTTTGATATTTACACATTGATCTCTGATGGGACTTGAAAAAAGGGTGGCTGATAGCAATTTGAATTACTTCATTCATGAAGCTAGGAAATGCTAGAGTGTAACGAGATCCACAACACTTCCTAGAAACCAAAATGCAGGTTATATGTGGTGATGTCATAATGTCATCATCATGCTTGTTAGAAATGAAGGACCTCAGTTATGATTGCAATGCACACATTTGCAAGTATATTCTCTTATAGTCCTCCACCAAGGACCAACCACATGGGAAATGAACTTCAATCAAATTATGAAGCTAGAACTGTTGTTTTCACAAATAATTAAAATAGAAGAATGTAAAAATTATACTAAAGTAGCCAACCCTCATCATATGAAGCAACTTTAAAAGTGCAATTATGAAAATATGATGCAGCAAACTGGCCAAATACCTAGAGATGTTCTTTCCTAAAAGCATTTTCTAGGCTTCTATTATTTTCCATAATTGATCTACAATTATTTCTTGGCAATTATAAACACATCACAATCATCTGATCTGGGATACCCTCTCTGCAAAGTTGACAAAATGTAGTTACAAGTTGACAAAACATAAATGTCACAAGTTGTGAAGCAGCCTTCTAGTCTATTCAAGCATACAGAACATTAGTTTTCATGAAAGCAGAAAAAGGAAACAATAAAAAGGTAGCCCAGTCTCTCTCAGCAGCATGTTTAATTTATCACATTGTTCTTTTATACCCTTTTCTTTTATACCCTTTTCTCCACCCCCACTGTTCTGCCCGGACACTGAGGTCCAGTGTTGCAGACCTTCTGGCAGTTCCCTCACTGTGAGAAGCAAAATTACAGAGAACCAGGCAGAGGGCCTTCTTGGCGGTGACGCCCACCCTGTGGTATACCCTCCTACCAAATGTCAAAGAAATAAACAACTATCTGACTTTTAAAAGACATCTGAAGGCAGCCCTGTTTAGGGAAGCTTTTAATATTTGATGAATTATTGTATTTTAATATTTTGCTGGAAGCCACCCAGAGTAGCTAGGGGAACCCAGCCAGATGGGTGGGGAATAATAAATTATTATTATGCACAGGTCAAGATGCTGGTATCAAAAATAGCTGCTAGAAGAGAAGAAAAACAAAAAAAGCACCTAAAGTTACAAATGCTGGTTGCATTTTAGGATGTTTTTTTTAAAAAAACTTGACTATTAATAGATTTTATTTTTCATATGATTATTATCCAGAAAGATGCTGCTTCATGTGCATATCTTATGCATGCCTAGGTGCTCCATGGATGTCAGACTGTATATTTTGTCACAAAAGAAGTGGCTCCTCTCCAACTTTTCATTCTTAAAGTCAGAGATCCAATGACTGATTCTTATGTAACAACTGGTGGCCTAATTGAGGTGAGAATATAATAATAATAATTTATTATTTATACCCCGCCCATATGGCTGAGTTTCCCCAGCCACTCTGGGCGGCTTCCAATCAAGTGTTAAAAACAATACAGCATTAAATATTAAAAACTTCCCTAAACAGGGCTGCTTTTAAAGAGAAGATAACAGCTGATTTCCTTTACATCTGAAGGGAGGGCGCCACTACCGAGAAGGCCCTCTGTCTGGTTCCCTGTAACCTCACTTCTCGCAATTAGGGAACTGCCAGAGGGCCCTCGGCACTGGATCTCAGTGTCTGGGCTGAACGATGGGGGTGGAGACGCTCCTTCCGGTATACAGGACCGAGGCCGTTTAGGGCTTTAAAGGTCAACACCAACACCTGGGTCCAGGATGACAGTAAGGAGATAGGAAAAGCTGGTTTATCTCAAGAATTCACTAAAAGCATGCAGACACCTTTTTCACACTGACATCCTCTCTGAAGATGATGTTGAGACTATTAATCTAGATATACATGCAAGATTATTAAGCATTTACAAATGCATGTCACAGAGCAACTTACCAACTCTATTCCCTGTGGAAAAGGAGTGTCATCCAAATCCTTTAAGGGAAATCTCTGGATTATTTTCCCCAGACCATCTCCTGATCCTAAAGTGGAAGGAAAGGGAGAGAGGGAGAGGAGGAAAGAATGAGATTGCGAATGTTTTGCTTTTCCAGTCAGAAGTTTACACATATGAAAGAAGTCACAATCTAATGCATACTTGCATCTGGTTAAACTGTGGCAAGAACCTTTTAAGTTCTAGAAACTGTATTCAAGTGACTGCTGAAGACTGCAGAATTTAAGTTCCAGCGACACATACACGGTACCCAATTTTGTTTTCAGAAACTATGTTCTGTATTTTTACACATAGCAGTGACATTAAGACCCACTGAATACTCAATGTATACTCTTAGACATAGGCATAATGATGCCACAATGCAATCTTAAAAATTCTTAATTTTACTATGCACCCATCGTGCTACTTCTAGCACATCAACCACTATGGAGATTAAACCAGATAGGAAAATGTACAGTTGCATAAAAACGCAAGGGTGAGCACATGAATGTGTCATCCCTACAGGAATATGTGACAGAATAGTACAAAATCAATTTAGCATTTCCACCTTCCGTGTACATTTATGGCTTGCCTCTATTCAAGTTATTGTAACTTAACTTGCCCCTGAGCAAACTCCCATATAGCCTCCGTTCAGTCACTGCAGATCTGATGTTGAATGGAAGATTCATATTCAAGAATCAATGCAAGTAAACTCCAGTTTTACCGTACTGTAAAATACTGCTTCATTGCAGCATATTATACACATTTTAATTTACGGTAATATAATTAAATGGAACACAGTACTTGTACATGATCTAACTGTGCTTGAAGCACCATAGAGTAAGCAAGAAAAGAAAGCTGGATCTATCTTAGAGGTCAGTTAAATATACAATTAGCTTGTGTGTGTTTGTTTTCAGGAGGGCAGGCAGTTTTGTTTCAATGCAGCATTTTAAGCAACATAATAAGTGCCCATGAGAATCAGATCAACCTAGTTCAGCATTCTGTTCCCACAGTAGCCAATCAGATGCCTGTGGGAAGCCCACAAACATCACATGAATACAACAGTAGTCTCTCCCTCACAATACTCAGAAACTGATACTGGAAGTAGTACAGCCTTATCCTCCATGAATTTGTCTATTTCCTTTCAAAGCCATCTAAGTTGGCAGCCATTATTACAGTGAACCATGGCAATGAATGGCATAGTTTAACTATGCATTATGCCTCTCCTTAATCTCCCAACATTCACCTTCATTGGATGGTATTCTGAGAGGGGAAGATCTTCTTAATCCACTTTCTCCACAGTATGCATCCATTTTATACACCTCTTTCATGTCCCCCCCTTACTTGCTTTTTTTTTTCTTCCCCAAAACTTGTAATTTTCCCAACCCCTTGATCGTTTTGACTGCCCTTTTTTGAACCTTTTCCAGCTCTACAGTATTCTTTTTTTTTATGTGTGGCAATGAGAATTTTATATAGTATCCCAAATGCAGTTGCACTACAGATTTGTATCGAGGCAATGTAAGATTAGCAATTTTATTTTCAATCCATTTCCTAATTATCCCCTGGAATCTAGCTCTTTCACAGCTGCTGCACATATTTTAAACAAGCTGTCCACTACAACCCCAAGATCCCTTTCCTGGTCAGTAACAGCCAGTTCGGTGCACTACAGTGGTACCTCGGGTTACATATGCTTCAGGTTACATACGCTTCAGGTTACAGACTCCGCTATCCCAGAAATAGTATCTTGGGTTAAAAACTTTGCTTCAGGATGAGAGCAGCAATCGCGCGACAGCAGCGGGAGGTCCCATTAGTTAAAGTGGTGCTTCAATTTAAGAACAGTTTCAGGTTAAGAACGGACCTCCGGAACAAATTAAGTACATAACCAGAGGTAACACTGTATTAGTGTTAATGTAAGGTTAGGAAGTTTTGTCCTAAACAGCATCACTTAAGGAAGGAAGCTGCAAAGTACTTTTTACATACAATACACTTCTATCCAGTATCTGCAATAGACCACATTCATTTTAAGTTGCCATTAATTTTAAGTTGTATAATCAAGTTGCCGACATTATGTAAACATATTGTGTAATGTGGAAACATTCTATCATACAGTGGTACCTCGCAAGACGAATGCCTCGGAAGACGAAAAACTCGCAAGACGAAAGAGTTTTTCGTTTTCTGAGTTGCTTCGCAAGACGGATTTCCCTATGGGCTTGCTTCACAAGACGAAACGGCCCTGCCTCCCGTGTCATGGCGACGCGCACTGCACGCACGCTCGCGCCTGCGATCAAGCGAGCGGGACGTCACGTGGCCGACCGTGCACACTAAGCGGCCGCGGCGAGGCGGCTCGCGGAGGAGCAGTTTGTTCCCCCAGCCCCGCTTCCCCGCTCCTCCGGCTCCCTCCCACCTTCCCGCTGACGGTTGGTGCCTCGCGCCGCTGCCCACCCCCCTCGCGCGCTCCCCTCAAAGAGCCGTTGCCACCAGCGCCTCTCTCTCCCTCAGGTGAAGAGGATGGTGGCGGTTCCGCCGAGTCGCGCTCCTGAGCCCCGCCGCCCTCCAGCAGCCACGTCGCACGGTGGCCACTATGCGGGTGAGTCTGAGGTACCGGCTGCGGCAGCAGAGACCTCCTCCCCGCCTTAGGAAAGCGCCCTGAGGCGCCCGGCTGCGCTTTTGGTTGGACGCCAGGCCTGCTCCCTGGACGCCCATTGAATGGGGGAGCCGCGTCGGCCCCTCTCGCCTTTCTCCTACCCCCGCCAGCAGCATTCCTCCTCCGGAGTCTCCTCTTCCGTGCCACGCTCGCTGCAAAGTCAGTCAGCCCGTGAATTAACGTCCGGCTTCCTCCCTCCCCTCCCCGCCGTTGTCAGTGTTTAAATGTTTTTTTTAAAACCGCCAATGCATTCCTACGGGAAACCGTCAATACGCAGTGGTGCTTCGCAAGACGAAAAAACTCGTAGAACGAAAAAACTTGCAGAACAATTTAATTTCGTCTTGCGAGGCACCACTGTACTTGCATAAAATCGAGGTAGATATATAGTACCAGGATACTATTCTAATTTTATATTCCTTGTTAAAGATCAGATTGAAAGAAATAGAACAGATATCCAGAATACAACTGGTTGTATCATCAAGCTTTAAACATGGAGTGATCTGAGAGATCAATTACAAAATTGCAACATCACAAAAATATAATATACAAAGTTATGCAGGAATACACCTGTAAGTCACCCCAAATATTTATTACACAGGACTGTATCCAATTGTGTCCCTGAACTTATATCAAGCTTCTGTGAGTAGAATGGGGGGATAGTTTTTGCTGAGTCACCCTCCCCTCTGAATCCCTTCCACACAATCTGCCCCGGAGCATTGGGGACCGTTTGGAGCAGCATGGAGGGGGGGCTGCCAGAGAAGGGAGGAATTCAGAGAAATCACCTTCCACTAGATCCATGAGCTGCTGGTTTCTTCAGTTGGTGAAACATCAGCAAAATGCATCAGTAGTTCTGTGCTCTTTTTTATTCTCCTTATATGAAGGGGATGTGGTATTTTAAGGTCAGGAGGAGGGAGGGGGAGAAAGTGAGAGAGTACATGACTTTATGTGACTGCTGTATCATTGCTTGCTGTCTCCTGACTGGAATGTGTAGCACAAGCTCATTCTGGCTGACTCTTCTGGCTTTGAAAAGGACAGGCACCTGGGATGTTGCCATCCCAGAATATTGGGGAGGTGACTGGAAGTGGTAGCAGAAGCAGGCGGAAGCTTAGCAGAGAATGATAATGCAAGACAGCATTAATATTGCTGTACATCAGAGCAACTCCCTCCTATTTCAATGTAGCCTCCCAAGAATGAAGTCATCAAAAATAAAATAAGGATATCAGACCTAACAGCCACATTTCTCTCAAAAAATGCAGCACATTCTACTTTAAAAAAAAATCTCAAGGGAAAAGTACACACCAAATTCTTCTAATATTTTGATATAAATTTGTGATGATCCCTGATTATTCTTTGCTCCTTAGACCCATAAAGTCAACTCACAACATTAAACTGCAATAAAATTCCTAGCTCCCATAAATTCACCGGGTCATTGACTTTAACAATCTTCAACTGACTCGTTCAAATTGTCAGATAGTCTCTTGTTTTGGATATCTCTGATTACAGGATTTCTGTCACACTGTAAATGCGAACACACACATCATTTTACATTCTTAAACATGGCAACAAAGAAGGTGTTAGCAGAAAATGTTTTATTAGGAGCATATGGGAAAAAAATGTAGCAAGGAAGGTTGGTTTCAAGTTCAACAGACTAATGGCAGTTATGACAACATTCCATAAATATTGGGAGGCAACGTTCCAAAGAACAACTCCTTGTCAAATCAAATTCCATTCAAACTTTTTTTCACTTCCAGATTATAATGTAGTATTAATGAAGTCTTAAAAATTTGGAATGTATATTCTTTCTGATCTTCTGCTGCTCATGCCCCAAACTACCTCCCACAAAACATATTAAGAACACATTCTCTTTCTTCTCTTCAAAGCCCATGCATCCTTTCGCGACATAGTAATTCAGTTTTACTAGCAAACCAGGGGTTAAACTAACCCCCTATAAGAGATACAGACACATATCGCATGACACACCTACACACTGCAGTTGACATACTAACATGTTGCAACACACAGTTTGAAAACTCTGCCTTACTGAAACAGAGTAGACATACATTAACTAAATTGAATGCATACCCCCCTATTTCATCCTTCTCACTTCATAGAATCATAGAGTTGGAATAGACCACAAGGGCCATCGAGTCCAACCCCCTGCCAAGCAGGAAACACCATCAGAGCACTCCTGACATATGGTTGTCAAGCCTCTGCTTAAAGACCTCCAAAGAAGGAGACTCCACCACACTCCTTGGCAGCAAATTCCACTGTCAAACAGCTCTTACTGTCAGGAAGTTCTTCCTAATGTTTAGGTGGAATCTTCTTTCTTGTAGTTTGGATCCATTGCTCCGTGTCCGCTTCTCTGGAGCAGCAGAAAACAACCTTTCTCCCTCCTCTATATGACATCCTTTTATATATTTGAACATGGCTATCATATCACCCCTTAACCTCCTCTTCTCCAGGCTAAACATGCCCAGCTCCCTTAGCCGTTCCTCATAAGGCATCGTTTCCAGGCCTTTGACCATTTTGGTTGCCCTCCTCTGGACACGTTCCAGTTTGTCAGTGTCACTGTGGTGCCCAGAACTGGACACAGTACTCCAGGTGAGGTCTGACCAGAGCAGAATACAGTGGCACTATTACTTCCCTTGATCTAGATGCTATACTCCTATTGATGCAGCCCAGAATTGCATTGGCTTTTTTAGCTGCCGCGTCACACTGTTGGCTCATGTCAAGTTTGTGGTCAACCAAGACTCCTAGATCCTTTTTACTTCACCCATAGCCTTCTTTGTGTTGAGCCTCAGAGGACTGTAAGCTCCTTCATAAAGTTCCATGCACATCAAGCTTCTTTGAGTAACTCCACCCTTACACATCATTCTTTCAGTGCTAGAAAAAACAGTAAGACTTCAGTTGTGAGTTAAGATTACCAATTAGTTATTTTTGTGATCCTGCAGTGCCCTAAACACAACTGCTCCCAGATTCAGATTTGCAAAGTATAGATCTTAACTCCTATGTCCAATGTGGATACCTCTCACTAAAGTCTCACACCAGCTGTAGAATACACTTTGGGGCTTTCTTGGACAGCTTTCCCACTCCTTTGCCCTCCAAATGATATGGATCACAACTTGCCTCAGCCCTAGTCATCATGGCAGTCAGGGATGGTAGGAGTTACAGTCCAAAACATGTGAAGGGCACCAGTTTGGGAAGGTTGTACTAGGACAAAAAAATTATTACCATATACTGGAACAGTCACTTTCCTCTTTGGGCTCTTTCAGTCTTGGAGACAAGAAATCTCAGTCTTCTAGCCTAAATGAAGAGGGTATGCCATGTGACAGTAACAATGGTGAGCCTGCAGAATGCTTCACCCTGCAATACACACAAATTCAATGCAAGAGAGGCTGAAACTAATTGCAAATTAGTAAGCAGTTGAACTGCTTACAATGCCTATCATCTGGTGACGTTATTACAGTAGGATCCAAAGAATCTAGTGGAAATCTGTGGGGCTCTAGTTGCTCCTCTCTCTCAGTGCAGATCTCTTAACCCCCCAAGAAAGTCATTCTATGGGTTAAGGAATCTCCAGAATAGCACTGGAGAGGGGCAGAAAGGAGAGATAGTGTGATAAATCCCAGAGCTTCCTACATGTAGAAGCAATTACAAGAAGGAAAAGACTTATAAATATTTTCTTTTTCATTCCTCATTTACAGTAACATATCAGCGCCAGGATAACTAACTAACTATCTCTCTCTCTCTCTCTCTCTCTCTCTCTCCCTCTCTCTCTCTCACACACACACACACACACACGCCCTTCCATACCAGGCCTGATGGTTAGAAACTTGCCTATCTCAATGAATGAACATTTTCAAGTTTTAGCTGATTAATCTATCAAATCAGCTAAAGAATGGAGCCCTGCTTTTCTCATGTTCATGCAGGTACATATTTGGGGGTTTTTTGGGGGCGGAGGAGGCTTAAAAATCAAAAAGGCCATTTGGGCTTAAAAATCAAAAAGGCCATTTGGGGGCGGAGGAGGCTTAAAAATCAAAAAGGCCACCTTGCAACTTTCTACTCTTTCTAGGTTTGAATTTTGTGTTTTTCCTGACTATGAACACATCTGGAATTTAATGTCTTGCAAACTTCTGCCCAAATGCAAATATACATTTTATAAAAGCAAAGCACAACAGGTCTCCCCTCCTTCTCCATTTGTAATATCTATACATCAGCTCTTAATGATGGATGTCAAACAAAATGGAACACTACATACGGGCCTCTTATGCATTCGTGACACACAATCTATAAGAAAGACATGTTTTCCAAAAGCATAAAAAAATTAATTTGATATTAACTTGTACAATGCATATGGAAGGAAAATATTTGCTCATCAGATGAAGAATATATTAAAATGCCCTAATGTTGATTTTAGAATCTTCCATGTGGACCAACATGGCTTTCAGTATTCAAATTGAGTTCTCTTTATATCATCTACTCTGAAATATCTAAACTGCTCCCTGAAACTAACCCTGGCCATACACAATACTGTAGCATTCACATATTTTATGAGAAAGTCTGGGACCATATCATCTACAAAAAACAGGGGGTTGGACTAAAGACCCTTAGGGTTCCTTGCAACTCTATTCAAGGAAGAATCTTATGTCCCCAAACACTCAACCTTCAACTAAAATCTTGTAAACAACCATTTTGGTTTAATTAATACACACAGAACATTAAAATCCTGGCAAAGATTTCTAGTTCCTGAACCTCAGTATCCCTCAACTCCCTTCTTATATAAATCTCAGCTATTAAAGGTCACATGCCATCTCCTGCTTGCCCTTTAAATTCCACGAGCAAATTGTTAGTGCAACTTACATTCCAAATTAATGAGATGTGCGATAAACTGTGCCTCTTTCCCTGTGAGGCATGGATAACAATAAATTTAAGCTGCATTTATTTTTAACTCTGTGTTTAATGTTTGTGGTACAAATTGTTTAGTTTGTCTAACGTAGCAAGTCACAAGCATTGGGTATATACATACAGATACACACATATACACTTATATATGTGCACATTCATATATGCATGCTAACTCGTGTGAACTTATGGATTGTGTGTGATGCAGAAAAGCAAAGCTGCAGTATCATTACACTGCAAACAAATATACAACAATGCAATGAATAGTATTGGCACTTCAAACAGTTTCATAGCATTCAAGCTGGTTTGCAAGAGGAATTACAACAGTAAAAGAAAGCATCATTTAAATACAGTGGTGCCCCGCAAGACGAATGCCTCGCAAGACGGAAAACCCGCTAGACGAAAGGGTTTTCCGTTTTGGAGGTGCTTCGCAGGACGAATTTGCAATGGGCTTGGTTTGCAAGACGAAAATGTCTTGCGATTCCTGGGGTGTTTTTTCCCCGCTCCCCACCCCCTTTTTCTAAGGCACTAAACTGCTAATAGCCTTTTAGCAGCTAATCCGCTAATCCCTTAAGCCTTTAATAGCCGCTAATAGCCGCTAAACCACTAATAGCGCTAATCCGCTAATCCGCTAATGGTCTTGCTTCGCAAGACGAAAAAACCGCTAGACGAAGAGACTCACGGAACGGATTCTTTTCGTCTTGCGAGGCACCACTGTATAGGTAAAGGGACCCCTGACCGTTAGGTCCAGTCGCGGATGACTCTGGGGTTGTGGTGCTCAAACTCACTTTACTGGCCGAGGGAGTCGGCGTACAGCTTCCGGTTCATGTGGCCAGTATGACTAAGCCGCTTCTGGCGAACCAGAGCTGCACACGTAAACGCCGTTTACCTTCCCGCTAGAGAGGTATACCTATTTATCTACTTGCACTTTGACGTGCTTTCAAACTGCTAGGTTGGCAGGAGCAGGGACTGAGCAACAGGAGCTCATCCCATCGCGGGAGCTAAAATGAATAAATCACCACTATACAAACTGTAATCAATTATGCGGCTGAAATTCATTATATAAACTGCACAGAAAATAAATATACATTGTCCTGCCGTTATAAAAAGGAATATTTACTATACTGGCTTTTAACTGACTGAAAGAGATATTTCCCATTTTTATTCTTTCAGTAGCTATAGCAGGACTGACTAGACTTTTTTTTGGCTCAAAGGTAAAATTAAAGGTTGGTCACTCCTCCAAGGGTAACATTCTATCAGTGGTCATGGCAAAAGTGGTCACCAAACATGCATCTGCATACTGCATTCACCATACATACAACACATATAAAGCCCCACAAGTAAGAACAAATCATACTTATTCCTGCAGTGCTGAGCTAAGTATATATCCTAACCTCTCATCCATATAGAGGTCCTGTATACCTGAAGGAGCGTCTCCACCCCCATCGTTCAGCCCGGACACTGAGATCCAGCGCCAAGGGCCTTCTGGCGGTTCCCTCATTGCGAGAAGTAAGATTACAGGGAACCAGGCAGAGGGCCTTCTCAGTAGTGGCGCCTGCCCTGTGGAACGCCCTCCCAGCAGATGTCAAGGCAATAAACAACTATTTTACTTTTAAAAGACAACTGAAGGCAGCCCTCTTTAGGGATTTTTTTAATGTCTGATGCTGTACTGTTTTTAATACTGAGTTGGAAGCCCCCCAGAGTGGCTGGGGAAACCCAGCCAGATGGGCGGGGTATAAATAATAAATTATTATTATTATTATTATTATTATTATTATTGAGCATTGTGATACTTCACACTGCAGGTGTAGGGTCCCATGCTTGCTCTTTACTTTTTTAAAAAAAGTCATCCACACATTTTACAATTTGGCTTTTACTTGCTATACTACATCATCCAACCAAAGTTCTTCTAAGTATCACGCAGACCTTCAAAAGAGTGGAAAACCAGAGTGATAGCCTGCAATTTTAACAACATTGCCTTCTTTATTTGTTTTTAATCTATTTTTCTTTTAACAGAATGCCAGCTCCTCTCATTTGCCCTCTCCTTAGGAATGAAACTGACTGTCCAGAGTTATTATTGGTATCCATTGTCTTGGGAGACAATGGAAGAGTGCACCATCGGGGGTGAAGTCAAACCATTGGAGAACTACAGTGCCTGCTGTGGCTGTAGAGGTGAATATGGGAGACACATGTTTTGCTACAGCTGGGGCAGATGAAGGCATCCTCTTGTGCTGATGAAGATGCACTACAGGAAGTTGTTTATGTGGTCTATTTTGGAAGTTTCTGAAAGGTTTATGCAATATTTTTTACATCATTATTAACACTGTCAGGACAAAGCCTGGCTGTCGGGAACTTCATAGAACACCTACTCCCCCCCCCAAAAAAAAAGCATCTTCATCATAAGAAAGAATTGTCTGTCAATTGAAAAGAGACAGACACCTGCTCCTTGAAAAGCTAATCATGAGCAGTACTACAAATGCTTCTTTGAAAAAGCTATTTTTGGTAGCTTGCTTTAGGAGTGTTTGAAAAACCCTAGTACAATGTAAGCTAGTTTAAAAGATAACTAAATACTGGGGGGAAACTGTCAGATTAAAAAAATCATTTACAACCAAATGTGTTTTTTCAAACCTTTGGTAAGTTCAAAAGGCACCAGAAAGTCGGATGTGTCTAATTAGTAGAGAATGCAGCATTGCTCAAGAATATGCAAAAAATAAAAAAATAAAAAGCTTCTCAGGGCCAGATGATAAGTTCAGCACAGGGCACTTCAGCATTCAATATAAACAAAATCTTTCATATAAAAGATACAGAAGTAAAACACCTTAAAACTGTTTTATTAAAAAGAAGAGGAGGGACAAGGAAACTATGCAGGGAAAGCATAGATGGGATCTCAGCACTGTACAAATTAGGTTGTTTGAAAGTCAATGCAATTAGTAGTTAACCCTGTGACACACAACTCCAACCCAAACAACCCACCCTGGGTTCATCCACACTTCTGCTTCTCTCATACCTAGAAAGCATAGGTCTGAGAGGTTTTCCACTTGTCCTGTGCTTTCTAGGCATGGGTCCAAGCAGTTTTCTGCTTCCCTTCCACTTTCCCTGTGGAAAACCAGCTCTTTAGTGCTGAATCAGAACAAATGTCAATCCGGAGGAAAACTGATGTTTGCTCTGATTCAGTGGTAAAGATTGTGTTTTCCAGTGAGAAAGTGGCAGGGCAAGAAGAAGTCTGGATGAGACTTAATATTTTAATTAAGACAAATTCTGTCAAGAACATACTATGGTGGCTGTAATTTAAAGTGTTTTTATTGTCATGAAATTGAATATTTTATATAGTACAATAAGAAGAAATTCTACCAACTCTTCACTCTTAGATTCCCAAAGACCAGAGGATTAGAGCTGGTGAACATTTCAAAATTTATAAACTATGGCCTAAGGTCCCAAATGAAGTCAAAGGGCAGGACTACAAGTCTTCACACTGAAATTCTTCAGGGAATGAAAACCACCTGTGTGAACTGACTGTTCATTTTAATAGGATGGACTTGTTGGCCAAAATGAGCATATTTTGTCTATTTTGCAAAACAGATGCCGTATGTATTACTAAATGCATACCACTAAAAACTTGCTAATGTCCAAGAAATAATCAACATATATTGCAGTAAGTCAGTCGTACACTGGTATAATCAGCAGTGAATTATTTTCTTAGCCACATTGCTGATGCTTTTCATTTTCAAAAGAAGTCATTAGAATGAAAGACATAATAAAATTAAATGAGTTGAAATCTGAGACCAGGGATCTGGTAATATTGCATTATGATCAGAGCTCCATAAATCCAGTCAGGTTTCTAAAAACAGCCCTTTCCAAATCTGTGGATGACCTCTTCTTCGATATTCTCTCTGGAATAATGGAAAGATCATATACACTTCCCCATATAAATGCGAATTTAAGCCATGTTGCCTAAGTCTTCCAAATAACAGCAGTATGTTGGTCAGCTGATGGGGGATTATTGTCCTGAATGCCAACAAGGCCAGGCTATAAGGTCTGTGCCAAAACCAACTGCCTGAAGTAGTCTCACTTATTTCAGAAGTCTCAGATACGTTTTAATCTGTTTGCATCCTTGAAATGTATAAATGGATTATTTATTCCTAGCAGCTAATACAGAGACAATCAAGTATTTGGTGATGAACAGTAAAGTAATCTGACCTGAAAGAACTGCTGCCAACTACGAGGCAGTATGCCTCTGAATGCCAGCTGTAAGCAAGTGAGCACAAGTGTTGAGTGCTGTGCTCATGTCCTGCTTCTGGGCTTCCCATATGCATAGAAATGGCCACTGAGAGAGCAGGGTGCTGGACCAGATGAGCCTTTGGCCTGATCTAGCAAGTTTCTTCTTAAGTATTATGAGACAGTCAAAATGATAAACGAGGCCTATTTCTGTATATACAAGGACACAGTCAGTTTTTAGTACTCTGTGTCCTTAATAACACCATCTAATGCATTGTGTTTCCATGTAAATTCTGTCAAACTGTTTCCAAATATGGTGGTACCTCGGGTTAAGTACTTAATTCGTTCCGGAGGTCCGTACTTAACCTGAAACTGTTCTTAACCTGAAGCACCACTTTAGCTAATGGGGGCCTCCTGCTGCCGCCGCGCCGCCAGAGCCCAATTTCTGTTCTTATCCTGAAGCAAAGTTCTTAACCTGGAGCCCTATTTCTGGCTTAGTGGAGTGTGTAACCTGAAGCATATGTAACCCGAGGTACCACTGTATCAGATCTAAATTTGTTTTTCTTTTCCTACAAAACAGAAGCTCTGAACTATAATAAAGACAATGTCGAATGACAACACACACAATAAAGAACTTCACCTTCAGTTAAGAAGTGGTCAACCATGCAACCAAACCAGAACAGGTGCACTTATCAGCATTGCCATTAGCCATGCACTCATAAGCAACACAACATGTACTGTATTATAGGTCCTGGATCAGTTTTTGGAGGTAGTGGTGGACTGGATAAAGGCCAATAATTTGTGATTGAATCCCAACAGGACAGAACCCGGGGGGGGTTGATGCTTTCCAGATCAGGGAACTGGGAAAGTTGCCTGTTTGGGATGTGTTTGCATTTCCTTTGAAGGAACAAGTACATAGTTTGGGGCTCCTTCTGGGTCAATCATTGTCACCAGAGTGACCACAAGTGACCTCAGCAGCTGGGAACACTTGTACTAGCTTTGACTGGTTCATCAGCTGTGCCTGTTCATGGACATGGGCAGCCTGGCTATACTGACCCATTTGTTGATAACCTTTAGGTTGGATTTGGCTACTGCTAAAATTGATCCAGAACTCATAGCCATTCATCACATCAAAGGGAAGCATATCCAAGTGTCTGCCACTAACCAGGGCAATAAAGGTCACTGGAATGCTGCATCCCCTAGCTTCCAAGAAGACCACAATGACTGGAGCAAGAACAGCCTGGCAAGAACAGCCAGTAAAAGAGAAGTTTCCATAATGTTTGCTTTACTCTTCCCTTCTCATACTTTTTCCCTTTCGTATCAAGTCTATTAGATTGTGAGCCTGCATCATTGTTTTACAAATTTATAAACCTCTTCATGGCCAGAGTCCATTTAAGCAGTGCACAAGATTAAATTCTAAAGACATATAAAACCATTTCTATAGGTACACAATCAATATTGCACAAATGACTAGGTCATACATCAGGGAGGGGTTATGTGGTGTTAGGGGAGGGGTAGTACCTCTGGTGGAAGATATGTCAAACCTCTTCTGGGATAGTTTGTCTACCTTTGGTCCCCACCCTGCACTCAGCTCTCACCTGTGGCTCATTGAAGCTGTCAGCATATGACAGCAGCCACACCCTGAGAACGGCTTCAACTGGTCAGCTAAACCAGGTGAAGGTAGTTGATGGGTTTCAAACGCTCAGTGAGTAGGGACTTCACCTGCATGTAAAGACTGGCTCTGGCAGATTGAGCAGATGAGACCAATAGTGGATCCAATTGTCAAGAAGGCAACCACCTTCTTGCACATGCTGTAAAGGGAAGTGAGGGGCAGATGGGGCTCGTCAACCTGGGAAGGTAGCCCATCTAGGAGATAGAAAACTCTGGTTCTAAAGCTCCACTGCCTTGCAGGATATATTCAGGAAAAGAGAAGGATAAGGAGTAAACCCTACACAAATCCAGAGTAGAGTCTCTAAGACAGTTTGATGGTGCCTTGTACACCTTCTTCCTGCAACTCCTGCAGCTAAGCAGGTGTCAAACATATTGTTCTGCTTTCCTTGGACCACATTAGCGACGCTGAAATGGTGGGTCTTGTCATCTGAACAGGATCTTCATACACACTGCCTAGGTTTGCGCTCTGGGAGGTTACTTTGGTGCTGCTAACACAGCAGTTTGACTTCAACCCTGGAGGTGCACTCCATGGTCTCTCGAGACAGATGGATGCCAACTATATCAGAAGGTCTTCTTAAAGAGTAGGTACCCTAACATCATGGTAGTGATTGTCTGCCTACAGTAGCTTTGGCTGGCAATTGATTCCAGAGGACTAGACATGCAATACCAAAAGTGCACCTCTGGGCATATGGTACTTTCAGCAGTGCCCCACCTGAGAAGTCTAGTTGCTTGGCAGAGACATATGAAACGAGGCAGTCCCTTAAGGAACCCAGTTCCAAACTACTAAGGGCTTTTCATACTAAAAATAAAACCTTGAACTTCACCTCATAGCATACTGGCAGCCAGTGCAGCTCCCTCAGCAGAGGTGCTATACAGCATTAACAGGATTCCCCAATCAACAACCTACCTGTTGTCTTCTGCACCAGCTGCAGTTTCTGGGTTAAACCCAAAGGACACCCCATTTATGGATATCCAAACAGCACTGATAATCTTCAAAGAAATTGTTATGGTAATATATATTCTTTCAGTTATAGGATTTTGATAACAGCTTTTGAAAACGAAATGTGGCCTATTTAATATTTGGAGTGGGGTGGGACAGACTTGTTTCCATGTAAACAATCAGAATGGGCACTTGTACTACCTTTGCTAGGTAAATTAAATGCAATTGAATATGCTTCTGAATGCTTCATTCCAAAATTAGCACTAAGAGCCAAAGAACATAGGTAAATAGGTGAAGCATGTGATTGATCCATGAAGGATCAGCCATAAAGTAGACATAAAACTACAGTGGTACCTCGGGTTACATACACTTCAGGTTACATACACTTCAGGTTACAGACTCCTCTAACTCAGAGGAGTACCTCGGGTTAAGTACTTATTTTGTTCCGGAGGTCCGTTCTTAACCTGAAACTGTTCTTAACCTGAAGCACCACTTTAGCTAATGGGGCCTCCTGCTGCTGCTGCGCCGCCGGAGCACGATTTCTGTTCTCATCCTGAAGCAAAGTTCTTAACCCGAGGTACTATTTCTGGGTTAGTGGAGTCTGTAACCTGAAGCATATGTAACCTGAAGCGTATGTAACCTGAGGTACCACTGTAATCACCATTATTCCTTCATTCACAGGTATTCACTACTCAAGGAACAATTGGCAAAGAATAAACAAGTTCTGCTTAAATAAAGAGAAATCATAATATTAAATAAAGGCTGTGAACAACCATAAAATCATAGAATTGTAGATTTGGAAGGGACCACAAGAGTCATCTAGTCCAATTGTCTGCTATGGCCAAATCTGTCTGAACAATGTAAAGCAGAATGATGATCATTCAATAATGATAGACATTAAATTTTACTCTCTTGAATGGAAACGAACTGAAGAAAACTGACATATCTGCATTTTTTGTGGTGTTTGGCACATATTCAAGTATTGGCTTTAGGTTCATGCCCTAAATGGCACAACATCAAACTTTCATATTTTTTCACCATTACTTGGCTAGGCTGATTGAAGGTTAATTTATTATGAATTGGGAAAGACTATTAACACAGTCTTACTTTGCAGCAATGGTTTTCACATATTTTTAGTGGTGTGGAAAACAGCTGGTACTATAGTTCAACATTCAAAAGGCAAAATGGTCTTCAAAAGTCTGATTCCATGCCAAATGACGCAAATTAACAGTCACAAACTAAAGAAAACTTAGTTTCCAGACTCTGACATACTGAGAATAAAGTCTCACCAGTTCCAAGTACTTTGGATTTTTGGATTTAAACCCAATATATAAATTAAGCATGTCAGAATGGCTTCATCCAAGCATCTGGAAAATGCCTTGTGATTAGCAAAATATCTGAAAAAAGCACAATAAAAATATGTTCCAACAAAAGAAGCCAATTTACTCAGAACAACACTAAATATCAATCTCAACAGTTTGTACGTACATGCAGAATAACCCTTCCACACACACACATTCGATCCTGTTATAGGCTGGAAGAGAGTCCTAAACTAGAGACTGGGGCTGGTTTATCAGCTACCACATGTTCAGAGACCCCCTGGTGATAGTAGCAACAGCTCTGAGTACCAGTATTAACATCCAGGAAATCATTCAGTAATCCTACTTTTAAAAAATCAATTTCTTCTGAGATTAAAACATGCAGGTATCTGTCTCTGGAATTAGATATTTTTTCTACACTGTCAGTATTCCATACATGAAGAACCTTTCTGCTCTCCTGCTGTTCAACTATCACCTGTGGAAGCCTTCTCCATGAACTAGGTGACCAAATGAAGCAGACGTGTGAGGAAAGGGTAAGTAACACTTACTTACGGTACTTACTTACTTACTTACTTACTTAGACTAATAAGGGCACAATAATAAGGGCTCTTAAATCCTTTAAGAACTTACAACTTAGAAGCTAAATTCTAGGGGTAGGAAGTCTGTGTTACCTTAGCAGCAAAGCTAGAGAACTCATAGTAAACTAGACTAAACCACCAATTTTTGGAGAAGGGGTAAGAATGAAGCTTTACCATCCAACAAGTTCCATACAACACAAATTTAGTTAGCAGGGGGGTCAACTTAGTTTTTAAAAAGGCAGGCTTAAACACCTACCCACCCACCCCACTGTTTTCTTAGTTTATAAACATTAGGCTGTTGTTGTAGATAGAAAAAAGACTCAGTTGAAAGTTCCAGTTGTTAGTGCATTTCAAAACAGGTGAAAATCTAGTCTAGTGACTACTAGCCATGATGGCCATGCTCTGCCTCCACAGTTGGAGGCAGTAATGTTTCTGAATACCAATTGCTGGAAACCACAGAAAGGGAGAGCGCTTTGTGCTCAAATCCTACTTGCGGCTTTCCCACAAGCATCTGATTGGCCCTTTGAGAATACGGAGCTGAACTAGATTGGTCTGATTCAGCAGGCTCTCATGTTCTTAAGCAGATTTAGAATGAAGGTTCTACATTATTTCCCACATTAGGATGCACTATGCACACAGAAAACGCACTGGGGGAACAAAGAGAAACATCTAATAAAAAAAAAATCACTTAGGTTAGTTTTAATTAGGAAAATATATGTTTTATGTACATAAATGACAGGTATTTTCTTAAATACTGTACTTCGAGTTACTTCATTGGCCTTTTGCTCAAAAGGCACAACCTGTACAGTGGTACCTCGGGTTAAGTACTTAATTTGTTCCGGAGGTCAGTTCTTAACCTGAAACTGTTCTTAACCTGAAGCACCACTTTAGCTAATGGGGCCTCCCACTGCTGCCGTGCCGCCGGAGCACGATTTCTGTTCTCATCCTGAAGCAAAGTTCTTAACCCGAGGTAAATATTCTGGGTTAGCAGAGTCTGTAACCTGAAACGTATGTAACCTGAAGCATATGTAATCCGAGGTACCACTGTATTTTTATTGTTTCAACTTAGTTATACAAAAGTCAGTCATTATATATATTCTTGGGATATAGTTCAGAAAGGTTAATTTAAAAAAAGAGACATTGTACATACTTTTGTAAACCAAGAAATCTTTAATAAAATAAAAATGAAAGGTTAATAAAGCTAGTAAGGGCTCAAAAGAAAGTGAAACCTCTGGCTTTTGTGTGGTTGAAATATAACCTACAGTTACTAAGGTAAGGGTCGTATCCATTCCGCACTCACTTTTTACCTCTGACCCCACACACCTCTGGCATGCAGTACCCAAAAGGCTGCCCAATAAAGAATGCAGCCCTTTGACTGAAAAAGGTTACCCACCCTTGACTTAAAGTTAGCCTCAGCTTCTTTGGTTCCAATCCAGTGGACAAATTACAAAAAGAACATTTGTGAACTAATTCATCATTCCTGTTACAATTGACTGCTCTGCTAGAAACATGAGCCTCTCAGGACAAATCAAAATTGAATGAACCGATTAAACAGATCAGGGTGTGCTTGCAAATTACACTTGGATGCCCTTCACTTTCTTCCTAATGCCATGTGTCTAATGTTTGAAGTCTGATACCGCTCCATTCTGTCAGCAAGGTATCTTTTAGATCCCCATGCATAACTTCATCGGGCGAGAGGTCAAGTATAATCCGCATAAGAAGGTTTGGCAAAATGGCAAAGTGTAACATTTGGCTGCATGTTATGGGTTACATCAGCTGTACCATAGATTTGGTAAGGTAGCTACTCTGAATGAATTGCTCCATATGAGGAGAATGCAAGCTCTGAAAGTTTTTTTTGGGGGGGGGGTGGATAGAAAATACACTTGTCAGTAGTCAACCCCAGCCTCGCTCTGTAACATGTGAGCACTGTCCTGATGCTAAGAATTCCAGGGCTTCTACAAAGGCTATTTTCAGAAACTGACTATCAGCTCCCATCATAGCAGCACTCATAACATTCAGAAAGAGTCGTGTGTAAAAGTCTAGCGCCTTGGCTCTCAACATAAAGGACAGAAAAACAAGATAAGAATGTGTCTGTGTTTCCATATACTGAATTGCAGCCAAATTTCTGAATGGTGTTATGTTTCTAAACTATTGCAATTTAATTTTTATTGGCCTTTCACTTTGACACTGAACGTTACCCTTCAGAGGCAACAATTCACTTGTCCTAGACTAAAGCAGTCCCTAGATCAGTGTTTCTCAAAACTGGGTCTCCAACTGTAGCTGGCAGGACCAGTGGTCAAGGATGATGGGAGTTGTAGTCCAACAACAGCTGGAGACCCACTCAACAGGCTCTTAGCAGAATTACTTGCTCACAAGTAGACCTTTTGTTCCTTGAAGCCTTTATCCTGCATATAACAATGGCAGGAAAAGTGGCCGTCTGTGAAACACAGCAAGCTGAAGCAGAGGGTCAGAGAGCCATGGTGGATTTCTTTTTGAATCCAAGGAAGAGGACCCTCTTCAAGTGTAAATGCTGTGAGCCCCTCCATCACAGGCTCAAATTGTAGATATGTGTGTATGTGTATGAATAAACCATATATCATAAAGGCACCACAGTCTCCATTGTGCCTTATTTCCAAAAGGAACCTTAAACCCTGGGTAAGTGCACCTGGGACACCTGAAATCTCGCACCATGGCAAGTAATATTATTTTCCTAAATTCTAGTCTAATATTCATCCTACTCAGAAGACTAGGATAAATGATTTACTTTGAAACGCTTGGTGAAAATAATATTGAAAGACATTCACCTTTTCACCTCCTCTTTAATTCCATACAGCACAATACTCTGCATGTTTACTGAAAGGTAAGTCTGGATGTATGGTGCTTATTCTGAGTTAAGGAAGCAATCCTATGTTTGGGAAACCAGAGTAATTTATGCTATCTTAAATTAAGATGGTGTAAAATGCACCAAATCCAAACTCTGTGGGGCTACTGCTAGCTGAGCTGCCATAAGCCTGGCAGAGGGGATATAATATTTAAAAATAGTTTGACTTCTTAAACCACCACCAGGTTGCCACATCACGTGATCAAGCTGAACAGAGTTAAGATCCAGTGTAAATTCTGCTGCCTAGTCCTGCATCTGCCACTCCCCCAGAACTCTGATTTTTCACGGCTTATAGCAACGTACATTCCACTAGTCTTGACTGAGCCAAGATGGGAGAATTATGTCAGATATTATATTGGCATAGCTCAGTTAAAATGGGAACCTACTTATGAGACAGATATGCCACATTTTAGCTCACTTATTCTGACAGGGTTGGGTTAGAATCGTGCCCCAAGTGTGTGTACGTGTATGAAGACTTCTGGTGAATATAGCATCAAGATGCTGGCTTAGTTATTACTGTTAGATTTTGGTGAATAAACAAACAATATTTTGATCCCCTTTACATACTTCCATTGTGCAGTTTATCTTGGATTAGAGAAAAAGTTGAAAGATTTATGCCAAATTTACAATCTCTCCCTCTCACACACATTTATATGTATATAAAGACATACATTTATGTATGTATACAACCAGTTCAGCATTCAGTGAATTATACCATGAGCATTTTAACAGGAATCTGTCCACAAAATACCAGAGAAATAGCAAGTCCATTTCATAAACCAGCAACTGTTATAATGAACAAATTCTGAATCTACCAGGCACTTAACATAACTAGGTAATTAGGTAACTGGCAACTGGCCAGAGGAATGATAGAACTCTGGAAAAGTAGCTACAAAGGCCTTAATCAGGGAAGACAGCTTAAGAAAGATGGTTAAGTAGTAAATTGTGGCCTTGAATGCCTCATAGCAGGCCCTGCTTCAGCTTAGGAGATACAGAAAGGAAGTTATTCTTTTCATTTGTTTCACCCTTTATTTGCTTTCACCAGCAATGAAACAGGTAATAATCCAGCTGCACTGAAAATAAAGCAGGAAAAGATGACCAAGACATTCATGCACAAATAGCCAAACCAAACCAAAAAACAAAGAATTGCTAATCAGAATTATGTGGAATTCTATAGGAAGACAATGGCCCGATTCACATGTCATTACATGTCATGGTTTATAAACCATGATTTTAGTTAATCATAATTAAAATGGATAATCTGAGCCTAGTCTCTCTGCTTAACTAAGCATAAATGCCACATATTAACAAAAGTTTGTAGATCTTGATTAAAGTTGGGCATAACTAAGTATTACTTCTAAACCTGAACCTCCTCCTTAACTATGGTTAAGGAGACATCACCACCAAAAAGCCAGAGCCACAAGTATAGAGCGGCTCAACAACTAAGCCATACTCTAGGCATGGTGGAGATACCTGTTACTCTGCCTGGCCAAACCAGATCTTCCCCCACTCTTGACAAAACCACTTTATGTACCGTATTTTTGCCCTATAGGACGCACTTTTTCCCCTCCAAAAATGAAGGGGAAATGTGTGTGTGTCCTATGGGGCGAATGCAGGCTTTCGCTGAAGCCTGGAGAGCGAGAGGGGTCAGTGCAAACCAACCCCTCTCACTCTCCAGGCTTCGTGCAGCTCTCTGCAAGCCGCGGGAGCCCGCGCTGGGCTCCCATGCCTTGCGGAGAGTTGCCTGCATGCCGAAGCCTGCAGTTCCAGAAGGTGGCACTGAAGAATCACTGCTTGGCCTCATGGCATTTGTGATATGGAATTCTGCAAGGGTTGTGCCCCATGCTACTATTTTGTGCCTCATGCTATGAAATTATGTTTTTAAACTTCAGTGGGTCTTCATATCATGGGCGTAGCCAAGGGGATGGGGGAGCAGCTGCTCCCATCAATCAAAATCAATACAAATCTGAGGTTCTGCCCCCCAAAAGCCTGCTCCCCTAACAAAAGTCTGCCTCCCGCCCATGCTCCATATATTGCTTAACTACAACTCTCATCATCCCTAGCCAGCTTGTCCAATGGCCAGAGTTGATGGGAGCTGAAGTCCAACAACATCTGGGGTCCCAAGAATCCTGTGTGATATTGTTGTGATTATATTGCAGGGTGGTTTAGTGTTTGGTGCACATATAATGATGTACTTTTTGAATTTTCAAAAAAGATATCTGGGGTCACACACACACACATATATATAGGGGAGGTAGAGCAGGACCCTCTGCCGCCGCAACCTCTGCCACTGCAGGGAGGTATGGTGGGACCCTCTGCCGCCACGGGGAGGCCCAGCAAGGCCCTATGCCGCATATGTCATGTTATATCCCGATATTTAGCTGGTGATATATCGGGATGTTGAGAACCAGATATCGTCCAGCCCTCCTAGAGAGAAGCTAGAAAGACTTCTTAAAATGCTAGAGGGGCAAAGCTGTCCAGATTAGCAAAAAGATGCTTTATACTTAACAGAAACTAAGGGAAGGGAGCCCTACTGATTTTATTATATTTTGCTACAATCATCCTTAAATGCCCTTAATCTTCAATATTTTGTTTTTGGTAGTACTCAGTTATAAATATGTATCCGAACGGAAAATGTCATTTACAAATAGGTTGAGCTGCCAAAGTTCTTATGGTCTTACATATAATCAGCTCACATTTTGCAATTCTTCTTCACATTATAAACAATATGCTTCACTCATTCCTTTCCCAGTAACAAATACCTATTATTATTAACAAATACAAGAGGATTGCATAATATGCTCACACTAATTGCTAAATGTTTAAAACATTATTTATATGAAATTAGACAGCTGTCTTTTTATAAGTTTATGTAACCTCTTGGTTTACAAAAGAAATCTGTTCTTGTTATATGAAATAATGTTTAATCTAATTTTTTGCAGATCGTAAGAAATTGATGCACTTGATCCAAACAACTCAATTCCATGTCTCCAAGTTCAGTTTTTAAAAGATGTTTTTCTAGAACACTCAAAGACAGAAGTCCACAAGCAAGAAATGTCCACATCACATTCAAGATAAATAACTATTTATGTACTCAAATGATAGGGGATTGTAAGACTACTTACTATACAAAAATCAATCTATTTTATTATGCATTCATAGACCACAGGTGTGAATAGTTAACCAAAAGTAGAAATAATCAGAATATTTGAAATTGAAATGCTCACTGAGATCCTACAATCTTCCTCCTTAGCAAGCATTTCCCTAGAAAATCAGTGCCTGCTTTTGTTACTTATGCATGTAGCATATCATTTCATCCTTCATTGAAATGTGTAACCCATTCTCTGCAGAGCATCAGAATTTAGGATACTATAACAGTGGGTCTAACTGGCCATCTCTCTTGCTCAGCCATGCACCACTTGTGGTCATTCAGTACGTTGAGGAGTGTAAAGACCTGGCTAAGATTGACGATGAAAGGGAAGTGTCTCAATGGACTAAACTATGCTTACTGAGTGTGCACAGAAAAACTGCATTCGAAAAAAGGAGGAATTTGAGAAGGAAGTGCTGAAAAGGATTTCAGCAAATCCAAGAAAACTTGCTTTAGTTTAGATTTTTTAAAAAACGAAACAAGATGAAAAAGCCATGCTGTGCCTGTGCCCCTTAACCGGCCTGCCCACCACCACCATATCTCCCTCACCCACCACAGGCACATCTTACATACCTTGATTAAAATTAAAAGCATACAAGTTAATAAGCTGTTAAAAACAAATAAAAACATTTTAAACAATTAGAGCAATAATAACAGCACCAGAATCTCCCCTTCCCAAAAAACAACTATAAACAATACTCCAAAGCAAGAGTTTGTTCATCTGACTCAGCTTTTATAGTGCAAGTCAATGAGGGCCTCACCACCCCAGGCCTACAAGGCAGGCAGCAGGTCTTCCAGGACTCACAGCAAGTTCTTGTAATCACTTTGATCTCCCTGAGCACAGTGGTGCCTCTAGTTACGAACTTAATTCGTTCCAGAGGTCCGTTCTTAACCTGAAACTGTTCTTAAAGAGAGACGTTCTTTCGCTAACGGCGCCTCTTGCTGCCGCTGCACTGCCAGAACACGATTTCCGTTCTCATCCTGGGGCAAAGTTGTCAACTTGAGGTAACTCTTCCAGGTTAGCGGAGTTTGTAACCTGAGGCGTTTGTAACTCAAGGTATCACTGTAAATCCCATCCAATGATTCTTCAAAAACAGAAATTGTATTGCACTAGCCTCACATTGTCACTCCATCTGCAAATATTTGGATGTATTGGAAAGACTCATCATAAAAAACACCCTTGTGACCCAGTGTGACACAACTGAAGTCAGACTAGAAATTGCAATACTTTATTCAGATATTTACATAAAAGCCTTGAATCTAACAACAATCTTTGTTCATCCATCCCAGTGAAAACATTCTTTGCTCAAACGTTTGTGAAAATATAAGTTTTACATTTCTAGTAACATGGCTTGAACTCACAGACTTCATTAATCAAAACAGTTCTATTCCTCTGATATTGTGCAATAAGATCTCATTTCAGTCTCTTTTCCCTGACAAACTATAGCCAGGTTGTCAAAAAAATATCTTAAAGAGAGGAAGTCAATTCTGGAAACAGTATCCTAGAATTAACTCAGGCATAGGCAAACTCGGCCATCCAGATGTTTTGAGACTACAACTCCCATCATCCCTAGCTAACAGAACAAGTAGTCAGGGATGATGGGAGTTGTAGTCCCAAAACATCTGGAGGGCTGAGTTTGCCTATTCCTGAATTAACTGCTTTGTGCTTTGAACATTGCTGACAATATTTCCCTACTCCATGACCCCATGTTGTGCTTGGCCTATACAACAGCATCTTTCCCTTCAATTTCCAGTTGAAGACTCTCTAGTTCTGCTAACAATAAAAAGGCACATTTGGATCCCCTTTGATACGGCACTTTGTTTGGTTGAACTTCATTCCAATACTACTGAGATCACCCTACTCCTCTCGCTTAAATTCCCAGGTCTCCTCTGCACTTCACAATGGTTTCTAATGGATATTTCATTTGTTCCTGCCCTACTGAAAATACGTGTCTGTGTGTGTGTGTGTGTGTGTGTGTGTGTGTGTCACAAAAACTGATCACTGAGAATAATCACTACTTACTCCTCCCAACATAAAAGTCTCTTTTAGCATAATTCAAAAAATCTAGTCCAGAGAATCTCAACTTAGAAACGTGCTTCAGTTATGTTTATATTCTACCTTTCCTTCAGGGTGCTCACGGTAGTATGCACAGTTTTTCCTACCCACTCCCATTTTATCTTCACAGTCATCATTTCAGGGAGGCTAGGCTGTGAGATGCTCACTGTCCCCAATATCACATGGCTGAGTAGGCATTTGAATCAGAGTTGTCCCCCATATGATCAAGATTCTGAACCTGGAATCTAGCAGGCATCCTGACAGTGATTAAGAGTTCTTAACTTCTCACATGCCAAGTCCAAAATGTCATACACAGATCATGTTCTTATAAGTATCCAATGTCGATTAGTTTTAAACATATCAAATCCGTTTGATCAAAGCCGGTAAGACACCTATGGAAAAAACCTCAATCTCATATCCATCACACTGACTGAACTGCTCTTGAAGACTGAAAACACACAACTCAGTAGTCCCCAAACACAAAACTTTCTGGCTTTGGAGCACTTGTTAAGTGTTTAAGCAACTAACAACAGATCACAGATGCAGCTAAAGCAGGGGTCGGCAAACTTTTTCAGCAGGGGAAAGGTCCACTGTCCCTCAGACCTTGTGGGGGGCTGAACTATATTTTGAAAAAAATATGAATAAATTCCTATGCACACTGCACATCATTTAGTCCAAACCCATGCGATGCAATTTGTGTTGTTTTTAACCCCTAGGCTTTTTACCAACCCCTAGGATGGGAACAGGGTGGAAACAGATAAAACTGCCTTGATAACTATGAGCTGGACCAGGTTGGGGTTTGTTCGTTTTTTAGAGTTTCTCACGGCTCACCCTACAAACCTTTTCCCCCCGCAGTTGCTCAGCTAGTCATCTAGTTTGGTTTTTGTGAGAAGAACAAAACATGACTCACCACACTCACCCAATTCATCTACTGGGAGGGAAAGCAAATATGAGAAAAGGCCAAACTCCAAAATTAAATAATAATAATAAGGTTTACATCCACAATCCCTCGCCAAAATATCCCGCACTGTCCCTTCCAGACGCAAGGTGTTTCAGGTCCCACAACATTTTAGAAAAAGTAACATGGGTGCCGTTCCTCGGCTGTGGGGCGTGAGGAGGCGAGGCGGAAGCCATGGCCGCAACTGCGAGGAAGGGACAGAGGGAGGGAGGGCAGGCAGGCAGGCGGAGAGCTGAGCCGGCCCTGGAACCCCGCCCTCCCTCGGCACGCTCACCTCAGCCTATAGGCTCATGGGGAGAAGAAGCACTCCACTGGGAGTGGGGGGGGGGGTCTGCATTCCCCACCAGCATCTCATGCACAGGCCCCAGCGCAGAAGCGAAGGAAGACAGGCCTAGAGGAACCAGGAAGGTGAGACGGGGAAGGGAAAGAAGCGAGAGAAGAGAGAAAAGAAGCAGAGGTGGCCAGGAGCGCACGGTGCACCCTCCCTGCCACTGCAGAGGTCAAGGGAGCATGAGGACGGAGGGAGGAAGCCCAGAGGCTGCCACCGCTCTTCTCCACTGCCCCCCCCCAGCCAGGCGCCCCACCTGCCCGCTGCCTCCCATGCTTAACCGCCTCGTCCACCTCCATGCCGACCCCATTGCTGCTCTGAGCTGGGCAAGAACCACCGCTGCGAGCAGCCACCATCTTGGCCGCGTATGTCCTGCTGAGCTCTCTGGCAAGGCGTCCATGGATTCTGATTGGCCTCACTGTGCAGTTTCCGATTGGCTGCAGGACCTTCCGGCAGCCAATCAGAAGCCTCGGACGCCTCGCCGGAGAGCGCAGTGGGACATACGCAATCAAGATGGCGACTGCTCCCAGCGGGACTGACTGAGCAGGTGGCATGGTCCGCAGGCCAGATTTACCAGCCTGGCGGGCCTCATCCAGCCCGGGAACCATAGTTTGCTGACTCCTGATCTAAAGAGACTAACCATATTTAAAAGGCATGAAAATGCACTTCAAAGGCATTAAAATGCACCTTCAAAGGCTGAGTAAGAGAAAGAGATGAGCCAGTTTGGCTGAAAGACTAGAAAACACAAACACACAAATGGCTTAACAGTTGGTATGGTGCAGATAATGCTGGTGATGAATATCAATGAAAATAAGTAATTGTTTTCTGAACAGTGATAAGTGCTCCCAAAAGTAGTTTAAAAGGGTAACTCTGCTTATGGCCTGTGGCAAGCAATTCATATGAATGTTTAACAATAAGCAAGTGCATTAAAGGCATTGCAAAGGGGCAGAGGCAGAACAGTATGGAGGCGGAACAAGATGGGCTTACGCATATCTCGCTGACACATGCAGTGCCTCAGAATGTAACCCCTGCATAAATGGGGAGTTGCCTGGATATAATATATACCCTGTCCCTATGAATAGTTTAAGGCAGAGGTGGGTTTTCCCCTTGAGGAGCTGCCCCCAAAGAATGGCATCCCCTCAATGTAAATTGGTAAAGGGCCACATACTGATGGCAGGAACGACCAAAACATACACAACTTATTATCTCCCTTGCCCCTTCTCTCTCTCTTTCTCTTTCTCTCTCTCCCATACTGCACAGTAAGGAAGGAGCTCCCTTCCTCAATGCACAACACAGACACAATAGCCAATTGTTCCACAAGTCCAAAGTGGTTTGTCATAGCTTTGCCAGTGTAATCAGTTTCCATTCTGGTGACTATAGAAAGGTCTTCACTTCCCCCACAGGCAGTATAGAAGCAGATAATGTTTGTGATACGCTCTTCCACCGACTGACCATGAATGCTGGGTACAAAATGAGATTAGTAAGGTACAAGTAGATGGTAGGCCAAATCTATCATGGCAGATATATAAACTGAAAAGCTTGTATGTATAGAGGTGTAACAAACTGTGTACCAGTGGTGTGCAGCCAGTGGACATAGGGACTAGGCTAGTCCCATCAGAATGTCACAACATCTCACACGCATCACCCCCCCCCCCCGCTGCCCTCACAAGCTGGCGCCTCTGGCCCTAACTGATCCCCTATGAAAAATTTTACTGCATGCCACTGCTGTGTACCCACAATGAAAGAGACATTCACACTGCTGTTCAAGAATTACAGTGTACACACTTATTCGAACATATTTTCATTCCACCTTTCAACTTTTTTTGACAACATGAAAAACAACATTTAAATAACAGATAGAAATAAATGCAATATACTAGTCATACCTCAATTTCCCCCTAAGAATGCATGCCAACTATTTTGTCATAACTTATATATGTGTTTGGGGTTTTTTTTTTTTAAAAAGTAAGGTAAAGGACCTCGGATGGTTAAGCCCAGTCAAAGGTGACTATGGGGTGCGGCACTCATCTGACTTTTCAGGCTGAGGGAGCCAGCATTTGTTTCCGGGTCATGTGGCCAGCATGACTAAACTGCTACTGGTATTTAATTTCCAAGGCTCTTCCCAGCCAGTTTACATACTTGCTCTAGAAAAATATTAGGTAGCAATGAAACACAGCAACATAGCACAACAAAGTGTTTCTCAGCAGTGGCTAGTCTCTAAACTCAGGTACCTAAGTCACATGAATTTTATTATTAACTAGATACTAGTGATATAGTCCTAACCAAGCCAAGGTTTACTACTGGTATATAAAGCCCTACATGGTTCTGCACCAGTGGGTATCTGAGAAGGAACTTCTTTCCCTACATCCCACTCCAGTCACTTAGACCTGTTAATGAAGGTGTGTCCAAAAACCCTGCACTAGAACATGCTGTAATTTGAGGGTGTGCTTTTATCTTTGTGGCACAATTCTCTACTCAATATTTATTGAAAACTTCACTCTTCACCCTAGCTTTCTGAAGACAGACTGCTTTATTTCTAGATTTTTAAATTATTGTTAGTTTTTTTGTCTTAACACAAGCATAAGCAAACGACCCTCCAGATGTTTTGGGACCACAACTCCCATCATCCCTGACCACTGGTCCTGTTAGCTAGGGATGATGGTAGTTGTAGTCCCAAAACATCTGGAGGGCCGAGTTTGCCTATGCCTGTCTTAACACCATTCTTATGATATGTATTATGCTTTATATGCTACATATGAAACATTTATACATACATAAACACACACACCATTTTTTATGACAGTTTATTGCTTAGTTGGACATTATTTTATACTTTTTATATTTTAGTGTTAGGTGTGTTAGGTGCAGCCTAAAAATGCTAATTCTAATACCAAAAAAAACTCCTCTATGTATTATTTAAGAAAGTTAAATGCAAAAGTATTTAAAAATGAAAATATGCTATGAAGGAGTGAGTTACAGTCACATACTCAACATCCTAAATAGTTGTGGAAGACATTACTGTCATAATGAGATGTTACACTGAAAGCATGTGATTTAAGAACAAAACTCCCAGGTCTTCCCAGAACCAAACAGGTGGCAAAATATTATCAGTACCCACTGACAGCTCATCAGTAACTAGAGTATTGACCATCTGGAATCTGTGGGTGTCCTGCAGTATCAAGATAAAAATGTTCATAATATTTTGATCATACAAAACATTATGATTTCTCTCTCTCAATGCTACAGCTGCACAAACGCACCTGAACAATAAGCTAACTTGGATACTCAATGTTTCTAACACATACTATCACCTTCTTGCCACCTCTCCCAAAAAGAAAGGATGTTCTCATGAAGAGAGAGATAAAACATTTTAATGTAAATATATGCCTTCCTGGGATAAATATTTTGTCTGGAGTGATTATATAAACCCAGAGAACAAAGCACTTCCAGTAATTATGTAGATTTACATGACCTATGGACACTTGATAACGATTGTTGCTATTTGGAGGAGTCATGATACTATGTTCAGTTATCTAGTGGCTCATTTTTGTTGCTGAATTTACTAATGGGCACAATGGGCAGTCTGTTAAGAACAGCAGTGCTATATAATTAGTAGTGAACCATAAACAGGGGAATCGGCAGACAGCAACTCAGTTTAATCACAATTTTACTGGTCATGGCTTCTACTACTGTCATAAGCTACACTTCCATGATTCATGGAAACCTATGGTTAGATATCTTGGCTGCAGTTTTATACGCACTTAGCAGTAAGTCATAATGAAACCAGGAGACTTTGAGTAAACATCCATAAGATCTGACCTTCTTGTCTCAAAACTATTTTAGTCACCCCTTAGATGTAGGTTCCATATAATATGGGACCCTGCTTTATCAAGGTTCCTATTCACATGGAAAGTTCTACTCATGTTCAAGCAACTATGGAATGAAGTCCCCTGCAAACCTGTGTGACATGGGGAATGTCAGAAAGCAAGGGATGCATATGAAGGGCATGAGGATATTGGGTGTTTAATGAATGCCAGAAAGACTGTCATAGATTAACACTTCTACTGTATAAATTTGATGGTGCAACATCCATCACAAAGCCACTAATGCAGACATTCCTTGTGTTTTAGTACTTTAGTCTCAGTTCCATTATCCATGCAATACCATCTAAGCACTGCCTGTCACATTTTACACATTGTGGGCAGGGCTTGTGTCATGTCTCTACCTACATTCACACTTTTGAGCGTTGTGTGTTCAGGACAAATTGCTTGAAGTTGTGTCAGCTGCCTTAAAGTGCTTAATTAAGTGGGGTGGGGGGATTTCACCATTAGCCCCTACTGACTGTACAAAGAAAATTAACATGAAGCTTGATGAGTTGTATGAAAGTTTAAACTATCTGTAAAGCATTTCATATTTATTTCAATCAGATGGCATGCCAGCTGTTTAAACTGTCTTGAGGATTTATACAACTGAAGCTGAATCAATTAGTTCCCAAGTCAATGCTAAAAGTATGTTTATCAAACATAGCATCAATTTGTTCCAAACGTCATCAGACTTTTTGGATGAATGACAAAGGAGAACCTATAAGCAAACTAATTGGACACTGGGTGATGAGGAAGCATTTAACATGAAAAGATTTTTCCACTTCAACCAGCTTTGTAACATGAAGTTTGCTTCTCGTTCACTGATAACACTGAAATGAAATTAATGTGCCAACTTTGTTTTTCTGTTCTCATCCTGAAGCAAAGTTCTTAACTCGAGGTACTATTTCTGGGTTAGCAGAGTGTGTAACCTGAGGTACCACTATATAGTCATCCAACCTCTGCATAAATACCAGCAAAGAAGGAGAGTCCACTGCCTCTATTCCATTGTCAGACAGCTCTTATTGTCAACAATGTTAATTCTGATGTTTAGTTGGAATCCCCTTTCTTATAACTTCAATCCATTGGTTCAGGTCCTAGCCTCCAGAGCAGGAGAAAACAACCTTGCTCCATCCTCCATGTGACAGCCATTTTAGATATTTGAAAATGGCTATCATATCTCCTCTCAGTCTCTTCTTTACAAGGCTAAACATACCCAATTCCCTCTACTGTTCCTCATAATGCCTGGTTTCTAGACCCTTTGTCATCACCTTCCTCCTTACACGTTTCAGCTTTTCAATATCCTTCTTAAATTGTGGTGCCCAGAACTGGACACAGTAATCCTGGTGTGGGAGTTAATAGTCAAAACATCTAGAGGCATGCTTTGGGGAAATAATGTTTTAAACTTGCTATCTCATGCCTGCAAAGCTCTCTTCCCCAGCAGTAATACATACGGGGAGATCAAAAGGGGGGTTGTCTCCCCCAAGCAGCATTGGAATCGAGTTCCCTTCAAAGCAACCTCAACGAGACTCTAATGTGTGGCTTGGTGGATCTTCATTCTACTCAAGAAAACTGCTGTTAGCTAAGATGCTGGCCTCACCTTACTGTATCATATCCGTGGTTTCAAGAGTCTGTGGATACAATGAGGCAGGATCTCGACACACCGGAATGGGGAAGAGAAAAAGTCTTTGGCACTAAATATTGCTGCAAGTGTAGCCATCTTGTTCATAGTAAATGGGCAACTAATAAGTTACCACATACTTTAACAAAATCTCATTGAATGTTCTTGAATTCCTGTGCATATTTTCCTGATGCTTGGAATTCTCTCTGGTCTTCAGAAAGTAACACCTTCCAACTTCAGAAGCCATACGAAGGCAGCCCTGTATAGAGAAGCTTTTAATGTTTGATGTCTTATTGTGTTTTAATTTGTTGGCAGCTGCTCAGAGTGGGCAGTCAGATGAGCAGCAAATATTAGATGATGGTGGTGGTGATGATATATGGACTTTGGAGCCAGTTTTGCAATTTAAATGGTATAATGAGTCAGATTTTTTAGCTGGAGGGAGCTAAAACTGGACAGCAGCCTTCAGAGACTTAAATAGTGGCTCTCTGGGAAACTGACAAAGGAGCAGCATCCAGGCCAGCTAATCATAATAATAGCTACTATTTAACTTTAAGAATTGGTGCCTCAGTTTCCTTCTTCCCTCATCCCTCTCCAGTGCTTTTTCTTTTTGTGTTATGTCTTTTACATTGTAAGCCTGTAGGCAGAGACCATTAAGTTTTGATTGATATTAAGCCACTCTGGGAGCCTTTTCATCTGAAAAAGATACAAATGCTCCAAATAAATAAAATGTATTTATTCTAATGCTATTTCCACAAACATGCTTTTATGGAAGAGCATTCAGATACCATTAACTTTGCTTCTTACATTATTTCCACAAACATATTTTAATATGCTTCTGGGTAACTCATACTTTGCATGCAAAGGATTTTCAGCACCTATTGAGTCAGTATATTTGCCACCTAATTCACTGCCACTTTGTGCAAAACACAAAGATGGCCCCTTGTTCAACAAGGAAAAACAGAATGCAAGACTACACCTAGAATGGAACAAAATACGATATGAATACACGTTCTGTTATACTATCAACAGATTGCATGAAATTAAGCCTGTGTATGTGTTCCTTATAAAGCAATTTGAAAACAGAACTTGATCTGAAAAACAAAGAGATGTAAAAGAATCACAGATTTTCAGCAGTTGAGTACACATGGTTGTTTAAGACATCCCAAAGACTATAACACTGGTCCCAGAGGCAGGTAACATTTGCCTTTGACATTTCCCTTTGTAACCATTGACATGGCACTCCTATAGTCACACCCAAATCCAAGCTTGATGAGAGGAGAAAATAACCTACACTGTCAAAACTATCTGTGAGAAATGTATCAGATAGGGAAGGGAGCAAAGTTCAGATGGAGAGCCACGCTCGGAGCAATAGAATTAAAAGTTTATTGGAGCAGTATAAAGCAGGTAACAGAGACAGTAACATGAGGAACCTTGCAACCTTCCACAGCAGTTAAGGTTACGGGGAAGTAATGCAACCAAGAGCCTGAGGGCTCTTTTTCAGGAGCATTTCACAAGATGTGAAACTATATAAATAGTTGATTAACATAAATGTTCATCTGGTTTACAAATCTGTATTGATCATATGTTGTATTTAGCACTGCTTATTTATTGGACACTTAGCTTATACCATTTATCACGTTTATGCCATTCACCATATATGTCAGCAGGGAAATTTTTGGTGAAGCAGCGCTATGGCTCAGAACGAAAAATACTAATTCTCCCTTTATAAATTGAAATACAGGAAGTATGTTCCTTGCAAAAAGCAAATAATAAACTGTAATAAAATATCCTGGAACTTTATCATGTTCACTGAAATTTGAACTACACTAGTAGGGTTTGGAAACTACAGGCAACTCACAATTTACACAGTGAGTACATTCCTGGCCTTCCAACGTTTAACTGGAATCATGTATATTGGGAGCACCCTGGAGGGGCAGTGGGGCTTGCACAGCTGACGCGTGGGGAAGCTTCTTCCCTGCACATCAGCTGAGCGAATCTTGCACAGCTGGCGCGCAAAGAAGAAGCTACTGCTATGCTACCCTGCAGGTCAGCTGTTAGGCAGGAAGGCCTTAACAAAGCCCCGCTGGGCCTCCAGCTCGAGAGGAGACCCTCCCTACAGCCCAAAGAGGACATCTTCTTTTGGTTATGGAGAGAGTCTCTTCATGAGCCAGAAGGACTCTCCAGTGTGCTCCCCATTTCCAGGTTCCTGGCACTGCGAATGTGCAGTCGCCCGCAAATAGCACATGCGTAAATGGGGAGTTGCTTGTACAGCTATATCACCACATTTATACAGGAAAATGGAGGTGTTTAAGAAGCTTTGAAAACAAGTCTCTGAATCCACAGAAATCTAGTTCAAACACACCTATCGAAATATTACAATTGTTATAGCAGATGCATTGAGATGACTGGAAAACTAAGAGAGGGTAACGTGAACCAAGCTGTCATAATGCATTTATTCAGTAACTACATTGTATAAGGCAGTAGTGTTCAACTATCCATAGAGCTTACATAACTATACAATATGACTACCAAGCGGGCAACTTTACAGTGGAACCTCAGGTTACGTACCGTCCTCCTTATGAACGCTTCGGGTAACGAGCTCCGCTAACCCGAAATAGGTGCTCCTGGTAGTGAACTTTGCCCCGGGATGCCAGCGGAAGTCACACACCGGTGGCTCGGAGGCAGTGGAAGGCCCCATTACTGAAAGTGTGTCTCGAGTTAGGAACGGCTTCAGGTTAAGAACAGACCGCCAGAACAAGGTGCCACTGTATTTTAATATTTCCTCGTAGCGCAGAAACTTTTATATCACCAAAAAGGAGAAGTGTCTGAAAAATGCAGGTTTTTGTGGGAAGGATTTTCTTTGATTCCATCATAACATCTGCTACATGTTCTAGTATAATACTTTCAAACAGGAACTGAATATTTGCCTGGGCCTACTGTCACATTTTCTAATGGTTTTAGAATTCTGAGAAGCTGGAATTGCCATAAAGGTTAGTAATATACTGATGTTTTAGATTCACAGCAGTGAATAAAGGGACAAGTAGAATTTCCTATTTTTTATTAGAATGTTGCTGCATGTCTCATCCAGTAGAAGTCAGAATCTTACATCACATGTAGAAAATGCTGTGGGCTACAGCTCCCATCAGCCCCTACCAGTATGGGCTGATCAGTGATGGTCAATGATGAGTGTTGTCACCACATTGGCTAGCCCTGACTTAAGTTGCCATCATTTCTATTGAGATAGGCTTATTACTGCAGCCAGCTCATGTTATGCAAGATTCACATCTATGTATTCGCCACTGGTCACTATTGCTAAACAAAGCTGCATCCAATTATGCACAAAATGCAAGTGTTTCATTCAAGAATGGCAATAGAGAGCACAATTGTTTTCTCCATGAGTTTTAGCTCAAAATAGCTCTAATGATATAAAAGTTCATTATTTGCCTTATACTGAAGGGCTTCACTGTCCTCACATCTTGGGACAAGTTAAATGCGTTTCCGGAGTATAGCTAACAAAAATGTGTGTCCCTTCTGGGCATTTCTTTTAAAAACTTAAATGGCTATGAGAAATATTTCCTGTTAGGAAGGACACATTTTGCTTGCCTCCATTCTCACTGAAATACTTTTAAAGACAGCATTACAAGTGTCAGAGTGTGTTTTGAAGGTAGTATATATATTCAATGTATTTATGATGAGCATGCTTTAGCAATTCAAAGTTCAAATGTCTATGTAAAGTATATATATTAAACATGGTGGCTTTCACCCACTATATGGAGATTTCTTTCCAATAGGAAATCCATTTATCTTACTTTTTCCAGACAGAGCACTAACAAATGGAATACTGGCACTCTGCAACAGTTTGCTGAAGCTATGTGCATTAAGGAAAAGACAAAGAAATTACTTTCAAAGACAATTTCAGCATTGTGACAACTTTTAAAACTTTTCCATTAACAGCTGAAAACGGTTATCTTATGCAGCACATTCACATTTACTGAAGAAATGTATTATGGTGGTTTGGCACACATTGCTCTCTTTAGTTCTTCAGATTAAAAAAACATTCCCCACCAAAAGGCATGTGCACAACTACATCACACCTGGAACATAAAAACTTGATTGCTAAAATCTTGGCTGGGGCAAGTTTCTGGCATCACATGACCCCTTTACTGTAGCAACTGCACTGGCTCCCAGTCTGTTTCTAAGTGCAATTCAAGGTGCTGGTTATTGTTCCTATTTTAGTATATGTGCTGCCGAAGCAAACACAATGTGTTGGTTATTACTTTCAAAGTCCTAAACAGCTTGTGATTGAGCTACTTGAAGGACCATCTCCTCTTATGTGACTATGCCTTTCCTTGAAGATTGACTGTTGACTGTTCCTGCTTGTACCTTCATATGGACCATGTAGCAGCACAAAACTTTATGCCCAAAGTAAATATTATGTTTGTTTCCTTACAAACAAAGGCACATTGCTTCTAACAGCTTACTTCTTAATGACTGCTGTTTAGCACAACCATGGTCACATCTACCCAGGCTACTGAATTGAATGGGCTTACTCCCAGGTATGTGAGGTTAGGACTGCAGCCTCACTCATTATTTCAATAGTTTTATTATACAGATAAGGCAGAATGTAAGCCATAAGGACTTATCTGTATTCCTTTGTAGGGGGGCCTTGGCAGTGGCTCATCATCCTGAATAAGGCCACATATAAAATCCTAAAGGCAAATGTGGTCAGTAATTCATACGAGCAAGTGCAGAAAAAAGTGTGTGTGGCGGGGGGAGGGTTGCATTCTCATGTCCTTGTTTGATCTCAAAAAACATCTGCGCACTTCTTTCAAGTCTTATTCACATTCCAGTAGGCAAACCAATTTACATGGGAATTCTTGTTGCCAAGCAGTTCAAAAGCCATGTTAGAAGGGAAATATGTCATATTGCACCACTTAGATGTTGTATTCATTGTGCCCATTTCCCAACCACATTACTTAAAGTTTTAAACCATAGTACAATTCCACAGCAATTCTTCATTCCACCAGGATGTCAATGAAGACAGAGCAAGTTATATACTAATAGAGATATAGTTGAGTGAAAGTAAAATTAATATTGCTTGGCAAATACATGCAAGTAGAAGAGAAGAGTCTCTGAGAATACATTGTCAACAAATGGCAAGACAGCAATGTAGTCTTACATAGCTTTCTACAAAACCTTCTTAAATCTTGTGAAAATATGTCTTTTCAGGTGTATCTAATGAACACTTTCATGAAGTACTTCATTTGCATATTTTGTAAACAACTGTGGAAGTGTCATATCTCAGTGCTGGAGTTGCATGCATGGTGTACACAAGATCTGGAGTTCAATCCCTGGCATTCCCTGCTACAATAGTTTCAAAAGAAGGTCTGTGAAAGATCTATGTTTGCCCAACACCCTGGAGATCTGCTGCCAATACAAAGCAAAAGTGGCTGGCTGAGCTCAGTATCAACCCTAGCACAGAGCTACTGGTTCAGTGAAAGAGAGAACCACAATGTTCTCCTGGTAAATATTCAGTTGCTTGGCTTTTAGAACTACAGTGGTACCTCAGAGCTTGAACGGCTCCATTCTCGAATGATTCAACTCCCAAATGCAGAAAAGCCGGAAGTGTTCCGGTTTCCGAACACTCCGTGGAACGAACGTCCAATGCGGCATCTGTGCAAAAACCTAGCTGTCAACCAATCGGAAGCCGTGCCTCGGAACTCAAATGTCTAGGAAGTCGAACGGTCTTTCTGAACGGATTACGTTTGAGGTACCACTGTATTGGTAAACAAGTTTTTAGCTTTCATGGCTCATTCCCAAAGAAACATATAGAAACATGTAGGAAGTGATGTTTATAAACTCAGAAAAAAGAAGAGACCTCAGGTGGAATTTCTGTGTCTTAAGATGAGTCCAAGATCTATGTGGGGTTCCTGAAGTGTTGTCTTCTGCTCAGTTTATCATTAGGTCACAGCAATGTGGTTCAAACTAGAAAGAAGCTTGTTGTGCTTGACCCAATTCAGAAACTGCCACAGCTGCCTGCCTGAACAATGATATGTAAATTTACCAACAGCAAGATTTGGGACATCAGTGAACTTGTATCTAAGATAGCTGTTGATACTACCTGTGACACAACAATACTGAATATGTAAGATCACACTCACATCACAGGCAGTGATGCAAGCATAAATGTTTAGGATACAGCTGCTAGTGGTTTAAATTTATCTTGCTCAGTCCTTTTACATAGGAATGTAATGTTAAATATGGATCTGGAGCAAATATCAGTGTTAGCCCCATAGTGATATAATATACCGGTACATGTGAATAACAAGCAGCACAATACTAGAATGTGACTCAAAAAGGGCAATTCTCTTTGCACTGTGGGACAGTACGTGGGATAAAGGAATTCAGAATAGACAGTGCATATTTATTCTTCCAGTGAAAGTTCTTTACCAAATAGTTTGAATTACTAAAAGGGGAAAAATACCAACCCAGTGGAAGGAATAGCTTGTTTTCGTAAAGGTTAAGAGAACTATTGAAGACACTTTTGCCTCAAAACTATTATGCGCCTGAGAGTTTATTTCATATAACATAGGCATCAACTGCATCAAGATTTTATAAAAATTATATTGGTCATACTTGTTTACAGAAGGAACCAATCAGTGACAGGACTTAAGAAACCTTTCATTTAATGGCTTGCTTTATATTTTGCATAATTCATCAAGCCCTGTTATTTGTATAGATAATTAGAAAACATGACAAGTGTCTTATGGAAACACTCTAATCAAATGTTGTAAACAACCTTATGTGAGAGTTTTGTTTTCAGCATGACCAATACCACTACAGTGTTCAAGAATATAAGGCTGAACAAGTTTCTAAGTATTTTCAGGTCTGATATTGTTATAATAAATATGTAAATTATGTTGTCTTTAATATAAAGATACATAACAGCCCAACCTTAATGTGATGCAAGGGTTACTGAGTTCAACAGGATTTCTATAAGCATGCACAGAATTGCAGTTTAAGGATTATATTTTTATTTTAAATGCAGGAAGCATATCATCTTTATTTACATGATTACAAAACTGAAGAGACAGCACACTAATAGTTTGAAGAAGCCTAAGGAAGAGGTGTCAAGACAAACAAATAGGATTTTCCCAGGCACTGACACACGAATGTATTAAAGAGAATTCAGCCCTTTCAAAATCCTGCTTAATGACAGCAGATGATTAAAGGATCAACATAAAATATTCCCTGAAATGCAACTCCATGTAGCTGTTTAGGTATAGGTCAATACAATATGCATCTACATTTAAATGTGTTGAAAACGTTTTTAAAATATTCTGCACATTACAGTACAATGGTACCTCGGGTTAAGAACTTAATTCGTTCTGGAGGTCTGTTCTTAACCTGAAACTGTTCTTAACCTGAAGCACCACTTTAGCTAATGGGGCCTGCTGCTGCTGCTGCGCCGCTGCTGCACAATTTCTGTTCTCAACCTGAAGCAAAGTTCTTAACCCGAGGTACTATTTCTGGGTTAGCGGAGTCTGTAACCTGAAGCGTCTGTAACCTGAAGCGTATGTAACCCGAGGTACCACTGTATACGTTTCGTATCCCATGACTGAATATAAAACTTCTAGTGAAAAACAAAGATGCTGCTGCAAGCCTGAGGTTTGCCCACCCCACTTTATAGAAATACTATGTGTTATCCTACTAACAACTAGATAGATTCAACACACTCCGATACAGAAACACCTCTGAGAATTCACCAGAAACCATATGCTTTGCTTCCCGCATAGTTAACAAAAGGGAGAAATGAGGAAACTGTTATCAGGATTATGGACTTTTGGTACCCCTGCAAAGATGACATCAGAAAATGGGAGAGACACATAACACAGAAATTTAAAGGATTTGCACATTACACCTTCTTACAATTAAATCAATACCAGTCCCCAGCAAAGCCAAGGCTACAGTGCTAATTTCACCTACTTGGGTGTAAGCCCCAGTGAATTCATTGTGCATATGTCTAAGTATACATGGTTAGAATTGCACGGTTGCAGACACCAGCTGAATAATTCATTATTTTAGGAATAACCTAAGGTAAATGTGACCAAAGTATTGTACACATAAACTCACTTATTTTTTCAGACTCAAACTCAAGGAATTAATCACCCGTTTATAATCTTTGTGGTGAATAGTGCCTATTGTTCATGCCTCTACTTATTATTGAAATTTGCTTGATTTTCCCTTATGCAAACAATTACAACGTCCTCTCACACGGAAACAACAAATGTCAGCAACTAAACTTGCCGACGGATGCACGACACACTACGCACATTCATGTACTGCACACACTGTAACGAGACTTCACACCCCCTCCCCTTACTTCCCTTCTCACAGTCCTGGGGGGCCGGAATCCTCTCTCCGGGCCTCCCTTCCTCCCACCCCCCCTTTCCTTGCGTCATCGAATACACACTCAGGATGCGCCAGGAGCGATATAATAAACTAACGAGAAGGGAAGATACTGCTGATGTTTTCACGGTTTCATTGCAGCCACGCCACCAGGCTGGAAGAGGCTGCGGTGGAGCCAACTTGCCCACCTTCGCCACAGGAAAGCAATGGCACGCTGGCCGTTCACGTGTATTCACATCCCCACGTGTTTGTGTGTACACGCGCGTCCCTACTTTTCAGAAAAGGGAAGGGAGACACGAGCCCCGCCGTTGTCCCTCAACAATTCCTACGTGTCGGCTGCCCAGTCACGCTGTTCCCTCCACCAGTTCCTGTGAGGGGGAAATTACATGCACACACACCCGCTCTCTCCTGCCAAGCCTGAACCTCGTGAGAGGAAATGCAACGCTCTCCCATGATGTGCCCCCCCCAACCGCCCTTTAACCGCCACCCCGCTTCCGTCCACGGATTTATTAATCCTCTCCAACCTTCCCACCTCAGTCCCCCGTCTCCCCAGCCCCGGTGCACAAGGAAGCCATGTCCCTCCCTTCCCCGCCGACCCCACCACCGCCAAACAGCCACACCTACCTGTCTTCTCGTGGTCGTAGCCCACCACAATGAAATAATCTGCCAGCCTGGCCATGGCTGAGGAGAGCCTGCCTCGGGCCCCGCAAGCCCCGCCGCCGCCGCTGACACCGCCGCCGCGCCCGGGAAACTCAGCATCCTCCCCGCGGCGCCTGCAGCTGCTGCACAAGAAGAAGGAGCAGCACCTCAGCCATGTTGGACGCCCAGGCTCGCAGTGCGCCTGCGCGCGCTCCCACCCCCCCCCCACTCCCAACCGCCGCAACGCCGCTCCTGTACTACGACCTCGCGGGGGCAGAGCGGGCGTTTGCGGGGTTTACAAACACCACGCGCCGCTGCCGGGCGGCTGCAGCCCACGCTCAGTGGGGTCAGAAGACGGGAAGGTCGGGGGGGGGGGAGGCGGGCAGGGGTTTAGGGACGGGCGTTTCCCTCCTTTCCCCTCACTATTGTAGTGGTTTGCAGCTGGGTGCACGTTTGCGTGTGGCGCTTTGCATGCGGCGACTCGGGTGCATGATGGACCCGTCGCCTGCAAAAGCCGCAGGACGGATGGCGCCCTGAGGCATAAAGCTCAGCCCAAGCCTTAGCCCGGCGCTTCCTTCCTGTTTTGGAAATTCAAATTAATACAGGGCGCGGGGAAACGGAGGATGGCGGAGCTTTCGAGCCGCTCCCCCCTCCCCCGAGATTCGCGAAATCTCCGGTGAAAGTGTGTCCCGCAGGCTTTCGGGCAGACTTCGCTTCCGCTTGCAAAGTGCTTAGGGCTCACCCAAAGGCCTTTTTCGCTCCTGCTGTTCGGAGCCAATGTCTGCTGACTGTGCGCATGTGTGAAGGGCAGCTTTAAATTGCTTGCGTTAGGTTTCCGAACCCATTCATTTCCGTGAGGAAGATTGTAAACTGCGTTCCAGCCATCCTGCATTTGGGTGTCCTCCGGCTATCGTTTCTCGTAGACATGTTTTGAAATGACATGTTCACGGTTTCGCTTCTGCCTAGCCAAGTTTGGAGAAATGTCTTCTCAGTTTCATTTCTCCGTGGGGGAAAATCATCAAAAAGGCAGGGGTGATCTTGGTCCAAACTCCATTTGTAACTCTTAGAATTATTATTTTTATTTTATATTTTTGCCATATCGCACCCATTATCTTTACTGACTGCATGATCCTGAAGGTTACTCAAAAGTTATTTACTCCCAAGTAGCAGCCTAATCCTATGCAGAGTTAGTACATTTAAGCCTACTGAAATCATTTCCAGACTTGCATTAGGTTTTAATTAAGAGCAATTTAAAAGAGTGTTTTAAAATAGCACTAAAACACAATAACTGAGGAGTAAGCCAAATGACTTCAGTGTTTCTGTTCTTGAAGGATGGACACGAATATAGAGGATATGAAGCCAAACACTGGGTTGGAGCCAGACATGACCCATTGAAATCAATGAGTCTACTCAAAATATGGCCATCTAGATTCAACCCTATGTGAGATTACATTATTGAACTCTACAGAATCCATAGACTTCCCCACAAGCAAGTATCGCATGGTTACAGTTTGGAGCTGCAATCCTATACCTGAAAGCAAACACTATTGAATTCAGTACCCTTACTTTTGAGTAGACATGCACAGGCTTGTGCTGTTAATGAATCTGTTTAGTGTTTCAATTCTAGATGCACTTTGTAGTTTTTCGGGACAATTTAAATCAAGTTTATTCTGAATTTACTGCCTAGACAATAAGTTTAAGATTACAGATTTAGTGATTTCTAGGGAACTTACTTTAAAAAGCTTGTAAGGGAGGGTAATGTTGGTGCAACAAAATCATTTAGAGCATGCTCTGATACATAAATGTGGTCAGTAAAGACCACTCCATGTTTAATTTATGTTCCCAAAGTGGCAACCAGAACAATACTGTGATGAGAGCTGAGCAAGGTTCAACTTTTGCACAAGTGATAGAGGCCTATGGCATATTCCGCAGATGATGGGATTGTTCAGAAAACCACATCCATATGGCTGTCATAATGTTGGCAAGTTTCACTAGGAAGACCTGCTCTTTTGTTTGGAAACTCTATGCCAGCATTGCACATTCCTGGAAGCTGCTCGTACTGGTATGGAGGCTTTCCACCCAATCGAACCTGCCCATGTTGTGAGTTACTCACATACCTTATGGCAGCTGCATGGAGCCCACAGCTGTGGCTTCTTTTCAGCTGCAACAACTTCACCACCCCAAATAATGCAAAAAATAGATCATACTCAACATGGTTCTCACTAGTTCAGCATTTTGACACTTGTGAACATCAGGTCTAATGTGAGGTGTTGTATTTTACTTCCCATGTAATTCAAATTATCCCATCAACACATATAGCCATACAAGTCTACACTGGATAAACTGAGATTATGACACACCACAGCCTGGCTTATCTTCTTTTTACACGTTTTGCAGGTCATGAAATGAGCTACAATTCTGAAACCCTAGATTGTTCATAAGGGAGGGAAATCACCACTTGATGGCTTCATTCTGTCCTTAGCAAATGTGCAAATAGTTGTGAGTCAGCACTATGCAATTTGTAGTTTACCACAAAAATAAGTACAATAAAAATTCCAACTACTCTGGCAGAAAAGTCTTCTGGAATAGATCCATTGTTAATCTGTTAGACTAGGATGAGCAAAATATAAAAGGTATAATAAAGCTACTTCTGCACGTAGAAAACTGTGTGCAGAAGAGCTCCTATTGGATGTGATTTTAACACTTCATTTCCACTGCTGCCCTCAAGCTGAAACTGTGTTAGGCATGTTGCAGTATACTCAGTAAGTTAAAACCCACACCATATACGAACCATGTCAGTGTTAGAAACTGAGATATGAAAGCTAGGAGCTAAATGACACCTTAAACCAGGCTTCCTCAACCTCGGCCCTCCAGATGTTTTGAGACTACAATTCCCATCATCCCTGACCACTGGTCCTGCTAGCTAGGGATCATGGGAGTTGTAGGCCAAAAACATCTGGAGGGCTGAGGTTGAGGAAGCCTGCCTTAAACCTAGGTTATGGGTACAACAACAAAATGTCTAGGCGTGCTTTGTTATAACAAGAATACAAAGCTGAAAATGAATGAACTGCAGGTAAAATACAGTATTATGTTCATTTTTCACATGGTCTACTCCTTCTCTGCCCACCCCTGTAACATTCTTAAGAGGGTCTCTTCTCTAGTCTTCAGAGAGTAGCTGAAAGTGGGAAGACAGAAAAGGTCCTCCTTTCCTTCTACTCTGCAGTTTTAATCTGAAATCTTAGGTGCAGTACTGTGCCCAGAGCTCAGAAACTGCTCGCACTAAGGAAATTCCCTGCCGCAAAATGCACCTAGAACAATGGAAGTTTCGAACACTGAACCAAGTGTCTGCCTGGAAGTGCCATAGCTCAGTGGTGGAGTACATGCTTTGCATACGAAAGGTCCCAGGTTCAAACCCCAGCTTTTTCAGGTCGGGCTGGAAGATAGCCCTCTCTGAAACCTTGGAGAATTGCTGCCAGTCAGTGCAGACTATACTGAGTTAGATGGACCATTGATCTGACCTGCTATACGACAGCTTCCTTTGTTCCTCTTGATCTCAGCCCATCTTCCCTCCATGGGCGTAGCCAGGGGGGGAGGGGAACAGCTGCCCACCCCCCAAATAAAAATACATAGCTGACAGAGGTTCTGCCCCCCCCCCCCAACAAAAATTCTTGCTACGCCCATGTTTCACTCCACTTCATGAAATGATGCAGCATAAGAATGGTGTTTGGGATATATGTAAGTGAGACATGGGGAGGGTCTTGGCTTATGGAAACAGCTGATTAACTGCAGCACTCCTAATACAACTACGTACAACTTCAGCTTAACACCAGAACAGGAAGGAACAGGATGGTTACAATATGTTCTATAAGGAGCTCCATGGCACTCTTGTTTCCTGTAAACCATTTAAGATGCTGTCATCTTGAACTAGTTCAATCCTACTGAAGTGTGAGGCTGAATAGAACTTAAATGAAAACTACTCCTGAATGAATTAACTGTAGATGACATTCATGATTCTGCTGAAGGCCAGTGACACACCTTTGAAGACCTAACTGCTATATAAATGCAAAGTAAGCCGGATTCAATTGTTTTAGGTTGTAGCTTATAGATATAAATATAAATATGGCACATAACACTCTTTTGGAATTTAAAGCAACAAATGGTATTTTCACAGTTGCCACAGAAATCACTATATAAATGTCATGCATCTCCATGAAGCCACAAGTCCCTGTTGATTTTTCTCACTTCTAAATCACTCCACAACTATCTTTTAGAGGCCACACATGCCTAGAAGGCCAGCTTGAATGTTTCGTCTTCAGTAACAGCACTAAAGCAACCACATCCACAAACTACTTAAGATGTATTAATTGTGCTTAAACCATTTTAGTCATGTTAAAGTCTTTCAGCTTAAATGCAAGCCCATTGCAAAGAGATTAGTGCTGAAGGTGGGGGTGAGGAGGAGAAAGTGAACAGTAGCAATTATGCTAGTCTTTATGTATGACTGAGAAGCTTTATAGACGTGCTTTTCTTAAATGAGGGTACCTCCAGATAACCCATTAACTGAGCATTTTGATTTGCTTGCATGGAGGTTTGCTGATGATTATAGTTTGTTACCCGTCCTAAGACAGGAGTGCCTGGCATGCTCTGGTCCATGGAGTCACAGAGAGTCGGACACGACTAAACGACTAAACAACAACAACCCGCCCTACTCCGCAAGGTCCCAGGGTGGGCCACAACAACTAAAATACAAAATATTAAAACACAATATTATACAATATTAAAAGCAGTTTAAAACAACCTAAAATCACAGAAATAAGATATACATCTCAAGTGTCAAAACCCAAGATAAAGCATTCACCAAAAGCTGTATAATGAGGATGCCAAATGCACCTCTGTGGAAAGAAAGTTTCACAACTTAGGGGATATCACAGAGAATGCTCTTTCCTGGGCTGCCACCACCCAAGCTTCTGAGGGCAATTTAACACCCTCTGCCAATCATAGCACCCAAGAGGATCTGTAGGGAAGGAGGTGGTCTTTCAAGCATTTATATCTGGTCTTTACTGAGCACTCCTGAATTTCTTGAGGGAAAGTTATACAACAATGTGCATCCATCCTGAACTCATCCTGATTTGCTTATTTGCTTTATGATCTCACACTTTTCAGGGCATTCTCTTTCAGTTTTCTGACTACCCAAAAAAATAAAAAAACCACTTAAAAACAACAACAATCAGAATGGTTGTGCCAGGGTGACACAATACTTTAAGCCCCTTTAATAGAGCAAAAATAAATTTCACCTATGCATTAGAATCCCTCAGAATACTGACAGGTATCCTCGGAGGTTTGGGTATTTTTTACAGTAGGAGTTCTGAAACAATACTTCAGGAATATGTCAGGGTGTTAAAACAACACTTAGATGATCCCAGTTAACACACAGTTAAACAATTTAAACCCAATAAAAACATAAAATCCATATATTAAAACTGATAGTAGAATTTCAACATTTCTGCAATGAAATGTAGATAACCTTCTTCCCATGCATTCCCTGCTCTCCTTGTTATGGCCCAGAATTTGGTGGATTGTGACCTACAAATGTCTATCTTTAAAGCCCTCACCAGCTATAAATATATATACATATCGGGTCATTTGCTTATTGGAAGCTCACAGAAATGTGCTTTTAATATTTTGCTGATGCATTGCTTATTCAGTACCACAATATGGACAACAAAGGCCTCTTTAATGTAGCCCCCCTGAGCTCATTCTCCAGAATGGAATTTTTACGTGCCCAAGAATTTCCAGGATGTTTCCTGTTTACGTTTTCCTCTTGCCTGAGTCTAGCAACATACCCCACTGGGAGAAGGAGGAGGAGGGATGCACGTTTCTACAAACTAAGTGCGGCAATCAAACACACCATGCAGAGCTCACATGCAATGTGAGCTATTATTGCACTGGTGTGATCTGTCCTCTTAAGTATAGTTTGAAGGAAAGCACTAATAAAACAGTAGTGGGCCTCATTCATCACTCAGACTATTCTTTTGCAGTAACTTTATGAACTGTACTGAAATGTCTCTTGTCGTAAAGTATGCAGGAAGATCTGGTGTGTGGGAGGGACAATGTAGGAAAGCCCAAATTCCACAGCACAAGTAACCAGAGAGCGCTTTAAGTGCAGAAACAGTACAAGAGAGAGTGTTGCTCAGCAGATCTTTGAATGAACAAAGTACAGTAGTACTTCAGGTTAAGTACTTAATTCGTTCCGGAGATCCGTACTTAACCTGAAACTGTTCTTAACCTGAAGCACCACTTTAGCTAGTGGGGCCTCCTGCTGCTGCTGCGCCGTCGGAGCACGATTTCTGTTCTCATCCTGAAGCAAAGTTCTTAACCTGAAGCAATATTTCTGGGTTAGCGGAGTCTGTAACCTGAAGCGTATGTAACCTGAGGTTCCACTGTATTTGAGGAATATCATTTCTTCATTGATTTATTTATAACGTTTATCAACGGTTCATTAAAGCCAATATGTAATAACACCAACAATTCTTAAACACCAATAATAAACAATCATGAGGAACTCTAGACTTTAAGAAACTCCACATTCCACACTTTAAGAAAGCTGACTTCTAAAACTTCAAGAACAGCTGGGTGAGACTCTATGGTCAGAAATACTCAAAGAGTATTCAGACGACACAATGTCGTGTACATGATGTCACACACACAACACAAGCCAGGCCCATAGCTGTCAACTTCCCCCCTTTTTTTAAGGGAAATCCCCTTATTCTTAATAGGATTCCTCGCAAGAGAAGGGAAAAGTTGACAGCTATGCCCAGGCCCCCTATAATCTCAGGGACAACATGGCACCTCTGCTACAGGATCAAGAGGGCTTGTTGGAAAACATACCAGGAACTCAATTTTCTCAATGCAGACAAATTATGTTGTTGTTCTATATAAAACAGGTGTTGTCTCAATGCATCTTTTGCTTTGTGCAAACCTAGGCTAAATAACTGTTGCAGTGAAAAACAACAACAACAACAACAACAACAACAACAACAACAACAACAACAACTGACATTAGTGGCTTTCATCCAACTGCTTTTGTGCAAGTAAAGCAGAACTTAAGGAAGCAAACCCCTTGGAGCTAAATTCAGCTAAGTCAATACTGCAGTTAAATGCCCTTAACTAGGGCTACCTGAGAATGGAGGAGAGACCTACTTTAAACTGCAAAACGGCACTTGAAACACAACCTGGTACAAAAAAATTAGGCTGCACAACTTCCAGAGGGTTTAAATTTGCCTCAGTCCAGATTTGAATCCCATAAAGTAACTGAGCTAAAGTTTTAGCTTTAAAAACTTCATGGACTGCAAGAATAAAGTTATGGTCTTTTGTTCAAATGTTTAAATACTCTTACCTGTTCAATAAATTCTTTATCTAAATACCTTTTGGGTGATCTGTATTATTCAGAACATACCTTTACCTTGATTTGGTTTAATTTCCCATAAAATATTCTTTTTGACAATATCCAGAAAATGTGTCCAACATCTCATCAGACTCACTTTTGTCTGGGATAGAATTACATACAATTAAACAGAAATCTTTTTGGTGGCCATCTTGGGGACACAATAAGTTGGTGACAATAGAAACTTAACTGTGTTGTTTATATAGAGATTGAACAGACAGGAGCAAAGATGCAGCCCTGCTTAACCCCTTTAGTAAATGACACAGGATCTGTAAGATATTCATCCACAGTGCAATGTACTTTCAGGCATGTATTATTATACAGATGTTTAATGAAAAAGAGGTCTTTTGTGTATAAGCTCACAAAGCCAATTTCCCCCAAAGAGAAAGAAAAGCTGCATACAAAGCACCTTTGGGTTGGTTCGCCCCCTTTTTCATATTTGTCAATCAAATCTATAGTAGATCTACTCTACCTAAGCCTTGCTGGCAAAATTGTTTCCTCTTACAGTGGTACCTCAGGTTAAGAACTTAATTTGTTCTGGAGGTCCATTCTTAACCTGAAACTGTTCTTAACCTGAAGCACCACTTTAGCTAATGGGGCCTCCCACTGCCCCCACACCACCACTGCGCGATTTCTGTTCTCATCCTGAAGCAAAGTTCTTAATCTGAGGTACTATTTCTGGGTTAGCGGAGTCTGTAACCTGAAGCGTCTGTAACCTGAAGCGTCTGTAACCCGAGGTACCACTGTATAGCCAGTTGGTTAGTTTATTATGCAGGTGATTTGCATAAAGTTTGCTCATTACACATCGCAAGCTAACTGGGCAATAATTTGCTCAATCAACTTTGCACCTTTTAAATATATAGGAACAGTACTCCAGGCTTACAGCAGTGCTCCAGAACTCTTTTTTTAAAGAAATAAAATCTGCAGAAAGAAAGCAGCATCTTAAAAAGAAGGCATGCCCCACTTTTTCCTCACTTAGGAGGGAGTAGGAGATGATGCCTGCTGTCTACAGTGGTATTGGGGTAAATTTTGAAGTGGAGTTGGAGCCCCCATAGACCCACCCCTGAAGGGGAGTCGTCGCTTAGGATCAGCTGCCAATGACAGGCAAGTGGATAGGCAAAATATGGTGCAGCAGCTAGAGTAGTAAGAGCTGAGCTCACATTATTGATCCACCATGAAGCTCACAGGGTGACCTTGGGCCAGTTGTTATTGTTTAGTTGTTTAGTCGTGTCTGACTCTTCGTGACCCCCTGGACCAGAGCACGCCAGGCCCTCCTGTCTTCTACTGCCTCCCGCAGCTTGGTCAAACTCATGCTGGTAGCTCCGAGAACACTATTTTCTGAATTAACTGACCTAGTTAATAAAGGAATCATGTGCTAGACCTGATCTATCCTCCAACCCCCTGAGCATACACCATGGGCAAATACTGCTGCATCTGATGACATGCTTATTCCTTTTGTGAACAAAGCACTGGAACTATGCTCCCTGCCCGCCCACCCCCCATGTTCCTACTACACCACACCACTGGCTACCTATGACACATATGTGCATGATGTAAAACAAAGGTAGGGAACTTCTTTCACTCCATGGACCAGATCTTTATCACTCCTCACCTGCGCAAGCCAACCTAGGTCACTACCCACCCGTCAGTCATCTGCAATTACCTATTGGGGAGTAGGTCACCTCAAATCTGACTGGACCTATCACTGTTGTCACTGGACCTTAGTTGCATTTGGTTAAATCTACAGAGATTGTGACATTATAACTTGATATCATTATGGTGCCACAGGACAGCTGTTTTTTAAGTGTGGGTTTTTTCTTCTTCAAAGCCTTCTTGTATCTATCTTTTCAGGTGCAGAAGAGTAACAGAAAGTGCTAATCTGACACCTGGAAATCCTGAATTCCAAATATGATAGTGGCACAGAAGAGGTGGGAAGTCTCATAGGCAGATGTCACTTTAAATCCTGCTGGGGGATGATGGCAGATCTTGTCTTCGCTATCTCTTCTGCTTAATTCTCTGTGACCTTCTGCTTAAGCATTTGGGTAACACTCTGGGGAAAGTGCCACTCTTCAATAGCTAAAAGTGCCTTGGAGCCTAGAAGGACTAAAGACAATGATTTCAGATTGCTATTAATAGATGGCAAAAATGAAACCTCTTTGGTCTTAGCCATGAGAGTGCAATTGGCTTGTCAGAAACTGCAAGCATAGTGCTGGTGTTTGGATGTTGTTTGACAGAATGACTCGAGTGTATGCTAACAATGCACATGGAAGGTGCCATTTACATCTTAGGGCTGTTTCACAGGATACAAAATACATTAAAATGAAAGGGAAGTCTTTTCTCATTACTCTAACTGCGAATTTTCTGAACTGGTTGAGGACAGAAAGCTTCCATTTTTTTAATACCGCAAATGCTATCAAATACTTTGGAAGTCTCGGTGCCACTTTTATGTATAAACATACAGAGGAAATGTTTTATTCTGTGTAAACAATTCCAAACAATTTAGTAAAACTGTTCTGAATCCTAGAAGATGAAACAGGCCAGTTTCAAAAGGTCAGTTGTCTCAGAAACAACCTCTATTGTTTCCCCAAGGTTTAATTTTAAAGAAACAGCCTGGTGTTTTTTTTTAATGATATCATCACTTTAATGATCACCCAGTACATCAGCAGCACTTCAGCTCATCTGCATGTTTTCCAGTCACGAATGAATACTTATTCTGCTTTAGTGCGGAAACTTATTCTGAAATTATACTACTTTGTGGGTAGTAAACCAATAACCTTTTCGGTCTTGGCAAAGGGCAACCTTAATAATTGAGGAGAAGGAAATCCATGAAGACACCTTTCCCTGTCTTGCTTGACAAAGTGCACCTGTCAAAATTTCACTTCCACAACAACTGTCAAAGTACAGAAGTCCTTGATCAAATCTCCTGTTTGTTCAGTTGATGGATTTACTTTAAAGCAGCTACAGAGGGCTCCAATTCTGATTAGAGCTCCCCATTAATCCTTTGCTCCCAGTAGTATTTCCCAGCCTAAAACTGAAATCCTTTACACTAGGGTTGGCCAGTGCTGTTTTTCTAGAAAAAGAGGTGCTGGAACACACCATGAACATCTCCCTTGTTCTCTTAGAATGGCAATGGCACCCAGTGGAGAGGTACTGGAACTGAGTTCCTGCCAGCTACTATGGGGCTAGATAATATGGTTCCATGATCCATATATTGTTGGACTCTAATTCCCATCAGCTTCAACCAGCATGATCAACGACCCGAGATGATGGAAGTTGGAGTTCAACAACATCTGGAGAGCTATCCCTTGGCTATCCCTGCTTTACACTTACCCTGAGAATAAGTTCCATTCAACTCAGTAGGATTTACTAAATGCTATTAGCTCTTACTGGGGAAAACCTACAGGTATGTGCATTATTCGTATATCCCCCCCACCCCAAAAACAACTCAGGACCAATAGGTCCCCGAAAGCGATTTATAGTGGAAAAATGTATTGGAGGGGAAGGTAAAACACATGCTGCTCTACTACCACAAATGGGAGTCCCCTCCAGTTGCTTTTTTAAAAAATGGACTTATGTTCAGCAAAGGCATATGTTTGTTCATATGTTATAAAGTGTTGTTTTTTTTTTAAATTCAAGGCATTATTTTATATGGAAGTCAATGTAGCACAGTTACAGAGCAATCTTATGCATGGTTATTCATAAATAGTAATTCATATATATGTTCAATGGAATGTACTTCTAGGTTAAGCACGCTGAATTATAGAATCCAAATGGAAAGGAGCATAGTTTGTCAAAATTTGCTACTGAATAATAGGGTAAGTTACTATGAAAAATTATTTTCTAAACAAAAGCATATTCTAATCTAAAAATAAACAAAGTTGTTTCAAAGCAATTTTTCTCACCATGCTTATAATGCCATTAATTTTAGTGAATGCATTAACCCACTGTGGATTTATTAAAGCATAACATCAGTAATTTATAGAGTCAGTGTTTTCTATATTAAATATATCTGTCACATCTATATTGCTGCTGGTCTTAGGCACTACTGAAAATATTTTGTAGATTTCTTGTTTCATGCCTTCACACAATGCCAGTATTTTTGACTTAATTGTTGAAATACTAACTTATAATCTAAATATTCCTCCAATTGAGACTTAGAGTTACTAATGCACAATATATAGATTCCAATAAAATTAATCAATACAATTATTAATCAGGATAAATAAACCTGTCAAGATTGTTGTCCTGGACAAGACTTGCTTCCAACATAGACTTCTTAAAAGATTTTCTTGTATTTTATTATTGCATAGTAATATCTACCCATACCAGTGTGGAATACATTTCTAGTTTTTAAAAAAGTCAAAACTTTCCTAATGGAAACTGTGGCTGGTGTGTGCGTGTGCGTGCGTGTGCACATGTGGCTAAATTTACAATAGCTTGTATTTCACAGACAGTAAATTAATGGGGTAATATTTTCCAGGTCATGTGAAATTCTTTACTTAGGGCCTAACGGCTGAAACTTTTAGTGGGAAATGTAGGGGTTGTAAATTCTATAATTACAAAACTATAGCGTACACTGTCATTGCTTGACTGAAATAGAAAAGGATTGAGCAACAATAATTATGAATTATACAATACAGCCTTCCTCTGAAGAATGAAAGGAACAAAGAACATTTCTTTCTCTTCTGAAATCCAGAGACATTTTTGAGGGGGAATACCGCAACCATTTAATCATGTACAACAAAGGGCCATAACTATAGCACTGAAACTACAGGAGGTATTTAAGAAGGTGATGCATATTTATCACATTTATCATCTGACCATCTCATGGGGAGAAATGGGGGAGAGGAGATTTAGCAAGGTCAAAAGGTACACAACGCATGTAAGCAATGAGCAAGCATTTCTTACATCTTATTCACTTCCTAGCTATTTTTCTACAGAAAACTCTGTCAGGGAAGTACCCCCGCAGACCATCTCTTCTCTTGGGTATGTGGAAGGATGCAAGTGTGCTCCGTTGTATAGCATTTTTCGCATTGCAAATCTTTTTCCTTCTTCCGCAGAATTCCATGGATCACATTTGTTACGTTGACTTCTATAGACAAGGCTAATGTGGAGGGTATGTACTTCCTTTCCCACAGTCTGGGGCAGGGGTTAATTTCAAAACTATTTTTCTGATTGCTCTCCAGAAGTAGCTCTTTGGCCAGTGTCCTGCAAATGTAGATGAAATTGAATCCAGGCAAGATGGAAATGACATTGGTTAGGAATTCCAATTATAATTGCAGGCATGAACCTACTATTTGTCAGTCAATGATTAACAGTTTAGTGCATGCCGTACAACAGAAAGCATGGCACAATAATCATACCTTCTAATAAGTTGACATATGACATATGTAAACAAAGCATTTTCAGACTTATAGTATAAGTGAAATATTTAAAATGTGGATTACAGGGGTGTTCTGCTGGTTTGCAGAGAAGCAGCATATTAGCTCTAGATTTTAGAGCAAGAGGTAACAGAATGCAATAAGCAGGTAGCAGGGACAAGTCAGAGTCAAGTTCAGCAGGACCTGGGAGAGCTCCCAGAGCCAACAGGCATTACTCTAATGAAGGCCAGAGCCAAAATTAGCTTTAAATAGTGGAGGCACCTGCTGACTGCCCAAGCACCATTTTGCAGTTGTGAGCTGGCAGAATCCCTTAAAGGGCAGAACGGAAAGTCTTGCTTTCCCAATATGCCTTCTGTCTTTTTACTCAGAGGCTTACAATGAAACAAGGTCGTGGGCAGTCTCCTTTCACATAATTTATTGGAACACACTGGTGGAGAAGAGGCTTTGGGCTATTCATTCAAAATGTCTCTGGCCTCGAAGGCTGAGTCAAAGTCTTCTCCTTGAAGCTGAGCCATGGATTGCTTTCCCCTTGAACAGCAGTTTTGAAGAAGGCTGTGTCTTAAGTTATGCTTCTCCTGACTTGCATATGATCGCCGAAGAATTGATGCTTTTGAATTATGGTGCTGGAGGAGACTCTTGAGAGTCCCATGGACTGCAAGAAAAACAAACCTATCCATTCTTAAGGAAATCAGCCCTGAGTGCTCACTGGAAGGACAGATCCTGAAGCTGAGGCTCCAATACTTTGGCCACCTCATGAGAAGAGAAGACTCCCTGGAAAAGACCCTGGTGTTGGGAAAGATGGAGGGCACAAGGAGAAGGGGATGACAGAGGACGAGATGGTTGGACAGTGTTCTCAAAGCTACAAACATGAGTCTGACCAAACTGCGGGAGACAGAAGTGCCTGGCGTGCTCTGGTCCATGGGGTCACGAAGAGTCGGACACGGCTAAACGACTAAACAACAACAAACCCCACAAGCTTCGGTGTCTCAGGCATGTAGGTACATAAACGTTTTAAGGGGAAAGCAGTTGTGATGCCCAGTCATGCATTCCTCCTGTGTATTTAAAAAAAAAAAAGAAAATACAGCCACGGGGGCTGCAATTCACAGCAGACTGCCAGTGCAGGGGAACTGCCTTGCCCCCACCACAAGTGAGCACTAAAACATCTCCACACTGTATACCTAGGAAAAGCTGTTTCAGAAGCAAGTTTTAGTGGAAAAACTGCCACAGGAGAAAGGGTTAAGAAGCTCTTATTGACACACAACTCAGCATCATGGGTAGTTTAGCCCTTAGACTGTCACTCAAATAGAGAGATCAGTGTGTGAGATCAGAGACCTCCGTGGAGGAGAGGGAAGCTGTTCCATGCATGCATCAGAGATCAAGGGCCTGGAACTGGTTACTATATCAGCAAGATAAATTCGTTAGAATCAAGACTGGATGGTAAGACTGGTAACCTCAAACCACTCCTACCTCTTTGAGGATTTATCTCAGTATAGTCACTATCTGATAATTGTGGGCTTAATCTGGAGATACTGTGTGTAAAAAGTGTGCTGCATATAACAAATACCACATGTGGTACTTTGATGTGGATACACATTGATTGCACGCAGTCCAACTATCTGCACTGTGTCAGACTTGTGTTCTGTTGATCCACCCATGATTCCTTTGTTACCTCACAAAATGGCATCTCATGTTAAGTTTCTGTACACATAAAAACGTTAAATGTGAGCATTTTCAGAAACCATAGGACTTAAGCTGAATGAATATACAATGCCTTGCATACATTGCTGTCCTTCCACCATGGTTACCTTGGCCTGCTCCTGTTTCCTCTCTATCCATGGGGTTGTGTCCAACAAAGTCACCCCATCTGTACAAGAACTTCTGCTTTTGAAATAAAACTTCCCCCTCCTCTTCTCCCCCCATGTGCATTGCAGCCCAACCCCCACATCTGCTCTGGAGGATTGGGGAGACCCACTGAGAACAGATTTGGGGTGTGTGCTGAGGAAGGAGATGTGGGGGGAATTATATTGTGATACAGCACATGATTTCACCCTCTGCCATCATTACAAAACAAATTATTTGAGAAATGAGACGGAATACATACTGCAAAAGTTGCACAGGTTTTTGGTGCAGAACATAGATTTGGAAAAGGTGACTTGGTTCCTCAGTTGTGTAGTAAGTAATATGAACCATTGTCCCTTTGCAAAAAGTAATGGCACCTTTTCAGTTAAAAGATGCCATATGAACTTTAATTACAGTTAATAGCACTGGCAACACTGCACATGTCTTACATTAGATATGGGAAACTGAGGGACAAACAGGAAAGACACTAGGACACACAGCCTTAAAAATTCCAAGCTTCATAATATTCACCATGGCAATATTGTTCTCGACATGTACCTAAGCATGTATATATAGCCTGTCCTTCGAAAACATTTCCACTGTTGTTGTCTGTGGTTGATCTTATTATGCTGCTCATAATATACTAACACAGTAATGTTTGCAGTTTTTTTAGTTATGATGCAAGCCATTTGGATTATTGCAATGCCTTATTGCAGCTGCCTTTGAAGATTGTTTGGAAGTTGCCATTAGTTCAAAATGCAGTTGATTTGGAATTACTGACTTATTAGACTGCCACTTTTGAGATTGCTCAACTGGCTCTTAGTCTGTTTCTGGGCACAATTAAAAATGCTTGCACTGAAGTGAACTATGGTGACTTAAAATGCTTTAGGACCACAAGTACCTTAGCAGTTGCCTTCATCTACCCAGAGCCTGCACAAAGCTGAACAGATGAAGATGGCCTCATAGCTAATAAGTACCTGAAGGATTAGTGTTGTGTGTTAGCTTTTGGGGGATTAACATTATACGAGGGTCCTCCACTCACACACGGCAGATTATCCTAATAATCAAAGACAAACTTTTTTTTTTGTAGTTTTTATTGAAATTTCCAATGTTGCAATGCAATATGATACAAAAGAAAAAGCAGAAACAAAGTAAGGCAGAAAGAACAGAGGGCAGAGAAGTAATTGTATCTACTGCATCATAGATAAACCTTCTTTAAATGGAAAAATGAAAATATGGGTAGGAAGAGAGCAGAGGTGTTGATAAAGTTAGTACACTTCAAAATTTCATGCTGCTGAGAAGTGGCCTGTTATCTGCACATACTCATGAATTGGCATTGCTGGGTGTGTTGAAAATATCAACGATGAATTATTTATCACATATCTTCAGTCCATCTAGAACTCTTCCAGAACTGTTTCTTGGAACAGCTCAGATGTTGCTATTTCCCTTTGATGCAGAAATTTATAGGTACTTTCCTAAATTTAGAGAAACATGTTGTCTTAGATGGAAGCTCTTTTCAAACAATATTTATTTATTGTATGCATATCCAGCTCTTCTTACATGGATCTCCCATCCAGATTGCTGATTAAGTCCACACCCACTTGGCTACAGCCTCTGATATTCCCAGAGCTTCAGTTTACTGGAAGTTAAGAGAAGCAATAACCATTTCCTTAAACATTTGCATTGTCACACAGAAAGGATAGCATTGTAATTTTGTTGTAGAAATCAAGGAATTACCCAACTAGAAATCACCCTTTTGTATATGTTGGTTGTCGCTTCATTATTCATTTTGTGTTTCTCAAAGTCTAGTCAAGTGGTGGTTATCAGAGATACATAACTACTATTGGCACTATATTGGCCCCAGAGTATAAATGATACAAAATAGATACGGTAATCAATCTTCATGAAGCCAAACAGAGTTAACTCCTAAGAGTACAATGGTACCTCGGGTTACATACGCTTCAGGTTACATACGCTTCAGGTTACACACTCCGCTAACCCAGAAATAATGCTTCAGGCTAATAACTTTGCTTCAGGATGAGAACAGAAATCATGCAGCGGCGGCACAGCAGCAGCAGGAGGCCCCACTAGCTAAAGTGGTGCTTCAGGTTAAGAACAGTTTCAGGTTAAGAAGGGACCTCTGAAACGAATTAAGTACTTAACCCGAGGTACCACTGTACTGTAACACAAAAGCATACCGGTACATATACTTACACGAAAGAAACAACACCCCACACCGATACTATGCAGGTCTAGCCAGAAGTTGAGTCCCCCTGGGCTCAATGGAACTTGCTCCCAGGAAAATTGGTACAGGATTACAGCCTTCACAGGCTGACTCAGTATTATGCCCCTTCATATGTACAAGATATATTGAAGTATCAGAATGCAAATGCATTTTTTAAAAGAGTAAAGTGCTTAACGTTGGCTGGCTTTATCCAAGTTGCTCCCAATTCTCGCTAAAGGTACGCCGCACTCCTCTGCCGCAAGTCTTACCTTGCCTGAAGAGCCCCTTCGCTCGCTGCTCAAGAGGCAGGCTTGCTGCTACCTGGAAATAAAAGCTGCAGTTACCTCACAGCACAGCAAAGCTATCAAGAGAGAAAGGTCACACATGCACAAGATGCTAAGACAAGTAGCTGGACGTTAATGGGTATGTGCAAGCCATGCTCTGGAGCACCGCATCTGTTCGCCTCCGCAGACTTTCCAAGCAAAGGCAGGAGAGGCAAAGGAACTCCCTGAGCGCTGCTGGCAAGGGAGGAATCACCTTTCTGCGACTGAGTCATTCGAGCAAGTGAAGGGAAGCCTCGATCCTCTCCATCCCCACCCCTCTCCCAGACCCATGGCATGCCACGATTGCTATGGCAGGGCAGCGCGACGCGGCGCATCTGTCCGTGCGCGCGTACACCTGCTGGCTCCAGCCGCTCTCTTCTTCGCAGAAATGGCCTGCGGGAAAAGAAAATGCCCCGGGATTTTTTAGAAAATCTATTTTTAGGTCTTTGAGATTTCTTGGCAGTAAAGGCACTCGAAGGAAACTCCCGCGCGGGGAAACGAAAAGAAAACCACCCTGCTCAGAGATTTGCGCTGATTTGCAGGCGCCCGGCAGAGAGATCCAACTGGTTCAGTCTGGGCGAGCCGCTCCAAGAAGCCAGGAGGCTACGTGTGCGAGGGAGCGTAAGCTTTGCGGCTGGAGAAAGATCGCACAGGGCAGGAGAGCAGCAGCGGTGAAGAGAAAGCTCCTGTGTAAGGGAGGAATCAGATCGGCGCGGCTGATATCCCGTAAACAAAGTGCTACATGTCCGTCCCTTTCTCCCTAGCCATTGCAAAATAGTCACAATAATAATCCTTCCCACTGTTCAGGTATCTCCCAGTTAAAAAGCCAACTTTGCTTTCTCCCAGTTGAAAGCAAACAAACAACTGATAAATATTTGGCCAGGAGTTTCTTCCAGCCTTTACAGTTTGGACGTGTTGGTCTTTCCTCCGAATATGATTACTAAGGAGAACCCAAAGCTCTGGGTTAAGATTAGCTGGCTCACTAATCGCGCTTCTTTGATGATAAGGCACGACTGGCTTGGTCGTTTCTCGCCGCCAATTCTGTAACTATAACCACTTCCACCAATATTTTGGTGGCTCTTGGCTGTAAACTGCAGCTTGCAGTATAAACATAGTTCGGGAGGGAGAGAGGACCGACAGGGAATAGGTCTGCCAAGATTGCTTCATGAACCTCCACGTGCAGAGGTACTCTACCTCTAGGTAACCGGGTGCTGGAGGGCAAACAACGGGAGAAGTCCGTCGCACTCATGCCCTGCATAGGGGCGCTTTCTTTTCTTTTCTTTTTTTGCAGAAGCCCCTACTGGAAAGAGAATGAGAGACCAGTTTGACCTTGCTGGTTCGCTTTAGCGGGGCTGACTAAGCTTGAGGCCCAGCACCCGCGCCAAGGCAGCGCGGCAGCTCCGCTAGATTTCGCCGGGGGCACAACTCGTGTCACTCGGGGGCCGCGTATGCCCGTTGACATGCCTGACCCCAGGCGATTCCGCCGAGAAGCGGTGCAAAGTGGCCTCGTTTCCAAGCGTCGCCTGCCCCCCGCGGCCTGACTAATCCGCACCCGAAAGTCATACCTAGCCCCGCCCCCTGCCCCCCCACCTCCCGGGCGCTGCTCTATAAAAGCGCGCAAAGTTGAGTGCTGAGCAGTCAGTAGAAACTTCAGTGGCGCGCAGGACGGGCTCGGAGCAGAGGAGCTCTTGGGAAGAACTGGGATACCTTTATAGTTTGGGGATTTACCGTCAAGCAAGGATCCAGTGTGCGCACAGCCGGACTTCAGTGGATTATCTTCGCTATCAGGTCTGCGCTTTTCCTCGCTCGTTAACTGGATGGGGAAAGAAGCACGCAAGGAGGGGAGGGGGTCGACAGCAGAGCTGGCAAAGTTTTGCGTGTTTAGCACATGGGGGGGGGGGTTCGGGTTACAAGTCAGCGGCCCCGCTTTGGAAACTGGAGGGACTGGCGCGGAGTGAAAGGGGTAGCGCTTGAGTTGATCTCCGCGCCCCGCGGTGTGGGGTGGGAGAGGGGGAGAGAGCGCAGCCGGCTTGAGAGAGCGCTGCTTGCATCGAAGGGCACGAGAATCAAGGTGTTGTTCGTGACGCGCTGGAGCCTGGGAAAAGGGGAGCTTAGCCTTCACCTTTCTGAGCAAATCGAAAGCTTGACAAATGTGCACGCGGGAGACGAGGCCCCCTGGGTCGATCCTGCCGTGATGAATGGCTGAGCAAATACTGGACGCGAGCGTCACGAGTCCCCGGTGCTCCGGGACAGGGCGGCGGAGGGAAGGCAGAAGGAAGGAGCACCCCTCCCGGGGACCCCTAGTTAGTTGCCCCCCGAGCAAGGCGAGAGAGAGAGAGAGACGGTGCGTGTGTCGTTGCGCGTCTCGCCACCACCCCCGCCCCCTTTGGAGGAGGAAAGGGCTGCTAACACCCCCTCTTCTCTCCCTGGCCAGGATGAAAGTGGTTTCCCTCGCCCTACTCTACCTGGGCTCCGTCTCCTTCTTCGGGGTGGAGGCTGCCAAGCTAGACATCGCGTCGGACTTCAAGAGAAAGTAAGTAGCCGTCGTCGGAGCTTATCCCACGGGGGGAGGCAACATCTTCGAGGGCGCCGAGGGAAGCGCAGAGCGGAGGCTTCGGCTGGAGCGGAGGGCGCAAGGCGCTCCGCCCCCGGCGCTCCTCCTCCGCGTACCCTCGCCGAAACGCCTGCGCTGCCCTCCGAAGGCAGGAGTCCCCTCGGGCGGGCTGGCTTTCTTCCCCCTCAGCGCCCCCTTCCTTCCTTCCCTCTCTCACCGGCCTCCCCTGCCTCTCCTCAGGTGGAGCAGCTGGCGAGCCCGGCGGGACGGGCCGGTGCCACCGCTCACCGCGGCGCAGGCGGCGGCCCTCGGAGAAGGCAAGCGCCCCCCAGGCAGTGAGGCGGCAGCAGCAGCAGCTGAGCACAGGCCGGCGCTCACCGCGGCCCAGGCGGCTGCCGGAGTGAAGAGGCTCACGCGCAGCCTGGACAGGTAATTATCTGACTATTCTTCTTCTTCCCTCATGGGGCTATTACTGCTGAGGCGATCGCTGGAAGCAGCTTGTTGGGGGGCGGGGAGAGTGAGCGGCGCTTTTGCGCGGAGAGGGCTTTTGGCGGGAGAGCGCAGGCTGGGCTGCGGGGAGGGCGCGCAGAGTTCCCGCTGGGGGACGTCCCTTCGGAGGGGGCCCAAAGCGACTGACAGCAGCGCGATGTTAATCATACGTTTGCTGCGCTCGGCGGTTTAAGGACTGGAAACAAACCACGTGGTAGTGGTGGGGGGCGGAAAAAGGCAAGAGGAAAATGCCTCGGTCCTTGTGAAATAACCCCGGCTGGGCTAGCTGCCCTTCTGAGGCGACAAAGCTGCTCTTCCCCCTGGCACCATTTCCGTGGAGCTCCCATGAGCCCCAATGGGTAAGGGGCGGTGGGAGCTGTAGTCCCGTCCGGCCAGGCGGCTGCGGTTTCCCGCCTGACCTCGCTGACTCCCGCCGCCTTCTCTTGCTTCCTCCGCAACAGCCTTCGCGCGAAGCGCAACCAGGAGCCCAACGTCCAGAACTGGAGGGAGATGTGCGGGTTCGGGACGTGCACGGTGCACAACCTCCTGCACCTCGTTCACCACTACATGGACAAGGACAAGGACGTCTCCGCCCCTCCCCAGAAATTCGGCCCGCAGGGCTACGGCCGCCGCAGGAGGCGCTCGCTGCTGGACACCGCCGCCGCCGCCTCCTCCTCCAGCGGGAGAAGCACACGGACAGCGTCCCGCCTGCTGGCCTTGCTGCGGGAAGGCGGCTCGGCTGGGGCCCTGGCCCAGCAGCCCTAGCAAGCGAGGACCGAGCCCTGTTGCCCGAGGGGAGCCTTCGGCGCTCGGCAGGCGGGGAAAGGGGGCTCGCCCACCTTCAGGGATCCGGAGGCTACCGGCAGGAACGCGGGAGGGAAGGCGGGCGGCGGCTGAGCCCGTGCTGCGCCTGGAGGGACGGAAGTGGAATGATGAAACTGTGCAAAAAAGGACCTTTCCCCTCCCTTGTGTGGTGGTGAGCTTTCGGTGGTGACGGGCTCTTCCCTTCTGCTCCCCACAGACTGTCTCCCCGCTTATCCTCCTCCTCTCCCCCCTTCACACGGCAGGGAACTGGCGACCCGCAAGCCCCTCTCTGGGCAGGGGCTGCTGTCTTATACTTGAACGGCCTGGTCAGGCGAAGTGCAATGGACTCGGTGGGCGCGAGCGGCTGAGCAGGAATGAGTGGCTGGGTGGATGTTTGCATGAAAGGAATGCGCCGTATTTAAAGAATTGTCTCCTGTCCTTGTATTCTTTTTAACTACAGAGTTATTTTTATATGTTATATATATATATAACAATATATATATTGTGTATGGGCATTTTTTTTACTCCGTTATTTTTTTTTTAACATTGAGAATATCAACCTTTGTCTTCATCCTGGTGGCACCATAACCATTTTTCTTTTTGGCGAGGCACAATGCATTTCCGCGGGAGGGTTGTGGAGGCAGCAAGATTTGTCGTACCCAATCTATTTATGAATGATGGTATATTTCATATTAACGCTCCTATTCTAAACAAATTTTCTGTGAAGTCAGTCCTCTTGGTTTCATTGGGGTTAACTACTAAGTACGCTTAGGACTGCAGCCTTATTGTAAATCTCCAGTTTCGGTTAGAACTGGTATGTGAAAAGTGCCTTTCTGCAACCACATAGTACAGCATTGGGGTGCAAACTACTTGGGGTTGGGGGCTTGCCCCCTTCTTGTGCCACCTACAGTTTTCATTTTGACTTGGTTTGTCTGGTTGTCATATTCTTTCCTTGTTTGCCATGGTTTATCACATTCCGGACTGGTAAAAAAATGTATCACTGTTCTCTCCAGGGGCAGCATGTGAAAATAAAATAAACATTATCACACAAAAAGTTCCTGATTGGTGTTTTTAGATAAAACCAGTGCACTTGGCACAGGGGGGAGCCTTGTTATTTACTCAGTTTCCATCTTTAGAATCAGATGGATTTAAAACTGCTAAACAGCAGGTAATTTGTCATTCTCCACCAAGCCAGGACTCTGAGCCAAAATTGCCCCAAATATGTCCAACCTAATAAACATCATAAAGTCATAATAAATGCTTTCAAGTGAAGACTCAGGGCTGTTGAGGCAACTCCAAGGTCTCCGGTCCTTATACATGTTTCAAGTGAAGCTGAAACATGTCAGAGCTTGGATTGATCATCAAGGGTTTTTTGGGTTGTTGTTTTTTTCTTTTTTGCTGCAATTAATCAGAGGAAACAACTGCACTGCTTTCACATTGCACAACAAACAGATTTATAGAGAGAAGGAACATGTTCCAAAAGAAAATGGTCAGGGTAGCTTCCAAGGTTATTTCTGAAGGATTTCCTGGGCCACAGTTCAGGTTGAACCCAGAGGATTATCGTGGGCAGAACTCACATTCCTAAAGCCACAGACCAAAAAACAACATGAAACATTCCAACCCTAGTGTCTCGCTACAAGAGATTTATGTAACCACAGCACCATCTACTGGCAGTACTTAGCCATTACTATTACAGTTCAGTTTCCAAAGCCTGTTAGTGCTGTAAATCATCTGTAGCAGATTGTATTTATGCTCGGTTCTTATGTAGTGATAGTAAACCTCTTTGAAACTAAGTAAATAACCATGATATTAAACCTTTCTGGAATGGGTAAATTTGAGACTGGAAAGGCACCCTTGAGTAATGTGAAAAGATACGTTGGACAGGAGTATCTTAAATCCTGGTTGATAACAGCATCGTCCACAATGCTGATTAAGGCTGGGAGTTGTAAATGCTTCAACAAAATACAAACAGAAGTAATTCTATCATTAGCAGAAAAGCATCAAAATTGGACTAGCAATAGTCATGAAATAATTTAGTTGCCACTGCTATTTATGAGTTTTGCCAGTAACCCACTTTCCATGTACCATAGCAATTTATTCATCTAGTCCACTGCTGCTGCTGCTGCTGCTGCTCACTGGCAACAGCTGGTTTCAGGAACAGGTCTTTCACATCACCTTCTACAAAGTAGCTGATCCTTAAATAAAACAAGTGTTGCCAAGGATTGAACCTGGGACCTTCTGCTTGCAAGCTAGTACTTTGCCACTCCCACAAGGTATCTTACTAAAGCTTATTGATTTTTATGTAATTACGGTAACAAACGTCCTTATGGCAAGAGATCTAAGAAATGCAGAATGTTTTCCTTTGTTTCTGGCTTTCTTCAATGCCACACTTTTGAAGCTGCAGCTAAGTGCTTGTTTAAGAAGCCAGATCCCTTCTTTATTTATGGTCTTTCTAGCTCTTGGTCATGCTACTCTCACTTGAGAGTAGATGAACCAAATAGTTCACACCCATCATGTACTGCAACACAAATCTCATGTACAGTGGTACCTTGGGTTACATACGCTTCAGGTTACAGACTCCGCTAACCCAGAAATCGTGCTTCAGGTTAAGAACTTTGCTTCAGGATAAGAACAGAAATCGTGCTCTGGCAGCGCAGCGGCAGCAGGAGGCCCCATTAGCTAAAGTGGTGCTTCAGGTTAAGAACAGTTTCAGGTTAAGAACAGACCTCCGGAACGAATTAAGTACTTAACCCGAGGTACCACTGTACAAGAAAGGCAGCGATTAGAGAAGCACTTGATGTTCTTCAAATAGTGTACAAACTATAAATAAAAATACCTACCAAGCGTGACATTCTGCCTAGATAACAACATGCCTTAGGCAAACTTTGAATTACTTCAACCACCCAAGTAGATATGCATAAAGCTTCAGAGGAAATGTACCACCATGTGTTCATTTACATGCACACAATATGTAGGTTACTGGGATTCAAAAAATAAAGTAAACATTATATTCATATGGCTACTTCTTATGCTCTGAGTTTAACTGTCAGCTACATCTGCAGCCTTCAGTTATATATGTCCATGTATGTAGGATGGTAAACTATGGTCATTTCTCTTCATTCCTAATTCCTATTGTAATTATGTTTGCTATTACGGCTGCTAAAACTTCCATAACAACCTGCTTCTGTTCTCTCTCTCTCCCCCCCCACCCCCATCACACACACACTTCATCAAAGTAGTTACTTGTCATTTTTATTGTTTTCCAACTTTACATAACTTTCTGGGGGTACTTTTATTCCTTAATGCCTTAGAGTGAGTCTGAGCATGTTCTAGTCCAGGGCTCAGCAGACTTTTTCAGCAGGGGGCTGGTTCACTGTCCCTCAGACCTTGTGGGGGGTGGACTATATTTTTTTGGGGGGATGAACAGATTCCTATGCCCCACAAAGAATCCTGAGATGCATTTTAAATAAAAGCACACATTCTACTCATGTAAAAACACCAGGCAGGCCCCACAAATAACCCAGAGATGCAGGTGGGATTTAGAAGGCGATTGGGCCGGATCTGGCTCCCAGGCCTTACCCATGCTCTTGACTGTAAAAACAGACATGGTTACTTTAAAGTCCAGAACCATTTCTACTATTTCTAATGCTATTACAAAAGGATATGATGATTTTATTATTGCTACTCTGTAATAGTAGCAGTGTTAAAGTAACGGTTGAGAATATGAGATGAATCACTTTGGTTATGTGTTTGAGTATGCATCAAAACATCCCAGCTTTTGTAAGTACATTTAAAGAGGCCCTCATCTCTATTTATTTATTTAGGGATTATCATCTGAAACATAATTATAATTCAAAGTGGTAGTAGCAGCTGGGTTTAGCTTTGCTTGTTTACACACCAGCACCTGCAGATTTTGTGAGAGCAATGTAACATTTCCAAAAATGCTTGAAACATTTTGCCTTATTTGGGTATTCTGAGCTTCTTTCTTGTGAAAAAGAATAGCTAGCAGCAAAGGACAGTTTAGAGACTGGCTTAGGGCAGAATCAGAACCCACCCCCAGTACAAATTAGTTTGCACAATGAAATACGTATCCTACTTTTGGCAGGAAAGTAGGATATATATATATATATATATATATATATATATGCAGGTTTTGGTGTCCTCGGGTGTCTTCCCGTGTAAAAGTTGGGGTGTCTAGGCGACGTTTCGACGAGGTCTCACTCGTCATCTTCAGGCTGGTGCTTTCGGCTTCTTGTTACTGGAACAGAGCAGGATCTCAGTGTTTGAGTTCCTATAAATACTGTTGAGGAGGTGTGGTGTATAGCCTCCAATGTTCTGGGCAGAGAGGAGGTTCCCAGGCTAGTGTGCCTTTTCTTCTTTTGTTCCTTAATTACTTGAGGGATATCTTGGGTGATTTCTTGAGTGATTTCCTGAATCCCACTTAGGTGGGTCATTAGGTGTGGATTAGTTGCTAAAGCCTTCGTGTCTTGAACTCTTGAACTTTGTGAAGAGTTTTTCTGAGAAGATGGCTGTACTGCACTTGGTTGTGCTCTGGCTTGGCTTCGTGTATAGGGGCGAGCTGTGGTTTTGTGGCCTGTGCCAGACGTTCCAAACTCCGTTCCAAACTCCTTCCAGTTCATAGAAACAATAAAGAAGCAAAACCTACAACCCAATGACCTACTTGTGAGCTTCGATGTTGTATCTCTCTTCACACAAGTGCCCATTAATGAAGCCTTGACAGCCATTCAAAACAAATACAATCCCCCCGAATACATCTTGGACCTGACCAACCACTGCCTAACCAACACGTACTTCATCCACAATGGACAAAGATACAAACAGATAGAAGGAGCACCTATGGGATCACCCCTCTCACCGGTCATCGCTAACCTGTACATGGAACACTTTGAAACCAATGCTTTAGACAAGTCAGAACACAAACCCAAACTTTGGCTCAGATATGTTGACGACACCTTTGTAATTTGGCCACACGGGAAGGAAAAACTGGATAGCTTCCTCACACATCTCAACAGCCTACACCCCAAAATACAATTCACTATGGAAATAGAAGCCAACAACCAACTTCCCTTCCTTGACGTCCTAATCTACAAAAAACCTGATGGCTCCCTAGGACACACTATCTACCGGAAAAAAACACACACCAACCGCTACTTACATGCACAATCACACCACCACCCTGCACAAATAAACTCCGTAGCCAAGACTCTCATCTCCAGAACCAAACGCCTGGCTGACGAAGACCACTTGACAACTGAGTTACAGAATCTCTCAAATGTGTTAATTGCCAATGGATACCAGCAAAACAGGGTTACGAAGCTAATCCAAAAAGAAACACCCCCCAAAAACCAAGACACAGAAGAAAACAATGGCATAGCCCTCCTTCCTTATATCAAGGGCACTACAGATAAAATTAGCAAAATCCTCCATAAACACAATATCAAAACAGCCTTTTGCACCAACCAAAAAATAGCCAATATCCTCAGAAACCCCAAGGATAAAATTCAGTTGGAAAACCAAGGGGTCTATGAAATACCCTGCAAAGTCTGCCCAGCCACGTACATTGGACAAACAAACAGACGAATAAATGCACGGATCGCAGAACACAAGAATGCCGTCAAAAAAGAAGAAAAAACTTCCTCCCTTTTCCAACACATGAAAGAAACAGGACACGAAATTAATTTTGCAGATTCCAAATTGCTCTTTAACATGGAACATCACCACAAGAGAATAATCATGGAAGCCATCGAGATAGAGAAACACCCTCACAACATGAACAAGCGTGACGACACATCCCGCTTGCCAGACATCTGGAAATTAGCCCTCCCCACAAAATCTGACACCAGATCCAGAGGCACACAGAACGCCATCACCAATCAACCACACCAGACCCAAACCCAGACCCTCTCCACAGATAAATTACAGACACCATCCAGTAGCCAAACCAGGGTGGCACCTCCGGATGCTGCACCCCCCTGCAATCCCTACACAGATCTGGCTGGCACAGGCCACAAAACCACAGCTCGCCCCTATACACGAAGCCAAGCCAGAGCACAACCAAGTGCAGTACAGCCATCTTCTCAGAAAAACTCTTCACAAAGTTCAAGAGTTCAAGACACGAAGGCTTTAGCAACTAATCCACACCTAATGACCCACCTAAGTGGGATTCAGGAAATCACTCAAGAAATCACCCAAGATATCCCTCAAGTAATTAAGGAACAAAAGAAGAAAAGGCACACTAGCCTGGGAACCTCCTCTCTGCCCAGAACATTGGAGGCTATACACCACACCTCCTCAACAGTATTTATAGGAACTCAAACACTGAGATCCTGCTCTGTTCCAGTAACAAGAAGCCGAAAGCACCAGCCTGAAGATGACGAGTGAGACCTCGTCGAAACGTCGCCTAGACACCCCAACTTTTACACGGGAAGACACCCGAGGACACCAAAACCTGCATTCCTGTACCCGTGAAAATCTACGAAAGCATATATATATATATATATATATATATATCGATTTATCAAAGACAACTTCTACAGTTGCACAACTAAAACAGCCTAGAGTTTGGAAATATAGTTGAGTGTGGGCATTTAGTTACAAACTGATAGTTACCATTGGTACTGACATTCCTGTTACCTGCTTTTGCTTTTATTTACTGTTATGATCCAGGATTCACTTTCTTCAACCAGCACCATCTACTGAAGTTGGAGTAATTGGTGGAACTGCAGAAGATGGTCTGCTCTGAATTCAACACACTTATTCTTCTTAAAGTGGAAACATACTAACCATTGGACAGAAATAGATATCAGAACATTCTTTCCAAGAAACAGCTAATATATGTTGAGTACTTCACGAATAAAACTTTTTTGAAATGGGGTTGGAATTAATAACTATCACAAATGTTTCAATTTCTTGTCATTTTGTTAGGTAGAAAAAGCATAGAATATCAGGGGTTTTCAGCAACCACAAAATTTGCCTTTGTGTCAAAATTAGCATTTGAAAGCACGTGCTTGTCATTCTGATTTGATTTATCATTCTGGTCCAAATCTGATCTGTTAAATCTGAAGCTCTGTTTAGCCCCTTTGGCTGTAATGGAGAATTTAAAAATGGTTGTTATTTTTTTCCTTTTCACATAAGTGGATGAAATTTGCAGGCAACTGAGCCCCCACCTCCAAGCTGACCATCTAGGAGTTTTCAGGCAGAGAGTTGTTTTTCGTTTAAGAAAAAAAGCCTCCAACTTTTAAAATTTTCTGATAGAATTGGATGCAGATTGCAGGCATAGTAACCGCTTTGGTGGGGATGAGGCTTGTCAAATCTCAGAAAAATAGGTGTAGCAGTTCTCAAGAAATAGCAGACTTTGCGGGGGGAGGGGGGTGTTGGAGCAGGAATAGAAATAGTATTCCCGCCCTAAGCTTTTTCTTTCTTTTTCTTTTTTAGCTGGGGGCCATCACCTAAAAAGAGCAAAAAAAGAGAATGGGCTACAAAATGGTATAGGCATGCACCCCCATTCTCATCAGCCATACCATCAATGGGGGGCAGGGAAGCACCTGCACTAGTCATTGCCATGCTCATAGAGAGAAGCTCTTTCGCCACTCCTCTGTTCAAAAGAGCCAGTGGGGTGTAGTGGTTAGAGTGTTAGCCTAGGAAAAGGGAGACCAGGGTTCAAATCCTGACTCAGCCACGAAGCTCACTGAGTGACCTTAGGCCAGTCACTGCCTCTCAGTCCAGCCGACCTCACAGGGTTGTTTTGATGAACGAGGAGGGGAAGAATCATGTACACCACTTTGAGCTTCTTAGAGAAAAGGTGAGAATAAATGCAACAGATAAATAAAAAGTGTGTGTGTGTGTTGGGTTATCGCAGGGGTCTGCAACCCTCGGCTCCGGAGCCGCATGTGGCTCTTTTACACCCTTGCCGCAGCTCCGGGGCGGATACTAACGAGGGGAGGAGGCGTATTGTGCGCCCCGACACTCCCCACTGTGGCGGGCGCTGTACTGGCTGTGACATCGCATGGGGGCGGTGCGTGCGTTAGTCACGCACCATCCCGACATCACTTTCCCGCCCGCCTGCTACATTGTAAGGGGCATGTACGCTGGTCACTGCATTGAAAGGGGGCATGTACGCTGGTCACTGTTTTGAAGGGGAGTGAAGAACACACACACAAAGGTAACTTGTTAATTTAACATTTATTTCTATGAGGAGGAGTAATTCTGAGGGGTCAAACAAAGAAATAATAAAAAAGTGACAAAAAAGTTATTTTTATAATGACGAGTTTTGCGGCTCCCAGTGGTTTTTTTTCCTTCGGAAACGGGTCCAAGTGGCTCTTTTTGTCTTAAAGGTTGCAGACTCCTGGGTTATGGCATCCACTGAAGCACGAGCGTGTTTCAGGTTGTATGTTGGGGAGGCCAAGCCAGGGCAAACAGTGAGCAGGAAGAACAAACAGTCTCTCGTGTACTGTGATCCCTGGTGCAATGTAAAGGCTATTCCAAAATGCAGTTTAAAAAAACCAGAAAGCAATCTTTCATCAGCATGTGGCTTTGGCTGTGCACTACTGGCTGTGAGCTTTCCATTGTTTTACTGCATTACCTTTTTCTGTACCAGCAATAAGCAACTACTAGGCAGCGGTAGGTGAAGCAGTTGTCTAATGCCAGTATGCCAAAGACCCATTTTCTGATATTCTTACAGATCAGAGAGGAAGCCACTAAAAAGCCCTTTGATTTTCCTCCTGTTGTGGAACTCCAAGCTCCCAGAGCCCTGGCTTTTAATAGTGTCTGATAAGCTGGAAGCTAAGTGGGAGCTTTGTGCCCAGTTTAAGGACAGCATGTGCCTCTGGGCGACAGTTGACATATAAAAATATGCAGTTCACATGCTTCAAAACAAACTAGCAGCATCTGTTCATTAGGGTGCTCCATTTAGAATCGGAATATCGCTTTCCAAAGGACTGTCCTGAACCCAGCAGAGCGCGGGTGCAAAAGGTGGCTACACATTCTACACCAAAGCCTCAGGAACATTACAATTATTTTAGAAGGGTAGGCGGGAGGAAGGAGGAATTAAGTATATGTTGAAGAGAGGAGGCATTCTTCTCCATCAACTAAAAAAAAAAAATGCAATCCAACAAAGGAGTCATCTTTCAAACTGGAAGCTGGGTTGTGATGTGCGCTCTCTCGCTCTCACTCTTTCTTTCTCACCCCTTGTATACAGCCCAAAGGGGGGGAGGGGGAAATGTCCAATTCTTGTAGGTCAATTTACTATTCCTTCATAAAGCTAAAGAATATCTTGTTACCACCAGACGACGTCTGAGACTGAAATAGCATAAAGGCGCACTTCCTGCCCATGTACACCTTTGGGCTTGTGACTTTATTTGTTGCAATAGCTGAAGGGGCTGTCTAGACATCAGCTTTCCCCAAGGCTGGTTTAGTGATATAGCACTAAACTTGAATCTGAGATTGGTCGGTAGGGGTGGAGAGAACCAGAATGGAAGAGAAGCCCAGAAGCCCGTGTGTGTGTGTGTGTGTGTGTGTGCAGCTGTCATTCCTTTGGACGTGCCATCTGTGCTGATCTCCAGCCTGCCCTTGAACCAACAAGAACCAGCATGGATGTAATTGGTTCCCCTGTGTTGCCTGGAGGATTAGGCACACTGAATCACCGCGTTTAAGCCGTCTAAAAAAGAATCCGTAAAAGGAATTTTAGCTCACCTCGCCCCCCCCCAATGGCCTTCCGGAAGATGGCTGAAACCTGTCAAAGGAAGGTTTGGGGGCCATAAATAGTTGCTCCCTTTTTGAAGTGGTTTTAATAGCTGTGGTTAATTTATTTGTGAGGGATTCTGTGTTTTTGTTTTTAAACTGTTTTCTCTATGCTGTTTTAGTGTTTTATGGCTGCTTTATGGCATGCAATGCTATTGTCGAATTGATGTTAAGCTTGTCATTGTTTTAACTCATGAACTTAGGCTCCCTAGACTCATTGAGGAAAGATAGCTTATAAATGCTTTAAAGGAATAAATATATACCCAGCTTCTCTTTTATACTGCCCAACCGAATAGTTGTTGTCAGGCTTCGCTTGGGCACTAACTATGCACTAAAACTAGCACTATTTGGACCCTTTAGCAGACAGCATTCCCCCATATGTTTCTCACAGCATCCTCATGTCAAAATTAGCAAACTACTAATAAAACATGCAAAAAAGGCAAGATATAACTTTAAGACATCAACATTAAGAATACGTGGCCACAAACTAACTGCAATTAGCCTGACAAGCTTTCCAAACTAGTATTTAGATGACATCTGAAGGCAGCCCTGTTTAGGGAAGCTTTTAATGTTTAACAGACCATTGTATTTTAATACTTTGCTGGAAGCCACCCAGAGTGGCTGGGGAAACCCAGCCAGATGGGTGGGGTATAAATAATATATTATTATTATTATTATTATTATTATTATTTATTTCACCATTTTAAATTCTGCACAGTCTCTGATCTGCTCAATCTATGTGCTGCTGTCTCTTCCACGTGTCAGCTTTGATAAATTTCTGAAAACCTTTCAGCTTAAGTATCTCAAAAGCAGAGCATATGATTACGTGATGCTATGTTGGCTTAAATTAGAACTGTTGCTGGTCACAGCCCACAAAGGTGCTTCCTGTCAGTTGAGGAAGAGCCAAATAAATCCTACCTTGCTTATGAGAGCTGACTTTGACAACTGTGGTATGGTATGAAAGGCCATATTACTGGAATCAGATACCAGAAATATACTTTCTCATTACAAAAGTAACCAAGAGGAGAACACTAGTGAACATTCTGGCATATGTACAGATGTTCCTGGATCAATTTCCAAAAGACAGCATGTCTCAATTAAAATAAATAATGGCAACAGCTCATAAATAGTTTTCTTCTATTGCCTACACCATTGGAATTGGTTAAAATTGCTCTTGCAAATGCATGTGATCAAAACATCCAGAACAGAACACATAACTAACACTGTCTAGCTCTAAATCAGCTGTGTTTATTGTATTAAAAGGTTTTATAGGGTTTTTATTCTCCAAATATTTTTAGAAGAGGTTTGGTTTTTTCCTTTTCAGAAAGTGATTTAGCTTTGAAGTATTTTCAACTTTCTAAGTGCTCAGATCCTTGGAACAGGGTCATATGTCCTGAAGTGAGGAAAAAGAGCATAGTTATTTCATAAACTGGAAGATCTCTGTTATGTAAAAATCTTTTCAAACACTCCATCCTTTGGTAGTATTATGGACGCCAAGTATTCCGAAAGATGACGGTAATTAATACCAGGACACCGCTAACAGAATCATATATTGATTGATTAGACATGGTCACAATTGCTTGGCATTGTTTTGGCAATTTGTTGTAGGCTGTATATTCTCAACATTAATCGTTTTTGCTATGTGCGCAATCATTGCATTAATTAAAAAAAGAGAAGGGTGTTGTTTTTCAGTTATTTTATAGTTTTATGAAAAACACTTGGTTTCTACCCATTTACTGAAAATCAGATTTCTCAGCATTGGTATAGAAATATAGTGAGTAAGTTCAGTTGAGCCCCTGTATTCAAATCAGAACTGCACACATATAAAGGGAAGTGAGAACTCTGAAGCAGAAAATAACGTGCTATAATATTAAAAGGTTATTTTTTTAAAGCAAGGGCCTAAAAGACCACTTATTACTTAACAATGGACAGCAGAATTTTTATTGAAGAACAATCATACTTGCAGAATAATCCCATTAAAATTGGGCTCCAAAATCATTGGAGCTTAAGAATGCTCAGATTTCTGAGAGTTGTAACTGGCTTCTTGGTATCATCTTCAATTTTATAGAACATAGTTAAGTTATTTATATAGATGGATTTCTATCCAGTCCTCAATAAGAACAAAAGCTCTGATTCAAAAGTAAAAAAAAAAACAAAACAAAAAAACAAAAAACTTTGAACATACTAAAATTTGTATTTCTAGTTGGCTTAGATGTGTCTGCTGCCAAACTGAACTCTGCTCAAGTGTTTGCTTTCCTCTTCCCTCCCCATTCCTTTTTCCTTCTGTGTTGTGTATATTACAGTGTGAGCCTGCAGATAGGGACTGACTTATCTTTTACCAAGCATAGGGCTGGCACAGCCCCTTGTTCTGCAGTTCCCAAATGCAGGACAGCGTGCTGACAGTCAGGTGTCTGGAAAGTGCTGTGCAAGGATGTGCCAAGCCACCTGTCAATGATCTGATGACAAAATGACTTCAGGTGATTGACAAGTGGGTTGTCCTTCCCACCTGTCAAAGCTGGCTCACATGGGTAAGGACAGATAGGAATCTGGCCCACAAATCCAAAAAGGATTCCCCACCTCTGTTTTATCCTCTGTACAGTACTTAAAAGCTTTTAAGAGCTTAATATGGGCGATATTCAACTAATTCATACTTTGAGTAGACTGACTGAAAAAGTAATTCATTGATTTCATCTGATTTATTCTGAGTAGGAGGACTACCACTGTATATCACCCTAAGAAGCATTCATCATAAATTTGGCACATCACTTGTGAACATCGTTTAAAAAACAATAATTTAAGTATGCCTCTTCAGCTACAAAATGGGATGATTACTGCTGGGTGCTGTCAAGGATCTGAGACAATAATGAGCAGGGGAGACTTAATGAGAACAAGATATAGGAACAGCTGCATGTACAGCTCCCCTTAACATTACCAGGCTGGCACTTGAGAGGGCAACACTGATTCATTTCTGTGGAGTAATGCACCCTTGAAAATTGAACATTATTTTATGGAAAGGCATTATACTGAAAAGGAAGAGATGATAAACTTTAATACAGTCACAATGCAACAGAAATAAGCCATTCACTGCTCTGCAACTTTATGGGATGCAAAAACAACACCTCATATTATATGGTAGTATTATACATCCCACATAGGGGCAGATGGAGCTCATTAACCTGGGAAGATAGCTCATCTAGGAGAAGGAAAACTCTGATCCTAAAACTCTGCTGCCTTGTGGGATATATCTGAGAGAAGCGAAAGTGAAGGAGAAACCCTACACAAATCTGGAGTGGAGTCCCTAAAACAGTTGGATGGTGCCTTGTAAGCCTCCTTCCTGCAACTCCTGCAGCCAGGCTAGTGCCAAACGTATTGCTCTGCTTGCCTTTGGACCTCAGTTTGACTTGACCCTTGGAGGCACACTCCACTGTCTCTCAAGACAGACGGATGCCAACAACAAAAGTATGTCCCACACATATGTACATTTGGGGCATGCTATATGCCACTGGTCACCTTTCCTTTGGCATCTCTTGTGTCTTTTAGGGGTAAAGGGAAGTGCTGACCTTCTGTTTTGTGAAGCCCAAATCCACCAAGAGATTGGTAAAAAGTGGGCTGGGCATTTAAAAATTATGAACAATAATGAACAAGGAACAAGAGTTTTATCTATTGCATTTTCATCACTCTCATCATTCCATGAGTCCACAGCAGCATGAATGGTCCATTTTATCCCTGCAAGAAAGCTGACTAGGTTAAGCTGAGAGATAACAACTGGTCAAAGGTCACCAAATGTGCCTCATGACTGAAAGGGCATTTGAACCTGCATCTCCAACACTCTGGCCCCTGTACCATAGCAGTCACAGAAGAAGCATGCTATTTTCTGTCTGCAGGTGTTTTCCTGCACAGCAACTCCCTGCGCTGACCGTAATTGCAAATTATATATATATATGTTTTTACAAGGTAAATTGGGTCTGTTTAGTAACTAAAATATAAATATTTATTAAAGCTTGAAAGAAATTTGCACAAGGAACTAAACTTAACAATAAAGCATAAATCTGACCTGACCATTCACTTTGCTATGCCCACGCTCTGGCTTCATTATCTCCTAGCAATGCAGTAAACATCTCATGTTACTCAATTCATACAGGTAATTAAGGAAGATTTATTATAACCATTGCATTACAAGACAGAAACAAATGAAACAGTTTTTCCATGGAATGTTGTTAGACTGATATATATTTTGTTTTCTCTCCTAGCACTACCAGTAAGGGGTACCCTTAAGAAAGTATGCCCTCTGTTGATCCACTAACTTAAAAAAAGAGTAACTTGCAGTTAGCTTTCCTTATGAATAAAATAAATAAAAGTTGTGTTGCCACAAGCTTCTATTTTAACATCTCTATTTCATAAAGCCACGTTCTCATCAATAAAAAGTACAAAACCACAATGGCTTCAAGTTACAAGAAAGGAAATTGTGACTAAACACCAGGAAAAACTTTCTGACAGTAAGAGCTGTTCAACATTGGAATGGTCTCTCTCGGGTGGTTGTGGACTCTCCTTTCAGTAAGCCATTCCAGCCGGTTGACAACAGCAAACAGACTTTGTTTCAAAACTTGGCCTTAAGGGCAAAGCCCTCATCAACTTAAGACTGATAGTGGAATACATTGCTTGCATGTACTAGCCCTGCTGGTTCAACATCAAAGTAAAACACTAATGGATGGAAGGCCCATGCCACATCTTGCTTCAGCTGCCGTGAGTTAGGCTGCAGAAGAAGGCTGTAGTAGATGCTGCTTTGCCAGCCATCAAGCGCTCAGCATGGTATGCATTCAATGAAGTAATAATCCAGACACACTTGTGAGGAAAGGAGAGCTGGTGTCCAAAAGATCGTTGACTTGAGGGACAGAGATGATGACACACTAGACTAGGAGATCTTTCTGTACGTCCAAGGAAGACACCTTCCATCAACCCCGGTGCTTCATCCCTGTGAGAGCTAATAGCTAGTCTCATGGGGTATATGAACCTCCTTTGACATGTAAACCTACTACAGCAGAAGGAAAGAAGTTCATTGGTGAGCCCATGCAAGTTCCACAGTGGCCCTGTCACACTCACTCTATGAGAGGTGTATGAAACAAGCCACAGAGGAAGCAGGCAGGGTGTGTATGCATGAGAAACGTGAGGGTTATGTCAGAGGCCCAGAAGCAAGTCGGCGGCTGATGTCCAAAACCAAGCAAGACTTGATGAAACTTGTTTACATATCTTATGAACTGATGTCATTACTTTCTAATGTAGTTTTGTGATTACAAGGTCATGTTGTATGCTTAGCAGGATATGTTTTATGCAGAGAAACTAAAAAATATATAACATTATCTGACATACTCAGTAAAGTAAAGGTAAAGGGACCCCTGACCGTTAGGTTCAGTCGTGGCCGTCTCTGGGGTTGCGGCGCTCATTTCGCTTTATTGGTTTCCGGGTCATGTGGCCAGCATGACTAAGCCGCTTCTGGCGAACCAGAGCAGTGCACAGAAACGCCGTGTACCTTCCTGCTGGAGTGGTATCTATTTATCTACTTGCACTTTGATGTGCTTTCGAACTGCTAGGTTGGCAGGAGCAGGGACCGAGCAACGGGAACTCACACCGTCGCGGGGATTCGAACTGTCGACCTTCTGATCGGCAAGTCCTAGGCTCTGTGGTTTAACCCACAGCGCCACCCGCATCCCTGACATATTCAGTAGGTAACATTAAAATTCTTTGGGTTGTTTGAGAGCAGTTTATGTGCTTTTTAACCAAATGTAGATTTGCCAAGTTAAACATCCTAACACAAAAAGAATAGCAGATTTGAATTCCTCACACTCAAAAAACATTTTTAAGCTCCATCACTGAAGAAATCTACAAAAAAATGGGCCCTAAAATGACACACCCTACTACCACAGGTCACTCTTATGGAGTTAAAGTTGAAAAATACAGTGGTATCTCAGGTTACACACACTTCAGGTTACATACCCTTCAGGTTACAGACTCCGCTAACCCAGAAATAGTACCTCGGGTTAAGAACTTTGCTTCAGGATGAGAACAGAAATCGTGCAGCGGCAGCAGGAGACCCCATTAGCTAAAGTGGTGCTTCAGGTTAAGAACAGTTTCAGGTTAAGAACGGACCTCCGGAACAAATTAAGTACTTAACCCGAGGTACCACTGTACACTGTAAAATTATTGGGTTTTATTTTCCCCAGGCAACTGATTTGAAGAGGTCATAGAACATGTCACAAAATCAAATTAACTGCTTCATTCTACCTTCATCATCATTCAAGCATTTTTACTGAAGTGCTGCGTGGTTTCTGATGACATCCAGGCTATCCAGTGAAGGGAATTTTGTTGCTTTTGTACTATAATATTTTGTCTGAGAGAAACTCAGGCGGCCAATGACAATGCCAAAAGCAGGAATCACATGACTGGCCACATATGAAACCGTTTAAAGATAGCAATTGCTCCAGTTACTTGACGTGACTCAGGTTGACCATATTATAATTGCACTATGAAGTGAAAGAACAGTTATATAACAGTTAAAATGATAGGATAGAAAAGAACGCCATGCAACATACCACAAAGCAGACGATAATACAGTCTCTGGAAAACTAGCGAAACTTAACACATCAACAGAATGATTATGCCATTCAGTTACACTACTGTATCTTTTATTTTTGTGCGATGCTAATCAACATGGTAGATATGTTCTTTGCTAAACAAGGCATCTTGCAGTTATTTGAAGCACATAGTTTTAACATCGCTCACTTACATCAGCCTCTAAATATTTTAATGCCCTATTTTCAAATGCCCCATCTGCAAGAAAAATGGAAACTTGAGAGAATTAGAAATAGCCTGGTTGAAATCCTAGGATATAACTTATTACTACCACTCTGGTAAATGCCAGCAGACAACATTACCCAGTCTGGTAATGATCAGCATTTGATCCCCAGATGTGTGTGACCAATCAGAAGTATTGCTGGAATATACAAATTATCTAAGCATTTTTTAAAAAGAACTTCCAGCTATAGCAACAGCAAACACTTGGATGGTGCCAACATGGGAAACTTATTGTAGTAACCAGTCACCCAGAAACATGGATAAAGATGGAATTATTTGACAGTCACAAACATTTTCTGAATACACATAGGGACAGGTATCCCAAAGACATGATGATAGATAGGTATATAGTATAAGCTTATAATAGAAGCTCATGCTGTAGTGCAGGGCTTTCCAAACTTGGGTCTCCAGCAGTTTTTGGACTACAATTCCCATCATCCCTGACCAATGGTCCTGCTCGCTAGGGATGATGGGAGTTGTAGTCCAAAAACAGCTGGAGACCCAAGTTTGGAAAGCCCTGTGAATTTGTGGGTCTTTTAAGGTGCCCCAGACAACGATGCAGAGATATGGTCCTGGGCACCACAGCCCAGGTGTCTTGAACTGACCACCCAAAGAGCAGCAGATGATCGGGGCGGCAACAAACAGGCTCTGGATCAGCAGCTAGGCAAGGCTTTGGCATGACAGGGTCCACTAATGTCACCACAGTATCTTTTCTGTTTCCTTATTGGTGCTTATTCCCAATTAAATGTGCAGAGCAGCATAGTAACATTTGCAAACACCATGTTCCTATTGTCATGATGGTGCTAAGATTTATGTGAGCTTAACATGCAAAGCTGCACATGCTCAGTGAAGATAGGTAGGTACATGCCTAATGTATCCCACACAAAAATTAATAGTGATTATATTTTGAAGTCACTAAAGTCTTAACTACATTTAACTAGACCAAGGTCTTGTTCCACAACAAAGCCCAGATCACTGGAGCCTGCTAAATGGTGGACAACAAGCAACATGGAGTCATGCTATCAGACTCTTATAGATGCACCATTGGTCACTAATGGTGGACAACAAGCAACATGGAGTCATGCTATCAGACTATTATAGATGTACCATTGGTCACTAATGAGGCATGGAGAGGGACAGGACAAGCAGGTGAACACAGCAGAGATAAAACGCTGGCAATATTCAAGACATCAGCCATATTTGTTTTTCTTTCACATCCCAGAGTTGGGAGAAAAGCAATGGATGGCAAACTGATGGAGGAGGTTGATGTATCCTGGCAAATTATTGGAAGGAGCAGATGCTGGCAACCCATCACTCTGCTCAATAATAGTTGGCTACATTACAGATTGAACTTCTAAGCGTGAGCATGTCAGCCAGGAGGCCCCAGGGCATATGCTTTTTCTGGGTCCTTGTGTATTCAGTACATGCCCCAGGGTTCCTCACACCTGGAATACACCTGGGATGAGCAAGAAGCCCTGAGGCATGGAGCTTTCTGGGCTCCCTGCTAATTTGCTTAAGCAGTTTGGAAAACTCTATTTCCTGGCAGGCTGCCATTTTGGCATTCCAGGTGCCAGTAAGGAATGGAGGCCTTGGATAGAGGCCTGTCAGTTGCCACTGCTACCACTGAGCAACCTTTGTTGTGGGCAGGGTTCAAAGGTTCATTGGTGGAAATTCGGAGAACTTTGGAGGCTTCTTTGCTGAGACTTCATTGGAATCCTGCAATTGGAATGGAATAGCATTGTTTTTGATCTCATTTGAAACTTATTTTCTGATTGTGGTTGGTGTCATTATATAAAAGATGTCCTATCAGCTGAGTTTATATTCAAGAAAACTTCACCCAGAACTGTCAATTAACTATGGATGAAGTTACAGGAAGAGGGATAATGAGTATTACCCTCTTCCAGAGAAGATTTGGACATTAGTGCCACCAGCCTCCTGTGCGATCACTTCCACATTTGGCTGGCGGTGCTTCTGTGGAACATTGAAAGAGGATATTGCATAGGTGGCCTGTAGGTGCAAACAGGGTCTGCGCAACTTCCTTTTTCAACATTACAGGCACTTCCAGCTGACTACTGAATAGACTGTGCATGTTGTTTTTCCTAGCATCAAATACGATTCATTAACAAATATCTGAGAGGCTCCCCATGGTGGCATTTAGTATTTACTGCACTGGCGACCATTTTGGCTTCCCAATCTAATGCATGTCAGCTGTCAGAAGCATGCTCACAATAAATACTTATTACAGCCCTATCAACCCATTGCCAGCATGTGCCAATGGGAGTTGTACTCCAAAACTTTTGGAGGGCACTAGGTTGGTGAAGGCTGATTTTCATCATGTAAATGACAGCCTAAAAACATCTTGGGTGGTCTTTTACTGTGTCAGAAGTAAACGTGGTAGTCACACCATACACGTGTGCTATACGAAGGCAAACCTAAAGTAAGGCACTTCTTGTTCTAATGTCAGTCAATATTAGGAATAGGTTTGACTCACAATAAGCAATCCTTTCTGTCCAGCCATGTACTGTATAACACAGGACTCACTTATGTAATTCATGGAAATAAAGAAGAGCAATCTCCAGTTTTTATGCAACAAGTGCATGGCCTGGCAGAGAGTCTTCGCAAAGTTCTAGACAAATATTTAATCTGGACGAGTACATATTTTCAGTTCCTGGCCAATCCACAATCCCTTGAAGGAGAAAACCAGATCCAATTTAAATTCAGTCCATCACAACATTTCCATAACGCACAGCTGTTGGATAGGCTCACCAGTATCCTTGGCCTTTTAAAACACCAGAAGCCATATGAGGTATTTGACCAAATCTTTGGTGACCTGATTTTGGTGTGAAGAGACACTGGCATTTTTCCTTTTAATACAGACGTTTGCCCATGATCTTCAGGCTGGTGGCTCAGAATTTTTTCCATGATGAAAGATGCACTGTGAGACTTTTAACCTTTTACTGAGGGAAAGTCTACATTTGGTGCAAAACAGTTGACGATATGGTTATGGTCTTGGGAAGGTTCTCCAGTTTCTCCATATTATACGTGTTGAAAAAATTCCATTGTCAAAACAAGGCAAAAATGTAGAAGCCTCCTGAGTGCCTTCTTTTCCTGTAGCAGCGGCAGGAGAGATGATGACTTGCTCAAGGTCATCCAAAGTCAACTTCATGGCTGAGGGGAGTCTCCTCAATCCTTGTCCAAAACTCTAACCGCTACAGCACTCTGATCTGGCCAACTTGAATCTGGCACTCAGCCACACACCCCATTTGGCAGGCATGTTGCTAGTATGGAATAGCTTATGAAGGTCCAGACACCTCTTGTATGGAGAACATGGAACAACAAAAGAAGAGGAGCCCTCCTGGAGTCAGATCTAATCCAGCATCCTGTTCTCACAGTGGCCAAATACGTTGCCTATAGGAATCCCAGAAGCAGGACACCAGTGCCACAGAACACTTCTCTTTCTTTTCCCCCATAGTAAAGGTAAAGGGACCCCTGACCATTAGGTCCAGTCGTGGCCGACTCTGAGGTTGCGGCGCTCATCTCGCTTTATTGGCCAAGGGAGCCGGCGTACAGCTTCCAGGTCATGTGGCCAGCATGACTAAGCTGCTTCTGGCAAACCAGAGCAGTGCACGGAAACGCCCTTTTATCTTCCCACCGGAGAAGATCTACTTGCACTTCCCCCATACCACCTCCCAATACCGGTGTACCTTCTTCACAAATTCTATTATAACAATTGGCATGCAAATCCTTCATTAAAATTGTAGCCTACTCACAGCAGACCCACTGAAATCAATTAACTTAAGTTAGTCATGCCCATTAAGTTCAATAGGTCTACTCTGAGTAAGACTAGCATTGGCCACAACACTCAACAAAATTTAAAAAGCTGTAGGTACAGTCCCCTTTTTTTGATGTTGAGCTTCAGACCATATTTTGCGCTCTCCTCTTTCACCCTCAATAAAAGGTTCTTTAATTCCTCCTCACTTTCTGCCATCAAGGTTGTGTCATTTGCATATCTGAGGTTGTTGATCTTAATTCCGGCTAGGGATTCATCCAGCCCAGCCTTTCTCATGATGAATTCTGCATATAAGTTAAACAAGCAGGGAGACAATATACAGCCTTGCCGTACTTCTTTCCCAATTTTGAACAAATCAGTTGTTCCATATCCAGTTCTAACTGTAGCTTCTTGTCCCACATAGAGATTTCTCAGGAGACAGATGAGGTCATCAGGCACTCCCATTTCTTTAAGAACTTGCCATAGTTTGCTGTGGTCGACACAGTCAAAGGCTTTTGCATAGTCAATGAAGCAGAAGTAGATGTCTTTCTGGAACTCTCTAGCTTTCTCCATAATCCAGCGCATGTTTGCAATTTGGTCTCTGGTTCCTCTGCCCCTTTGAAATCCAGCTTGCACTTCTGGGAGTTCTCGGTCCACATACTGCTTGAGCCTTCCTTGTAGAATTTTAAGCATAACCTTTCTAGCGTGTGAAATGAGTGCAATTGTGCGGTAGTTGGAGCATTCTTTGGCACTTCCCTTCCTTGGGATTGGGATGTAGACTGATCTTCTCCAATCCTCTGGCCACTGCTGAGTTTTCCAAACTTGCTGGCATATTGAGTGTAGCACCTTAACAGCATCATCTTTTAAAATGTTAAATAGCTCAGCTGGAATATCATCACTTCCACTGGCCTTGTTATTAGCAGTGCTTTCTAAGGCCCGTTTGACTTCACTCTCCAGGATGTCTGGCTCAAGGTCAGCAACCACACTACCTGGGGTGTACGAGCCATCCATATCATTCTGGCATAATTCCTCTGTGTATTCTTGCCACCTCTTCTTGATGTCTTCTGCTTCTGTTAGGTCCTTACCACTTCTGTCCTTTATTATGGTAATCTTTGTACCAAATGTTCCTTTCATATCTCCAAATTTCTTGAACAGATCTCTGGTTCTTCCCATTCTGTTGTTTTCCTCTATTTCTTTGCATTGCTTGTTTAAGAAGGCCTTCTTGTCTCTCCTTGCTATTTTTTGGAAATCTGCATTCAATGTCCTGTATCTTTCACTATCTCCCTTGCATTTTGCTTGCCTTCTCTCCCCCACTATTTGTAAGGCCTCATTGGACAGCCACTTTGCTTTCTTGCATTTCCTTTTCATTGGGATGGTTTTCGTTGCTGCCTCCTGTATAATGTTGCGAGCCTCCACCCATAGTTCTTCAGGCACTCTGTCCAGCAAATCTAAATCCTTAAACCTGTTCTTCACTTCCACTGTGTATGCATAAGGGATTTGGTTTAGATTGTATCTTACCGGCCCAGTGGTTTTTCCTACTTTCTTCAGTTTAAGCTTGAATTTTGCTATAAGAAGCTGATGATCTGAGCCACAGTCAGCTCCAGGTCTTGTTTTTGCTGACTGTATAGAGCTTCTCCATCTTTGGCTGCAGAGAATATAATCAATCTGATTTCGATGCTGCCCATCTGGTGATGTCCATGTGTAGAGTCGTCTCCTGTGTTGTTGGAAAAGAGTGTTTGTGATGACCAGCTTGTTCTCTTGACAGAACTCTATTAGCCTTTGCCCTGCTTCGTTTTGATCTCCAAGGCCAAACTTGCCAGTTGTTCCTTTTATCTCTTGATTCCCTACTTTAGCATTCCAGTCCTCTATAATGAGAAGAACATCCTTCTTTGGTGTTACTTCTATAAGGTCTTGTAAGTCTTCATAAAATTGGTCAATTTCAGTTTCTTCAGCACCAGTAGTTGGTGCATAAACTTGGACTACTGTGATGTTAAAAGGTCTGCCTTGGACTAGTATTGAGATCATTCTATCATTTTTGAGATTGCATCCCAGTACAGCTTTCGCCACTCTTTTGTTGACATGAGGGCCACTCCATTTCTTTTACAGGATTCTTGCCCACAGTAGTAGATATGATGGTCATCCGAACTGAATTCTCCCATTCCCGTCCATTTTAGTTCACTGATGCCCAGGATGTCAATATTTATTCTTGCCATCTCATTTTTGACCACATCCAACTTACCCAGGTTCATGGTTCTGACATTCCAGGTTCCTATGCAATATTTTTCTTTACAGCATTGGACTTTCCTTTCGCTTCCAGGCATATCCACAACTGAGCGTCCTTTCAGCTTTGGCCCAGCCGCTTCATCAGCTCTGGATCTACTTGTAGTTGTCCTCCGCTCTTCCCCAGTAGCATGTTGGACGCCTTCCGACCTGAGGGTCTCATCTTCCAGCGTCATATCTTTTATATGCCTGTTGTCTTTGTCCATGGAGTTTTCTTGGCAAGGATACTGGAGTGGCTTGCTGGTTCCTGCTCCAGGTGCATCACGTTTGGTCAAAACTCTCCACTATGACCTGTTCATCTTGGGTGCCCTGCTCGGCATAGTTCATAGCTTCTCTGAGTTATTCAAGCCCCTTCACCACAGCAAGGCAGTGATCCATGAAGGGGACCAGTCCCATCACCTCCTGGCAAATAGAAGGCAAATAGAAGGGGAAGAAATGGAGGCAGTGAGAGATTTTACTTTCTTGGGCTCCATGATCACTGCAGATGGTGACAGTAGTCACGAAATTAATAGACGCCTGCTCCTTGGGAGAAAGGCGATGGCAAACCTAGAAAGCATCTTAAAAAGCAGAGACATCACCTTGCCAACAAAGGTCCGTATAGTTAAAGCCATGGTTTTCCCAGTAGTGATGTATGGAAGTGAGAGCTGGACCATAAAGAAGGCTGATCGCCGAAGAATTGACGCTTTTGAATTCTGGTGCTGGAGGAGACTCTTGAAAGTCCCATGGACTGCAAGAAGATCAAACGCATCCATTCTTAAGGAAATCAGCCCTGAGTGCTCACTGGAAGGACAGATCGTGAAGCTGAGGCTCCAATACTTTGGCCACCTCATGAGAAGAGAAGACTCCCTGGAAAAGACCCTGATGTTGGGAAAGATGGAGGGCACAAGAAAAAGGGGACGACAGAGGACGAGATGGTTGGACAGTGTTCTCGAAGCTACAAACATGAGTCTGACCAAACTGCGGGAGGCAGTGGAAGACAGAAGCGCCTGCCGTGCTCTGGTCCATGGGGTCATGAAGAGTCGGACACGACTGAACGACTAAACAACAACAGGTACAGTAAAATGTTTCTTGTCTGGGAAACTTTGTTCTGGGGGTCCTGCTGATTCTCTCCCCATTGTGGGACTTCTGCTAGCACAACAATTAAAGCAACAACAAAATCCCTTTGTGACTTTTCTTCTTTAGCCAGTATTACCTTCTTTCCCAAAGAGACAGACCCCTTTCCCCCTTTTTCAATGATTACTTTGACCATTTGAAGCAAAGCAAACAGAGAGACCACTTCAGTAGCTAAATAAAACCTCAGATTTTGGTCTTTCAGCCAATTTTCCAGTTTTGCTACATTTTGAAAAGAGAAATATGGCAGCACATCAGCGTGAAGTGTTCCAAATAATAGGAACACATCTCTGAGGGGTACACAGTTATTCTGTTTCCCGGCAGCAGGCACAAATAGATCTTGGAAAAGTTTGGAACATTTTTTTTTCTTTCTTCATATAGTTTCAGAGATCAAAACGAGCATCTGGAATAGTGCTGCCAGGCAACCATTAACTGACAGAGGCCAGTGCAGAGACCGGAGCACTGGTGATGTCATGTGATTTTGGCAGCCCACCATGTTTGGTTGCTCTGCACCAGCTGCTCTCCAATAGTCTTCAAGCACAGCTCCATTATAGCAGTCTATCCTTAGCATTAAGAAAGCATTAAAGAAAAAAATTCAGCTGATTCCTGAAAGTTCCTGATTTCCAGCCTGAATTATCTGATGTGTTAAAGATGTCCACCACGGATGCCAGATGGAATCTGACCATCACTTTTATAGATGTGACAAAAGGAATTAAGTAATAGCAGGTTAAAACACACACACACACGGATTGGAATGGGCTTGTTCTGTGGTTCAAACATACCCCTTTTAAGAAATACAGTGGTACCTCAAGTTACAAATGCCTCAGTTTACAAATGTTTCGTGTTACAAACTCCACTAACCTGGAAGAGTTACCTTGGGTTAAGAACTTTGCCTCAGGATTAGAACGGAAATCGTGTGCCGGCAGTGCAGTGGCAGCAAGAGGCCCCATTAGCAAAAGCATGCCTCTAGTTAAGAACAGTTTTAGATTAAGAATGGACCTCCAGAACTAATTAAGTTCATAACTAGAGGTACCACTGTGTTAGGCAAGGAAATCTTACTTTTGTTAACTGGTCTAGGTAACAGAACACCTCTGTGGAGTGCTCAGGCAAAGAAGAGTTTGGTTTCAGCCCTGCTGGCATCTACTTTGCTGCCTTTAGTCACACCCACACTAACATTTAAAGCCCATAGCTCCCCCTCCTGAGAATCCTGGGAACTGCAGCTTGCTGGGGATTATACCTCTGTGGGGACGCGGGTGGCGCTGTGGGTTAAACCACAGAGCCTAGGACTTGCCGATCAGAAGGTCGGCGGTTCAAATCCCCGCGATGGGGTGAGCTCCCGTTGCTTGGTCCCTGCTCCTGCCAACCTAGCAGTTCGAAAGCACATCAAAGTGCAAGTAGATAAATAGGTACCGCTCCGGCGGGAAGGTAAACAGCATTTCCATGCGCTGCTCTGGTTCGCCAGAAGTAGCTTAGTCATGCTGGCCACATGACCCGGAAGCTGTACACCAGCTCCCTCGGCCAATAAAGCGAGATGAGCGCTGCAACCCCAGAGTCGGCCACGATTGGACCTAATGGTCAGGGGTCTATTTACCTTTTTATACCTCTGTGAGGTACAAACTACAGTTCACGGGATTATTTTGGGAGGGGGAAGCCATACATGGGCTTTAGATGTGTAACTCTTTTCCTTTTCCTATCAGGTGAATTTTTCCATTCCCCAGGCTTTTAATTCTTAAACTGTAATGATTTTGTGGCGGCTAGCTTAAATGGCCTTTAAAATGCTTTTTCAGTCTTGTTAATATCAGGTTGTTTCTGTTGCTTTCCAGGGCCAGCACAAGACATTTTGCCGTCTGAGGTAAAGGACAAGATGGTGCGCCCTCCCAGTCCCATGTACAGAAGCTGACAGGACTGGCACCTGCATCTTCTTTCAACACTGCTGATTGGGTAATATCCTCCAGTACCCTTGAGGTAGCAGATCAGATGTGGGGGATGGATCTAGGAAAGACCAAGGAGCAAGAGAGGGTTATGGCTGAGGGGGCTCAGGAAGATTAGCCAGGAGTGCTGTTGCTGCAGAGGCCAACTCTGCCTAATGATAGAGCTGATCCTTCTCTGGGAGTTGTATCACTCTTTGATCCTTCTTACCATTTCATCGTTTTTATTACTGATGTTAGCCAGCTTGAGTACTCCAGCTGAATTAGAAAAGCAGGATAGGAATTTCTTAGTCAGCTAATGGGCCTGACGGAGCTTAGAGCAGGTAGAAAGAAATGAACCCGGTAAGGGGATGGCAGCATAATGGAGAATTATTATAAAACAATACATGGCATGGAGAAAGTAGATAAAGAGACGTTTTTCTCTTCTCATAATACTAGAATCTGAGGTCATCTAATTAAATTGAATGGTGGAAGAATCAGGGTAGACAGAAGGAAATAGTGTCTAGTTAAGCAATAGTTAAAACAATGGAATTTGCTATGACAAGAGGTGGTGGTGCTGACTACCACTTTGAGAGGATTAGACAAATTCATGAGTATGAGTAATGATGGCTATAGGTGATGTACTGGGGAACAATAGTTGAAGGGGCTGTGGAGTGCCCTCCCATCAGATGTCAAGGAAATAAACAACAATCTGACTTTTAGAAAACATCCGAAGGCAGCCCTGTTTAGGGAAGTTTTTAATGTTTGATGTTTTATCGTGTTTTTAATATTCAATTGGGAGCTGCCCAGGGTGGCTGGGGAAACCCAGCCAGATGGGCAGGGTATAAATATATTATTATTATTATTACTATTCCTACTACTACTCCTACTATCATTATGTGTTGCTATGGCCACTGTAGGAATAGGATGCTTTGGTCTGATTCAGTAGCTGGGCTGTTCTTATGTTCTTATCATGTGGGTATGTGGTATGTACACCTTTGATGGCTGGATATAGAGATTCTGCTCCCCCTGCTCCTACTATCAAAAACACTTGCACACAGTCCTCTTGCCCTGGCATGCCATTGATTCACTCTTTTCAAACCACAGTGGCTATTTTCAAAGCATCTTCTCCAGTTTCTATAGATTTTGTGTGCGTGCCAGGTCTGCCATTTTTAGTGCAAATGTCTTTTCAGAAGGCAGTATATAATTTACAACACAGGTTCCCAGATTGTGGCTCAGGCACCACCAGCAATCCACAAACTGCATTCAGGTAGTCTGTAGCATGTGAATATTCATATCTTCATTGTATTTTTCCTGCTTCTTTTATTTCTTATATTGTATTCCACTGTATTGCAATCTGAATTCTAAGGAATGCAAATTGTGATACAGTAAAATAGAAAATAAGAAGTAAAAGGAGCAAGAAAAATACATTTAAGAATCATGTGGTATATAATACAGCATATTCCAATTACTAGAAGAGGCAGGGGGGAAATCATTAAGTGGCCTGCCAAGATGATCAGCAGTATTCAAGTGGCCTGTGGGGGAAATGGTTTGGGAACCACTGGTTTGGAATGATACCCAGAGTGGATCATCCTAATGAAATTTCATTCTGCAAATGTTCAGAATGGAGGAAACCAGTGAAGTAGGGGTGACGATGGAAGACATCAGGCAGTGGCACTAAAAGATGGTCCTTCATATAAGTTCAAGTCTGCTTGTGCACAGAATTAGACATGATTCTACACAATCATGCTTGTTTGCTTTGTTATATTTAGTTGCCTCCCTAGCTTTAAATGTTTCTTCTTCCTTCATAATTTAAAATGAATACCTTACTTTGAGTCATTTTCACTTTGAACACCAGATGGCACTGCCTGCATGTTTTCTCTACTGCACTGTTCTATTATTCAGTTTCCTACAGGGCAAATAACCATTTACAGTGGTACCTTGGGTTACATACGCTTCAGGTTACAGACTCCGCTAACCCAGAAATAGTACCTCGGGTTAAGAACTTTGCTTCAGGATGAGAACAGAAATCGTGTGCTGGCGCCGCGGCAGCAGCGGGAGGCCCCATTAGCTAAAGTGGTGCTTCAGGTTAAGAACAGTTTCAGGTTAAGAGCAGACCTCCGGAATGAATTAAGTTCTTAACCCGAGGTACCACTGTATTTGTAAGACCCCATAAAATGCAGATACTACTCTGTGCACAGAAACATCTGAGCTTCTGTTCAAAACCTGAATATTGTATTCTGCCCCTGCAACTATAATGCAATTGACGAGTCAGAGTGGGTTTAAAGGGAGGTCTGTCGGAAGCATTCAAGACATCAAAAGGCATGAAACAAGGCTGCATATTGGCTCCCACACTTTTCAACTTTTATATCAATGATATGGTGCCACACCTAGCACTGGCACAATCCCCCGGCCCATCAATTAGTAATAGGAAAATATCTTGTCTGCTGTATGCTGATGATGTGGTCTCCTATCACTCTCCCGATTAGGTCTTAACAATATGCTTACAGTGTTTAGCATGTATTGCAAGCAGGAAGACCTTGTCGTGAATTACTCCAAGACCAAAACCATGGTCTTTGGGAAGCGTAGTCCCAGATTTAAATGGAAAATGGATCAGCAGAATCTGGAGCAAACACGCTCCTTCAGATATCTGGGAGTTCTCTTCACCGAGACTCTATCATGGAAGGGGCACATTGAGGCTATGAAACTCAACCGCAAAAAGCTTGTGGGGCAGTAATTAAATTCTATTTTACGGTGGGTGGTCAGTTACTAGAACCTGTGCTGAAAATCTTTGCCAGCAAAGTGGTTTCCCAGATGCTCCATGGAGTAGTGTTATGGGGCATGGACCCAAAGGCTAACAAAGCCTTAGAAATAGTGCAGAACAAATTCCTCAGGAAAGTGCTCTTGCTCCCCAATGGGACCCCAGCTGCTCTTCTTCCTGCTGAAGCTGACGTGACAACAATACAGGCTAGAATTGATTACCTGCGCCTTCAATCTCCTTTGGAGGAGAGATTCACCGCTATGGCTTACACAGAACGGGAACAGGCCAAATGCTGGAAGGCTGACATCCAATGCCTCTTGTCCCAATATCAATTACAAGATCTCCAGGTGACCATGAAGATGGCTAAGAGGCACTTAAGAGACTGTCTCTTTAGGCCCAATGCAGAAAGGGATCTAAACATGATCAATTCTACCAAGAGCTCACCATGGTTCCCACTTATCAAAATGGAGCATGCCCGATCCAGATACCTGACAAAGCTCCCACTTGCTGGACTAAGAATCGCTTTTACAGAACTATGATTCCAATCAATGCCCTCGGTGGTGTTTGATAGATGGTACGGCAAAGTACATTACGAAGAGAGACTCTGTCTGTGTGGACAACCCTGCGTTGAGGACCTGTGCCATTATTTATCACAGTGCCTGTGATAAACCCAAGAGATCGATTTATAAAACCCCTGTTTACGAATGGAACACATTTGAATAGGGTGGAAAGGGTGAAATGGCTGCTGAGCAACACTGACGACTTTGTTACTTATAAAGTAGCACTCTATGCACTGGCAGCTAAGAAGATCAGGAGGAAGGAACTAGGTTAAATAGCGGTCAACTGCAAAGGGGATTCAGATATTTAATTTGGCACATCTTACATGATAATCTTCTGCTATTCTATTTTATTTAATGCAACAAATAATTTTAGTAGCTGTGACCATGTTTTTATTGTATGTGTGGTGCACGATGATTTTTATGGTTATTGTTGTTGTTTTTTCTTCTCCTTCTGAATGATGCCATGGCCTACGGCTAGTGCAATAAAAAGTTTAATTGAATTGATTTAACGCAATTGTACTGCCATATTCACATGGCAAATGTGCATTTGGTGAATGCATGGATGAGGTTAGAGAACTGGGTACCTGCCTGCGGTCCCCATCTCCACCTTCATGTGCCCACATGAAGAGCTGAATGGAACATACATGTGTACAAGTTGTACACATACAGCTTCTCTCTACGCAGTTTGGAGCATTGCAGAAAGCAGGGCAACTGTGCATACAGAGCCAAAGCATGTAGGTTCTGTTCAGATCTTCACTTAAAAGCATGGATATCTGGGGAGATGGGTACCAGAAATGACCCCGCTTTCCCCTCCACGCATTAACTGAATGCAGCTATGATGTGTAAATAAGAGACTAAACACAGGACGGCAGCGCCTCTGGTATTATCTTCACTTTAATAAATCAGTTCAATGTTGACTGGCAAATAAATCTTTCTGTCTCCTATAGGGCAGAAGATACACTAACTGGAAGGCTATTGTATAAGGGGGAAGGACCACTGCATTAGTGCAATGCAAGAAAGATATGCTTCACCTGCACAATGCTTTCCTAATGAGGAATGTGAGCCATAAAGGACACTATATCTGTTAGCCTACTGTCTGTCAAGGAACTCTCCAAGGAAGGTTCTTCTGGGTGCCTTTCACCTCTATATGAAATATGTTCAAATGTAGCCAGGACTGTGGCGCCCACAGACCTTTGTGTAATGTGCGTATTTATCCTTTCAGGCTCGAAGTATCTTAGCAACCATAAGGGCTTGCAAAGGCCACTTTTGCAACCTGCTGTTAATCCCCACACTACAGGAAAGCATTTTAAAAGAACACGAACATCTGCAAATATCAATTTTGTATTTCATCAATTCAAAATTGATGTGGATAACAACTACAGACCAAATGATTTTATCACTGTACACCATGTGCTTCAGTGAGGCATTCTCAGCACCACACCGCCAACATCAATCTTATTTACACAGTGTCTTCCTATACAAATGTTGTAGAGTCCAATATACTCAAAATATTAATTTTTTATGCTGGATCAATCTCAATTTCAAGTCTAAGGAAACATCCTGTAAAAATTCAAAAGCAACTTCCCATTTTTTTTAAGGCTGTATGATACCTCCACACCTCTCTGAACTTCTTCCTTAACAAATACCATTAGAAATTTATAAACAATAGTTACAGGATTAGCTCTCTGCAATGATCCAGTCATTTTCGTCCAACAATTTAGCAGATGCCAAAATGCTCAAAGTAGATGGGCCATAGATAGACACCAGCAAATGTTGTGATTGAAGATGCTGCCATTCTGCGCTTGTTGGTAATTGATAGTGAAGTTGCAATGTGGTGCTTTGTGAGGGCTTGGCTTTGAGAAGCAACTGCTAAATAACTGGAATGAATGAAGCTAAAATTCAGAAAGCTGTATGAGCAGTGATTGTGATTCTTAAAGAATCCCTGTGATTCTTCAAGAATCCCTGCAGTTCGATCCCTGTCATATCCTGTCAAAAAGGGGAACTCAGCTTGAGATCATGAAGAGCCACTGCCAGTCAGAAAAGTAGAAAACGGTGGGCTAGGATGATGGCAAAATGTTTTCAGGTGATAGACATTATGGGACCTAAGCCAGCCAGTCATTACAGGCCTGTCTAAGGCAAATAATCACACTTTCTTTTAATGTTTCATTGCACTCTCTGCCTTTCTTCTTGAGAGGGCTGCTGAGGAGGCAACAGCAGCAGGCAAGGCATTCCTTGGAGGCTGGATCTGCTGTCCCTGTAGATCCTGCCACCCGAGATGGTTACCCCACCTTGCCTCATGGGTGGGCCGGCCTTGTTCCCTGTCACATCTGCCTCCTCCCTCATGAATTCTCTCAAGTCACATTCATGTAATAACTACAGCATTTCAAATATGTTATTTTTCTGATGACATTAAGCAGAATGGCTCCTCTATCCCCTTTCTCTCCACTTCAACTTCATTGAAGCACTTTTTTTGCGTGCGGGAGGGCAGGCTAGTTAGAGAAAACATTATCAGGGCTAAAATAAGTGCTTCCAGCTCTGCACCCCATTGTTGCCTGTAACCATACGTCTGTTTAGGCTGCACACTCAGCCGCTGGGCTGTACAATGCCTGGCTGATAATTGCACAGTAATTGCTACATTTTGAATGAGCTGTTTCAGAGGATTATAAATCATTAAATAGATCTGGAAGTAGCACAGTAATGGAACATTTGCCAATTTTACTGCAGTTTCCAGGCAAAAGGAGCCAGCCTACCAATTTCAGATAGAAGGTGACTGTACGATCATTTTCTTCTAAAAGTGCTTTTGCTGTTGTGGATTTTGATTACTGGTTCATCCTAGATGAGTCACAAAATTGTCATAGAATATCAGTGCTGATTAATGTTATGAGGGCCAGCCCTATCATTAGGCAGAGTGAAGCAGCAATCTTAGGCAACAGATGCTGAGGGGAAGGGGATGTCAGTGAGGTTTGGAGGACAGATCTCTCTCTTTGCTCCACAGCCTGCTTCGACCTCCCAAGCTAGCCTACTGTCTTTCAGTGCAGTGGAGAATGCTGTCCCATTTCTAGTACAGAAATAAGATTCAACTGCCAGTACAATGGGCTTCTCTTTGTGGAATGGGGCATGTTTGTTGCCATTTTGTTCTTTGCCTCATGCAGTGGACCGTCGTGAGCCAGATCATCATCAGGATAGTCTTCTTATTTATGGTGTGAGCCCCATGTTGGGCAAGAAGATTCCTACACTGCAGGGGGTTGGACTAGATGACACTTGTGGTCCCTTCCAACTTTACAATTCTATGATTCTATAATAGAGTGGTTACAAACTCTTTCAGATCTGCCGGTATCTGCATAGCAGGAACACCAGTGGGCAGAGCCAGCAGCTGTTAAAGGAAACCTCCTTTAGGAGAGGTGATGGAAGGAGCAACTGGAAGTGTGGGGAGGTGAGAAAGAACTGGAAAGTGAACTAAGATGGAGTTCTCTTGTACCTAAAACACAACAAGTAGTTTCCAGCATTGCTTTATAATACCAGAAGTAACGCAGTAATGTCCCATTCACTCATGGGCATGCCCTTTTCCTGGACCTATCGATGGTCATTTAGCACATCCAATCCAACCGCAGCCTCAGCTGGTGCACAACCTGCACACCATAGCACAGGTTTAGCCAACGTGGTGTCCTCCGTTGTTGTCCTACAACTCCCGTCAAAAGAGTGCTAATTAGAGTGCTGATTAGATTTCAGCCCAGCATTAAACACTGATTGAGCAGTCTGCCTTTTCCCCCTTCCCTGCCATTTTCATTTCTCTAATGCTGCATGTGCACTTATTCTATTAATAGCCCTCCTTCTTGAAAGCAGAAACAGCCTTGCAGCCAGGGTGATAGGAGGAGCGAGACAGGCTGGATGTCAGCAATCTCTAAGTGGACACTAAGGCTACAGTGCTAACCCCACATATCTGTGGGAGTAAGCCCCACAGAATTAAGTAGGACTCTAATAGAACCATGTCTGAGTAGACATGGGGTTAGGATTGCAGCCTTAGCTCTCTGCATGGTGTATGCAAAACTTATTTTCCCCCAAGATCCGCCTGGGAGTGAAGATTTTATGTCTAAACAAAATGAGACAAGTGTGCTTCCAGTGTAAGCTCAGGGCACAAATTATATACCGTATTTTTCGTCCCATAGGACGCTCCGTCCCATAGGACGCACCTACTTTTTTGGGGGGGAAATAAAGGAAAAAAATTTTTCCCTTTATTTCCCCCCCAAAACCAGGTTGGGGAACAGTGGGATGGCGGCGCTGCGCCTCCCCGCTGTCCCCCGAGCTTGTGGGGCTGGCCGATGTCTGCCCGGCGCGAGGGCGCTCTGCTTCAGGGCGCCCCATGCGCCGGGCGGCAGGCTGCCGCCCGCAAGCCTTGCGCGCCGGGGGGAGTTCTCCCCCGGCGCGCAAGGCTTGCTGACACTTGCGCGGAGCACGGGGCGTCCTCCGAAGGGCGCCCCATGTTCCGCGCTGCAGGCTGCCGCCCGCAAGCCTTGCGCGCGGGGGGGAGTTCTCCCCCGGCGCGCAAGGCTTGCTGACGCTTGCACGGAGCACGGGGCGTCCTCCGAAGGGCGCCCTGTGTTCCGCGCTGCAGGCTGCCGCCGGCAAGCCTTGCGCGCCGGGGGGGAGTTCTCCCCCGGCGCGCAAGGCTTGCTGACGCTTGCGCAGAGCACGGGGCGTCCTCCGAAGGGCGCCCCGTGTTCCGCGCTGCAGGCTGCCGCCCGCAAGCCTTGCGCGCGGGGGGGAGTTCTCCCCCGGTGCGCAAGGCTTGCTGACGCTTGCGCGGAGCACGGGGCGTCCTCCGAAGGGCGCCCCGTGTTCCGCGCTGCAGGCTACCGCCCGCAAGCCTTGCGCGCGCGGGGGGGGAGTTCTCCCCCGGTGCGCAAGGCTTGCTGACGCTTGCGCGGAGCACGGGGCGTCCTCCGAAGGGCGCCCCGTGCTCCGCGCTGCAGGCTGCCGCCAGCAAGCCTTGCGCGCCCAGGGGAACTCCCCCCAGGTGCGCAAGGCTTGCGGATAGCTTCCTGGAGCCTGGAGAGCAAGAGGTGTCGGTGCGCACCGACGCCTCTCACTCTCCAGGCTTCCGCGAAAACCTGCATTCGCCCCATAGGACGCACACACATTTCCCCTTCATTTTTGGAGGGGAAAAAGTGCGTCTTATAGGGCGAAAAATACGGTATGTCTGCAGATACCAATAGAGAGCTGCATTAACTTTCTAGCTAAGGCCTGCTTTCAGTCATTAATATTTATAGACATTTGTCCGTCATTTTGCCTGGATTATTTCTTGCCCAGTCCTGCTTAGACCTACCTGACCACGCAGTCTTTATCAGCAGATCCTACCTGTGGGCCTGCCCCACCTGTCTGACTCTCAAGAAGACATCAAGTGAAATCAGCTAATAACACTGGTTGCCCAGTGACTCATCTGGGTACCAGAACCAGCGCCTATCCTGTCCTGTTCAAATGATCTCGAACAGGCAGCACATTTTGCAAACAAAACACAATAAAATAGTGGAACAGCTGCTCATCATAAATCACTGATTGAGACTTGTGTTGATTTTTTAAAAAGTGTCTCCGTCTTCATTTGTAGAGATCACTTGTGGCTTCCACGGAGTGCTTTCTAGTCCTGCATGGTATTTGCCTGCACTTGGTTTTATTCATACTATGTAGAGAGAGGTCAGCTCAAAGAGAATCTTCCTCTGATACATAAAGTAAAATGGAGTAGGTGTTGGGTGCCACAGGCCATCTGTTCCTGTAACAGTTCATATTGTCAGGAAAAGCTATGAAGAAAAGTTTGCCCAACCTTTACTGGGCAGCTGGCCAGAAACAGTGAAATCTACTTCCTTCTCCAACAAAACTAAGGCTGGGGTGGGGGAGAAATGGCTTGATTAAGCAAGCAGTAAGATGTGAAGTTTCCTTAATCCAGCCTGGCTTCAGCTGCCTTTGCAATAACTCTCTTCCCTTTTTGTCTGAGAAATATACTTTTTCACTGCCTGTGGAAAAAATAGGGCTATCCATTCTGTGAAATGTTAGGGCAGAAATACATGTTATGGGGCAACCGTGGGATTTCCAAACTACATGCCTAGTTTTTTTTATTATTATTATCAAAGATTTTCTTCGTTTACAAAGTACATGCCTTGTCTCTTTTTTCAAGTTAGCAGTAATGAAAAGGTGGCAGGAAAGTTATAGTGCACCATCAGGAAAGTGTTTAACCCTTGCCCTGCCATCCTCTTCTTCCAGGCTGAGTCCTCCACTCCATCCCACTTGTTTGCTCTCCAGATGGCTCATCATCATCATCATCATCTCATAAATTAGACCAACAGAAGGGAGACACAGGCATAAGGAAGAGCTCACAGGGAAAGCAGACTGGAACAGTGGCACCCACGGGCAGGGCAGAGTAACAGTACATATAAAGTCAAGTCACATTTGGGAAGACCAGGTCAAGACAGCTATAGCCAGCACAGTTTGAGAGCCAGCAAGGTGTAATGGTTAGAGTGTTGGACTAGGGCCTGGGGGACCAGGGTTCAAATCCCAACATAGCCCTGAAGCTTATAGGATGACCTGGGGCTAGCCACTCTTTCTTTCAGCCTAACCTACTTTGGAGGATTGTTGTGAGGATGAGATGGGAAAGGGGAAAACATGTATACCACTCCTTGGAGGAAAAGTGGGATATAAACGGAGAAATAAAATAAATAAAGCAGAGTCAAATCCAGTCAAGGCAAACATACCCATCCACATTTCTCTGATGAAAATAGGGACATCCTATTCCGATGATGATGGTGTTATTATTTATACCCCGCACATCTGACTGGGTTGCCCCAGCCAGATGGGCAGCTTTCAACATATATAAAAACTTAATAAAACATTAAAGTTTTTTTTAAAACTTCCCTATACTGGCCTGCCTTCAAATGTCTTCTAAAGGTTGTAGAGCTACTTATCTCCCTGGCTTGGGGGTTGCAGAGTCCCATCTTCCTGGATCAGGGCAAGTACGACAGGATCTGGCGTAAACCAGTCAGAAGTGGACATCCCTGTGAGAATGGTGACTAGCTTATTTTAGCCAATGGAAGGGAGGCTGCCGCATCAGGGAGGTGCTCCGAACTCTTCAGAGGATTGCTCAGATTATCCCTGCTCCTGGCCCCGCCCTCTTTGAGGATCTGTCTGTGCCCTTAAAGGGCCACTATCTTTTTTCTATGGTGGTTGGCTCATAAGGCAAGCTGGGAGATGAGGGCCCCCCCTGGGAATGAATCTTCTGAATCTGAGTAGTCCTGTGAGACACTGTCCTCCTCTGGCCTGGAGTGGGGGACGGTGGCCCTTCCACAGCCTCTATTTCAATGCCGTCATCTGTGCTTTGTTCGGGCCATGGGTGAGGATCTTCGCAGATGGGTGGATGTGAACTGACAGGCAAGGCAAGGCTTCAGCACCACTCACCAGCCTACCTCTTCTCCCTTGCAAGTGCCACACTGTTAACCAGCAGGCCAGCATTCTATACCTAGGGTGAGAGCAAAAGGAGGTGTTATGTTGGCAAATGTGTGGTCTTAGCCATGCATTTGCTCAAGTAATGGGAGTGCAGGGATCAGTAGGCAAGAGGGAGGGATGCTGAACCCCTTCCATGCCTGCAGGGTCATCTTTCCTCACTTGAGGCTGTTTCCTCCTCCTCCTCCTCCTCCTCCCGACTTCCAGGCCGTTTGGGAGCCCAGATTAGGAGTGGGGATGTCATTGCTTGTTTTCCTAACCACTGGGTTAGCACGATGATGAGGGAAATGCAGCCCACATTTCCTTCTCAAAATCATTCCGAAAGACACAGTAGAAATGCTGTTTGTCAAAGGAGGAGGTGGCCCTATTCCCTAGTCTTTATGGTTCAGCTGAAGATGTTGCCTTTCATTGACCATCTTCTTGCAGGGTGCAGCTTGTGTGAAGTGTTCTGCCTGCCTATGTGCCTGTGGAAAGAAGCTGTTTGCACATAAAATGCAGCCTGACCTTTTCACCTCTTCTGCTAGTTTCTATGGTATTGGGGGTGGGGCTCCAGAGCATGCAATTTGCTTTGAAAAAACTGATCTTACTTTTCTGGTCCTGCCTATCTGGTTGCTTGTCTGTTTCCCCTGTGCTGCGAGTGTATATTGGTAAATCAATAGATATTGCAGTAATCATGAGTCTCCAGTGGTCTTTCCCACATTCAGGCAAACCCTATAATGTTGCCCTTTTAGTTCTTGTCACCTGGGGAAGTAGGGCACCATAGTTTGTGACAAGAGTCCTGCCCTCCACTAAGCCTAGAGAATAAGGCACCTCCCTTCCTAAACACACAAAGTTCCTAATTAAATCCTGTCTAGCAAGGTGAGAGATGGGCTGTGGCCATGTAACCTTTTGAACCCCCAAGCTGCAACGGATGCCTGCAGCTTCCAGCACCAGAGGAAGTTCTGCAGCATTAGTTTGGATTACGTGTAGGATTAGTTAGCTCAATATGCTGATAAAGTGTTTCAGTTCCATTTTGGGGCTGCATACTTTCTTTCTCTCTCTCTCTCTCTCTCTCCCATTACATTTTTCAAAATCCTCCATCTGAATGACCTGCTTTATTTGATATCTGGGCTGCACTGGTTTCTGAACACCCTACAGGGCTGGTTTGCCGCCAAGGGCTGCTTGGGCTGCACCACTGGTCGTTAAAGTGTCTGGGAGAGGGGAGGGGAGACGGGAGTCTTGTCAAGCCAGTGACTTGGAATTCAGCTGTTTCCTAGAGGAAACTCTAGAGGAAACCAGCATAAAGCATGGGCAGGGGGCAAATCATGTGCCCCATAAGCAGCTGGCATTAGCAGACAGAAAGGGCTACGATGGGTTCCCCAATGCTACTACCCTAGCAGGGTTGGCACTGGAACTAGGGACCTCCCTATGGTTACGTATTTCACATTAAAAAAGTAAGTAAATGTGGCTTCTTCTCAATACTTCCTCCTCTTCCTCAAATCCTTGAACACAGTAGATACAAAGAAATCCCCTAACAAGAATCCACTGTGTTACGTAATCTAATATCTGCCTGAGCAGCTTTCATTCCTTGCATAACTGCTGTTTACATAATATCAATGAGGTCACAACAGATAAAACACCAGCAACTCAGATGTTTCATATGGTATATAGGTGGGAATGCAGACTGTGCTTGCAGTAGAAACGTGAAGAAGTGTGGTTTCGTCCTACCTAAAGAATCTGCTGGATCCCCTGTGACCACTGATTTTGTTTGTTTCTTCCATTTTGTGGGTCACCTCCCAATAAAGCTTCTTAAAACAGCTTAAAAATCTAAAATCAATTTAATACATTTTGTGAGAATGGAATTTAATCCATATCTGATGTCTAATTACTTGGGGGGGGGGGGGATTTTCTAAGCAATATTCCATAGTACTATTACAAACAATAAAATTGTGTACAGTTTCTTTGTCAGTGTGGAGGTTTTTTTATTGTTAGTTGTCGTACTGTTTTGAAAATTCATATATGAAACATAAATATAGTCTATTTAAACAATTTATATCCTACCCTCTACTGTAAAAATATTTCCAGGGTATTACTTCTTCATACACAAAATGTTTGTGGCGAAAGCCACCAATTTAGATGGCTAAGGGATTAGACAAATTAATGGATATTGAATGAGGGACCAATCCTATAGAAAGATCTGCAAGGATGAGTAGGGCTATGATTCAACAGATCTCTGTCCGATTTAATTCCTTCATCCTCAGCTCAGTCAGAGATATGCCTGCATCCTTCATGTGACCTGGCAACCTTCTGTAAATCAAGCCAGCAAAATGGGTGGTGTAAATCAAATACTCTTTTAGAGGCCTGTTTGCTCTCTGCCAGGCTTAGACTGTCTCAGTCAGCTCCATTCCTGAATGGGGCTCCTGGCGAGCTTTATGCTACCTTAACTTACACCAGAATTGCTTTATGCCAGTTTCTTGTGTCTCAGGCTATCAGCAGCTATTTTTTATGATGGCAACATGCTTTATCCAGAATTGGGGCAGTCTGCTCCTGAATATCAGTGGCTGAAGAGCATCAGCAGGCAAGGGCTATGTTGCAGTAGTGGGGAGCTTGTGGATGTACATGAAAGAACTGGAGATGTTGGCTTTCATCCCCAGTCAGCGATGATGAGATTTGTAGTTCCACAGGCTCCCAACTGCTGCCTACACATATAGCCTGGCAACTGGTTGTTCACTGCAGGGAATAGGATGCTGGAGTTAACAAGCCTTTGGTCTGATCCATCAGGGGTTTTCTTGTGTTCTTACAATTGAAATATAAACAAAAACATAGCAAGAAACATACTGGTATGTTGCCAGCTGGTTGTTATTTTTTAATATACATGCTCAGCAACTTCATTATCAGAACAGATAATATAATGAACTAATGGTGCCACCTTACAAGCCGTTTTGAACTCTATGCGACTTGCATCTGAGTAGACACGCATAGGACTGTACTGTAAACTTTGAGGCTTGGTTAAGAAGTCAGAGGTGAAATGAATGGAAAGAGAAGCCAAAAATTAGCCAAAGGTGAAATAGCAATAAAACTTAGGACCATAGAATGTTTACATGCACACAGAAGATAAAATCAAGGCGCATACATTCTTTCTGAGGCTCTTTGGAAAGTATGACCTTCATAAGACAATGTCACCCCCTAAATATGGGAAATATTAAAAATAAAGAGTTACAAGTTTCCAGAGCTGGTGCGGTATGTGAAGAAGCGGCAGCCCTGCATCTATGATACTAAGGGACACGTCTACTTACAATGTCGTCTTTTAAATGAACGTGCATTTAATTGCATATGTATTCTGAAATATATTGATGTTGATTCATTGATTTGTTTCTTTTCTTCAAGCTTGCCAATGCTGACAGCAGCATGGTGAAGCACCCTGGCTAGAGGGAACATATGGGAGAAAATTGTATGAATTTTAGGTTTGCGTATTTAAAAATAAATTCAGAATAATATTTGGCCTATCTAAAGTATCTATGGAATACTGTAGCATTAGGGTGATGAGCACAGTGATAAATTATATTGGGGCAAATGTGTACTGTACAGTAAATTTTCTGCCTCGGCAAGACACTTTTAAAAACCACATTCATCTTACTAAAGGAAGCGCATGCCTTAACGCTTAATTACCAACCCAGGCACAGGCTGACATCCATTACCCATTTAGGCTTCATAGGCACACTTCCCCAAAGGTGCTTACTCAGCAACTCACAAACCTTTTCGGCTCTGCCAGGCTCAGTGGGGTGCAATCCATCCAATGTAAAGTAAAGTAAATGCTCCCACTACTCTCACCAGCTCTAAGCAAAAAAACAACACTGCCTGCAGTGGAACTGCAGGTAGTGCATGGTTTTTAAATAGGAGATGGTGGGGCTCAGTCTCCCTGGAGTCAAATGCTGCGGATGGTTGGTTCTGTCCTCTAATTTCAAGTGCATGAGGCCTGGCCATTACTCAGTAGTGAAGGGCACGAACTCTGTATACTGTATTTAGAAGTCCCACATGCAGAACAGGTTGTGGAACTCTCTTAAGTCAAGTAACACTTTAAAAAGAAGAAGAAAAAGAACCAACTTTATTTTCACTGAATGTTATGGGGACTGCATCCAATAGAGTTTACACTGGCTGTGATCCAATGAGCTACTTTAGGAATGCTGGAGGGCTTGAGTATGCCTAGAATGGTTTTAATTTGAAAAGTGAAACACAGCACTACATATTTCGTTCCACACCAGAAATTTATTTTGAAAGTCACCTCAGTTGCAAAAGGAGCTTGCAGTGTGGCATGGGGTGGTACTATTGAATTTCCTCAGCCCCAAGCTCACTGCCCTTGAGGAGGACCTCTAATATAATATATTCTATTGTTATGAGCTGGGGGTGGGGAGTGTGGATGGAACCCTGGGTTCCCTTCCAGAACCTGTGATCCTGCATCCAGGACAGTAGAATGCAAAGGAAGCTTGTCAAACCAGTTCCTTTATCAAGGTAATGGCTTTGGCTGGCTGGCTGGTTTTAGCACAACCAAGTAAGTAATTCTGCTCAGCTTCATTAATTATGAACACAGAAATTTGGGGTCCCCTGCAAACCAGTGCAAAATGCTGCAAAACGACTGCAAAACTTTGGCACCAGTTTGGAGGAGATATCCAATTTTGGGGTTCATAGTCAATTAAACTATTCTCTGTCATACAACTAATGAGTGGGCCTTTCCCCAAGCAGCTCACCTAGCTTGCTACTTGACAGAACACTAGCCATAGTTGTGTGTAGGCTGGAAACAGGCTAAAAGCTGCAGACAGAGAAAGAGGTCTTGCTCTTCACTTGTTAGACTTCAGGGCTCCCCTGGAAACCTAAAGCAGAACCGAGATCTGTGGGGATGTTAATGCTGTGAGCCCCTCCATCCTATACACAAGTTTCTTATATCTGTGAATAAAACCATGTATCCTAAAATCAAAACAGTCAAAGAATCCACACCACAAGTAAACACTGGAACCCCTGGTGCCTCCCAGGCTCGGAGACTGGGGGGGTGCACGACGATATTTTCTGTGTACTGTTAGTTCTATGATATAATATAGAATCTACACTATACAGAGTTCTTGTTTTATAAATGAACGGAACTTGCTGACCCAGATCACACCGCCCCCTCCTGCTCCAGCAACCCCTGAACACATAATAGCAAGGAATTCAATCTCACACCCACCCAAAGTGAAGCTCGTGTAAATCCAACTGATGTCAACAGAAGAGCTATGTGCATATTTAAATCTCTCCAGGTGAAATCAACGGGCCTTTAAAAACGTTCCGCTTTGCCTGGATCGGGCCCAATAACGGCAAGTTACTCTTGCCTAATGTTTCCTCAAGGAGTTTTGGATGGGTTTCAGCTAAATCATGATAACGTTTATTACGACGCTAACACAGCATTGTGCGGAAGGATGCGGTCTAACCACCTTCCTGCGGCAATAGGAAGCCTTTCTCTGGCCGCGAGCCAGAGCCATCGCTTTCGGGTTGCCTTTGCCCGCAGCGCGCTTCAGCTCGCGTCCAGATATGTGGACGGTGACTCAGAAGCAGCAAGTCCCACAGAGTTTACTTTGCAAGTCCTGTTGGCCTCAAAGGGTCTTACGTCAGAGCAGATCCCGATAGAATTGCACTGCTGCTAGTTGCTCCTCCATAAACGTGCACACGAATCGTGTGACACGATTGCCGCCTCAGGGCTAGGGTGGCCCCGAAGCAAAAGACGAAAAAAGGCTCCTGCACCTTTAACGGACGCGCAGACTTTTTGCCGAAGAAGTTTCCTTTTCGCCACAACTAATTAAAGGCGCAGGAACCTATTTCGCCTTCGCACGTCGCAACTTGGCGCTTGAATTCAAAGAAAGTGACGCGCGTCAGGCTTCCTTGAATTCAATGGTCAGGCAAGCGACGCCACACTCTCCCGTGTTGACGCTCCGCGTTGGTTATCTGCCCGCAAACAGCGAGAGCGTCTGGGCCGAGGAATCTCTTTTCCTCTGGCTGCGAGACTTTCGGTGTCTGCAGCCCTGCGAGGCGCTGATAAGCGGGGCGCTCAGGAGACAGGCGCCCTCTCGGCGCAACCTCGGGGAGACACACGCTACTACTGCAGCCCAGGTTACGAAGCGCCTCGGCCGGGAAAGGCAGCTTCCCCGCAAGGCGTGCCTGCGCGGCCTGGCGCCCTCTCTCCACCAGAGGGACTGAGCCGGCGGCGCTTAGTAACCTGAGCCCTCCTCTTCCTTGGGAGAAGTTTCATGCTGGCGCTGGAGAGGCTCGAGGAGGAGCTGCCACTCCTGTTGCTGCCGCGAGAGCGAGGCGTGGAGAAAGGTGGGTGCCCGGGAATTGGCGACCGCTCGACATTTTCCTGACAAACCATCCCGCCAAGGACACCCCGCTGAGGTAGATTCGGCGCAGCTACGCCTTGTGTGTCTGTAAACTGCGTGTTCGCGCGCTCTCTCCCCCGTTGCCACTCAGTGCGCAGGGCAAAATAGGACGACGGAGGGGAGTTTCAGCGCCGGGTGAGCATCCCGGGTGAAGCAGCTCCGAGAGGCGCGGGAAGGGAAAACGGGGCGCCCCCCGGGAGGGGGGGATGCGAAGCGGAGAGGAGACGAGGCAGCCCTTCCTGCGCCTCCGCGGGAAAGGCGCGCTAGCGGGGAGCAGATGGCGCCTGCTCTCGCCTCGCCAAGGATGGGGCCGCCTGTGCCCAGGCAGGAAGCAAAACGTTTCGCCCCCGTCAGGTTGAAGCCTGACCCCTCTTTCCACCCCCACCCTCGCCGCCCAGTCCTTCCCGGGCTGGGGAGATAACCCCATCCCAGAACAGGGGCGGGCGGAGCGGGCATCGGGCATTGCGCGGCCGGCCTCACTGCCTGGCTGTGCTCACTGCGGGAGCTGCAGAGCGCAGCGGGAGTGCGGCAGCAGCAGCAGCTGCTGGCTCCGGCGGCTCCTCCCTCTTCTGCTTTCTCCTCCGGCCAGCCGGCGACTGACTCCTGTCCGCTCTGGCTGGGGGAAAGAAGGCTCCTTGCCTGCCGGCGAGCCTCGGCGAGCGTCTGCCATGACTTTCCCCGGGGCGCTAGGTAAGTGGCGGCTTCTTTCCAAGCAGGAAGTGAACGGGGCGGGCATGCAAGAGCTGACCTTGCCGGGTAGCAGCGGGTTGCAGCCGCCGCCAGAGCCGGAAGAAGCTGGGCTGGCACCTGCAGCAGACCTGCTCGGCCGGGGAGAGCAGCCTGTATCCTTGGCTCCCATCACTAGGAGGAAGACCCGTCGCCTTCCCTCCCAGCTCCATCGGCTCCACGTCCTCCCTACTTTCTTTGCCACAGCAGAATAAGACTCATTTTCATGGCATGCGCTCATGAAATATTCAGGATCCCCCATAGCTGGGTTCCTGAATCAATCTTCTGAAAGAGGAAGAACGATAACAGTTCCTGAAGAGGTTGATTGGGGACAAATTATTTACCTATCCTGGCCCCCCCTCCAAAAAAAATCCCGAACAGAAACGAACTAATACTTTATTCTTATTTTAGAAAAAAACCACTCTGGAAACTTCAGGTTAATGTACTGACTCATTTAGTTCCCACGGTTTCCAGTTGTAGCTTTGGCCTTATTCATCTTGTTGCTCTGCTTCTCCCCTCCCAAAACAGAGCAAGCCATTTTTGGATTTGGAAATCATAGTAAGTTTCTGGATTTTGCTAGTTTGGTAAGAGCACATAAACTGATGTGCAGGGACATCACCTAGCCTAGTTTGCTCCTTGATTCTTCAGTACTGCAGAGAGCTAGCCTTGCATGTTTAATTTATTGTATATCGCCTAGAGAATTTATATGGCGAGGCAACTAATAAATGTCAAAAATAAATAAGTGTTCACTGAATTCAAATAATAAATTAATAAATGTATTTATTACCTGCCCTTCATACTAAGATGCCAGGGCAGGTCACTACAATTTAAAATGCAACCTTCCAAACAGTTTGAAATAAATTACAATTACAAGAATAGGGTGGGTCTTTAAAAAGTACATTGCAAGTGTCAAAGGCCAGGGTTGAGAGACTGCATAGTGAAGGTGTCAGACGCTCCTCTGGGGATAGAGTTCCACAGTTTATGGGATGGCTCAGAGAACACCCTCACCTGGATCACACACACCACCTCTCTAAGGATGCTGGAAGTACCAAGAGGGAACTCTCTGCTGATCTTAATACCCAAGAGGTTATGTAGGGAAGGATGTGGTTTTTCAGTTATTTGGGGTCTAAGTCTTTAGGGCTGTAAACATTTCATGAGCATCTGTGCCCAGAAACAAATTGGCAACCAATTCAGCTGTTTTAGAACAGGGATTTAGATGAGATACTAATGGAACCCAAGGCTGTAATCCAGCTGCTGCATTTTAGAACATTTGAAGTTTCTGAGTCATCTTGAAGGGCAGCCCCACACTGAGCGCACCACCATAGTGCAGCCTGGAAGTTACCAGAGCATGGAGTACAGTAGCCAAATAATTTTTGTCCAGAAAGAGCCATAGCTGCCAAACTGTAGCTGAAAAAAATGTACTCCTAGTCACACCTTCCAGAAGTGTGCAAGCCCATCCAGAGCAGTCAGTCCACCCCCCCACCCCCACCCCCCCGCATCCTCGACTTGAGAACTCAGGACATGAAACACATCTGTCTTTTCAGGATTCAAGTTTAGTTAATTGGTCCACATCCAGCCCACTGCTGCCCACAAGAACTGGTCTTAACACCTTAACTGCCTCTCCCAATTATGATGGAACAGAGAGAGTGAGAGCTGGGTCTTGTCTGCATAATGATGATACCTCACTCCAGATATCCTGATAGTATATCCCAGGTGCTTTGTATAGGTATTAAATAGCAGGAGGACAAGATGGAACCCCTCCCAGGTCTCACAACTCTGTCTGAATCTGTGCAGTTCTGCCCGTCTAGTGTCTCAGTGTTGTTACAGCAGACCTCCAAATGTGTCAGAGTGCTAGTCTCTTGGCCAGATAACAAAAGCCCATTCACCGCTCAGCTACATAGCTACTTGTTGATGCACTGGTGGCAGAGAAGTAAAGTGTTTTTTTGCCACTGCTATGAGGAAACTAGTGTTTGTTCAGGGTTGGGTTAGGATTTGCATCACCTGCACTCTTACCTATCAACACTGCTACATTTCATGCTGGTTACTAGAATACCAAGGCAACCTAAGTGTTCCACAGAAATGGTGAGGGCACCCAGGAATGGTTGTGTCAATGGCTCTATGCATTTCACCATTCCATAGTGAGATGAGAGCCTCATTAGGAGTACCAGCCATGTCAGCTGGAAAATCCCCCGAAGCATTCAGGTTTCCATAAATCTCCAAGGGTGGGGAATCTCACATCTTGCAGAGTGGAGTAGCTGTGTTCAGCTTTAGCAATGGTAAGAGGACATGGGTTTCTTTATCCCTACTTTCTTGCTTAAAGGAATGCAGGCTGAGACCTTGGATGGATAGTGGCAAAATAAATATTTATTTTAGTCTACAGCAGGGGTGGGGAATCTGTGGTCCTCCAGATGTTGGATTCCAGCTCCCATCAGACCCAGCCAGATGGGCTAATGGTCAGGAATGATGGGTGTTGTCCCACAGGTTGCCCATTTTGAAAAGACTTCCTCGGACACTCAAGACCTTTGGTCTGAGCAATAAAAGACACCAGTTAGAAACCTTGTTGCAGAGACCAAAAAAGGGGGAGGAAGGGAAGGGAAACATCCTGTGCAGTACAAAGAAATGGGAATGTTGAAATACTTTGGCACCTTATTTATTAGCAATCACTAGAATAAATCAACATGTAATTTTTGAATTTGTTCTTAGACTGAAAATAAATCATTTCCCAAGCAGCCATCACAGCTAGTAGCTATTAATAGAAGATTGTTTCCCATTTAATAACAAGCTCAGATGCCAACAGTTGGAAAGTGGAGTCATGCATGTAGGAATAGCATCACATAAAGACTGTTCCAAGTTACACAACTTTTGGGAATGATTTTGTTTTCAGGATAAATGTTTTCTTCCTCGTAATCAAAGCAACGCTGATTGCCTGGGTAAGGCTCCTAATAATGCTAAGCCCTTAAAAACCCTTTGATTTCAACAGGATATAATTCAACACATGCTTTAACACTTTCACTGAAATTAATAGGACTTCAAAGTGGTTAGAGTTCAGCCATGCCTTTGGCTTTGAAACCTGGGATAAATTTAGAATTAAATGCCCAGACCTACATTTCCACACAGGGTTTTTAAAAATAGTTTATTGGTTCATGAACATTTTTAGTAGGTGTTAATAGAAACTTTGGCTTCATGTAGTAACTGACAAGTACAATGAATTTCAGATGCATTTAAAAAATTGAAACTAAATATTGCAAGGTTATATTCCAGAGTAAATATTATATAGCTTATTTAAGAAGAATGGTTGATAAAAAATGGACTTTAAAAAGGAATGTTAAGGAGTTTTCTTTGTTACTTAAATTAAAGCTATTCATGAATGAAGGTTGTTTTGGTTTATATAGAGAATGCAGTAAATATATTATTGGGGAGGGAAAGCTTTTTAAAATTACTATTAATGCTGATCTTTCTCTTTCCCCACATAGAGTTTAAAGACAGAATATAATCTTAGAGATTCAGTTTAAACACTCTTCCTCTTATAAACACAAATTATTCCATTGCAAAATTGCTTGACATTTATGATAGAAAAATGGTATGAATTAGAATGATGAATATTTGCTATCATTTGAAACTTTCAACTGTTTGGCTGTGAAAGAATGCTAGGAGGGCACTTGAAATAATAAATAAACAATTTATTATTTATATTTTGCTTTTTTACAGTCACAACCAGAGTGGCTAGCTGCATATATAAAATTCAACCATAAAATACAACTAAATTGGTTTTCCTTAAATCAAACACAGATTTTAAAACACAAGATACAATTCAGACTGAAACTCAGGCAGTAACAAAATTAAATAGGACTTCAAAAGATTAAAGACCTGGAGTGAAAGAGATGTTTTCAAATTCTGTTAAATGATGTCTGTACTGGGGGGCTGATGCAGCTCAGTTGGAATAATGTTCCAGAGCTGTATTGGCACCATTTAAATGGTACTGTTTCTCATGCTGTCTCATGATGACATGGAAGTGGTACCTCCGAAGCTGATGCCAAGGGCCAGGTAGCTCATAAATGGAATTCAGTGGTCCTTAATACAATCTTAAGACAATCTGGTTGTAGACCAGGGTGGCCCTATTTTTAATACCACGTGGATCACAAGACTACTTTGACACAGAACCCATGCCACACCCTGCCTTGTCACCCAAGGGAGGAGCTGGGTTTTGGTAAGGAGGCTTGAGGCTCTGCCAGGTTCCTAGAGCTCTACCACCTTCTTCACAAAGCTGTGCTAAGTCCTAAGCACAGAGGTGCACAATACAAGGAAAGATGAATCAGCATTAATGCTTAAACCTGTTGAAATAAGTGCAATTACTCATGTCTGATCAAGGATAAATCTAGTTAAGTTCAATGGGGCGGGCTTCCAGGTAGGTGTAATCCTATGCCACTTACTTGGGGGTATGCCCTACTGAACTCAGACTTATTTCTGACATGTATAAGGTTTGCATTGCTGTATGCCAAATACGGCTGATAGTAGATGCAATTTAACGTTGGCCTGTCCAGTTGAGCTTCATTTATTTCAGTAGGACTGAGGTGTGACTAATACATGCTGGATTGCATTCATTATTTCTAAGTTTTACTAGTTTCTGGTGGATATTGCACCAATTCACACAGCCAAATGGTTGAGAAAATACTGTGCATCTAAATTCAATACAGCGTAAGTCAAAGCAATCACTGCTCACCCCAAAGCTACAGTGCCCTCCCAGAGCTGCTAAAAGTGAGTTGAGTGGTGCTATGGTAATTGTGGATGGAGTTGTGAGATGGGTGCTTAATGAAGGAATCATTCAACCACTTCATCACACATTGTACTTCATATAAATAAGCTAAATTTGTGTTCTTTGTTTAGTCAGCCCAATTCATGAAAATTGACTTGTGCTTCAGTAATTGCCACAATCTAAAACTGTGCTGTCTTGTTTTATGTGCCCAGTGAATCTTCTATTTTCCTCCCTTGACAGCAGCCTGCCACATGGTTTGAAATGCCTATTTTGTAACTCTGGGAAAGAGTGAGAAACTCACAGTGCTTTACACTTGCACACAGCTAATGAGGCTTATTTTAAAAAATGCATTCAAAATGTTTAGGATTGGAGTATAGTGACCATAGGCATCAGAATCAAAACTAGAAAATTTGAAATACATCATGCAGGAGTGAGTAGAGCATTTCTTCATCTGATTTTGAAAATTCTTGTTGAGTAGTCCTAAGCTCCAAAACTGGTATTGCCATATAAGAAAATTCTTGCTCTGGTGACTGTTAAGAGAACATAGTGTTCACTGTAAATCATTACAGTGGTGTAAAATTGCACAATTTTTTAATGACTCTAGGATTAACTAAAAGGACAGTGATTTATTTTTGATAACTAACTGTAACATGTAGCCTATAATTCCACATTTTCCCCCCTTAGCTGAGATGCCCAGACAGTTCCCAAAGTTAAACCTCTCTGAGGTTGATGAATCGGTGCGGCTTCTAGCCGAAAAGGTTTTTGCCAAAGTTCTTCGAGAAGAAGACAGCAAAGATGCCTTGTCACTATTCACCGTGCCTGAGGATTGCCCTATTGGGCAACAAGAGGCGAAAGAAAGAGAGCTGCAGAAGGAGATGGCAGAGCAACAGTCGTTGGAAACAGCGAAAAGGTTTGTTCAATGACAATGCAGAAGTAACTTAAAGTCTTTAGTTAATATGCATAATGGCAGGACATTTTTGAAGTAAAATTTAACCATAAAGCTGATTTTGTTGATCTTGAGATGTGTCTTACTCACTTACGTGTTGTTTACTATGGAAACTTAGGAAGAAAAGTTTCAAGATGATTCGGTCCCAGTCCTTGTCGCTGCAAATTCCACCACAAGAAGTGAGAACTCTGTCGGACACCCCAGTTGTGTCTCCTCCTACTCCAGTGCTTCCAGGTTCTTTGCAACCCACCCAAAGGATGTATGATGTACCAGAATTTCAAAGAGTTACAATTAGTGGGGATTACTGTGCTGGGGTAAGGAATCAGTCAATTTTCCCTTTTTTAGAGAGAGAGAAAAGGGGGGAAATGTTAACTATTGTGTGCTTGTGTAATGTGAAATTAAATTGTTCTTTTATAAAGATTATATTTGCCTAGTTATTCTAGAGATTGCATTTCAGGGCTAGAGAACCTCTAGCCTGTCAACCACGTATTTTTTGTCACCCGTAAAGCCATTTTGACCCAGCCATGCTCACCTGACCTACACCTGTCATCTGTTGTGGGGCAGGTAAACCTGGCTCAGCTGAAAGGGGTTTGAAGGCACAACTGATGGGCAAGGCCTGCAGAGGGCTTTGCAGGCACTGCCAGCCAGCTGATCATTGGGTCTTTCATAGACATGTGAAGGCCCAGAAACCAACATTTCCCTTCAATTCTCTCCCCTCCCCATTCTTTTTCTGGGCCTTCACATCTCTGGTCTTGCAGAGCACTTTGCACTGGGCTTTGCAAAGCACTCAAACTGGTTTCAGAATGTGCAGGCAAAAAAAAGGATCACTTGACAGCACTGTGATCTCAGGTGACTGATGGATAGTCACCCAACTCATCTGCCAGATTTGGCCCACAGGTGGTAGGGAAGATAACAGTCTTGGCCTGTTGGTCAAATTCAGTTCCCCACCCTGCTCTGTTCAGTAGACATGTAACACTTGTCTTGTCAATTAACAAAAACATGGTACAGTATTACCATCTGGCTTTGGAATAAGATATAAGTTATTACCTGTGTCAGATGTAAGATAAAGAATGACCTGCACAGGAATCAAAGGAGGCATTTATTCTCTCATCCTCTTTTCCTCCTGGCCTTCAGTTAGGGGCACAAAGAGCTGAGCAGATTATAACATGCCCAAATAATTACCTGGAATAGGAGGCCCATGCATACCTCCCACGGTGACTTCCATATTCCATTTGTGCAGGTAGGCGGTTTCTTCTTGGTGTATATGTAGCCGGTGCACGTGTGAAGCAGCACTTGGCTCTCCAACTTCAGATAATGATCAGACATGTTGACATGAACATGTATTGCTACCTGGCAGAGAGCTGAGGTAAAGGGGTTCTCTTATCCCAAGTGAGATCTCTTCCAGCAAGTATTGTACATCCTGTCTGATCACATTACTATCATTTCCAAAACTACTGTAAACAGATAACTCACATCTTACGCGAGCGTTTCAGGGGGCCACGAATAAACGCAAAAACTTAAAGCAAGGAACCCCTGGAACTACCTACCCAACCCGCTGCAAGGTGGAGGAGGGCTGCTCACCTGGCTTTGGGAAGGCAGCATGAAGGCTCTGGGATGCTGCCAGAGCCCGCTTGCTCTGCTTTCCTAAAGTCGAGGTAAGCCTGTGCTTGTAGCTATGTGTGAGTGGGTGGAGAAAAATAAATAAATGGAGAGTGGGTTTTGTCCACTCGCCATTTATTTATTCCCATCTGCCCCCTCCGTTCAAAGCTGCAAATATGTAGGTAAAAGAAGCGTAAGATGCGAGTTAAGTATATATCCAGGGTGCTGGTAACCTGGGTTAATGTACATACTTTCTTAAAATCTTCAAGATGCAGCTAAAGTTCACCATTACGTTACTGATCTATGTAGGGCTGTATTAAGACACAGGTGGAACTGTGCATGAAGTATTTACATGCTATCATAAGAAGCCTTTTGCTTCATCTGGAGGTAAATGCATGAAGAATTTTGATTGACAATATAGGGTAGATTTGACTGTTTCTATAATGGTTTGGTTCACTGGTCTGCCTAGATGAAATCCTAATAACATTTGTAGGCTATATTGAAATCTCTAGGTCTTAATGCCTGTCACTGAGGTAGTAAATATTGAACAATTTTACTTCACGATACAGGTGGAGGCTGCCACAATTGAATGCTCATCCAAATACAGTTTTTCTTCAACATAGTTAATAAGATTTCAGAGAGCAGGGCTTTGCTGGAAGTCTCCATGTTGTACTAGTTTTCTGTGCGTAGAGAATTCTTGTGTATAGAGGAACACCCACTTACAATCTACAGTGGTACGACCAACACATAGATTTATTGCTTCAGTGAGAAGTAGGCCTTGCTGTCAAGCAAATGTGTTTCGGATTAGTGTTTATAGTAGCATTAAAAAAACCCAACTCTAGTGATTAATTGTATAATTTCTCCCTTCAGGTTACTGTTGATGATTATGAGCAGGCTGCCAAGAATTTGGCAAAAGCTCTTCTTATTAGAGAGAAGTATTGTCGCCTTGCTTACCATCGCTTTCCAAGGACAACAGCCCAATATTTATGCAGTATGAGAAATGAACAATGGAAAGATGAAGATGAAGTACTTCCAGGTAAATTAGCTACAGTTTTTTTTAAAGGTTTTGGTGCATGAAAACCTAAGAGATGATTAACTTTTACTGTTCTTAATATGCCCACTTGATCAATATTCTGGTAATAGTATTACTTCCAGCCTTGCAATAGGTTTTACTCTAATAAATTTGTTGCCCTTTTGTTCTTAAAGAGTAAATAATCACATAAAGATATAGGGACAGTGCAGTTCTGTGCAATATAGTCACCACTGCTCAGAAAAATGCTAGTCAAGTCCACACACTATGCTTGGTGGCAAATTAGCAATGCACTTTCAATATTGAATTGGAGGTTCAGCAACCATCACTCTAATAGGAAACATTGTTAGTTGAACTAATCACCCGCAGCATTATACAAGTAAGTCAGTTCCTCTTGCAGCTTCGCTAGATGGGGTTTTCCCCAACCCTTGTTTTTGAGGAATGGTGAAAGTGGGGATTAGCTTGTAACCCAGTTCAGATATGAACAGCTTTCACGTTTAGCACGCTCTATCCTTCTTGAACATATTGGCTTCAGACCTATGCAACTGTGCAAATTTTGACCACAAAAAATCTTCCCTCTTAACAGCGCAAACATTAAACCATGGGTGGACAACTTGTGGCCCCCCAGATGTTGTTGAATTTCAACTCCCATCAGCCCCAGCCAGTATGGCCAATGGTTACTGTAGGTGTAGTCTGGCAATATTTGGAGGGGTCACTAGTTGTATGCTTAAGACGTACTTAAGACTGCAGAGATTTTACAGAGCATATTTTGATTTGCATCCCAATTCAAAATGTTTATGTTGGTGTATCAGCCCCATGTATAATATCACCTTTTTTCATACTTTGCTTGGATAGCTTTCATATAACACATTCTGAACTTCTGGATTTTGGGTCATGGATGCAGTTTGGTCCATGGTAAAGAACATTACCATAAATATCAAATATCACTGAAATAAATGGTTAACCATGAGTTGGGTTTCACTCCATGTTTTGGGGATGATAGGTACCATAGTACCATGTTGCATAGAGTTAAGATGACATTCATGTGACAGTAGATATCCTATATAGCACTTCATGATTTTCATAAGTCTATTACTGCTTTTTGTTGTTGGAATATTGTGAATAGAATCAATACTGTATTTTGAATGATGACAGAAATTTATTGATTCGGACATTTTTATAGATTTTCATCCACCCCCAAAAGACCTGCAGGACCTTTACAATCTTGATGATTCTCCAGGGAATCTGGATTATGTTGTAAAGATGAAGGCAGGCATTTTCTTCGTTTATGAGAGCAAAGAAATGATGGAAGCTGATGAGCCGTGGAACTTGCCTTATCCTGATCTTCAGACTTACACCCTTGACCTCAGTCATGTGCTGGCTCTCATTGCAGATGGCCCAACGTATGGCTTTGTTTAACTTTGAGAATTCCCTAATGCTAGCCTATTGTATGCTTCAACAGTTGCGTTGCTGCTATGAATGTCAAACCTATTATGTTAAATGATGTTCTGGGACATACAGTGTTAACGGGGGGACGGGGGACGACCTCAGACCCAGGGGTAATCTGTGATCTTTCAGAACTCTCTATCTGGTCCTTGGACCTGTCTCCAGGCCACACCCACTTCCCAGCTACAGTCCTTCTCCTGAGGTCATGCCTTTCTCTAGCCTGACTTTGCATCCTCCTTGAGTGTTTTGTGTTGTTTGAAAGGTGCCCTTGATCTCTGATATTGACTTTTGGTTGTCTGTGTGAAGGACAAAGAAAGAGGGTCTCACTTTAGTAAATGTGTTTAGAATTGCAGCGGTGAGGTAGTATTAATAGTCTGAATCTCTCAAATGTGGGATTGGAACAGGGTTGATCAGTGGCAGTGCTTGGCCTACGGCTCCAGTATTTTGCAACACCTTTAAGAAGAAGAAAAAGTTACATTTCTAATTCTTAAGTGGATATCTGATTCCTGCATTGCAGGGGGTTGAACTAGATGACTCTTTGGGTCCCTTTCCACTTCTATGATTATTTAAGTAAAAGTATTCTCATTTGCTGTCGGACCATACTTAAGGTACGGTGTTTCCTTTTCCGCAGAAAAACATACTGCCATAAGCGGCTCAACTTTCTAGGATCTAAGTTTGGTTTACATGAGATGTTAAATGAAATGTCTGAACTTAAAGAACTCAAGAGTAATCCTCATCGGGATTTTTACAATGTGAGAAAGGTAAGTACGAAAAAGATTGGTCTGTGATTTATTCTAATCAGTGCCACTTTTTAGAAGCATTTGATGTTAAGTTGAATTAAATATTATGGAAAACATTATTTCATCTTGCGGCAGTATGATTCATAATCGTATGATATGAGTAAGGAACAGCAATAAAATGTTGCAAGAAATAACCAAAGCAGAGAGGGTTGAGCTGCTTGGTCAAAGGATGAGATACAAAAATAATCAAAATCTGAACTGCTGACTTTGAGAAAAGAAAGAATGTATAAATGAAATAGGGGATGGGAGAACCAGTTTGGAATGATAGTGCTACTAAAAGAAAATCCTATGCCTATTGGATTGTCTGCCTTTAAAAATAGTTCAGAGAAACCACCTTCAATGTCAGATGACATGGTGTGCTATTACATGGATTTTGACAGTCAACAGCCTAAGAATGTCTGGCAAAAAGATTGCATGTTCTTAGTAGGGGCATAATGACCTTCCTTAGGAGAGGATGGCATAAACATTACCCTCATAGAATTAACTCTGCCTTCTTCTGTCTTGTTAAGGGCTTGCTGTGAACTAAGAATCTCAACAGCCAGAAGTGTTGCTTAATTATTGCCATATAACATGTCTTGGCTGTGAATGGGTGGCAGCTTTGCTGAGAATTGAAAACAGCACAGTAGAGATGAGGTAGTATATGTCTGGTTTCACAGGGCTTTTTTGTTTTAATCTTGGGCATTATTAATACAAAGATTTAACACTTCAACACTTTCTGTAAATAATGCAACCACAGTCCTCTCCAGACTTTATACAGTCCAGGCTAGGCACAATGTGAGTTCCTAAAAACAGCAGCTGAATTCTGCTATTAGTAAGTTAAGACTTTAATTTTTATTGTTTTATTCTATTGATGCACTGGACTCATAAGTTTGTGAATGTATAGTATGAGTAAGGGTTTGTGTGGGCCTTCAAAATATGTGCTAGTTTAAAGGGATGTATTCTCACTAAGAATAAAATGTTTCCTGCTATCTAGCTGGCACAGATCCCTCAACCAAAAAATTCTTCATTTGCATGCCCTTTTCTCATCTACAGTGCTAATCATTCAGGGCATAACTCCACATGGTTGATGAAGTTGGTTAGAAAAATAATTTTAGAGAAGAAAGAAACACTCAAAAGTAAAGGAAAACTTAGTCTTCCAGGCCCTTAAGAGCTGTTCTTTTCATGGTGGTGTGCATAAATTAATACTTTTATTAGATGACACTGTGGTGAAACTATGGAGAATGTTGAATAGTGCATATGTATTAGTTGATACAGCCCTGTGTTAATGTAAACACAGAAAAATATATTTATGTACAGCATATTGTGATATAATGAACTTTGTTTTTTAACAGTGCAGAGTCAGTATATCGTTATATTGCTTCTGTTCTCTGGTTTCAAAATAGGTTGTGCAAGAAAAGAAGTCATTCCTGAAAAGTGAGATTAAGGCAGTAAACAGAACAGGTTGAAGCTTTTCCAAGTGAACTACCAATGTCCCCAGATTCATTGGAAGTACTTATTCAATGATTTATTTACAGTAAAGTCTTTTGCAAAAACAACACACACTATGACAACCCCCTCCAAAAAAAAAAAAAAAAAAAAAAGACCCTTAGAGGAAATCAGTGCCATGCTCTTCTAATTGTTCATTGAGTGCAAGCATTTTGGCTTCCCATCTGGAATGATTGCCCCTGTCCTCCTCCTCAGGTCTTGAGGGAACCCTAGAGGAGTAACAGGGGAGGGGAAACAAAATAGGGGGAAAACATCCAACTTACAACTACACTCCACCTTTACAACATGTGTGCTACTGACTCTCAAACTTCGGGATTGTCGGAATAATATGCAACAAAAAATTAATCAATTTGCATCATGCAACTCAAATTGGGTCCACTAGACCCAGACTTTTAAAACAATGTGGACTAAAGTCACTTCTGGGGCCCCTTCGGGATTAGGGGCGCGAAAGCTCAAGATTCATTAGTTTCATAGTAAATCCACCCCTGGCAACACCCCTCATTGCTGGGACAGAGGGGTGTCACAGTACAGAGCAACTGGAGGGGCACAAGTTCCCAACTCTTGTTTTAAAAAAATTGAAGCTGAAGCCATTTTAAGCTTTCAAGATCCAAAGTTTTGTAAACTGCTTCTGCTATTAGGCTAATATCTTATGATGCCCCAAGGTGGAAAAACTAGTAGTGTTTATAGTGAGAGGCTATGAAAGGAAAGTGCTGGAGAGACATAGATCATAATTCTGAACAGGGTGACCAAGACCCTTCTGTCAGTGTAATTATCACTGATCTAAATATGGAATATTTATCTATCTTGGTGACAGGTTTAATAGAGACGTGTTCATAAGAGTATCGAATGACACCTGTGTCATTGAAATGTTGGAAGGTGTCAAAATCGTTCAGTGTGCTTGAAAGCTTAGCTTGTGTTGGAGAGATGTAAAGTGCTCGTTTATAAGATTGTCCTGTAGGTAGATTGCTGGAAACCACAGGGAAGGAGATTGCTGTTGCACTCAGTTCCTGCTTGTGTGCTTCCCACAGGCATCTAGCCAGCCACTGTGAGAACAGGACGCTGGCCTAGATGAGGGTGGGGAGGAAAAGGTGGATGGAGAAGATTATGAGGAAAAGAATAAGATGGCAGCAAAAATATATTAGTGTGATGCACCTCTGTTTCAGTTGCTTGCAGCAAACCAACATGTTGAATCCCAAAACCGGGGTGTGCCTCTTCCTGTTTGTGCTCCCTTGCGAGTCACGTGAACCACACAAGATCACAGAGCCTAAAAGACGAGCATTTTTCAGGGCTGTGCTCTCGTGGTGCCCAAAAACGTGCATTTGGGGCACATCACTTTTTTCAAGGTGAGATCTCGCCTGCGAAATCTCGTGAACAAATCTATATGTACCTCTGTAGTAACTTTGCTAGGGTGTGCAGGAAAGAATATATATAAATATCTTGGGATCTTGAATTAGACAATAGTCTGAAAAATATAGAAAGGCAGGATAAATTTTATTTAGTAAAAATTGTTTTAATAAATAAATACATTTCTGTTAAGAGGAAATGTTATCTGAGGACAGGTTCAGATAACTATAATGGACTTAAGATAACTGTGGCAGGAAAAAAATAATTGGCCACACAGCCTTCTAGATCTTGTAAGGTTATAGTTCAGGTATATATTGTTTTTCTGCCTAAAAATTATACCCTTAGCTCAGACTTCATCCTCCTCTAATAACATTAAATGTGCCAAAGTAAACTTAATTTTGCATGTTTAATGGCTGCACAATTTTGAATGAACAGTGATTTTGTGATTAAATATCCTTCTTGTGTTAGTAGATGTTTTAAGCATCTGTTTTAATACAGCTGTTGATGAAACTCTCTAGGTTTTAGTGGAAGTTGTTACAAAGCACATTTAATGGAAAATTAAAGACTAAATCCAGTTATGAATTATGTACAATGATCATAAGAACCAAAGGTTAATGGCATGTAGCCTGACTCTGCTTTTTGTGGAAACTGATTTGCAAAGCTGATTTTAAATTATGATGGTGAATAATAAGTGTGCGCTAATGAACTGTCTGTTTATAGAATGCTAATCAGTTACATGGCATTTACTACCTTCTGAAAACTCCAGGAGCTTCAAAAACTGGTTTTAAGCTCAAGAGTACATTATGACCTTTAGATAACATGCTGCTCTGCGTGGCTTAACATTTTATTAGGTACACTTGTGGAGATGGTGATGCAGTAATGAGATCCCATTGGAAAAGTAGTGTTCTAAGAAAATGGTAATAGCTAGGCATTTTCTTTTACTCAGAAGTAAGTTCCTTGTGTTTTGTGGGATTCTGTGGAAAAGCAGGAAATTTGTCAATAACATGGAACTTCTTTTTGTGATATGTGATGGCTCATTCACACATGCAGTAAGTTTGGAATCAGCTCACAATTGTGGGACAGAAGTAGCTTACCATTGCTTCTGCTAGGACAAATCAATTTTCAGTGATCTTTCCTTCCTCATTGTATAAACCAGGTATGGGGACTCTTTGGCCCTGAAGATGTTGCTGAATTACAGCTCCCTTCAGCCATAGCAAATGCGGCTGATGGCCAGGGATTGTGCGAGTTGCAGTTCAGCAACATCTTCAGGGCCAAAGGATCTCCACACCTGGTACAGAATCATTAGTGTTGCCTTCTTGGATCTCTGCATTGAGGCCAGAACTGCAAAATGAGCTGTTGAATGTGAGGCATTTTCACCCTCCTCAGTATAAACATATTGCAGGTGTTAAGAAGATTCTATTCCATGGAACAAGTTTGGCTTGGTCGGGGGGGGGGGATTATTAAATTCAGTGGTACCTCTGGTTACAAACTTAATTCATTCTGGATGTCCATTCTTAACCTGATGTACCACTTTAGCTAATGGGGCCTCCCGCTGGTGCCGGGCGATTTCTGTTCTCATCCTGAGGTCTTAACCTCAGATACTACTTCCAGGTTAGCGGAGTCTGTAACCGGAAGTGTTTGTGACCCGAGGTGTTTGTAACCTGAGGTACCACTGTATGCAGTCATTTCTATTTAACATCCTGATAAAGACTGAATGTACTCTCTGTAATTTGCATACTCAAGCTATTACTGCTGTTCTCACTTTCTTCTATGGAGCTGATTATGATTATCAACAATGTATAAGACATGAAGTATGAGACTGCTCCTCCATGAAAGCCCTCATTGAGTTGGGTGTTCTTAAAAAAACCCATGACCCTTGTGCATGCTATAAATAAATATTATATCATTTACGGAGCCAAATACACTGTGGCTGAAACTTCCAGCAAAATCATCACAATATTGTTATTAGATTTACTACCCATTCTTCACCAAAAGGTCCCAGGGTGGGTTACAGCAAAATAAATACAGTATTAAAAACAGTTGCACACAAATTACAGTAACAGCTAGAGTGAAGGTGCCAGACATGCTTCTGTGGGGAGGGGCTTCCACAGAAAATGCCACTTCCTAGGTCACCCCCCTGCCCAATGTCTGAGGGCAATGCAACTACCAAGAGAGCCCCTTCTGCTGGTTGATGTGGCAGGATGTGGGCCAGGTATCTCACTCATGCTTAGCTGTCATTCTGTTTTGTACTTAGTGTAGCGTGCTGTACCTTGATTTGTAATCAGACATTCTCTACTAATATATTAATATCTTTTGTGATGTATGTAGATAGTCCTCCAGGCTAAGAAGTTGTCAGGACAGAGTGCCTCACAGATGATTTCAACTGTTTGCTACTTATTGTTTGTCTCATTGAGTCTGCAGAGTAGAAAACATATCTTTTAAATAGAACTTGCTTTAGCTTAAGAGCATGGGCAAGAGAAAGGTGTTGACAGTACTTTCCTGTCACTTCAGGGAGTCTGAATAAATTCCACCTTAGAGCTGAAATTAATACAGGCTTCTTGAATTTCACCTTTCCAGCAAAGGGGTTTATCTAGACTTCACTTTAGTGGTGAAGGGAGCACTCATTACACACCTGGTGATAATGTGCAACATTTTGCCTAAGGTCTGCGGCAAACACTGCCAAGAGCTGGAACTGACATTGAAAAACATTGAAAACATTTCCCCCCTCACTCCTGCAGAAGTAGTTTAGAGCAACCCCTTTGCCCTGGAAGTGAAATTGACATTGGAGGCAATAAAACTGAGAGGTTGCAGAGATGAGGAGAAATCGTGTCAATTTCATTTTTCCTTTTCCCCATCTTTGAAGTCCTTGTAATACAATTCTCAGAGCCTTAGCAGATGCTACACACCCAGTTTTTTCCTTCTGTCCTTTCTGCTGCTACTGAGCGATTGTTTTTTTCTCATGGAAACAGGAGCATTCCTTCAGTCCCTAGGGAAACAAGACAAATGAAGATGTTAAAATGTGAAATACTGTACTTTACTGAATAAAAAAAAAAAAATGCAATGAATTGTGTAACATAATAATTAAATTCACTAATACTACCACTAATAATAATAACCAGCGTGGTGTAGTGGTTAAGAGCGGTAGTCTCATAATCTGGGGAACCGGCTTCGCGTCTCCGCTCCTCCACATGCAGCTGCTGGGTGACCTTGGGCCAGTCACACTTCTCTGAAGTCTCTCAGCCCCACTCACCCCACAGAGTGTTTGTTGTGGGGGAGGAAGAGAAAGGAGAATGTTAGCCGCTTTGAGACTCCTTAAAAAGGGAGTGAAAGGTGGGATATCAAATCCAAACTCTAATAATAATAATTTGATTGTTTATACCCTGCCCATCTAGCTGGGTTTCCCCAGCCACTCCTTAGTATGTTTTATTATTATTTAAAGTATTGCAACGCAATGATGTAGCTTCAGGATCATAACAGTGGATGACTTCACCACTATTCTATTAGCATAATTGTGACAGACATCTTCACTGGAGGTCAGGGATATGCTGAGAAACGGGAAGTAAAATCAGGTCAAAATAAGACATATTTGCCAGGAAAGGGGGTGGGAACAGAATAACACATTTGGAAAGAAAATATAAATTTATAAATGCGAAGTCACACCAGGTGGGTCTGTGCAGAATGCATACATAATGACTTAGATCCCAGGGACTGCACAAGGGGTGGTGGAATTCACTGATTTCTGGTGACTTCTCCCTCCTGCTGCAGCCTCCTACTTAACATGCATTATGTTTCAGAATAGCCTCCCAATTTTCAGGAGTAGATTTTCATGAGGCACAGCAGGCTGCAGGGGCAAGGAGGAGATGGAAAAGTCCATTCTGTGAATGGGTCTCTACTCACAAAGTGAACATTCACTAACTGTAATGCAGGTGAATGAATATGTGTTGTGTCTCACAAGCATGTTGAATTCCAAATGAACATCTTACAACTAGTAGGACTCTTATCCTTAATAGCTTTGACTGCATATGTATTCAGAATAGGTTTCCTCCTTTTCTTTTAAGAAGTAACATCTGACCAGAGCCTGAGGGCTACATTTGACAAGACAATGGGAATTTTGTGATCCGTAGATTACATTGTTGGTGAAAGGGGAGTTCAGCCATGTAAGAATATTCTTTCTCACTCCCAAAAGCTGAAACCTGATGACTCTTGTCGTTGCTGAAGTTAGTGCTTCATAGCACGCAGAGAAAGGTGCTCAATATCTTTCAAATTACCTGCTGTGCCAGATGGCTAATAGTAAAATATGCATGCTTGATGTCAGCTGAGCCAGAATAATCTTGTTTGTGATTTCAGGTTGACACCCATATCCATGCTGCTGCCTGTATGAACCAGAAACATTTGCTGAGGTTCATTAAACACACATACCAAACAGAGCCAAACAGGATAGTGGGAGAGAAAAAAGGCAAGAAGTTAACTTTAAAGCAGGTGTTTGAAAATCTCAACATGGATCCCTATGACCTCACTGTAGACTCACTAGATGTCCATGCGGTAAGTACATTTTGACCAGTAGATGAAATTGAATACGGAGATCAGGATTTTGTACTTGAGCCATGTATGGAGGGAGAAGATTACTCTCTTGGCTTTTGTGATATATATTTTTTGTTACTTAAAGAATGCTTTAGTTAAGAATATATATTGACATTTTGATATTTTACAACTAGATGTAAATAAATATATTGCAATAAAATGACTTAATATGTGAGTTGTTAAAAACTGATACTCAGTTTATTGAATACACATTTCCCTTCTTATCTCAGGATCGCCAGACATTTCATCGATTTGATAAATTCAACTCCAAATATAATCCAGTTGGTGCAAGTGAGCTGAGGGACTTGTACTTGAAAACAGAGAACTATATTGGTGGTGAATATTTTGCTCGTATGGTGAAGGTAGGAGGCTTTTGAATCCTTTCAGTCACTGTGCCTCTTAGTGTCTTGTAAAAACACTTGTAATATGAAATATACTAATTGCAGCGTATGCTGCTGAGCTAAGGAGGTGCTGAATCCTGAAAGCAACTGAACTCCACATAGAACACAAGATGTCTTGTGTGACAGACATGTACCGTACTTTTCTCTCTATAACACGCAGATTTTTTCTCCTAAAAAGTAAGGGGAAATGTCTGTGCGTGTTATTGAGCGAATGTGTGGTCCCTGGAGCCGACCCTCCTGAGCGCAGAGGCAAAAATCAGGCAAAAATCCAATCATGCGTCAGGGAGAAGGGAGCTCCGTAAGAGAGGAAGCTGTTGCTTTCCTGCATTCTGCCTCAGGGTCTTACTGCCCACCCTCTTCTGTTTTGGTTGCTATTTGCTCAAACGGAACAAAGAGCAGGCAAATCCCCTCCCCTCCAGGCAACCCCTCCCCTCCAGGCAAGCAGAGGGGAAAGGAAAGGATCGTCCTTCCTTGTAATTCCTCTCCGTGCTCCGGTGCTGCTGTGTTTTAGGGACTCGCAGGCAGCCGGAAAACATGCAGGTGGGAGAGAGAGAGAGGGCTGGCTTGGGTGTGTGTGTGTGTGGAAAACTTTTGCCTTCCTTTCCTCCCTCCCGTTAAACTCCTCTCCTGCATTCTTAGCCAGCTGCTTCTCTGCACACCCCTCTCGTGCTCCTTGTCCCTTCTGTGTTTTTCCTTCCCTCCCCACTTAAAACATGGTTACAAAGCACGGATCCACATGGATCCTCAGGATCTTTGCATTGGGTCACCCCAAATTCACCATCAGATCACATAGCATGTCCATGGCTACAGCCTGCACCAAAAAAATCATGCACCCACTGTTGCTTGGGGCCACAATGGTGCAAAAACGTGGTTACAAAGCACAGATCCACAGGGATTCTCAGGATTTTTGCATTGGGCTACCCCAAACTCACCATCAGATCACATGTCTGTGGCCACAGCATGAGGCACAAAAATGATACATCCACTGTTTCATTCAGAATTCCCCCCCCCTTGTTTTCCTCCTCTAAAAACGATGTGCGTGTTATGGTCAGGTGCGTGTTATAGAGCGAAAAATACGGTACATCTGTATAAGCTAGACGAGCTCTAAAGTTGCAAGGTTTTCTGCTCACCCTTTTTCACAGGAACTGTGGTATAGAGATGTGTGTGTGAAGTTAGGAATGTACTAAAGGGCTTTTCAAAGCTGGTAACTTTACTATTTTTTTCTGCAGTGCATCACAAAAAGGGTGTTTAAGAGGTGTACAAGTCCCATTCTTTGTGTGGTTTGGGGGCTGTTGTTTGAGCAAGTTAGAAAAAAATGTCAGTGGACATGAATAAATTTGTAAACATGCATCAGGGTTCTCTGGATCCTGCACAAATATATTGGGGGGGGGGGCTGCACAAAACATGGCTAACACTCTAGATCATTGATTTCAATGGACATATTTCCAAATTAAGATCTGTGTGTAAAGCTTTTGTGATTATGTGTTGCTCCTGGCAGAAATGTAATAATGGCTTGGTTTTGAATAGGAAGTTGCCCGTGAACTGGAAGAAAGTAAATACCAGTACACAGAACCTCGGCTGTCCATTTATGGACGTTCTCCAGATGAATGGCCAAATTTAGCTAAGTGGTTCATCAGGCACAAAGTTTACTCACCGCACATGCGTTGGATGATTCAGGTCCCTAGAATCTAGTAAGTATCTTTGTGTCATTGTTTTTTAGCCTTATGGGTGCACTTTTTCTCTATCTGAATAGTGTTTTTTTCCTTGCAAGCATTACTTCATCATGTAATTACTTTCTCAAAAATAATGAGGAAGTCTGATCTAATCTTCTCTCGTCTCCTGTTGTAATGCAAACAGCCTTGCCCCATGGCAGCTACCACAGTATCCTGTGTGAAGCAAAGAGGACAAAACTGGACAACTCAATTTCACCTTTTTCTATCAGTCGAAATACATGTTACCTTAAATCAAGTGGGGAAGCTGCAACCCTCAGCCTAATTTATGAGGAGAGGTGAAAAGGGGGTAGAACTGAGAATGGATGGAGTAATAGAATGTCAAGGGATGAGGGACTCACTGCACAGGGCCAGCCCTACCATTGCACAGTGAGGAAACTGCCTTGGGCAGTTAATTTTGAGTGTTATTACTGTATTTTTACTCCTGTAGAAGAAGTGCTGGTGGTATTTTCTGTCTTAGGCACCAAAACAACTTGACCCCCCTTGATTTGGGGTTTCATTTGCTATTCTGCCTTGGGTACCAAAATATACTGTAGTACCTCTGGTTACGTACTTAATTTGTTTCAGAGGTCCGTTCTTAACCTGAAACTGTTCTTAACCTGAAGCACCACTTTACCTAATGGGGCTTCCTGCTGCCGCTGCACGATTTCTGTTCTCATCCTGAAGCAAAGTTCTTAACCCGAGGTACTATTTCTGGGTTAGTGGAGTCTGTAACCTGAAGCGTATGTAACCCGAGGTACCACTGTATTGGGATGGCCCTAGGCCTGCACTTGATCAGTTCAGGCGCCTGATGAGCTATTTGTCCCTTTCCCTGTCAGCCACTTGGGTGGCGCTGGAAGCGGTGGAGAGAGAGAGGAATGGGGTATTTAAGAGAGGCAAAAGGGGGAGGCTCTAAATCAGCCCACCAGCAGTTCCTATTGGCATACAGTCTTTTACTGTACAGGAAAAAGTAGTTCCTCACCTCGTGCTTTGTTACATGGCTGCCCATCCCCCATTCTTTCTTTCATTAATGTTTAGGTAAAGAAAGGGACGCGGGTGGCGCTGTGGGTTAAACCACAGAGCCTAGGACTTGCCATTCAGAAGGTTGGCGGTTCAAATCCCTGTGACGGGGTGAGCTCCTGTTGTTCGGTCCTTGCTCCTACCAACCTAGCAGTTCGAAAGCACGTCAAAGTGCAAGTAAATAAATAGGTACCACTCTGGTGGGAAGGTAAATGGCATTTCCGTGCGCTGCTCTGGTTCGCCAGAAGGAGCTTAGTCATTCTGGCCACATGACCCGGAAGCTGTACGCCGGCTCCCTAGGCCAATAAAGCGAGATGAGCGCCGCAACCCCAGAGTCAGCCACGACTGGACCTAATGGTCAGGGGTCCCTTTACCTTTACTAAAGGAAGATACATGATGTGACATTGTATTTCTGTACAAGTGTTAGCTAGTTGAACAGAGTGAGGGGCAAGGTAGATAAATGTTGTCTTTGGTCACATCTTTTGTACACAGCTTTGAGGGTGTTATGGGTTTTTTTACAATCAAGCAGTGTATCACTTTTATGAAACCAACATCACATGTAAATATCACTGTTGTGTAAGCTGCAGATAAATGTTTAAAAGCCAAACAGCACATTGCCTTAAATGTGGGGCTGCTGCTACACCTCCCAAACTTCTTTTGGTACATTTTGCTGAAGTAGATGCAGCTTAGCTGGGTGGTGGCTGGGCTAAGCTTGTACTCTAGGTACGCTGAGCCTGTGCGCAATGGCCAGCACCACCCTGTTAATGATGCTGGCACTGTCTCTGATGTACATATATCAGGGCAGGACTGGCACCATTAACAGGGTAGGACTGGCCTGTATACACATGCTGGGAGCTTCTGCTTGGCTCCACAGCCTACCCTGCCAGGCTAGTACATGTTCGGAGGCCACAATGGCGCCCTTCAACCTTTGCTGGGTCTGCTTTTAAGGCTGAACTGAAAACATGTTTAAAATGATGTAAAATGTCAACTGCAATCCTCTGTAATTTTTGTGATTGTTTAATCAAAATGCACTTCAAACTAGCAATGGGAATTGGTCTACATATCAGACTAAATGCAAGCTGAAAAAATCAGATAAATAATTTTCATACAAGTCTTTTAGTGTGATAGGGAACTAAGGCTGGCATAGTTTTAACTGTAAATTTTGCATCTGCAAGTACGGTATCTAAGACATGGTTATTTGCTAGAGATTATGATGCATGGCCAACATGCATTGACAGGGGAGCTAAATAATGAGTCCACAAGGCACTTCAAGTCCCCATAAATCACATTACTCATTAGGAAGCAGGTTGCTATCATTAGTTTACTACTCAGCATAATGCAAACAAGTATGCATGCTGCATTAGTCACTCAAATTGAAGCTTTCATTAGGAGAGATTTCAGGACTGAATTTTGAGACAACATATTTTGTTTCGGGGCAGGTTTGTAGAGGAAACTAATTCTCATCAGGTAATTACTAGGTAATTTTATTGATTGATATTTGAGTTTAAATCTTCCTTGCTTATAATAAAGAATTAAAAATACGACAGGTCAGTTAAAGTATAAGCTGTGTGTGTGTACACACACACACACACACACACATATATACATGCACACATACTGTATGTAAACATTAAGGAGAATTTCAAGTTTAGTGGTTAATGTGCTTAACATCTGGCCATTGTGCACTTTCCCTGGGCCTTGTGGAGAATGTGCACATAATCTATCCATGAAGAGGGAATTGTGTACATAATATACATAATCCCCAACAGGCCTTGGGAAATATTGGCTGAATTTTGTACATTCTCCAGCCATTCTGCATAATCCCCACATGCTTTGGGGAATAGGCATATCTTAACTGCATTCTGTACATTTACCAGGCATTATACACATTCCTTGGTCAGTATACTTGGTCTCTAAGAATCATGCCTTTTTTCTAAGCAAATAAATCTTAAATAAATAAATAAATTTTAAATAAATATATATTTAAGATTCTTGTTTCTTTCAGTGATATTTTTAGGTCAAAAAAGATTCTGCCTAGCTTTGGCAAAATGCTAGAGAACATCTTCTTACCTCTGTTTGAGGCAACTATCAACCCATTGGAACATAAAGAGCTGCACCTCTTCCTTAAATATGTAAGTATGTAGGTGACCCTTCTTCAGGGCTGCATGTATCAAGTTGTTTTATGATCACACTGTATGCCTTCATTTTGTATTGAGTGTAGAATTAATTGTTCCAAAACCCATAACTTTTTGTTTTGTTCTCTCTCCCTGCGTCTAAAAGCAAGTTTCTCATCCTTAAAACTGCAATGTTTTGAAAATACTTGGTGGGATGAAAACTCAAAGAGCCACAGAGACAGGGGTCTGAGCAAGGCTCCTAGTGAACAGGGCACCCATGTTCTGCATACTGCTTTGGCCTGCCCCGGGGATAGCAAAAACAAAATAAATTATGCAAAATGAGCACAAGTTGCATAATTTATACAGGTTGCCAAATTCAGTTTCTTTCTTGGTGCAGAATTTCAGCTACTTCGGCACAAAGTTCTGGTTTTTCTTTTGTGAATGTCATTAAGGACACCTGCCCCTTCTCTGCCTTGCTCCAAAATCTCTCACCACTAAGTGCAAGAGCCACAGGCTCATATCACTAGGATTTGAGTGTGTTACTACTGTGTTTAGCCGTTTCCCCACAACTATGTGCCAGTCAGATGTTGGAATTCAGTTCAGTCCCCCATCCGCTGATTAGGTACCTGCAGTTGCCAAAGCTGCCACCGCCTGCTGATTGAGACTGTGTGCACATTTCCTAATACTGTGGTACCTTGGTTTGCAACCGTTTTGGATTACAACTATTTTGGATTACAACCACGTCAAACCTGGAAGTGCGTGTCCCTTTTTTTTGGATTACAACTCTTTTTGGGGGGGAGGCCCCATTGGCGAAAGCGCACCTTGGGTTACAACCTGTTTTGGTTTACAACCGGACCTCTGGAATGGATTATGGTTGTAAACCAAGGTACCACTGTACAGTAACAGCAACCTCTTATGCTCTTCTGGCGCAGCTCCCTCTGCTGGCGAAAACTTAAAAATGTTTCAAGTTTTATGATTCTACCATCTTTGGTGTGAACACTGACACATGAGTGTCACGGAGCTGTTGTGGGCCCTGTGGCTGTGAAAGAGGTGTTTGCTTCTAGAACATGCAGCTCTGCCTTGATTGGCTGGCCTGAATGTTCAGGGCCTCTCCTAGTGTGGCATGGAAAGTGCTGCTCTTATCCATGCGAAAGTTATATCAGATGCTGGAGACCTTACAGAAGGAGATTTACAAGTGTGACTTTCCCCTACTTCACTGCTGCCCCAGTTTCCAGGAGGATGCAACAGGCTTCTTCCATGAAAGTGATGTGAGAAGAAGGCACCCAGAAAAACAATCCTTGTGGCAGGTGAACTTAGGCAGTTTGTGAGGTCTGGTTGAGGTGGAGTTGCGGCAGGTGTCGACACCTGTATATTATTATTCATATGTTTGTTTGTTGCATTTCTATTGCACCTTTACCCCCATGGAGCTCAAGCCAGATTACATAGTTCTCTCGCTCCTCATTAATCCCCACAACTACCTTGTGAGGGAGATGGATTCGGGTAGGTAGCCATGTTGGTCTGACGCAGTTGATATATATATAATTGTCCAGTAGCACCTTAGAGACCACCTCAGTTTGTTCTTGGTATAAGCTTTTGTGTGCATGCTCACTTCTTCAGATACTTCTGTTTCAGTGTATCTGAAGAAGTGTGCATGCACACGAAAGCTTATACCAAGAACAAACTGAGTTGGTCTCTAAGGTGCTAGTGGACATTTTTCTTGTGAGGGAGGTTAGGCTGAGAGGTAATGACTGGCTCAAGGTCACCCAGCAAACTTCATAGCCAAGTGAGGAATTGAACCCTGGTCTCCCAAGTACTAGTCCAGCACTCTAACCACTGCCTTGCCACTGGCTCCACATGTAAAACTCCACTCTTCCTCCTTTCAGTAGGCAAGCCTTCCCCAACCTGGTGCTCTCTCCAGATGCTTCAAACTGCAATTCCCATCATCCCTGACCACTAGCCATCCTGGCTGGGGCTGATGAGAGTCCATCATCTGGAGAGCCACGTGTTCCACACCTCTTCTGGAGAGTCTGCAATGCTTTAGCGGTGCAATGGGTTTAAGGAAGACTGCAGTAGGGCTTTCTCATCACATACCCAAAGTGTTTTCTTGCTCAGCAGCCGTCAGTCTTGTGACGTGGGAGGATAATGACACCCTGGGCATGAAGAACATTCTATTAAAATTAATAGTACCCAGGTGCGGTGGGGACTCTATTTTTAGTAGCCATTTTCATTGACAGCAACATTTCTTTTGTAAACATGCACATTCTGCTCTGTAGAAATATTAACGACACTACTTAAGCTAGTCCAATGCCAGTTTTATATGGCTGGAAGCTGAACTGTTTCCTAGTAAACCATTACAATTTGGGCTTTGGGTTCAGCTGTGATTCAGACTATTCTGGTTCACAGTTTAAACCAATAAATTCCCCACCCTATCACAAAAAGTATAATGATTATGTTTCTTAGCTGTAGTTTAACTATTGAGGGCACACACTTCAGTAGGTAGTGTTTGATTGTGTGGAATATCTTCTGCCTTTGCTATCTGGAAGGAAAAGGAAAAATGGTGGAATTTCTGGCCTAAGATACAAGCATCAACACCTGAGTGCCCACTCCCTGTAGTAGTGACTTGCCTTGCAGACAACTAGCCATGCCCTGACTTTATATATATATGTTCATGCTGAAGTTGATTCACACACACATCTGTTTTTGTTGGATTTCTAGGTGACAGGGTTTGATAGTGTGGATGATGAATCCAAGCATAGTGACCACATGTTCTCTGACAAGAGCCCCAACCCTGATAACTGGACTAGTGAAAAAAATCCTCCATATAGCTATTACTTGTACTACATGTACATAAACATCATGGTTCTGAACAACCTTAGAAAGTAAGTAGTGACGTTTTATATCCTCTTATCTCTGCATCTTTAGTAGAAAGATATAACATGGAATTTGAAGCATAGCTTAAATCAGACTAACATTGTCAACTTAAATGTAAGTGTTTTTATGATCTCCTTTCTAGAGCTGCCCCTCCCCCCCCCGCTTCTAAGGCTTTTTAAAGACCACCAATTCAGTCCAAAAGGAGGAAATGATTGTGCAAAACAGCACTGTGCAGACTTATCCATCAGGTTAGGATTGTACATGTGTAGTCCTGGGTGGCAGCTTCTGTAACAGGGCTGATCATCTGTGGGCCAGAAGAAAAGGTTGAATCCAGCTCTTCTGTCCCTGCTCCTGCCATCTAGGCAGAAAATCAGTACTATTGAAGAAACTAACCAGAACTGCACATTCACAGCCCTAGTGTCAGACTTTGCAGTCTGAGGAAGTATGAAAAGAGCATATTTTTGTATCTGTAGCGTCTCTTGTTGGCTAGGGATGAAAAGTGTTTTTTAAGAGACCGGTAGGCAGTCTCATAGACCAGGAGCAGCTAACTTGAGGCCTGTAGGCTGGCCCATATCTGGCCCACCAAATAGGTTTTTTTGCAGCCCCCAAGACCTGTCCATACTTGTACTCCTTTTCTTTAAAAAAAAAAGTAAAATAGAGTGCTTGTTTTTTAAAAGTATTGACTTCTGCTTTGTGCCCCCACTGCAATACTGTGATTTCAAAAGGCTTTTCCTGCCCTCACTGTGAGCCTAATACACCCACACCCACAAACACCCCAAAAACCCCACATTACTAACCAATCTTGTGGGTCCATCAGCCTGGAAAAGGTTAACCCCCTCTGTTGTAGATTCATCAACTGCCTAACATACACACACAGAGACACTTTTTCAATCTTATGGTTTCTGGATCAAACACACTTTGTAAGGTTTTGTTGCACTTCAGGCAGCATCTGGAGAGCATCTGAACCAGCTTTCAGTAGATTATAGAAGTAATCAGTACTTCTTCATTAGATGTGTGCCAAAAAACATCACTGACACCTATAAAGTAGTGTCCATAGCATCATTAGTGATCCTCTTTGTCTTGCCAGGATTAGTTTTGTATATTGGCACAGTGAGATATGTGTAGCATGTTCCCTGTTTTTGCATGTGCTTTCATCCACCCTTTAAAAAAGAATAATGCAAAGCAACCTGTATTTCCAAGAAAAGAAATCCCCCACCATTTCAATAACATTTTATATTTTAAATTAATTTAGTCTTGAACATTTTTTGCTTGAGAACATTGTCTTTTAAAAAAACACAAAAAAACCTATAGGAGTGAAATTGACTACACTGGAACTTGCTTGCTGTCCAGTCTTGTGATTTAACTACTTCTTCGGGTTGGTTTGTTTTTGGTATGGGAATGAAGGAAACTGCTGCAGTTAATAAATATGATGAAATTGGTGAACTCACAGACATGCATCTTCCCTGCCTTTTGTTTGTTTTCAAGCTGATGCCATTATTATTATTATTATTATTATTATTATTATTATTATTATTATTATTCCACCCATCTGACTGGGTTGCCTCAGCCACTCTGGGTGGCTTCCAACAAAATATTAAAAACATAAGAAACCTTGAACATTAAAAACCTCCCTGTACAGTGCTGCCTTCAGATGTGTTCTAAAAGTCAGATACTTGTTTATTTCCCTGACATCTGATGGGACGGCGTTCCACAGGGAGGGCGCCACTACCGAGAAGGCCCTCTGTAACTTTAATTTCTTGTGGTGAGGGAACCAACAGAAGGCCATCGGAGCTGGATCTCAGTGTCCAGGCTGAACGCTGAGGGTGAAGAAGCTTCTTCAGGTATACAGGGCTTGAGGCCACTTAGGGCTTTAAAGGTTAGCACCAACACTTTGAATTGAGCTTGGAAATGTACTGGGAGCCATTGTAGATCATTTAGGACTGGTGTTATATGGTCCCAGCAGCTGCTCCCAATCACCAGTCTGTCAGCCGCATTCTGGATTAGTTGTAATGCTAAGGGAAAAGTTGCCTCTGTTATTCCACAGAAACTACAATTGGCCCACAGTTTAGTTACCCTGTGGCCTGAAATGAGTCCTTTGGGCTGCAATCGTAAACACACATAACGGGGAGGAAGCCTTACTGAGCACAGTAAAGCAGGGCTGGCCCAATACTTTTTGCTGCCTGAAGCAGAGAAGCAAATGGCACTTTCCCATCCCTAGTCAAGATGTATCATGGCCAAGACCAGCCAAATTATTTTTGTCACTTGAGGTGGAAAACCCCACAAGCACCTCTTGCCCTTCAATGACAGTAAAAAGATAAATTCAGTAAGTAATAGTTAGCTGCCAAAATAATAATAATTAGCCCTTAGTTTTGTCTTAATGGTGGGACTGGCCGTAATGGTGGGATTGTTTATCACCTTAGGCCTCACTTCATTCATGGTCTCAGGTGAAGTTTGCTTGCTAATGTAACAGATGTTGTGAGCTTGAATAATACAAGTTATTTTATAATTACTTGGGAATTAGTTACAAAGTGTGAGTGCATGGTGACAATTTTTAAAAATTTGGTTTATTTTAAATTTCTGTAGGGAAAGAGGCATGAGCACCTTCCTGTTTCGGCCTCATTGTGGAGAAGCTGGATCGATCACTCACCTGGTGTCAGCCTTTCTTACTGCAGACAACATTTCCCATGGATTACTGCTGAAGAAGGTACAGCCCTTTGCAATTCATCTAGTATAAAATATAACCATATAGGGTTAGAACGTTAGAATGTCAGCAAATATGAAAGATGTCATCTATAATTTTTTAAAACAATTGTCCACTGGGTGGCAGACTTGAGACAATACAATTCTAATATCCACAGTTTAGAAACCTTCACCAGAGCTTTCCAAACTGTGACATGGTAGTGTGTGCGTGAACACTCCCTGCACTCCTCCAGGCACTGGAAAGGGGTTAGTTTAACCTCGTTTTTCTAGCAAAACTGAATTACTGTGTCGCGAAATGATGCATGTCTAAAAAGTGTGTCACCAACATGAAAAGTTTGGAAACCTCTGCCTTAGATGTTGTTAGAAAAACAAAACTGTGTGCCCTTCTGTGAGAGCAGTTAAGTATGCCATTGTTGTTCTATTGTTGGGGGATATCTAGATGCCTTTTCCCAAAGGAAGAGCTGCTGTGAGGTTATCCCCAGCATTCATGCAGCAGTTCTGTTTCTCATTCTTTCTGAATCCACCTATGCTTTATTATGCCTGTTCTCACTGCCTTCTTGGAGCTCAGGTCATTTCTCAAAATACAGACTCTGTAACAAGGAAAATGTAGTTTTGGTTACATATACAAAATCACACTTTGGTCACTGAACGTGGGGCTGTCATTTGGTCAAAGATTTGAGGTTTTGCATTGCAGAATCCTGGCTTTTAAGGGGCTGGGTTGTTCTAAATTCACAGTTCATTTGTTACAAACAGAATGCATTTATATTTAACACTTCAGTTCATGGTAAATCATTGGTTTAATATCCCATGCATTTATTTATTTTTTTAATTGCTAATAAACTTTATTTAAACAGATAATTGTAAAGTACACAAAATAATAGTACAAAAGCAGCCGTCACAATACTAGGAAGAAAAGGAAGGGTTAAAATGTTCCCAAGTTTAATGATTGAAGTCAAGCGTTTTCCATTTCCTCTGACTGAATATCTCCTTTCCTGTTATCTTTCTGTACCAATGAATAATGGCTCTCTCTGTTATTTTTGTCCAGAGTCCAGTTCTCCAGTATCTTTTTTATCTTGCACAAATCCCCATTGCCATGTCCCCTCTTAGCAACAACAGCCTATTCCTGGAGTATTCAAAAAACCCACTCCGAGAATTTCTACACAAGGGACTCCATGTTTCTCTGTCTACAGATGACCCAATGCAGTTCCACTATACAAAAGTAAGTAATTTTGGAAGTTCACTGCATTTCAAAATGAATTAATATAAATCCCCCCCCCATCAACCCAAGAAGTAGCCCAGTCAAATGTATGTTTACGTGGAAGAAAGTCCTTCTGCATTCCATGAGCATAGGGTTACAGCCATGATATAATATTCAACTCCTACTCAGGGTAGAATCATGACCATTAATGAACCTAAGCTAGTCATGTTTACTAACTTCAGTGGGTCTACTCTTGAGTTGGACTGGCATTTAATATCATTCATAGTCGGTTCCAGAACAATCCTATGTTAGCTGTGTGTGTGAGAGAGAGAAATACTATCATTTCCTAAGGCCTGTTGGATTGCTGAAGCCAGGAGGACAGTTTTTCTTACTTTCCCCTCCTCTCAGTAGGAGGGAGTTAACTATGTCAGTCCCAGGACTTTGCATAGTTGAGGGTTCTTTTTGATGGGATGCCAAGGGAACAAGGGAGCTTAGAATCCTGCAGGTCCTCAACCACGCATTTCTAATGACTCCTCACCTGGCTCTTGTCTGGCTTTCCGTTTGATTCCTTACTTTGTGCTTAAATCCTAAATCTTGAATACATAAACATATATATTGTCTGTCTCCAGCCATACCTTCCTAAGAACTACAACTCAGTTGGCAATGATGTCTGCAGTTCTCAGCAATTAGCTCACCACTTGAGATGGTCCAATAACCATTGGACAGTTGTCTTAACTGAACTTATTTACAAGTATACAAGTGTGTTTACATAGCTAGTAAATAATTATGTTTTATGTTTGAAGGAAGCACTGATGGAGGAATATGCCATAGCAGCTCAAGTGTGGAAACTGAGCACTTGTGACTTGTGTGAATTAGCAAGGAACAGTGTACTACAAAGTGGTTTGTCGCATAAGGTAAATTCCGTGCGCTGCAGGAAGTTCTGTTTTGTATGTGCTGCTGTTTGTGTGACACGTCAAGTTAGAATCTGAGTGCAGCTGGAAGCCTGATCAGAATGGGGACTGCAGTCATGCTATATTAAACATGTGGATGCATATTTATCATCTGATAGGATAGTCTGAAAGTTGAAAGGGAAGCCAGTGGCTGAATATCCTGACTGGGTTATTGACAGAGGGAAAAATTGCGTGATTGACTGCCCAGAGTTAGAGAGTGAATGGAGGCCAAGGTATATAACAAAATGGTTACTACATGGTGGCCTTATGAAATGGCTCCCATGGAATTGTCTTAAATCCATTTTGTGTAGGAACGCATTACAAGGACCAGAGAAATTATTCTCTTACCTCCGTAAATCCCCCCTGTGCAGTGATATGGAATCATCCCAGATCCATGTGTTTAGGCACTATGCAACATGTACAAGGAAGCTGCTACTGGAAGCTATTCAAAGCAGCCTCCAGATGTCAGCCATTTTGAGTCAACAATCCCTCAGATTATGGCATTATAGCTGAAGTCTGTATTACTGCCATCTACCTTCTCATCGCCCTCAGCTGCTGTTTCTTTTTTGGCAGTTTTTTCCTCTGCCAGAATAAATGCTGCTGCTGAGATGACTCCCTCCATGGTGTGGGTGGTTAACATGTTGCCCTCCAGATGTTGCTGGACTTAAACTTCATCAGGTCAGCCAGCATGGCCAACACTTAGGTGTGATTAGAGTTGTAATCTAACAGCATCTAGGAGCAACCACTGGTCTCTGGTCTCTTTCTTGCTTTTGCTGGGTAGGAGAGACATCTATTGTCCCACCCAAGCCCTAATGGTTTTTTTTAAAAGGAAAAAAAAAGCATTTCCTTTAAAATTCAAAGCAACTTTAAGTCGATTATCATCTTTAAACGTTGTTTCATCCTTAGGAAAAACAGAAGTGCATAGGGATAAACTATTCCTGTGAAGGGCCTGAAGGAAATGACATTCGAAAGACTAATGTTGCACAGATTCGGATGGCTTACAGATATGAGAACCTATGCAACGAGCTGAGTTTCCTAGCTGATGCCATGAAGACAGAAGAGATTACTGCACTGTCAAAATAGCCACGGTATCGTGCAAAGGACAGAAGCCTGTGAACATAAAAGAGGACATGAGCAACTGCAGGGGGGAGAACTGCCTGGTGATCAGGAGTCTTACGTTGCGTCAGACTTGGCTGCCAAGTCCAGTTTCTGTAAGCATAGTTAGGGCTGCTGTACATACTCAGATGCAGGGTCTGAATCTTCTTTATGCTGCAATTAACGTTTTAAAGTGCACTCCAAATCTAGGCATAATATTTATAGTGTTTGCATCTGGGATACGTGAGTGTCTGCTTTGAGACAAGCAACATGCTGCAGCTTCTGGTAGCACACATGCACCTCTTTTGCCATGCTTAGCTAGCAGTAGGCAAGGATCTATGGCACTTTAATCTCTAGTTTGTGTACACTCTTTGATCTGTATTGCAATGAATGTAGGGAAGAAAAAGAATATGACCAAAGAGCTGCATGTTTTTCCTGGTTGCACATGATAGGAAAACCTATTCGCCACTTTTACTTTTGTCTACATTTTGTCTGTCTATACCCAACAAAAAAACCACAATAAATCGTAGGTGTGGCCATTGCTCTTGTAGTTTCATTAAATCTTTTAAATTGTCCTTTGGTGACTAGCAACATCAGTCATAAATGTTTATGCTGATTTACCATTATGTTTTCTTATGGTATACTGGCATAGGGTCTGAAACTTATAGAGCAGTCCTATGTATGTCTACTCAGAAGTCTTCTCTCCCTTGGCTGTCCAGCATTGTTCAAATCTGTCAGTCCCTAAAACGTAACCCCCACGTAAATTGCGGGCTTACTGTATTAAGAAATTAAGAGTATGTGCAGAAAAGTCTGCATTTAAAACTTCCCTTAAGGCTGCTATACACAGGGTCACATGGTGTGTACCAGTTGTGCTAACTAGGAAATTATATAAGATTTCTTAGTTTTGATTAAAGGTTTATGGTTGTTTTACATTCTAGTGAAACAGAATGGCTGCTATGGTACTAAAACAGTGTCACAGCACCTTGTTGCACTGAGGAAGCTATTTTCATACCCGTCATAAGGCTTGGGTGGAAATGTATGTGATTACTTTAAACAAAGAACTACTAAATATTTTAAAGTATTAGGTTTCGTTCTCCAACGTAAAACACTATCTTGAGCATCTTCTCACAAATCCATGGAGTAGGTTAAGTATAGGGAGAGCTTGTTCCCCCTCCCTCACCTGTTATCTTTAGACTGACATGCCTACTCTGTGCACTAGGTAACTTAAGCAGAAATCCTAAACATGAGTCCTACTGAGCTTAAGCATTTATTCTTGAGTAAGCGGGCCTAAGAATTTGTGGAAAGTTCACACTTTTGAATTATTTTTATGGTTATGGAATGTCCTACCCTTGAACAAGCATTTTGAACAACCAAGGACAAGCATGTTCTTGAAAGATCTTCATTATAGCTAGTATACAGTATTAAGCAGATGTTTATGAATTGTTTCCCAGCTGGAACCTCTGTATTCTAGAAGGCTAAGATAAACAGGGTCTCAGAACCCTTCCATTGCTAGATTTAATTTTCCAGAAGAGCCAAAATGAAGATTATATTTACTTGTAATCCATAAAAATGGTGGTGAAAGAATGTGACAAATACTACCCTAATTTAATTTTATCCCTGAGGACCTACAGTAACACTTTGGAACTAAAGGAAGCAATCTATCACACCCATAGCCACTTTTGCTGACTTTTTATTTACCACAGCACCTATGTTCCAGTGTAAACCCCTGCATTCAGGGACCTGATGCCTAAGAAGACAACTAATTTATTGAAATAAACACAACAGTTTTCTCTATAAGAAACGGTTCTCTTCTGAGGTCTGGTGGCAGGATTTTCAAGTATTGCACAAAGCTGAAGGAGACGGAAGTGTTTATTGCACAATATTCACAACAATATAATACACTGGAAAGTTTAATAGCTATTAACACTCTTTATCAAACCCTTAAGAAATATTCACATTAATGCAAAACAGGGAAGTAATGCATTTTTTTCTTGAGCTACACATAATTCAACTTTTGCTGAAAATTCACTCTTTAAAAAAGTCATAGTTCTAAAACTATTCAACATTATTAAATTGACAAATCAAGTTTTCTTCCAATATTGAATTATATTACAGTTTTAAACATAAATGGTGTTTTTGGTGGTAACACATACTGGGTGAAATCCAATGTACAGCAAGGATTTCTTGCTTGCATAATGGACCATTTCCCCCTGTGAGTGCCCTAAATCTGTATGACTGGTTCTCCCAACTGTGCAGCAGATTTGAGGGCACAAGGGGCAGTGGGGTCCCACTGCACAAGCAGAAACCCTTGCACTATTGGGATTACTGCTCATCTGTAAGCTCAAGCAGCTTTGTAATTTTGCCATGTGCAGGGTGTCTGTCAAGAGCACATGGGAAAGCTGCATCTTTCTCCATGGGCTTCGGAGTAAACTCTCATAGCCTTAGAGAGCTGCCAGTCCTTTTAATACTCAGAGACAGGGACAAAACTACAGTGACATGGAGGCAGAAGAGAGGAACAGTAGTGGCACAGAGGAGTAAAGTGGCCTACATTTTAACAAGATACATTTTACAGTACTTCCACCACTGTGTATACTTATTAATTTAAAATGCTATACATATCACACAGTTTACACCTATTTACAAGCTTCAATATTAGTGTTAGAATCAAAAGTACCCCTGCATCTTTACATTATAGACTACATACTCATAGCCTTGTTAGCATTTCAAAACAAGCCAGTTTGTTTTTGTAAGTTTAATCATTAACACACCTCCACTTCTACCATGCTTTCTCTTCCCACCTTGTTTGAACAATCCATTATATGGCTTATGTGGTAGAAATTTAGATATGTTTTGCTACACACACAGCAAGTCACAACAAACCTTTATTTCTGCCTTACTGCTCATGGGAGGGGGCAGGCAAGTTCACAATTAAAACATCAACTTATTGTGACATGCAAATCGGGCCAATTTCAAGCTGCTTGAGTCTGGTATGCAAGGCTTTATCTAGGACTCAATGAACTCTATTCAAATTAGTCCTACTTCAAGTACACTCCCTGAATATAATGAACCTAAGTTAGCTATGTCCATTAACTTCACTGCATCTACTCTGAGTAGGACTAGCATTGAATATTACCCTAACGTTTAAAAAAATCAAAGTATAAGTCATATTAACAACAGATAAGATAATCTTCACTAAAGAAGGAAGACTTAAGAGCTTACTAGGTTTAAAACGCTTGCTGTTAAAACATTAGGCACTTCTGCCAATTCCTAATACTTTGGACAAGGGTGGGGAAAATTAACATGATCACTTTTACAATCAACAAAAAAATCCCCAAACCCTTCAATGCTCACTATGATTTTAAATCCATTGAAGTTCATCAATTAGCAGTGAGAACCATTTCCAAGAAAATTATATCAGGATTACAACCTAACACTGGAGTTCAAAGTCAAAGATGTCACTGAATTCAGTAGTCTAATTTGCTGTCTAATTTCTGATTTTGGCAAGTCATTATAGATGGGGGAAACAACTTGAGCCATATTGTAATTGTCTAGATTGAACTTGATGGCTTCAAACAAGCCAGAAATATCTGTCATCTTCTGTAATGCAAAGTTCAGATATATTCTACAAGTCTTTAACCAGTATTTTAAACCTGCAAGTAACTTGAAGTATCTGCAAAACTTTAGCATAATCTCAAACAGCAGTGTTACAATTCACACATTTCCAGCAATCCCAGATGTGCAGCAGGTAAGGGTAGAGCGTGGCCAAAAGGGTATTTGCAGACATTGCCAATCATGCTGCCTGCAAAACCCCTTTCAAAGTGCAGGGCAAGACAGCATTTGACAGTGGCTTCTGTGAACATTTTCAGAAGCTCAACTCCAAGTCTTATCTTGCCCTGTTCTTTGAAGGAGGCTTCTGTAGACCCCTATGGGCAAAAATGTCACTAGACATCGTGACATTAGTCAACTGACAGGTGTGCATCTCTAGCCACTGGCCACCTGCCAAACTCCTGCACAAGGTGGGGGCATTAACAACCTGGACCACAAGGCTAGAAAGGTTCCCCATCCCTCCTCTAAGTTGTCATTTTCCATAATGCCTCCATACAGAGTTCCTCCAGGATGCTGTTAGAAATGTAAAATGGTTGCTTGCAGCCATCTGCCACTAACAAAGTAATCTGAGGGCCCAAAAGAAGATAATCTGCTGAGTGCCACCCTTAAACCTGGATCCAGTCCTGGTACCAATACTCCTGAGAACAAGTAGTACAGGCTTCATGGTTACAGATTCCATAAGACATTAAAGCAAAGCAATTGTGGTCAAAGAACACATTCCTTCTTGTTACAGTAAAGCATATTGCACCTGTAGAAAGGAGTCTAGCACCATCTATTTACCTCAGATCACCATCTTTTTTTTTTTTTACGGTTATAATGGTGATTTAACAATGGAAGTCTAGAAAAGCTTGAAAGCCAGATGCTACGTTGCGTGATCAGAAACTTTGGGTCGTCTGTGATCAGCAAAGGTATGAACACATTTATTCCTGAATGCAAGCAGCTCTGACTTGGTGAACCTGGGAAGTTTTTTGAAGTTATTTGATGTTGACTAGACAACTCATTCTCCCTGAACAAGAATGCAAAAGCCATTTTATCAAAATTGTGTGCCATCAGAAAATTTTGACTCAAAACAGCATGCTACAATTAGTGGTGATTTAAGGAAGCATTTGTCAATACTAAGCAAGCCACAAGGGGCCAGTAGATGTTACTGAAATGTAAATGTGGGACAAATTCCTATTCATGTAAGCAGGCAGGCATGAGCCATACACACATACTTGCATAAAGAAGGATTGCTTCTGAGTGTTAGAACAACAGGCCCTCAGCAACTTCCCACATTCTTCTGGACCATCTATATTGAAATTCAGTTTCAACAAATGATCACAGAAGAGCTTATACTAGAACTCAAATATTAGCTATTCCAGTGTCTCATAGAAAGTAGGAAAACTCTTAACATATCTTTCTGCAGGTGCTACGTGCAGAGAAATTATTGATGAGCATTTAAAAGTATAAACGTGTACAACTGGCTCATAGACAAATGGTCACTTTTAAAGACCTACGACTTTTATAGAAAGCAATACAATGAGGAAATGAAACAATAAATGAAATCTTTTAAGATTTCAAGGCAATGGGCTTTGTTCCTGTCAGGGTCTGTGAGGCTGGCCTGCCTCATCTACCATGTTGAGTATGTAGGTAGCAATATCTTCTTCTGTAGGTGCATCTGATACCACCCAAGAATCATTGGCTGCAGTCACCTGCAGACGACATATAGGGCAATTCCTGTGGTGACCACTCCTGTGTAACAAGCCAGAAGAAAAAAGTCAGTATCACACAGTTTAAGAAGTATTAATAATACCCATTGCTACCTTTGCTTATAAGTTAGAATGGAACATTTCAGGCATGACTAGAGAAGATTTACTGCAGCATGTTAGAACTACCATAGAAGAGAAATATCCAAACAATCCTCAATACATGATTAGCATGCCTTTTCTTGAAATCCACCAAGGAACAGTACCCCTATAACTGATTATATTCTGTTGCTTTTATCATTGGGAATTTCCCCAAATAGGATCTTCTCCAATTATTAATCCAAAGCCAACCTTTCTGTAATTTAAAACCATTACTTCTTCTATAATCAGTGCTTAGGGTACACAAAGTCAATCTATACACCCTTAACTTCCTTTTTTCCTGTCCCCCCCTCCCTTTTCCTCTTATGACCTCCCTTTGAAATCTTTCAATTCAAAGGGCAGCATTGTGGATTCCTCCCAATTTGTGAACATCCTGAAGCTGTTGTGTCAAAACTGAACAATGTTCTTGCAGGAGGTATTTAGCAGTGTCAAGTAGACTGGTAACATCTCCTTCCAGAGTGAAATAAAAAAAATCCCTGGTAAAACAACAGAGTGCTGTGGTATGAAAGAATAATGCTGTTTAATGTTCATATTGGAAATCACTAATGCCCAAATGTTAACAGAGTTCCGTGAATGTTTTTATTAAAATTTTATTCCAATGGGGCCCTCTAGAGATTCCTGAGATTCCATTCAGTTTTCAAATGGAACTGGCAGCCCTGTTTATCTTCGGAATCTAGACAGACTAGAACATGAGACATTAGTTATTTAAAAAAGTCACAAGATTTTAGGTTTTAAATCCTGAAACCAGATTACATAAACCATTTTGTCTAGTTGACTATTTGCTCAAGCCTAGTTTGGAATAGAGTCAAGCTGCATCTGCTTTGCAACACAGGTGGCTACTACCTTAAGTGCAGAAGCTATCTTCCCTGCTGCAATTCTATTAAAGACATATCATTTTTTGGATACTTAGAAGCTGTTTCCTACACAAAGCATCATTAGTTAAAGGTATATAGGTATAATGTGCTGTAATAATTTCAAAGGGTTGTATTCAATCTTAGTCATACTCAAAAGTATGAAAGGAATGGACTTGACTAACTTAATTTCAATGGGTCTATTCTGAGTAGAGTTTATACAGATACAAACCACAGTTCAAAATACCTTCAAGCCTTCATTTTTAAGGTTCTGAAGTAACTCCATACTCAAAACAGAGCAAAAGCTCCAGTTTGAAACAGTTTCTCCATTATCTGAACACTGTCAACATTGAGAGTCAAAACTGTGCAAAAGCACAAACTGACAATGCACACATTTCTGCTCTGCCCTTCCCCCATGCACTGGTCTGATTGTGGGGGCAGAGCTCCATCGTGTAATTAGGACTCACGCTGGCTTCAGCTAGTGCAACTGTTTAGTTGAATTCAGTCCTTTGTTTTAAATATATATATGCAGACGGATGCTGACATGAACAGCAATTTGATTTGACATTAGCAACTTGCCAGGTATTTGTCCTGAAGGGTTTATCTTTTAAGAGATTAAACAGGGAATGCCCAACAAAGGAACACATTTTCTTGCCAAAATCCAGTTCGCTTGTTGCTCCCACATAACACATCCCTTACCTCATGCTATCTACCAAAATCAATGGTTTCTATTCTTGTTGTTACAAGACAAAGCTAGTGATGTGTTATTTCAGTGCCTTTCAGCAAATTTATTCTAGGGAAAGTGGTCAAATTTTACAGGACTGCTTCACAGAATAATGCAATCAGAGCCTGTGTCACAAACTTACCATTTATCAATGCATTTCTGACAAAAGCTGTGAGCACATGGCAAGATCAGATCAGCTCGTCCGTCCATGCAGATGCAACATTCTTCCTCATCAGTCAGCTGTTTCACCCTACAATACAGATAAAACTATTATTCCCAATCATAGCAATTAGAAGTGGGATAAATTTATATTTTGGCATTGCTCAGCATGTTTCTTCTGTATAAACCCTTATTTTTGTTGTGCATGTTTGTATTTCATAATATGGTGTCCAGCTCATGGGTGGCTATGCCACGTAATATCTACTGCATTACATTTAGGTTTTCTAGCCTATCTCAACTGGTCTGAACCAGCAATCTCCTGTTGCATACAAAACAGCTGCTCTCTATAAACAAATCCAATATAAAACCAATACATATAAAGCCACTAGCTTCCGGAGCACAATTATAGAGAAAAGAACTTTCTCAAAGGGAGGTATATCTCACGCTCCTCTTTAATGGCCTTCCATAAACTATCCAAACCAATCTTTGTAAACGCAGCTTTTGGCTTCTAGATAGTTGTTTCACTGAAATAGTTTTATGTTTCTGCTTGTTTGGAATAATCTTTATTGCTGGTACATTGTTATTGCTTTTCTACAGTTGTTTTTAGTTTTAATGTTTTTATAACTGATGTTATATGGTTTTGTTTTATGGTTATATGGTTTGATTTTGCAGTTAGTCGCGTTGAGCAAGGTACCAATGTTTTAAATAAATAATAAATCAGCATAATATATGCTGAGGGTTAAAAATCAGAGCATATCGCCCAGAAAGGGTGGATTCAATGCTTTTCCACATTTGTAAGTGGGCTCAATTCATGTGGGTAGCCACCTTTGATCTTTGTGCATTTCTGCATATATACATGCATAGCTATTGGTTCTACTTCATCTGAACACAGGAAAATGTGTTCTGTCTGGTTCCAGCAGCTTCCATGCAGAGCACTATCAGGCCTGTCTTTCTGGATAGGGGACAAAATGTTTGCAAGATGCAAGTTGGCCAAAGCACTCCCATTAAACAGTATTAGCACTAGTAGTTATATGCATCATTTAAATGCAGAGACAGATAAAATCATAATTCTCCCCACTAAGAATAAAGAGAATGTCTAGACAACGGTCAATGCTGGGGTTTGCTTCACTACTGGTATAGTTTTATTGCTGCAGCTCTGAACACAAAATAAAGCTAACGTGTGCATGAAAACACAGGACAAACAGCATTATTATAGCATGCACACAAGATATTATGATATTCCTCTGCCCAGAAGAAAACATTTTCCTACAGCAGTCAAGTTCTTGGCACCCTATTTTTGTTGCATGAGATCAAGAAATTCATTTTACGTCCTTGAATCTATTCCCACTTTTTGTGTTCTCTGTATTTATTTTTCTATGATCACATGTCAACTGCTGTTTTCCATTTGAATATTTGATCTAAATATCAGGTATTTTTCATCCTCCAAGATATGTCTGCACACGAAACTCACAGCCACTAAAGTAAATCACTGCTGCAGAAATGTACACCCAGGGTTAGAATCAATACTATATTTTCATATTTTCCATTGTTGAGGAATTTTATTTATGTAGCAGTTCTCTTCTCAAAACAAGAATCCCTCTATATTGCTCCTAATTAAAAAGATGTTTTATTTACATTTGCCATAAACACCACTAGGCATTAAAACTACCTTAAACAGCTAGCCATCCCTCAGGACTAGCAAACACTCATCACTTTGAATATCTAAAACAAAATAGGCACAGATTCCAGTAACTTGCTGTCCACTCATTAGAAAACAGGCTACCATTTATGAACTAGTTCCCCAAGTCTTCTGGGTTTAAGTTGAAGACCTACCTAAGAAGCAACTTTCACATGCCAAAAAACATAAGCAGCCACAAAGAACAGTTCTGACTGTTGTCAGATTTAAACAATTTTTCTTCAAGTTAGATTAAGAATGCAATGCGCAGCTCTATCCTTGCTACTACTAAAAGTTAAGGTGTAATCCTAGGGCACCCTGGAGAATGTAAGATGATGTGGCCTTCCCTCTCCACAAAGCTCAAGGATTAGTTCCTTGTTCTATACTGGTGGACAACTATGGCATTCAAAGAGACTGCTTTATTCTGAACACCATACAATGAACAAAAGAAACCACCCATATCACATCAAACAAACAAACAAACAAACATAAGAGTTGAAGCAAGAGGAAGTAACAGAATACACGTCTCAAGGAATATGGATTGAAGAATGATTCCTAGGAACATAGAAAGCTGCCTTATCCTGACTCAGACCATTAGTTCATGACAGTGGTTCTCAAGAATTTCAGGAAGGGGTCCTCCCTGGGTTCTGGCTGGAGATGCTGGGGATTGAGCCTGTGACTTGTTGCATTCAAGGCAAGCCCTCTAACACCAAGATACAACCCATCCCCTTTCCAGAATATTTCAGTAAACCTAAGATTCATATGGGCCTATCACTATATGACACTGTTCACTGAAACCAGACCAGGGGTAGCCAGAATAGTGTCCACCACAGCATGCCAGTCCCAGTTAGCATGGACAACAGTCAGGGATGATGGGAGCTGAAGTTCAATAAGATCAGGAGGGTGCCACATTGGCCACCCCTATGTATAAAATAGGGAGGGGGGAAGTGTTTCAAAAAATAGAGTCATGGAGATAGCCAGATGTTGGAAAACCAGTGATAGGCTGAACATTGATTCTTGGTAGAACAGAGTATGGTCAATAGCACTGGCTGAGAAACTAACATGCCAGGTGAGAGCGGCAAAGGGCAAGCACAATCCATATTCCTTTTATAACATATGGCAAATGTTTATTGAATACATAAATTTGTCCAGACTGTGGCAGGAATCCACTCAGCACTCATGGGAAAATGTGGTGTGATCTCTCAGAGTAATCAAATGAAACTTTAACACATAGCATAATAAAAGTATGTCATTTTATAAGGACAGGTTACTTATTGTTTACTGCTGTAACAATTGTTTCATCAAAATTTATCTTCTGTAACATGAAAATAAATAAAAAAACAGTATTATAGGGTTTTTTTTAAAAAAATAGAGTTTTCCCATGTTCCTACTGTTGGCCACTGATTCAATGACAGGGAGTTATTGAGGCCATAGGTGGCCTAGTGCTTCCATTTTATTCAAGCCATTACATTTTGTTTCCAGACAAACACCTTAGATCATCGTAAGTCTGCAACCCAGTTTAAAGCACTGTTTCATACATACTTGAAAAGGAAAAGATTCTGTAATGCTATGTGAAGTAAAAAGTAATTCTGCTCTTTATAGGTAAGAAGCATAGACACACTTAGGGTTCCACTGCTGCCATCGTATTTGTAGTTGTACTCGTCTTTAACAGGAAATATAAGAACATTATGCAACCTGTTCAAGGTAGCATGTGTGCATTTGTTCAAGAGTTCACCTTCAGTAAAAGTGGAAACAGATCATATCCGGAGAAAGACTATGCTTCAAGCAATGTTTCAAAAAGGATAACCAGTTTACATGGCAAATAGATTTGCTTCTGTTGCAAAACAGATGATTTTCATTATACAAGCTCTTTGCAGGAAGAACATGTCTCTATCTCAAGATTATATACAAAATTTGAAACAGGCTCCCAAGTGCTCATTCAATGCAGTACCAACCTACCAATGTATTATTTGCATACAGCTCAAAACAGAAGTTTGTAACTGTAATAGTTAATTAGATGTACTGTCATCCAAGTTGAGATGAAAGACTTACTAGCATAATCATTAAACTTTTATTCTATGCAAATTATTCATATATATATATATATATATATATGAATGAGAGAGAGAGTTTGAATATGTATACATAATGAGCTGAAGAGATTTGTGTGCTCAACTTCAAACATAAATGGATCTCTTAGAATACTGAGATACCTTCCCATCAAAATGCTGGCCTGACAAGATGCAACAGATGACAGATCCTCGGCAGCTCCTTCTGAGGCAATGTTCTGCGAAAGAACACTTGCTGCTTGACTCGTGACATCTTTATAAAGCTGCATGAACTGATATAAGTTCATGATTCTTGACGCTTCGACAACACCACTTGTCTTGTTTATCTAAACATACAGAAAGCAGTCTTACCATTTTTGCTTCAACACCTCACTATCTATGCTCAGCATTCTTTGTTTATAAACGTACACACTCCAACTAGGACATAAACAGAGAGTTCAAAGATGGTACAAAGATCAGAGATTTCTCACACTGTGGGTGGCTTATGAATGCTCACAATGACCCTGTCATTTGAAAGGCCATCCATATAGTTTCCCTTTTAGTGACTTGGGTGAATGACTGTAAAGGTTGCATTAGACAACACAACACTGAGACTTTAAAAGTAGTTACATATGGGACCAAAGTCCAACCAAAATATATTGAGTTCTCAATATATTTTGAGATGAATCAGAGAACTAACAACTTTCACATACTTACAGAGATGTGACTTCCGGGGGTGGGGTGGGGAGAATCTGGATACCTTTTTTCTTAACCCTCCCCGCTCCACCACCGTAGGTTTTTTGTTTTTGAAATGTTTTATTTAGGGGCTGGCGAGACCTGGGGCCACTGCCCCTCTGGCCCTCCCCACATGACACCACTGCCACTGCCTCTTCCTCCTTCCCTCTCAGCTCAGGATTTTGCTGCCTTTTGAGATAGTAAGATTCACACTGTTCATACTGGTTTTGCTGTTTCTGTTCCTTTCCTATGGTGGTTTTATGGGCTCCTACCCCCTTCCTTAGTCTTTCAACTGTTTCCTCTTCTGTAGAGGAGCTGTCCAGTGTGCTGGACTCTTCCAATCCTGCTACTTGTCCTCTTGATCTGGTTCCATCTTGTCTTCTGACTACTTTGTCTCTTTCTTCTGGCTCATTCACTCTAATATACAAACATGCTACAGCTTCTCCTATTCTTAAAAAAAAAAAAATCTACTGATTCTTCTCTTTCTAGTTATTGTCCCATCTCTTTGCTGCCTTTTGCTTCTAAACTCTTGGAGTGTGTTGTCTATTCTTTCTGTCTGGGTTTTCTTTATTTTAGTTTGGTCCTTGATTTTATTCTCTACTCTACTGAGATGACTTATGAAGCATACTAATGACATTCTTGTTGCCAAATCAAAGGGTTTACGTTCCATCTTTATTCTTCTTGATTTTTTTGTGGCCTTTGACATGATTGATTGTACTCTTTTACTGGGTTCCCTTAATGACCTTGGATTTTGTGATGTTGCTCTACTGATTTTATTGTATTGTTTATATTGTTTTAGATCGTATGAGCCCCACCCCCAGTAAAATTTCCTATCTTAAATGCATTCAGAGCCATGTACATAGATGGTGTTATATAAGCAAATGTTAATAATAATAATAATAATAATAATAAAAAAGTTCAGGTATTTGGCCAAGGAATGTAATAAGGGATTCTGCCAAGCATATCCCTCCCGCAAACAAGGCCTTTGCACAATGCAGCCTCTGATGCCTATTGCTTCTTATCTACTTAAGATTTCTCCATCTTATGCAGCATGTGAAAGAAACTGATCTGTTTGGAAACACTCACATCAAATCAAGAAATACATTTACATGTGAAAGGGTAGAAACTTGTAGCAGCTATGGCAAACTTTCAGTTTTTAGAAATCCATGATAAATAGGATGACAAATATGAAGAAACAGAAACTGACAGGGAAGTCTTAGAAAAAGAGACAGATTAAATTTCATGTACTGTTCATTTGAATTTTGTTCCCCCTCACCTCTTTTTATGTTTGCCTGACACTACTGAGGACTGGAGAAGACATAATAATTTTCTGAATATGTAATAATTTGTTTTACTATAATGATGGTTTCTGGGTTTGTTTGTTTTTTTGCCACCTCCTCCTAAGCTGGCAGAACCAAAGAGATACTAGATTCCTTGCAGTTCAGCAGTTTGTAACTCCATTTGTAACAAAAACTTAAAAAATAAATTCAATTTGCAATTATTGTCTGAATAAACAGTGCTTTTAATATACCCAGCATTCTATGGAAACCAAGTTATACACGACGCGTTTTATGTTCCTAAAGTAACAAAGTAACTTTTGATATGTAAAGAGCACTTTAAAAAACAAGTATTGAAAAAGAAATAAATTCAATTTTCCAAAAATATCTGTTCCACCCGCACCAAAGATATAGGAGAAATGCCACCCCCACCCCCCCGCATCAACATTTACAGAAATTTTACCATTCTACAAACTTACCTTAGTACACACTACTCGAACAGCTACCTTCCAGAGAGCAGTGGAGTCTGAACCTGGCTGTACTTCAAATAACAGGTGCTTGTCCTGGCCAGAACCCAACTTGGCAGTTCTGAAATTATTTAACATCCATTTATTTCACAGTATGAAATAAATTTGTAAAGCACAATTCAATCTAGATTAGAAATGAGAACAGCCACTATTCTACGCTTTAATCTAGAGATCCAATTCTAGTACATACACAAGAAACAGACATCCTTGAGGATGTACAACTACCATCTATATTTTAATACACAATAAAATGACGATGTAGCTTTCATAAATCTTCCTCAGCTTGGGATTCCTAAGATAACACATTACCTATGTCTCCTATCTCTCATCCTCATCTGTGCCCCTACAGAGGGCATATATTTTAATGCAATTAAAGAATATGAATATATGGAGCTACCTTACAGATTATTGGTCCATCTAACCCAGTACTGTAAACTGTGATGGCAGCTGCATATATAGTACCTTGCCAAAGAAATTAGTTCTTCTTCCCCCTACACATATGCTGGCTAAAATACTTTATGAACATACACTTCATAAGGTGGGTTGTAGCCAACACTAACTTATACCACTACATTATTGTTAGATACCACAATGTTTTCCCTCTCTGCAACATACTAAAATGGCTATCCATGTGGAATTTTATAAACATGCACATTTCAACGTTAATGTAACTGCTAGACTATATTTTACTCTACAATCAAAGAGACAGAACTATCTAGCACTGAATAGAACATCTGATGTATATCTTTCATTAGGTTTCCCACCACCACCAGAAACAGCTAACACATTCATTTTGGAATACAGGCAACTTCCCATTTGTGCAGGGGTTGCATTTTGGGTCATTGCACATGTCGGTCATTCCACAGCCAAAAATGGCACATGTGTGGGTGGTCAGGCATGTTCCAAATATGAGCAAACAAGGAGTTGCCTGTAGTGTTAAGGAGGATGTTCTTTCAAATACTGAGTCATCTTAAATGCAAAAGAATAAACTGAAAAAGCCTTACGTGTCATTCATTTCAGCTACCCTCCCCAAAAATTCTTCATATGTCAAGAAACCACTTTCTCGAACCAGGGATACATGTTTGACTACTTTTTCTGGCAGCTTATTAATAGCAGAGTGTGTCTGGCTTGAGAGCTGCTGGCCCATGATGATGTTCTTTAGCTCAGCATCCAAGAAGAAAGGCAGATCCACTTATCTGGAGAGTTTCTGATAAACAAATTTAAAAACGTTGTACTGTATTAGTATGAAATAATCAACACTGGATGAAATACTCAAGATTGGGCTTTTCTTTTACTTTTAATAAATTGCTAACAGCTATGCACCAAGATCTGTACAGATACCAAGACCAAAATTGCACAACCACAAGCACTATTGTAACAAGAAGGCAAATTTACTTAGTCCCCTGTGAATATACTTACTATGTGAACAGAAACTGTAATACACAAAATGCAATTACAGTCAACCACAATGCATCTGCTATATTAAAACCTTGTAGACCAAAATGCAGCACCTGCTCATGAATGGCTTGGCTATTCATGTTAAGCCATCCAGAAAATAACAGGGTACAGCAAGGTTTAATAAACTGTTAATCGGAAGAGCATCTAAAAAGTTGAACATGGAACACACTTCCTAAATTATACATGTGGTTTAGAAACTACTACAATTTAAGCTGCAATTTGCCATGTTAGTTTTAAATATATGTATTTTAAATAAGGACTTACTAACATGTACTTTAAGGACTGAGAAATAGTAGTTTAGCTTACAAATTCTTTTAATCACTGCCAAATAGTAAATAGACCAAATGCTTTAATTTCCTAAAACAGATACGCAGGGATACAACAGACTCCTAGGAATACAAGGCAAAATCATAATGAGAATGCCAGATGTAAGAACTGCAAGACCACGGCACACTCTGTAAAAGTCTTATTTACTTTGCAGTTCATTTTTGCAAACTTCTAGAAGTTATATATAGAATAACTGAGATTCATGAGCAACCAAATATCACATGCTCATAATAAATCCAAGGCAAAACTTTTTTTTACCTAACAAAAGTAAAAGGATATTACATCCTATGTACCTATTTTTTACACAAAAACAAACAAGCAGAAAGAAGCTCCTTAAAACAAATGTTTCAACCATTCGCTAACCTGTAATTCTAGAAAAAGGCAATCCTCTCCTCACTATTTCACCACAGTGAGCATGTAAAGAAAAGCATGTTTGATATAACTATTATCAAACTGATCTTTTGTTAAAAACAAGTAATTACAACACTCTTTTGGGTGGCTGAACAGTTATACCAACCCCAGCCTCCTCCTACGTTGACATCACAGGAGAATCCAGCACTTCAAAATAATATGGGACACAAGTGTTTTTGTAAACCGCTTTGAGGTTGTTTGTGTGTCTGTGCGCTTTTTTTTTTTTTTTTTACACAACAAAGCGGTATACATATATATTTGACGAAACAGATAAACAAGTGGCTCAAAGTCCTTTCGAGGTTGGAACGTGCTTGGGTTTTCTGACCCTCGCTTTAGCACAAGAGGTACCGCGAACGGGTATCTGTTGTTGTCAGCCACTTAGGCCCCACAGAGCAGGGCAACAGCTTTACTTTCCAAACTCGGTTTTGAAACAGAGCGTGCTCGTGAGAAAGAGGAGGAGAATCGGAAGACCCGGCCCCAAATCAACAAGAAACCGCAGAGAGCGGCAGGGCAGCCGGACCCCTTGGGGGGCTGGCACCTGCCAAGCTGCGCTCTGGGCTCAGGAGCGAAAGGCAGCCCCGCCGCGCCCCCTTCTCTCCGAGGTCCCAGAGCTCACGGGGCCGCGCCCAGCAGCGCCACACCCACCCGGAGCCCCTCGAGGAGAACCGCCGCCACGACGCCGTCTCTCCTCCCTCCCCGCTCGCGGCCCGAGGCCCCCAAACGCTGCCGGAGGGAAGCGGAGACGGGCGCTCCCGGGCCTCCCAACGCCCGAGGGCGGGGTTTCCTCAGTTCCCGAGCCCGCGCAACGAGGCTTCTGGGCAGGGGCGGCGGGTGGGAAGGGCGGCTCGGGGCGCTGTATCCGCAGCCAAGAAACGGAGGGAGCTCGAGCCTCACCCGCAGCGCCTCGGCATCCTGCTCCTGGTCGCGGGCACCGCCTCCCTCCGGGCGCAGAGGAGGCCTCGCTCCTCTTCTTCTTCGCGGTTACAGCTAGGCGAGCGACGCGAAAGCTCGACATATGGGCCAAACCGGCTCCCGTCGCGTTCGGCTTACGTATCCTCGCGCTCCCCTCGCCCGCTCCCCCGCGCGCCCTCTGCCTGCCGTTGGTTTTTCTGGTTGCTAAGAGACGGACAGAAGCGGCCCTCGTGAGAATTCCTGTTGGGATTCTCTTCCTGGGCGTGTTAATATCCCCTCCCGACTCTGGTTATAAAAGGGTTAACACGCTCCCCTTCTTCTCTCCAGTTCCAGTGAGGCAGTTTGCACTTTGTCACCCAACTCTTACAGTTTTGCGATTCTATATCGCCTTTTTGCCAAAGCATGCAAAGCGGGCTACAGTTTTACAGTCCCGCTTGGTTATAATTCTCCCACCCACTCACCAGCCGATAAGAATAAAACTTATGCAGCCCTCTCCCCCAGCCCTTATTCGTCCTTCTCACAAGGAATAATAATTTCCACCGGAGAGCTGTAGTGGCCACACTGCCAACAATTAATGTGCTTGAAATAATACTTAAGTAAATAACAACAACAACAATAATACACAAACCCTTTCCATGGATGTAGCCAGGATTTATTTTAGGGGGCACAGGCTTTATGTAAGGAGGGGGGCAGAACTGAGTTACCTGCAACGCAATTGGACAATTAAGTATTTTTATTTATTTATTTGATTTAGGGGGGCAGCTGCAGGCTACACCCATGGCCCTTTCTAAATCCATGGCAAAAAAGCTGGGTGAGTCTTGTTTGCTTGTAGAGGATGAGAAACAGGATCAAAGGCTGAAATTTTATACTGTGCTTAGTGGGATGGGGAATAAGTCCCAATCAACAGGGCAGACCTCTGCAGAAATGTATAGGATTGCATGGCAAATAATTTATAACATGGATATCAGATTCGAAAATGCACTTAAAATTCGCTCGTTGAAAACCTAATTTTCTCCCATTGTTGGGACAAGAGCTATGTTGGAACTGACTGCCTACCTGCATACCACAGAATCTTTCCTTTTCTCAAAATTTGGCATTTTGCTACTGCAACCACTCTTGGGAACGAGTCTGTGTTCCCATCATGTCCACCAGGATCCTCAGTAATTTTCAAGTGTTCCATGGAGAAAAGTTTGGGAACCACTACTAAAAAGGACTAAACAGAATTTTTTTAAAAATAACATGCTGGATCAATTACATTAGTAGTTTTAAAATTTCCTACCTTCATGAACCCTTTCCACATGGACTTGTTTGCTGCAAACCCCCTACATGTTAAGAACTGGGGGGCATTCTAAGTGCACATTCAGCTCATGCAAGGCTGGGCCTTACCACATGCAATTTGGACTGGTAGATTACTCCCTGCGGCTGCATGAGACAGACATTCAGTGGTGATGGACAATCCACAGTACAAAAAATCCTGATAAACAAGGAATCCCTGGCAACACACTGAGAAAATCAATAATGAGCATGGGTAATAGTATCTTGAAGAACTGATTGTGGCCATTGGTGTACTAAATGGTCTGTTAAAGTTATATTCAAGAAAACTATTTACAACAAAACCTGGTTTAATATTTTCGTATCTTGCATATTTCCTGCAGGAAGTACATAGTCAAGTCTCCCCCTTTCCATAAAGGTCAACAAACATCTGGAGATCAAGTGTGGGAATCCTACATATGTTATTGAAGAATGGCAGCTTGTCAGTTTCTATTGAATGGAGCCCATAATTCTTTGTATAACTGTTTTCAGGTATTTCCTGCAAGGGTTCATGTCCAAGAGGTAGAGTAAATCAGATTTCAACAGATAATTTATTTGTCTTTTAGGTGGACATGTGTGCTTCAGTGATGCTTTGTTATGTTAAGAACTGTGTTGTTCATTGAACTTTGACTACTGATTCAGACTTGGCAAAAGTGTTGTGTAACAGTTATTCAGGATGCTAAAAACATAGCTCTGTAGTAGGATTCCTCTCATATATGAAATGAAGTGGAACTTGGATCTTATCCATTGTGTTTACTTGCCAATTTCTTTCCTATGTGTAATTCCAGCCCACATCCAGAATCAATTCAATATGCATTGCCCATCTTGAGAAGTAAAATTTACTAGGTAGTCCCACTGAACCTTCTTGGATTTACTTACTTCTTGTTGTTTAGTCGTTTAGTCGTGTCCAACTTACTTACTTTGGTGTAAATATAGTTAGACTCCTATAAGTATCAATGGTTTGTTCAAAATGCCACCATTAAACAATTTACTATGGTCTGACATATACACTTTGAGTTTAACTAATGGCAAGACAAGCCAATTTTGTATGCTTTTTTGGATTGTAGATGATCTCCATATAACATTACAAAAATGATTTCTGCAATTTTTTTTATTAAGATGGAAAGACCTTCCTAAATAATTAGAAACCAATCGTGTTGTTTCAAAAGATTGTATCCAAATATATCTCCCTGGAAGTTGTATAGAAATAATTATATTGTCTTTTCAGAGCAATCTTAATAAATAAAATGGTATACCGTAGTATGATAATGAATGTGACAATGGCAACATATTTTTTTGGAGAGATATATTATGCTTTAATCCTAAACACAGTTGCTGCAGAGAAAACTCTATAGAATAGGATGGAACATGCCTCAGAATGTCATGCAGATGATTGCTCTGTTATAATTGACTTTGGTTTAAATAGAGAGAGAGAGGGAGAGAAAGAGAGAGAGAAGACTGCCTGCTTAAAGTGATTCCTATAGGGAAGTGTTTAGTACAATTTTATCTGAAAAGTTGGATACAACATTTCATAGTTACAAAGCTTGTGCCACATTTCCCATGTGAATCAGATCTTTTCTCTCCTCTCCACATTAACCCTTCCATTTATGGAATTCTGTAATGAACTAGGCATATTTTTGTAATGACATGGTATAGCTGATATGCATGAAGTACAAATTGCATAGAGAGACAAAAATATTGACTTTGGCAGTATTTACAACCATCCATTTATAAACAATTTGCTAATATCTGTCATTTGTTCATCTAAGATATGTCCATTTGGATGCCATTTCTTAAACTTCTGCTTCCAAACATTTTACCCGTGGTTCATGCTTGGCTTGAGATTCTTCTGTGTTTTTCCCGTTTCCCTTGGGTTCCTGCTCTGGGGTTTTGACGCTTGGCTTTGTTTCTTTGATGTTCTTGGTTTCAATTTCTACCTTTTTCTCCTCCTTGTTGGAAAATGGAAATGTTTTCTTGTATCTTTAAACAAAATTTGGAACAAGTTAGGAAATTGGACGAGTAACCATACGTCTCCAATGCTTCCTTCTCCAAAGGAAACTAAGCACTTGCACTATGTCTGGAACATCTTGCCACTCAAAGAATTGAAGCAGGCAATGAACATATTCTTGAGAAGGTACAAGGACAACTCAAATAACCCTTAGGATGCTGTATAGTTAGCTTTAAACTCACCAAAGCCACATAACTGCCTCTGTGCAGCACAGCAGTTCCCAATTCATGTGTTTATCCCCCAATAGAATTGAGGGGTGTATTTAGGTAAAATCCCAGGACCAGATCAGAGCACTAGTGCTAGGTTCTTTTATGAGCTGCTGTTCCACAGAGGGTCACAGATCTGGTGGTCAAGAGACACATAGGCGTAGCCAGGATTTTTGTTAGGAGGGGCAGGACTTTGGGGGGGGGGGAGCAGGACTGACGTGATTGGTCAGTTAGTTAAATATTTCTATTGTTTTACTTGATCTGGGGGCAGCTGCCCCCTTGCCCCCCCCGCTACATCCATGAAGAGACCATAACATGCAGATTATGTAAATGCACTTCCCTTCCATGTGCAGAACACTGTATATGAACACATGCCTTTGAGCGTACATTCATATGCAAATGTGCTTCACCTGTATTATGTTTCTACTGCATAAAAGAATATATATGCCAATAAAGGCACAGGGTTAGAGGCTGACTTGCACAAAGCATTCTACCTGCAGAGTCCAAGGCTCACTTCCTTGGTCAACATGTTGAATGTGCACATGTCAAGGCAGCCGATGTATAAAGATGCATATGGATATTTATGTAGCAAATAAATCAAAAAAGTACCCTTACTTTTTGACATAGCAGACTGCTAAAACAACTGTTGCTGTGAAGAAGATGAGGGCAAGCACAAGGAGGGCAGTGGGTACACCTAGAGAGAGAAACAGATTGTTTTAGAATCAAAGAGTGTGAAGGGTAATCCATCGTGTCTGGTGGTTTCCAAAGGCTGGTCAGCACACAACATTGATTTGTGGATGGGAATTCAAGGGGGCGTTTTGGACCTATACAGCCTTTCACTGCTCAGGACCGAAGTATTTGAGGAACTAGCTTGCTCTGTATCAGGGATTCGCTTCTCATCAGTTGACTTGTCCTCTCTGCAAGAGATTAGAAGATATGCAGCCAAGAAAGGGACATTTACTGCTACACTCCTTGCATTGTGGAATGTTGTTTTCAGTAATTGCTTTTCTCTCCCTGTTTTTTTAAAAAAGTATCTAATATATTTCTGTTTTAGCTTGTATTTGGTTTTTGTGACTGGTTGAGTTGTGGATGTCCTTTGTTCATATTGATGGATCTGTTGGTTTTGTTTTCATTTATGTGATTTTATATGAAAATGTGATTTTTAAAATAAAAAAAAAATGTTTTGTTTCTACTCCAAAAGTGTTATAAAATGTCTTAAAGCAGCACACTTTAAAATATATATATACAAAATATTTTGTGGCCAAAAGAAATTTCCCTGGAACTTCACAGAACAGCAGGAATTTTTGTCATACTGGCATGCTTTTGTTGCTGAACAACTTGTCCCCACAGAGCATGTGCAACTAATTAGTCACCGTGTCCTGGCATATGATTCAGGCTGGGCGTAGTTGGTAGATTAATCTTGGCACTGATAATTTTTTTAACATTAAGCCACCCCAAAATGCCTGTTAGCATTACTTTATTTCTGTTCTTGTCCTCTCAGAGTTGGAGAAAGATGATGTCATCATCTAGACTGAGGAGAAAAATCTAATGTTGCAGTGCTATGCACACTTAAAGGTAAAGGTAAAGGGACCCTGACCATTAAGTCCAGTCGCAGATGACTCTGGGGTTGCGGTGCTCACCTCGCTTTAATGGCCAAGGGAACCGGCATTTGTCTGCAGACAGCTTCCAGGTCATGTGGCCAGCATGACTAAGCTGCTTCTGGCGAAAGCAGAGGAACGCACGAAAAAGCCATTTTACCTTCCTGCCAGAACGGTACCTATTTATCTACTTGCACTTTGACGTGCTTTCAGACTGCTAGGTGGGCAGGAGCTGGGACCGAGCAACGGGAGCTCACCCCGTCACGGGGATTCGAACGGCCGACCTGACGGCAAGCCCTAGGCTGTGTGGTTTAGACCAGAGCGCCACCTGCTTACCTGGGAATAAATCCCATTTCATGATGGCAAATTCCATTAGCAAAAATTATGATGGCCAGATGCAAAAGAGGACAGGGCTCATGAACCTTTAATAATTAGTAGAATAGGGAATTTTTAGCCACCATAGGTTGCACAACAGTAGGATTAGCTGAAGATCCCTCTTCTAATCAACTATTAAAGGTGCGGAAGTGTGGTCTGCTTTTCTTTCTGGCCACCCTGGCAGGACATTTCCATAAAAAAGACTTTGAAACCACTTCTGTAGCTCAGTATCCCTGGACTGAAATGAGATTGACTAAGAATTCTTTGACATAACTACTTTGTCGTGTCATCAGCAGCCACGATGAGCAGCAACTGTCTGTCATGTCCTTTTGGATATGTGGGAAGAAGAACTCTCTTATATCTCAAAATTAGCACATCTCCCACAAACAAGTAAGCAGAAGAAACCCACCCAAACCTGGGGGAGGGAGCAAGTTATAGCCCTCAACCACATTTCATGCAGATATCAAGGAGAGGAAAATGGGGGAATGGGTGGTGGAAAGAGAGAAAAGGTGGTACTCGCCTATCTTGGGCTCTGTCCTCACCCATTGCTTGTTTTAATTCCACTCATTGCCAGCACTAGGCCTATGACAAGATTGCTTCCAACAAGAGACCCTTGACTTAAGGGCGCCGGCTCACTCAAGGGCCCTTCAATATATTTTTTTAGGGGGCCAGGCCCCCTCAATGTTTAGAAGGACCCGTGTACGGTGTCCTGATGTCACATGACTTCAGGCATGTGATATCAGAACGTCACGTCGGGTCCCCTCAATCCTCTGGAGTAGGTGGCACTTTTGCCTGCACTTAAGACTTTACCTTTCCTGATCTGTGGCTTTGAACAACCCGCAAGCATTCTTCACTTTCTCTCATCTACCTTTTCCCTAATCTAATTTTTGGGAAGTTTCCTCTTTTGAAGTCAAATGCAACTTTCTTGGACTTTCCTGGCAATAGCCAACCTACATATATGGTGAATTTGAGACCACTGTTTCCAATCAGTTCAACACCACTTACATCGTGCCCTAGGTCCTAGGCACCACTAAACATAAAATCCTGGGTAGCCACCCCTTGATCGATTTGTTGTTGTTCTAGGCACAGCTATTTAGCGTTTCTAAACATTTTGCCTCTTTGCCATGACTGGATTGTGCATATTCCAAGTCTGTATGAAGGTAAGATTCCCATTGGTGTGAAGCTGGTTTGAGAAACAAATCCTCAGACAGTACTGTTTTATAACAACAGGATTCATTTGCATTTTGGATAATGTCATGTGGAAAGGCAGTGAGTGCACAGTAAATGAAAGTGGGAACACAACCTTAGTGGGTTCATGATGGAGGCAAGAGTCAAACCAGGGGCTTCCTCAGCCATACTAATGCGAGGTGTCAGTTGTTTCCCCCCCAAGGGATATAATATTAAAATAAGAGTCTTCTGAAACAGATCTGGGCTAGGCCAAAAATAAATAATTCTTAAAATACATCAGAAATGAAGAATCCCCTTCACTCCTGCAGGTCTGGTTTAGTTTACATTCTTTACAGCTTCTTGCTTCAAAATGTCACCTTTCCCTTACCTCCACTCAATATGGATTTTTTAAACCTCAGATGAAGCCCTAGCTTTCCTTTTATTTGCATTCACACATCTACTGATGTTTTGTTATACCACTGGAAAAGACCAGAAGGCATGGGGAAAGTATGAAAACAGCCATACATATAATTCTCTAAGCTAAATAATGGGATGTTGCTCTTACCTCCAAACAGAGAATCATTTCTAAAGGCAGTTTGTTTTGCCGTGAGATGTAGGATCACATCCTCCGTAGTTGGTGCTGTTGGTGAAATGGTCTGCGTTACACATATAATACGATATAGCAGCTTTGAAGGCTCTTTAGTTTTCTGGGACTCAGATGTTTGAACTACTGCTGAAGTGTCCTGAGGCAAGACTGCAGAGGTAGAGTTTGCCTCCATAGTAACGTCCAGGGATGCCGTTGTACTTTCTTCTGGTATGCAGGAATTAATCCATGTGTCTGAAAAGATGAGGGAAAGCGGTGCAATGAGATGTATTGACACTAGCATTTTGCATGCAGCTGAAATGACTTTTCATACTGAATTGCAGTGAACGCTTTCCTCCTTGCTACAACCATCATAAATCAGGTGGTAATTTCTATTTCTGTTTGTTTGTTTGTTTGTTTGTTTAAAGTACACTTCATCATCCTCACCCTAGTGCCTCTAATAGCTAAGCTGGATGGGAACTGCACTGTCAGCATAAGTGGGATCTCTGAGAAACAAGAAGGAGGTGTCAGCAGCAGTATGACAGTTAACAACAGGGAAGGTTGAATATCCATTAGGGGAAAAAATGTTTTGCTGGGTGCTCTTTCTCCTGCTCACAACAGGAAAATTGGGAGCATAATGGGAGTCGAAAGCATTAAATTCCTGCACATCTGGTCCTAATAGTGGTTATTTAAATGAAACGACATACTTACTCATTGCTTTCACAAAATTAACATCTCATCTAGTTTGGCCCTTAGGCCAGGAAAAACATTGGTTCAGAAAGTTACCCAACCCACTACATTGCAGTGGTACTTAAAACCACATTTTAAAGGCATGTTTTGTGTGCGCCTGTAGCCTGTAGGTGCTTTGATATATTAAATGCAGCAAGAGAATTGAGCTGCCAATGTGATCCTGAGGAATAACTAATCACTTATTCTGAAGGTCATTTATATAATTTACACAGTTTGAAAGCTATTATGACACCAATGGCCATTCTGAGTACATTTTAATATAATAGAAGGAAATGACCTCTTTACGGTTCTTCAAATGAGTCCCTGGTGGAAGCTTGATGACGCATTTTCATTGACTGAATAGGATGCTGAATGACAGAGTAATATTACTTTTATCACCAGAGTCTTTAAGTGATGCCAAAAGTCACAGAGAGGTCACAAATTTATCCAAGTACATTTTACACCAAGACTGTTAGAGATTAACACACTCATTATTAGGTAATATTTTTGTGTTTTTATATTGTAAGATGCACTGTTATCCTAGGATGAAGCGCAGTACAGAAATTTCATCAACAACATCATCATCATCATGATGTGAAGGACAGAGACATTCTGATCCAGTATCAACCAGTAGGGTATCTTTTTCTATCACAATTTGAATTGTATGGAATGTAAATTGTCATACAAGAAATAAAAGAAGCAATAAAATACAATTAAAAATCACGCACCATCTAGCAGAGTGCTTTGCTATTGGTACACCATCAGTAATTTTCAAGAGGTTTATGAGGAAATAAATTTTGCCTATCTGCTCTCCCCTTCATTCCTTATATTTCCATCCCATCCCTAATTCTTAGAATCATAGAATTGAAGGGATCCCATGGGGTCATCTAATCCAACCCTTTGCAATGCAGGAATTGCAGCTAAATAATCTCTGGCTAATAGCCATCCAACCTCCACTTTAAAACCTGAAAGAAAGGAGAGTCCACTGTAACAAAGCTTGATCTGAAACCTTGACAACAACATACCATGACACACCCAATGATTCTCCGCCCTGCTTGCTTTACTGCCCTTTCATACCATACACTTTGACCAAGGGGACACAGAGAAGTTAGTGGATAGTTTCCTCTCTCAGGTTGAAAGTTTATGTGTAACTTGTAGTTCCTTTTATCCAAGAGTCAGGGTAAACTGAGAGATGGTGGAAAATTTAAGTTGTGGGGTGGGTGGCGCAGGCTGGCCATAATCTCATGGCAACAGGATAGCCTTCACACGAAATGTCGCTACATCCACTTAAGAAAGAGATTTGATACAAAATATTATTGCTTGATTCATTATCTTGGCTCACTCACCTGAAGAATTGTAACAGTAAGCATGGGCTCGATAGTCATGTTTGGTTCTCCAGGAGACTATTCCGGTGTTATTCCTACCACATTTTTCATTGGGAGTTATCCGGGAAATGACAACATACCCTTCTTGTATCCAGCCAAAACTACAACGGAAAACATTGTTTTTCTGTTAAGCATGTGCCCATATCAAAGAATGTACTTGATAAAATTTAGCATATAAAAGCTAAACTGAATGTTTTTTCTGGTCACTGTGGGCCATTGAATAGCTTGCTTACTGATTGATTGATTGATTGATTGATTGATTGTGTGAGGCCCAAGTTTTGTTTCTCCCTTAGAAACAACCTACTGTGTAACATGGAGCTTTTATAGAAGAAAGGAAAAGCAAATAACGCTGTAGAAAAGTTCTCTCACAGGTTTATCTTTAAAAAGATAGGCAATATTTTCTACTGTTGACAGCTTTATGGATTTGCAATCCAGGTTCCAAGATTTGCCATTTGTAGTCTAACACATGAAATTGTCATATGTTTAAATAGGGGGATGAAATGCCTATGAATGGGTCTGGACTGCATCACTGTGCAATTTGGCTTACTTGCAAATAAGCATGTATAAATTTAATACCACCTTCTTGCTGAATATGTATTTGATGTGGTTCTTCAGCATAATCAAACAACTCATCCAATAATAGCAAGTGTCTGTCACACACGACTACACTATCTCAAGGACACAGAAAGTTTTCTTCTTGGTTGTTGTTGTTGTTGTTTTTTAAAAAAACTTTATTTAGGGCAGCCCACCTAGGAGGCAAGATGAGGTGACCAATTCGGGCAGCGGGATCCATAGGAGTAGCAAATGCAACCTCCAAAGAATGCAATGCCCGCTGCCACAGTAGCAGTGACAGCTGTGGCATGCGCCTTGAAGACTGGATCTGCTGCCTTCTCAGCATCCCCTCATGCAGCAACCTCTTGGCATAGGGAGGAGCTCCTCACACCCATGTTCCGATGTAGATATTTATCCTGCCCCCATTCCCGATGTAGATCTTCACACACCACTTCTTCTCTGGTGGGGGGAGGAACCATTTTGTGCTTCACCGCAAGTGTCAAAACGTCTTGGGCCAGCCCTGACTTTAGCGATTTCTGCACATTGAAACCCTATACACATCTGTTAAGAAGCAAGTCCCATCATTGTGTTCAGTGGGGCTGACTTCCTAATAACTGTGTTTAAGATTCAGACTTAATAAAATTGGCAAGAAGAGGAAATGAAAAGCTGTATAATGTCACAGTCAGGATGTTACATGGTAAGTAATGTAAAACAAGAGTGTAAACGGAATGAAAGATATGTTCTAAAAATGTGCAAAGATGTCAATGATTTGATTACTAACTATTTCTGAGATCTAAGGATCTACACAAACAGTTCTGTGACCCTAAGGAGGCTTTGGGGCTTACAAGTATTGAACAGCAACTCTTCCTGTCACATAGCCCGTCTCTTTGGAAACTTGGGGATGTTTCAAAAGGAGTTTGTGATATGGGATAGCAGGATCCTGTCAATTTTTCAGTTGGTCTACTCTGAGTACGACTAATGTTGGATGTTACTCTATGGACTTAGACTTAAATATTTGAAATCCCTTCTGTGAAGGAAATGAACAGAGACAGTCACAGCACAATCCTAACTCAATGTAAGTCCTATTGAATTCAATGAGGCTTACTCCCAGGTAAGTGAGGTTAGGATTGCAGCCCTAATCACAGAATGTTAATGTAAGAAAAGTCAGAATAAGGTGTAGACATTTAACTATTTCATGCTTTAGATTCATTTATAATAATATTTTTTTAAAATATTGTATCTACAAAGAGATGTCTATTTGCCAACCTACAATAAAATATTTTAAATGTTGAAAGATTTTCTGTACCTGCAGGTTTCAAAGCCATGCTTCCGAGCCTCTTCAATCTGAGATTTATATGCCAACTCTAACCCCAGCTGCTGGCATATTTGTCGTGCAGTGACAAAGTTAAATACACCTTTATTGTTAACATGTGAGGCAAGAGTTATTCCAGAAATCCTGCACGGGAGAGTCTTAACATCTGCAAACAGAGAAGAAATACATCAAATGATTACATATAGAAATTTGATCTTTAATTTCATGTACTTTGAAGAGTGGAAAAATTATAAGAGCTACTTTACATAAAGTCAAGTATAATTACACCAACTAGCTGAGTCGCTCCAGCATTCCAATCCAGGGTCATGCCTATTCCCAATAACCGATATTCTTTAACTAAAAATAACTTTGGTTAGTAAGGATCAGGGAGAGCTGGGTTTGAACTCTCCCTCAGCCTAGTCACTCTCTTAAAGAATTGCTGTGAGGGTACAATGGAATGTAAAAAGAATAATGTACACAGCCTGGGACCACCTTGATATCCAAGGATTGGTTTGGGAACATGTGCTTTTAAATGTGTTCATAAATGATCTAGAGTTAGGGGTGAGCAGCGAAGTTTCCAAGTTTGCTGGTGATACAAAATGGTTCAGAGTGGTTAAAACAAAACAGGATTGCAAATCGTCTTAAGCAGGGCGAAGGAACAGTAAAATGGCAAATGTCATTCAATGTAAGCAAATGTAAAGTGATGCACATCAGGGCAAAAAGTCTTAATTTAATATATACACTTACAGGATCTGAACTGACAGTGATTGACCAGGAACAGAGGCAGTTTTAGGGGAGCAGGACTGGTTTGGGCGCCACGGTGCAGGGGTGCCTCAGCAATGCTGTAGAGCGCAAGAGATGGGTGTGTGGGTGCTTGATTTTAGTGTCGTTGTACAGGGTGCTGCTGAAATTTGAGAGCTCAAAGGCTGCCACTGCTGGGAACAAGATCTTGGAGTCTTGAGAAAAGCCTGAGGAAGTTTATGAGTATAGGCTACCATATGGGGGACTTTTTAACCAAGAGAAAATTTGAGTAAGCAGGGACATTATAGCGGTGCATTAAATTATGAATAGCATGAAGAAAATGGATTGAAAACTGTTTTTCCCTTTCATAATACAGTGGTACCTCAGGTTAAGAACTTATTTCGTTCTGGAGGTCCGTTCTTAACCTGAAACTGTTCTTAACCTGAAGCATCACTTTAGCTAATGTGGCCTCCTGTTGTTGCTGCTGCGCCGCCAGTGTACGGTTTCTGTTCTCATCCTGAAGCAAAGTTCTTAACCCGAGGTACTATTTCTGGGTTTGCGGAGTCTGTAACCTGAAGCGTCTGTAACCTAAAGCATATGTAATCCGAGGTACCACTGTACTAGAATTCAAAGGCACTTGTTGTTCAAAAAGAACATTTGACAAATGAGGTACAGTCAAGATGATAAGGGTCTATCAGATTTGGAGGGAAGGAATATCTGCAGTATTCTGCAGAACAGTTAGCCTTGGGAATAAGAGACATCCTTTCTTTTAAAATAAGGGAACAGGGTTTAAAAATAAGCATTGTGTATCTGAATCTTGACTCCTCTTTCCTCTTTAGTCATCAATTTGCCTCAAACAATACTCTACTCCCCAAGGACCAATTTTTCTTACCAAGCTGAGTGCTCTTGGTGCATGCAAATATTTGTGGTGTTTCAGTGCCAACACTACCATTAGGCAGGAAGGGACAGTACATATTAGAGGGCATAAGATTTAAAACAAATTTAATTCCATGGCGTCTTTTGGAGTTTCTGCTTCAAATAGCAACATGACTTTGCTATCTTTTTTTATTAAGTGCTTTACTCCTAAGATTAGGAAGTTTACTTGAAACAGGAAAATGAACTTAATTGAAAGAGCTCTGTATGATTTCTTGTGCAGTGACAGATAAAACTGGAGAGCTTGATCATATTATAAAGCTATATTAGTCATTCCAGCGGCTTGGCTGTTCTCTCTCAGGACTTGAAGTGGAAATGGGTGTGGCTGAACTTGCAAGGAAGGAAAAGGAGGAAGGGAAGGGATTCTATCTGAAACGATGGGAACAAGTAAGGGAAAAGGGAAAATTATATTAAGCTTGTGGCGACTGGAATTTTTTTTAGCATGGATAGAGTGCTGGACTGTGCTCTATGGCAACTATAACCTGGGCTGTGAACTTACTGGCTAAAAACAGGTGGCTGGCTAGCACTCAGCAGAGCAACTTTAAATCATTTTAAAAGTCATTAAACTAACAACCAGCAAAAACTTTTGAACTGCTCAGTAGATTCAAAACCTTGTTTTTGTGTGGTTTGGTTGATAAACACATTTTGAAGATAATAAGAGGGAAGGGAGGAACAAATCCATGCAAAAAACTAAAACTAAAAAAAACAACACAGAAAAATATCTAGTTCTGCAGCTAAGGTAACTGCTGCATTACCTGTAAAACCTGATTCAGGATTTCATTTTTGAATAATTTATTAACATTCTAGTTGCATCTTTAACTGGAGACACTTAAGAGTTCTTGGCTGCTTCCAGACAGCCTGTTTATTGAGTATCCTCATTTGTTTGCATACAGTTTATAGGGAGGTTAGGTGACGTTGGCTATTTATTGAGAATTCATTTTGATTTGTTTGCAGGGAGGTTATACAATGTTTGGCCAAGCAAGTGTTATTCCATCCGTTCCAGTGCATCTTTATTGCAAAGAGTCCAAACTTTGGGGCCAGAAACAAGTTGTGTGAGAGCATAAAGTCAACTTTAATGGTGCCAGCCAAATTTGCTGCTATGTGTCTGAATCCCACCCCAAATCAGTGGCAGTCTGGAAGCACCCCTTATTGTTTAGGTATCCTCCTGCTCTGTGTTTCATTTTATTGCAATCCGGGATTAATTTGCAGAGCTGTGAATAATCTTGCTGAGAATAGTGGGCTGGATTTGATTACCTTGTCCTTACAGTGCTACAAAACACTTCAGAAAAAAACAGTACAAGCAACATACTAAAAACGTACCTTCCAAAGGAAAATTGTGCTGGGTTGTGATGCTTGCAATCCAGGTTGAGAAAAAGAAGATTGTAACTCCAACGTGAGATGCCATCCTCGGGAACAGGAGGTGTCGAGATTCAAGCCAGGTTGCTTCCTTCCCACCCTGCAGTGTTGAAAATGCGACGCCTGGAGCACCTTGTGATCTCCGAATGAGGTCCTCTCTTGAGAACTGCTGGACGGCCACTGTGCTCCACCGCAGGCAGGAACGAACTTGTTGCTGAGCTCAAAAGCCATCCCACAGGTCAAGGTCACTAAGTGGAAACGCATGACACCCCCTCAAAAAAAGCTAGGGGGCAGCCTGGAAAATAAAACTAGTGCTGACTCAGAAAACGTACAGCTGAGGAAGAGAGATAACACGATGTTATACTCTTCGTCTTATAAACAACGGGAAGATTTCCCCTATAGCTCTGGGGTGCTCGTTCTGTGACAGTTCCTGTTTAGGCAGTTGTGAGTCACTTATCCTTCATTCAGCCTAATCACTTGTTAACCAGAAGCTGCGGGTGTGGTGTGTAAAACTGTTGATTAGCTTATATGTAAAAACATGGAACTTTTGATATAAATTTATAATTTAGATGCATGATTGAAGGATGAAAAAAAACGACTATTTGACTGAGGTAATGGTTTACAAACTCTGTTTTTGGGGAGGGATAGAATCATATAATTGTAGAGTTGGAAGAGACCCTGAATCGTCGTCTAGTCCAACCCCTTCAATGCAGGTATCTCAATATAGAATCAAAATTTGATTTGATTTGAAACTAGATGCAGTGATTCAACTTGTGCTTATACTTAGGATGCAGTCTCTGACAGACTCAAGTTTTCCTGCCTGACTGTATCTCTTGTCTTTCTCCTTGTCAGCAGTGTCACAATCACATCTAAGGTAGGAGAGATGCCATTAGGGCGTGCACTGAGCATGGCCAAGTGACTCCTCAAGAAGCTGTGAATGGAACATGACAAAATAGCCAAATGCACACAGAGAGTGTGGATCACAGCCACCTTCCTTATTTTAAAGCAAACTGATGAGAAAATGTGAAGAACTGAAGTCTGGAAAAACGATTAACAGAGAGAAACCAAAAGTGCCTGAGTCGTGGTGTTTTTCATGAAGGCTTTCTCTTGCTTCCAAAGGATCACCCCCTTTAGTGTGTGCTGTTTCCCCTCCAAAAAAAAGATGAACAAAGTGTTCACCCATTGTGTTGGGACAGGTATCGGAGGGGTGAAATATGGCCCCATTGCTAAGAACATGGCAGCCTAAGTAACACTCCGAGTCTAGCTATATAGATCTGTAGAGGCAAGCAGGGGTGGGACTTGGTAATCTGTCATAATATGGTGACCTGTGCAAGGCCAAAATTTTGCTCCCCCCCCGAAATGGATCTTCTCAATTATTGATCTTCTCAATAAGCCCACACCACCATGAATCTAGCGCTGAGGAAAGAGTAAGGGTGAGCAATGGGAAAATGATGACGTTGACATCCTAGCCGAGTCATGTTCTATCCCCACACTGACCTCGCAGCCATTTTGAGCTAGGGCAACGATACAATGCTATTGACTTTATTTTCCCTTAGTAATGCCATCATGTAGCCAAAAGCAATTGACTACATAACTCCAGTGAATCACATTCATTACGTCATCACAGAATGGCTGTGATCATGTAGCAAAGGGGGTGAAATAAATCTTAAAACAACATGGCAAAAGCAAAAGCACATTTATAAACTGGGGGATTTTGCAGGGTTGGGTTGATGGACAACATAGTGTCCCCATAGTCAAACCTTGTGTCACAAAAAGGTCTGTGCTTTAAAAACTACAGTGTCTATTGCACTTAAAAGGATAATGGAAGCCTTTAAATTTATTCCTGATTGTTTTTGTGTTTCCTTTCCATTTAAACTTGTGTTTGTACAAAAAGCACACTTGAGAAGATGAGTGCTTCACCCTGTATTACTGAAAACAGGGTAGAGAGAAAGAAAGAAAATTTCAGCACCTATTTTTTCTTAAAGATTGCTAATCATTCCATACATACAACTTGTGTTCTCTGATGGAATTCCTAAGTGCCCATGCACATAATAAATAAGTCACAAATGACATGAGCAACACAGAGGACTCTGAAACAATATTTTATTTCCAAATCTCAAGTATGTGATGCTCTACAGTACAATACTAGCACACCTGTGCAAAGTTTTACAAAATTTAAAACAGGATACACAAAATAGTGCCTCTCGAGTTCCACCTACTTTAAAACATCAGTGCTGTGCACAAAATACACATGTGTCATGTTAAAGCTAAATAAATAAAATATTGCACTTCCAAAAAAACAACAACCCCAAAACAAAATCCTATTTTGGTGTGAATGGTGTAAGATTGCTGACTTGCTCTTTGTAGCCACATGAGTCTTGTGAATTTAAAGGAACAGAACTTTTTTTTTTAGAAAGACCCCCCCCAAAATGCATCATCTTTTCTTTGTCTCAAAAAATATGGCACTGATTTGTAACCCATTGAGCCAATACTTATTAACAATTTAATTATGTTTGGTCTAAAATCCTGTTAACAAGAAGACTGGCATTTCAGGCGCTCTATACATTAAACTGTTTCCCCAATAATTAGTGAAACAGTAAATCATTTTTGTAGCAGGTAGATGGCCACATGTGTCAAAGCTATGCATCTTAAGTAATTCTACTTAAAAAAAATAATGCAGTGGTTTCACAGTAGAATTATTGTAAGGGAAGAAAATGCAGAATGAGGTGTTGCCTCTCAGCTTACATTGGTATTATCCCATAGAGTTGGTTCAGGTTTAACATTTCTGCTGCCTTAACCATGCTTAAGGACTTGGGACTACATGCTCTGCCCCACCTGCATGCTCAAACCCCAACCTCCATATATGAATTCCTTCCGTTGGCTTTAACCATGATTAAGCCTTACATCAGCATTTACTTTAATGATGGTTAATATACTAATTAGGGTTTGCTATTGCACAGAAAGTGAAAGTTTGTTTTAAAATTCTGGTTAGCAGCAAACAGTGGTTTAGTTCAGAGGTAATGTAAACTTTAGCAGTGGTTAAGATTGGGAGGAAAATGGTAGAGAATTCACTCCAGAAAGGTCATGGAGCTCACTCCTGCAATTTATGAGCAGATCCACGATCTGACCATAGCTGAACAAAATGAACTACTAATATCAGAATTTAATTTTGTAAAGTTGGTTGATCACCTCATAAGAAACGTTCCACTGTCTAGGGAGTTAACTTTTCCCTTTTACTTATTGAACAAAATATATAAACCACCTACTTTAAATCAATCAATCAAGCAGTTTACATAAAAGAGCTTTCTGATTTGGGTTTTTGCAATACCATTGTTATTCCTAATTTCCTGATTGTCTGTAGCAGAAGGTGTGCCTCAACTATATTTCACTAGAGTGAAAAACGACATTGTATCTATTCCATATCAAAGTCATTTCATCCAAAAGCCAGCAAAAAACCTTTAATTTGATTATTTGCCCACCTTTAATTCCCCTCTTCCAGTTTGAGATCAAATGACACACTTTCTCATTAGCCTTATTAAACGTACTTAATCACAATATTTACTCTTCTGGAGCCGCTTAAGAGACATATCTGAAAATTCAAAGTTGTGTTTCAAACAGCTGCTTGAGTCAAAATTAAAATCATACCACACTTCTATTTCCTGAGACTCTAACGCTCGTTAAACTGAAGATAAATTATCAGGCATCAAATGACATCAGTTATAAGTTTATACTGGGCTCTACCTCTTTATCCTTCTCAATGCATAAAACAGATTCCTGCAAGAATAAGTTCCTACAATATGTCTAAGTGTTCAACAGAGTTTTGAACTCAGGCCCAGCTAGGAAAAGCTATTAATATCCTGTCTGAATCAGAGCTCACCATGCTTCCAACACTTCCTTCTGTGCCTCCAATTCCAATACAAGAGAAGTTATCAATTTCAAACACAAATGAAAGCTAGATAAGCTTGTGCAAAAGGCTAGCACAGTATGAGCACAAACATCACTCAAGATGCTTCCTCCAATAGAAAGCTTCATGAATGATGAAATATACTCAGAGTCGAGTATGAATTTCATGCTCAGTACAAATGGTAAAACCACATCTGTGTTGTTTACATTCCATTGGCTGAAATGTTCCCTGACAGAAATGTCAGTTCTCCTCTGCAAATATACCACACCTTCTTATATGAATGCAATGTAGTTCTTTTAGGTTTGCTGTGCTTACAGCAGGTTACCAGTTATCACCAACGTGGGTGACAGATTTGGCAGACCCAGAGCCATTTCACACTTACTAGAGCATGTCTTCTGTATGCATAATAGAGACTGTATGTGACTGATTGGGCACCTCCACTGAACCCCACCATGTGTATCATGTACCGCATGCACATGACTCTGGTGAAATCTCCCCATTCAAAAAGAAAAGAATGAACAAAGTATGTGTGAAGTAACAAAGACTGTGTTGCAAGTTATGTTGTATGTGTGGTGGAGTGACAAATGTTCCTGCTTCCATTCATGCCGAGAACCTGTTTTGAGACCATTGGCACCAGCTTGTAGTCAGGACACAATGCCTTTAGTATTTTTCCATTTAATCTTTTGCTTATTCCTTATGATTGTGAAATCAATTCTCTAATCTATTATAACACTAAGGGCTAAAAATAAATAAATTGAAAAGCCCCTGAAATTTATAGAAGGAATCAGTGCTGACATTTATATAGGAAGAAGGCTGTGAGTGACATCCCTCAGAAGCACTGGAATTTGTGTTCCACCTATAACCTAGATGTCAATGTCCAGTTTTTGGTCAAACACTATCTTTATATTCTCATGTAGTGATATTCAGGCACATCAATCAAATAACAATTAGCATGAAAGAGAGAACAGCATTTATTGGCTGGTGCATCTGGCTAGATAAAAATCACACGGCATTCACAAGTCTGATGGCACAGACGTAATTAAGCAGTAGGTTACTGATCACATTTAACCAACACAAAAGTGACAAAGCACTGCTCTGCTTTGTGCACCTTGGTTCTCAAACAGGTGCTTACTGCTGTATCGTTAAGTGGTTCTCCTCCCCATTCATGCTTTTGTTATTCCGTGCGCTGATCATGTTGCAGTCCTGAGTTCCACCAGAAGTATTGCTGGACAGCAGAACAGGTAGCTTTCACTCGTGGCCCAGTCGACAACTCAGTACAGGAGGAAAAGTAGTTGTATAAACTGGAGATTCCCAGCACCACAGCAAAAATGACGATAACAGCAGCTACAATCCAGAGCACGTTCCAGTGTTTATGCAGTTTGGGGTACAGTATTTGTACATAGTGGATAACAACTTCAAGTTTGCTGTAAAATGAAAAGGAATCAAGCAAGTATGTAGAAGTTACAAGTTAGGTAGTTCCGTTATTTGGAAAGCTACCATATCATTTAAGACTGAATGGCTTAGCAGTACAGATGGCTATCCATATCAGGTCATATGCCATAGGATCAAAGCTGTCCTCATGAGCATGAAGTAGTTCATTATTTTTGTCTCAATTTTAGTACTTTTAGAATACATATCTTTTCTCTTTTTGTTTTTTGAGATGAAAATTGACATATTCATATTAAAAGTATTACAGTTGGCATCAGGAGAAAGATGCACTATTTATGGCATGTACAGTCATTTAGATTTTTCATCATGAGATGAAACTGCCATCAAAGGTTCCAATATAAACTAGATGAGAAGCTGACTGTCAAGGAAGCCAGTTATATTCATTAAATTTGACTTCGGTTTCACAGCTATACCATTTAAAACATAGGCTAAGAGTATTGAAAACAAACAGGTAACACAAAAGTATTCTAACAGCTCTTGTTCTAAATCAGTTTGTAAAGAGTATTACTTCTTGTTGTTAGCCACTCTGAGCCTGGCTTTGGCTGGGGAGGACAGGATACAAATAAAAATTTATTATTATTATTATTTATTAACGGTGTTTTTAAGGGGTAGGCCCAAGCCCTAGGATTTTTGTGCTGGCCTCCATATCTCCTCCACTCCCACCTGCAAAAAACATTTTTCAAAACTTTGCTTAGAAGGCAGCAAGGCAAACCACAGTATCACTAAGACCCAGCCACTTGGCATCTTAATTAAGGCAAATTAAGTCCTGACAGCAAGAGTCAGAGTTTGTTCCCCCCATGCTTTGAAAGTTGTCTTCAGTGTGCATAGCATATGCATATTCTATGCAGATTTGCCTCATAAGTCTGTGCCCAGAGTCTTTTAACTGCTTAGGATATTCCTACAATCCCTCACTTTCTCCTTCATGTAACATAAATGTATTTTAGAGGCTCAAATGCAATTGAATCATCATGTATGAAAGCACTCTGTCCCAATGCCTTTATAAATTTTACCCACTGGCTCATATGAACAATAAAATGCCAACCTGAATTTATCTGTTTAAATTTCATCTTTGCAGGAACAACAGTAACCTTGCCTCTGTTGCCCATAAAATTATTTTTGCTTGGAAGAGTTGTTCTAAAAAAGCTGGTTGGAGTAGCTTTGCCACACTGATGGCATTCTTCTGAATTAACCTCCAAAGCATGCCAGAAGGCAGCACACATTTAATGAAACAAATTAATATTCACTTTCCAAATCAGAGGAGAGACCTCCAACTGTTGTTGGACTACAACTTCCATCATCTCTGATCATCGGCTATGCTGGGTGGGCTCAATCATTGGGTGCTCAAGTCCAACAGCATCTGGAGGGCCACAGGTTCCTGACCCCCTCTCCAGCTGTTTTCTCACCTGTGCTGCTTGCTGATTTCATCGTCGCTTTCACCTGCTACACATTCTTTGGGGCTCTCATCTATTTTCTCTTCATCATCTTCTTTCAGCTCTTCAAGTTCTTTGGTTTTCTTTAAGCCTTCCTGATAACTTTAAGAGGAAAAAAGAAAAGAAAAAAGACACGTGTACTCTTCTTTTTCATTTTTAAATAAAGAGCGTAATTCATTCATGCTGCATGGCTCAGAAAAAAAAATTAAACAATCACAATGACCTTATTAAGTCTGCCTCTTGCTTCTACTGTACTTGCTCCTGATATCACCACTGTCACTGTCCTATTTTAAAAATATATATCTGATAATCTAAGGTTGGTTTCCAAGTTACCCAGGTATTCTATAATAATAAGGTATGTATTTTGAACAAACCTAGAAATTCACTGAGGAAAAGCCGAGTGAAGGAAGGCTTTGTTTGTTTGCTAGTATGGCATTTCTCTCAAAGTTTGAATCAGGTGGGTAGCCATGCAGCTTCAGGGGCAGGGCCAATCGTACCGTTCCACTGCCCCTTGATTTCATGGAGCCCCTTGTGGGTGATCGACATGCAAAGGGTACTATAATGTCACCTAAATCTGACCTGAGAGGCTACTGCTGTATCAACTAGCATTAGAAACAACCAACGTAAAACAGAATTTGCCAACGTAAAACAATTCCCAACTAAATGTAGGACAAAATACAACCTCATCCAAACACAATAGCTGGGTCTGAAATTTGCTTCATGATCAATGGGCTGGCCTTGATAAACAGGGAATGCTACCAACAAAAGCAAACAGAATACTCCAACATGCAGGTGGGGAATGGGCTCAGCTGGATATCCATGAATAGTGATGAACAGAAGGAGACAAGAGCACAGGCAAGCTACCCACACATAATTATAGCTAAATGTAATTATGAGATTTGAGTAAGTCCTGTTTATTTTGAGAACATGTCCCTGCTAAAATGCCACACAGTTGATCTTCCAGGGACTGCAAGTTAAATCGTGCAATGTTAACTGGTGACACCTATAGCGGCCATAGTCCCCCTATCCAAATTATCAATGCTGGAAGACACATGATAAACTCTTCAGATCAGTCAAGATTGATGGATTCTAGTAGTGTAGTAGAGATTATAACATTACTCTTTAAGCACTAGTGATAACTGCAAATAATCTGGGCGATGTGGAATCCAAATCAGTTTCAAACTGGTTTAAGTGGTGTGGCTTTCTTCCAAAGACCATGGGAAGCTACTTTGTATTTGCTAGCAGAAGTATTCAGTCTCTTTCCTGGGCTAACAGTTCTAGTGGTACAGAGGCAGGAGCCAAGTTACATAATAAACCACCGTGTTTGTAGACACATTCTAAATGGGGAATTCTGACCTTCCTACTTGATATGGAATTCTAAACATGAATAGAGGTTGTATATATTTAAAATTAACAGAAGTTATGTCTTATTGGTTTATATGCTAAACACACATTACCTCAGGGTTCTAGTTGTCTCACCAACAACAAAGCCCCTACTTTGGAACTGGCTCTGCTACTCAGATATATGAGCCCAATGACTTTCAGTGAATCACTAGACATAATTTGTGATGTGAATCATGCTTCTTTGGTTACAGTTTTGTTTTAATTCTTTTCTCAACTTAATTGTTATTAGCCTTCTGAATACATGGTGCCCTTCTGTTTTTGCTTAAATGTAGATGCACAACTGCTATGGCAATGGAAACTGATGAGAAAACAAAGGAATGAAATGTGACTATCATCTCACTGAATTTTGTGTGTGTGTGTGTGTGTTAATTTGTTCAGTTTTGGAAATCCCATATTTACAGTATAAGGACAAGCATGAAGGAGGTTTTCCAGCCTGCTCACAGGTCCTTATAATATCAGTGGAAACAGTTGGTCCTGGCAAGTATTAACTGCTTTCAATTTAACCTGAGGACTGCCATTTGTTTAGTTTAATTTTAATTTATTTGAATTAATTTTGGGATGCATTTTAATCGATTGCTTATTTTTATGTATATTGTGTTATTAATATGATGTTAGCTGCTCTGAGCCAAGCTCCGGCAGGGGAGGGTGGGATACAAATAAAAATTAATTATTGTTTATTATTATTAGAAAGATTCTACATTTCTGCAAATCATTTATTTGCATAGCAGCCTATAAAATTCATGAAAGCATGAGGAACCCATACACAACTGCACTAGCTAATAATTAATAAATTGCCCATAAAGTAGCCTCCCTCTTTAAGGATTCAGAATGCACACATACTCACCCTTTGTTATAAGCCTCTTCTTCTATTTTGGCTTTTATCTCTGGGCTGATCTCTTCCAAGGCACTCTGTACTGGTGCTGAAGGAGGTGGTTCACTCTCAGGGTCCCCATTTGATTTTCCACTAGTAAATTCAAAATTAAACACAGATAACTTTATTATCTCATCTAATATTATGTACCCCCACCAGAATGCTTATGGGTCTCTTGATCTTTGGGAGGGTCTTTGACATCCATACAGTGCAAAGCCTTATAAATACAGCTGGGCTGAACACTTGATCCAGCCCTAGTTGGTCTTTTAGTGGGAATATTACATACCACAAAGCTCAGTGGGTCAAGCTGCCATTTGACTCCTCCCTTCCCAGAATTGCCTCCTGCAGTTTCCCAATATAACCCTGTAGGGTATTATGAAAGAGCGATTGCCTTGAATTTTCCTCTTCCTTTCTCATCCTTTTTTATTTTATGTCACACTCCCTTGCAATTACTTGAAATGGTAAAGTGCCATTATGTGTACACACCTTCAGATCTGTTGTGTGCTCTGTGCTTCCCCTCTGAAATCCCTTTTCCATTCATAACTTTTGCCTTACCAATTCTATTTCATCTTCTCTGTTTTGGTACTTACCATGTTCACATGCTCTGGAGCCCCTATTGCAAAACTGAGTGCACATTCTGGCTAAGTTAGTTCTATGACAAATAGAGTAACAGCACTGTCACATTCAGTCAGCAGGTTGTTTTGGGTCAGCTTTACTAACATGAGGTTTCAGACCTGCTTGGCTGGTCTGGATAGCCAGACAATATACGTAGATTCTAATAAAATTCAAAAGACAGAAACAGAAAGCATTGTCCCAAAGGAAAGGGTTGCAGCTTGATGCTAAGCTTCCCTGTCCGTTACGGAAGCAGAAGCTATGCAAGAACAACTTGGGGGATTCGCCTTGGTGATGTCAGAGAACTGCAGTCCTGTCTTAGGCACTGCTGCTTTCTGATTGCTGCTTGGCTGCCAGCACATGAGGGAGGAGAGATTTTGTAGGGATATTGTACAACTCCAGCAATTCTCTCACCTCTAAATAAAAATGATCCTGGAGAAACTCCACTGAAATTCTCATTGCTGTGGAAAAGTTAGATACTTTATATAAACACAGCATCATCTTGGACCCTTCAACAAATCACTAATCATAATTCTGAAATGTCAGCAAGAGATTTCCTTCAAATGTGCTGTATTTCCTGAAGGCAAGTGCTCTGCCCTGTGAGAAAAGCTGCCAATATACAGTAAACTTTCTAGGAAGTACGTTCATGCATGGAGTTCCAAAACACAAGCACATCCTGTGTTCTTAAGAAAAATCTTTCGATAAAACCTGAAACAATGGCTGGGCTGGGCATTTGTTATTCTCATGTTTAAAAGCCTTCGTTCAGCATGATATTACTTTAGGTTGTATCTATCTAAATTCTACTCAGAACACAATGGACCCAAATTAGTCATGTCAATCAACTTCAATGGGTCTACTCAGAGTACAACTAACATTGGATTAACCTTTTATAATACACATTATTCTGGGATGGGTACAGATAACTTTTTGAGAGACGTAACTGCCGGGTTATAGCATGGACACTGTCTGTTAACTTTTTTTTAAAAGGTATAAATATTTAAATTACTGTATCTACCTTCATTGGCAAAATATTGATCCTATTCCATCAACTTAAACTCTTTAAGGAAAAAAGCTCTTTTTATGTCAGCAGGAATTATCCGCTCTACAATTCTCAATATAGTAAATATTTGTTAACTCACTTCTCTATAAGCGCTGATAAGACGGGAGTTGATGTCAGATTGCTTCTTCCATTTGATGACTCAGACTGTGGATAAAGAGGTCCATTCAATTTCATTCAAGCAGCAAACAACACAACTGTATTTCTTACATGAAGGTGTACTCAACATACATACCAAAAAAAATTGAACGGTCCCCAAACATAAACTAGGTGTTTTCCTGCGTACAGGAAGCCTAGCATTGTTTAGAACATCTCTAAATACCTCCTCTATAGAAAGGACAGGAAGCCTACACCCCTTCAGATGTTTGTTGGACTCCAACTTCCATCAGCCACAGCCATGATGGCTAATAGTGATGGATGGGAGTTGTAGTCCAACAACATCTGGAGGCCGCAGGTTCCCCATCTCTGTTTAACAGTATATTTCTCACCTATGTCTGTGCATCAACATAGTTTACTTCTGATGCGAATCTATTTTTTTTATTTATATGACTGTTGTATCAAATAGCCTCAGATTTATAAAATGTAGCACAGTCACACCTGTGTGCAAAGGTTTTTCTTTAAAGCTTTGGTTTTTCTAGAATGTTAGAAATCTGAAAAACCTTACCAGGGATGGCATCAAAGGTATGGGCGATGCAGTGGGTGACTGGCCAGGGAGCTCAAATTTTGAAACAACAGCAACACTGACTCGTCTTCGAGGCATCTATAATAATAATAAAAAATTATTTCATTACATAAGTGACTCCAAGTTCTATTTTCATAGGCTGCATATCAGGCAGATTAGGGGAAAAGAGAGGAAAAAAGACAAAACCATGCGTATGAAAGTTCTTTCAGGAGTGACCTTTACTCATAGTTTGAGTCTAAGGGGTTAAATCTGGCAGTGTGGGTCCTGCAGAAAAGTAAAAGACTTCTGGGAAATGATATACAATGAACTGAAAAAAAACGTTTTAAGATAACTTTTGTCAAAAAAACAAACCAGAAGCTTTTTTACTTGAATTAGCAAGGGATGAAATATCAAGGGACTTAAAAAGACTATTCATGTATGCAACAACAGCCGTAAGAATGTTGCTTGCCCGGAAGTAGAAATAAGAGAAGGTACCAACAAAAGAGGAATGAATAACTAAGATGATGGACTATTCCGAAATGGCAAAGATGACCCTGAAGATCAGAGATCACAATGAGAAAAAGTTTGAACAAGAATGGAAGAAGTTTATAAACTATTTAAAAGACCACTATATATTAAAACAGTAGTAGGTTTGATATAACATTTATGAAAGCATATAATTGGAAATTAGGATGAATAAGAGGGAAAACAAAGAGTTTGGAGAAATAAAATAAGTTGCAAGAGATCGGGGGGGGGGGGGGCAGAAAATTGAAATCCAGGGGAGAGGCGGGGGGGGGGGGGAGTCTATATTGTATCTTCGGAAAAGTATTCAACTTATAAAATATTGTGATTATAAAATTTGAAAATAAAATGTTTTTAAAAATCAATAAATAAAAATGAGTGTGACTGAGCAGGCACTTTTGCAGCTGAGCTTTTCCTTCCCCTCCTTCCCCCTGGCAAATCCCACATGCTCAAAAAGATCTGCTCTGAAGGGTTGGGGGTTACCCTCTGGAGCAGATTTTGGGACATGCAGGGGGCTGGAGCGGGGAAGGAGAGAAACTGTAAGTCCCACTGTGCAAGTGTGTGGATATAACTGAATTTCACCCTAATTCTATTCTAATGCAGATAACTAATAAGGAATTGTTACTGTAGTTTTCTAATATGCCCATTTGTATACCAGTTGTATGCCAGTTACAAAAAGGAACCCTGCAGCATTAAATCCTAAGAAGCCTGAAACACCAAAGCCTATGCGTGTTTACTCAGATGCAAGTTACATTCCATTCAGTAGGACTTGCTCCCCAGTAAGTGTGTCTGTGACTGTAACCTTAGGTAAGTAAACTTAGTTTGATAGATTTCTAAAGGCCAAACCACATATTATGCTCCACATCCTTTTTTAAACAACAACAACAACAACAACATGCTTTTGTTTTGAAAGAAAAGTAGCCATGCCGGGTCCCAATTCTGATTGAAGCTTTGTGCCAGTTCTCAGAAAATCCTGACTTCTACTGCTATTTGCCTCCCTGTTGACTTTCTACTGCAACAGCAGCTTTTATATGTGAACTGGTTTCCTGAATGCTACGTTTCCAGCTGGGGAAAAATATTTTGGAAGTGCTTGAAAAAAAGAAAGAAAAATGAGCAAGTTGTTTGGAGTACATGGAGAATCTAAGTTGCTGGATTTTTTTTTAAAAAAAACACTTATTAAACTAAAGCTTTTTAAAACTTGGAAGAGTACCTTTCCAACAGAAAGAGACATGGATCTTGATGTACGGGGCACACCATCTTCTGTACCATAGTAAAACAAGCCAACAAAAGTAAGAATAAGAATTAGTGTTTGAAAACAGACATGCATTGCCAGCACTAAAATAGTAAGAAATTTTTTATATTGAAACAAATGTGCTTTTAAAGCAAAACAGTATATTATCTAAGACTAGGACGTATATCTCTTTTTGCTACAAGTGCAGAAATTTGGGAAATGTTCAGTTCAGTACATTACTATCTATTATCAGATTTTCTAACTTTTGTTCTTTAATAGAATATTGTGCACAGATTTAAACAAAATACGTAAAAACAATCGAGATACACAACTTTGTTCAACAGCTGTAATTAATTATATTCTGTCAAATACCTTAATAATCTGCTTTTATATCTATGTAGATTTGAAAGTAGTCAACTATGAGTTCAACAGCAATAAAGACATGCTTTAAAATATTGTGTGGTGGGGAAGAAGAGACTATTTTACCAGGTGAGCCATAACTTCTGCTAGAATTTTGATTGGCGAGTTTCTTATACTCCATGAGCTCAGCGTGATCTTTTTCATATGTTCTCTTCAAGTTCTCCACATACTGCATCATAACTTCAGTGGCCTTTGACATGCGCTTCTCCTGCAATGAGGAGATCAAGCATCGCACAGAAGTATGTTTTCAACAAGAAATGAATGACATCATCTCAGCTTTTAGCAAGACTGAGATATTACTCATAAAGAGACCCTACCACTAACCTTCAGATACATCTTAACTCCCACTAATAAATGAGTGGCTAAGAGGACCAAGCTAGAAGAATGCCTGAATCTAATGCTCACCCTTTTTGGCCAAATTATGCTGCAAAAATTAAGGTGTGCATTAGATTTGATGACACATTTACATTCTCCAGCAAAAAATTTTTTTGGTTTTAAGATTTCGAAAATTGAGGTGCACATTAGATTCAATGATGCATTAGACTCAAATAAATACGGTAATACAACACCATCATATTATGTGGCTACAGTACAAAGGCAGAGGTGTGGTCCTAACTTTACCTAGGAAGAAGTGACTAAAGATAGAACTCAAGGGAACTATTTTTGGTGCTGCAAGCAACCAACCTACTTTGTTACTTTGCCTATGAGCTCCTCTGCAGGATGTCAGGATACCCCACCTCATTGGGGCATTATTTCCTATGATTGCTAACTTCCTCTCATTGGGCCGCCTCTGGGTATAGCAAACTCCTGAACCAAAGTAGTAATTTGGAAGTATGGCTTGAGATCAGTTTAAAGGGAAATTCCTCTGGAAACTGCACAGACACACCTCTAGCAATAATTTCCGAAGTGGCTCCTGCTATGTATTCAGTAGTCTATGCTTGCCTGAGCTTGAGTCTGGACTAAGAATTCTTAGCCCCTGTGTTCTGATTCAATACATGATATCCAATCACAGAACATTTCAAGATTTGGGCCTCTGCCATTGGCCCTTAAACTCAGTCATGATTTGCAGCTTGGAAGTTTAGACAGCCAATCACGTTGGGAGTGGGAATGGCCCAGGCCTTCAGAAATGTATAGAAGCAGCTGTTTTGCCCCTGTTGGCCAGTTCTGTGAGTTCCATAAAGGTTCTTGCTGTTATCACTGTGTCTTGCCTTGCCACCTACACTTCAGCTCTCATTCCAGATCTTCAGCTAGCTTTTGAAATGATGGTTTTAGAGAGCCAGAGGGCAGAGACCCACAGCTCAGTGGTAAAGGATATGCTTTGTTCAGTCTTTGGCATCTGCAATTAAAAGGATCTTTAGAGTCTCACAAAATATCTGCCCGAAACCTTAGGGAGTTGCAGTTGGTCAGACTTCAATGGACCTCTCTCTACCCTCTGTCCAGGCAAGCAAGAGGCATGGTCACAGTTTGATAACCCATTCCAGCCAGACAAAAGCGCCTCAAGCAGGTGTGGAGCAAGGTCAGTGAAGGCTGTTCCATGAGAAGAGGGTGTGTGTCCCAGGGAGAGTCCCACGGGCCATTCAGCCTTAGGGTATGAGATTTCTAACTCTGCTTTAGGACCATGTTTGTCTCTCCTGACTATAGCCAACGCTTCCTACAAAACTTTATTTTTTCAAGTAGTGAAGTCGGAACCGATGCAGGGTATTTGATTCCAAGAGTCTTACCTGGCGAACAGCTCCAACCATTTCCGCTCGACTAGATAATCTAGAGGCCAAACGATGCAGCACTGCCATGTCCTCCAACAATCTCTGATACATGTCTCTGTGCTCAGAATGATGCCACAAGGAAGCCGAGGACTGAAGCGAGAGCATGAACTAATGTATCAAATCAAGGAGCATGTATAGCAAATGAAGTCATTGTGGTTTTACAGTTCAAGGGTTGTCCACCTTTGTTGTCCCTTGGGTCCATTAAAACTATAGAAAGTTCTTGCACAACAAACATAAAAAGGTCCCTCTGTTGTACAGCTACTTACAGTTTCCAAAACCTAAACAAGGCTTGAAATTCCACTACAGATATCAAATCAAGATCTTATATTCTAGATATCATTACACCTCTTGACTACAAAGAATCAAACTTCATGCTATCATGAAACAAGGGCTTACCCACACTCACCTTTCCAGGCATAGTCCATCCTTTAAAGCTCTCTGTCCAAGCACTCTCTTTTTTTGCTCCAGAGCTATCCCCATGAAAACCTACTCTTTAAAGCTGAATTGGAGAAAAGGACAATCCACTGAAAACCTGAATTGCCATTTGTTGTGTTTCAGCTTTAAAGAGTGGGTTTTTGCCCTTGTAAGATAAAAAGTTTATTATGATGTACAAATTGTTTGTTGGTTAAGGCAAGATACTATTTGTGCTTTGTTAATCTCACAGCTCTCTAAACAATGAAGAGTAATAAAAAGTTGACTGCAAGCAAAGATTTGTTCATTTTTATTTAAAAGCACAGATAATCCTTCAATGGGGCTTTAAAATTCCAGTGGAAAATCTTGTAAACATTACAATCCTCAATTAGCTCATCTTCAGTTTCTTCATTGTGCTACCCTTCTTGGTGAGTCTTATGACTGATTTTGCATTTGAGATGCAGTCCATCAAAATCATGTGCATACTAGCCTACAGCTTAGTTTATCTGGTTAACCAGAGATAGAATAATGATTGTGATAAGCAAATTAGAAAGTAAGAAAACTAGGGCTTCTGCTACATTGTAATTACCTCCAACCTCTCCTTTTTCAAAGTTTGATACTTGATTAGGGCCAGCAGTGGGCCCTTTCTACATTTTCCCATTGATAAGAGTATTTTCATCACAAAACAAATAGGGGAGTGGCAGTGTTCCTCACCTCATGGAAGAAGCAGTTCAACAAGTAGAACAGCAATTTTCTACTATTGGAAATTGGAGATACGGAAAGTGAATCCTGCTGTGTGTTTCAGTAGGGTTGCCACATTTTAAAAAGTGAAAATCTGGACACAAAAGTTGTTGATGAGCGTTTTTAGTTTTGCCCAAAGTTCTTGAGTTGTTTTTGCAAAATTTCAAAAATAAAAAATGAGTTGTGGACCTATTTTTTAATGAAATTTGCCAAAATCTACACTACGCTGCACGCCTTCCTGCTGCCTCCCATCCTCTGGGGCTGACGATGGGGGAAGCGCTCCTTTCCCCCCCACCAGCCTCCAAGCCGGGTTGGAGGGTAGCAGGAAGGCGTCGCGCGCCTTCCTGCTGCCCCCCATCCTCTGGGGCTGACGATGGGGGAGGCGCTCCTTTCCCCCCCGCCAGCCTCCAAGCCGGTTTGGAGGGTAGCGGGAAGGCGTCGCACGCCTTCCTGCTGCCCCCCATCCTCTGGGGCTGACGATGGGGGAAGCGCTGCTTTCCCCCCCGCCAGCCTCCAAGCCGGGTTGGAGAGTAGCAGGAAGGCGTCGCGCGCCTTCCCGCTGCCCCCCATCCTCTGGGGCTGACGATGGGGGAAGCGCTGCTTCCCCCCCCCCGCCAGCCTCCAAGCCGGGTTGGAGGGTAGTGGGAAGGCGTCGCGCGCCTTCCCGCTGCCCCCCATCCTCTGGGGCTGACGATGGGGGAAGCGCTGCTTTCCCCCCCGCCAGCCTCAAAGCCTGGTCGGAGAGTAGCAGGAAGGCGTCACGCGCCTTCCCGCTGCCCCCCATCCTCTGGGGCTGGCGATGGAGGAGGCGCTGCTTTCCCCCACCGCCAGCCTCAAAGAGCAGACTCTCCTGGCTCCAGCGGAAGCAACACAAAGCCTCCAGAGCACAGGCTTTGGAGGCTTCGCGTTGCTATCGCTGAAGCCAAGGAGCCGGCATTCGCCCCATAAGACGCACACACATTTCCCCTTCATTTTTGGAGTGGGAAAAGTGCGTCTTATAGGGCGAAAAATACGGTATGTCCATGAAATTCCGAACGTATGGCAACCCTAGTTTCAGTATAGTACATCCAACTCTAAAAGTGCTGCGCTCCTGAACATGAGTCAGCTTCAGATATACAGCCAAGAAACATAGCCCTTGATTGATAAACACGAGATTTACACATCAGATTTCCCATTTAAATGAGAAAGCAAACATAGAAGCCAAACAATTTTCAGGCTCAATGGGAGGAAAGAAGTCAGTGTGGGTGAAAAATCCAGTACCAGAAAGGAAGCATAGTTCTTAGATGACATTGCACTTTGATGCCAGTGGAAGCACACATACTTGAAATTGTTTTAGAAAAGCTACCTATTTCATGCAATTCCCGACAAAAGTAATTCCCATACTGTGAAAATGTGTGAATTGGCATCGCACCACGACACCAGTCTCTACTACATCTGTTTTGCAGCACAATCACATGCTTATCTATCCACATTTCAGCCCTACAATGTCCAGTGGAGCTTACCCATAGGCAAGCATGTGCAGGAGTGCAGCTTCCATTGTAGCTAAGTCTGCAATCCCAGACACACCAAGCCCAATGGGTTCCACTCCCAAGCAAACATGCTTGGATTGGGCTGCAAATATTTTGTGTTTGAATCAGTTTTTACTTGAGAAAGAAATGCATGAACAAATAAGAATTGCTTTGCCCACTCTTCCTCTGAAAGATACCAGTATAAAAGATGTATACATAAATGATTATAAAGAGATTTATGGACTTCCTGCAGAAATTCCTCGCTCCTTGCTTCCTCTATCTTTAGGTGCATTTACTCAGGGCATTTTTTAGGCATGAGATTACACATTCTTCACTGTATGATGTCAAGTATTCAGCTGTTCCCTGCCCAGGAACATAAATAGTAAAGAACAGCAACTACCTCCTCCATGTTTAGGATGGGAACTCCAGGAAATACTGCAGGACTGATGCATAAACAACATATGCAATCATGATGCCAAACCTCTCTGCAATAAATGGTAAACTATGTAGCAGAATTTTGCTGCTTTCATCTAGCACATACACTGCTTTTCCCTCTCAAACAGCATTGAAACCCAAAGTAGAAGGAATGGTGAGTACAGAAAAGGAGACTGAAGAAGAGATCTGAGCTCCATGACATAGGGCCCTTGAGTCTGAACTCTGTAGAACAATCTGACTTACAAGTGTATGTTGGGATCACAGAATGCTGTGTAAGATAGTAAGTCTGCAGGCTTGAGTTTGCTAGCTGATGCAATCAGCCTGCAATACGTTCTATGGAGGTGCTGGGTCAGAATGACTCAGCAGTAGTGTGCTGACAGTTGACTGGCTGTCATCGGTTTAAAAGGGAAACCTGTCCAGCAGTAAGGTGGTGGTGTAGAGGAGTGTGGTCAGAGAGAAATAGTCTCTCTATTTGCCTTAAGGTGCAGCCAGGTACTCTGTCTGACTATATGAACTGCTTCTGTAGATATCTGTATATATAGCTCACAATAAATAATACTGCACTGAAGAACCTGGAACTCTGAGCATTTCTGCTAAAGCGCTGCAAAGAATTCGCGACAGTGTATGCTTCTAACTGACTTACTGTGAAGCAGGCAGATAACCTGTGACCCTCCAGAAACTGTTGGACTGCTACTGATGGCTGGGGCTGATGGGAGTTGGAGTCCAACAACTTATGGAGGGCCACAAGGTCTGGTGAAGTCTGGTATTTTACACCTATTACACCACTCATAAACAATATGCTTCTTTTGTTTTGTTAAAAAAGCATAGTGGTACCTTGGTTCTCGAACTTAATCCGTTCTGGGAGTATGTTCAACTCCCGAAACCATTCAAAAACATGGTGCGGCTTCCGATTGGCTGCAGGAGCCAATGTTCGAGAGCCAATTTGTTCGACAAATGAGCTGTTTGATAACCAAGGTATGGCTGCAGTTCCAAGAGTACATTATTTTTGCAACATTCAGTTCCACCTACTGCAAAAATCAACCTACCACAGAACACGAAATTCTAGATTATGGCACAGAATTGAAATGTGGCCATTTTAGAGATTTAAGTTGGCTGATAATCAATATGAGTACTGAACAGTTAATGATAACATAGGATTTGGGGACATATTTGGCAGCAGCCTTCAAAATACCTACCAAAATTCACTGAATTCTAACAAGCGTAAACTGCAGTGAATGTTCACCATGGTCCTCTTACCGTAATAGCAACTTTAAAATGATCCAGTTCCTTCTCTGTGTTCTCCTCAGCAAGATTCCTCTCCCTCTCAGCCTGGTTAATTCTTGATTCCAATGTATAACTATCATTTCTGAAAGCCAATGAAAGTTGTACAAACACATTCTGTTGAGGGAGGGAAAAGAAAGGCCTCATTGAATTCTGTTTACCAGTCATATTCATGTATAAAAGGGGGAAATTGTTTTGCATAAAGTTGACTCATAGAATTATAGAATTGTAGGGTTGGAAGGCACCTGAAGGGTCTTCTAGTCCAGCCACCTGCAATGCAGGAATCTCAGCTAAAGCATCCATGACAGATGGCCATCCAACCTCTGCTTAAAAACCTCCAAGGAAGAAAAGTCCAAAACCTCCCGAGGGAGACCATTCCATACACTAGTAGGAATTAATTTCCACAAAGAGAAGTGTCAAATCCACTTGGAATCATATTCTCCAGCTTGGAAGACTAGGCTGAAGTTACTTCACAGGCAAGCACATTCATTTCTTACTTTCTACGGCTGCACTGAGACCACAGGCATTACACTGACCAATGTGAAATCAGTGCTTGCAGTAGTAACATATCACTTCAGTCCTTTTACTCCTGACCACAACTATAACTTCTAAAGCTTTATTCATTATTTATTTAGCAAAATTTAGCTATCACTTAAATAAAAGATATATCTCAAAGCAGTTCATTTGATAGTATGAAATATTCACTATAAATTAATAAAAACAGGTGTTAGAAACAGCAGACAGTAAAATTATCAACACAGACATAAAATATTTTATATAACATAATATAATTTATATGGGGCTCCTCAATGGACGTTAGAACGTAGAACAGCAAAGCAAATGGAGAAGAATGGCACTCCAAGAACAACGTTAACTTTCCTTGCTACTTCCTACAACTTTTAAAAATTGCTCTCTCTGTCTTATCCAGACACCATTTCTATGACAGCATGGTAGAAAGAACAGCAGTGAATACCAGTTTGGCTTTATGATAAATTGCTATTGTTTTATTTTCTTATTTTCTATGGATTTTTTAATAGATACTACTTAGAAATATGAATAACTAACTGGTACAAAAATGTTTCAAATAAATAAATAGCGGTAAGGTAAAGGTAAAGGGACCCCTGAACATTAGGTCGTCATGACCAGCTCTGGGGTTGCGGCACTCATCTCGCTTTACTGGCCGAGGGAGCCGGCGTACAGCTTCCGGGTCATGTGGCCAGCCTGACTAAGCCACTTCTGACGAACCAGAGCAGTGCATGGAAACGCCGTTTACCTTCCCGCAGGAGCGGTACCTATTTATCTACTTGCACTTTGATGTGCTTTCGAACTGCTACGTTGGCAGGAGCAGGGACCGAGCAACAGGAGCTCACCCTGTCACGGGGATTCGATCAGCCGACCTTCCAACGGCAAGTCCTAGGCTCTGTGGTTTAACCCACAGCGCCACCTGCGTCTCTTATAAATAGTGGTAACCATCAACAATTCATGACATTATGATCCATGATTCTGCCTGCCCTCCAAGGTCTTTCAAAGAGGCCCAGCTACTGCCAGAGGTTCACCAGACCCCTCTATAGTGATTTCTCATATTTAGTGAAGGCTGCCTCATTGAAGACTGTCTTATCCCCTGATTGGGATAGCTCTGATGAAGTTTTGTCCATTTTGCTGATTTTTTAAATGGAATTTTTATGTTTGTTGTTAAAAATAATGACCCTTCTCTGACTCCAGTTTGGATTAGATTTTCTTCAAAGAATGTCTTGAGGGGAGCCATGGAAAGGTTATCTACAAAGTGTTGCTTGGTAGTATGTTGCACACAAAATATGATGAAGAAGAGCCTTCAAGCATTTTACAGTAAAAAAAACAAAAGGAGACTTACCTCAACCTCTCTCTCAGTAAGCGGAGGAGAGCTGCAATAAAACGGGAAACTAAGTTATAAAGTTTGCCAGTGCAGAAAAAATGTCATTAGGAACCATAGAGGCACCACTGGTGCATATGCTGGATTTTCCTACGGCCCTAGCCCTGGGGCATTGGGTGATTACTTCCCCAGTGAGATAAGAATGGCAGGGGAATAAGCCTCACTTCACAGTGAGCATCAGGCTTCCCTACTACTGTACTTAGATAAGGAAAAACAAGATATGCAACTGCCTACTATGTATTAAATGCAGGTCCTAAGTGTGCTGTATGTTCCTTGGCAAATGCAAAATTATTAGACTCTCAAGATCCAAGGTAATGTTTTTATAATGTTAATTTATTGTCACAGCATTGTGCTATATAAACACCACAAAGGCTGCTTCACTTCCTGTATTGGTGTAAAAGATAACACCATTCTGAAGAAGTTGGCAGGCCTAATATACTGTGGTCTTGTTTCTTACAAAGACTGAAGTGAAGAGGAAATATAATTTCCTTAATTTGGCGAGAAAGACTCAGTAAGCATACAGTCATAATGCAAGGTCATTTATATTCTGAGCTGCTTGACCAAGTATAATTTCTGCTTAACGGAAGTTTTCCTTGCTACAAAACATAGCACATGAACTCATTCCCAAGAGACGGTATCCTAAATAACCTATCCTAAGTAAAATATAGCTTTAGTTAGTTTCTGATTACAGCTTTGCATTACAATTTAGATAATACTAATTCAAATGCATAGTTTTCTTATTTGTTAGATTTCCATCCCACTTTCTTAGACGAACTCAGGGTGGGATATGTAACTTTCCCCACATTTTATCATTACAACAATCCTGTGAAGTAGGTCAGGCTGGGAGAGCGCAACTGGAGTTTCAGAGCTTACTTGGGATTTGAATATCCACCACTGTAGTCCAGTACTAACTACTACACCATGTAGTAGGCATAAATGGAGGGAGAACACCTACACATTGCCTTTTTGAATCTAATGCACTTAAGTATCTCTTCCACAAAGCATTTGGGTGACAGTGTGAGTATCAGCACAGAGTGGTTTACCTTCCTGGAAGAGAGGTGTGCACACGGAGTTTTCGTAAAAGAGTGTCAGGAATGTTGGGCATCACCTCACATCTACTTTTCGCCTCTTCCTCCTCTGATGAGAAAGGCACTGGTGAAGACCCTGAAGAAGAGTTCAAAACTTTAAAAAAATTATTATCATTATTATTGCCAACACCACCACTTCTCTACTATTGCTACTACTATTCTATTGCTTCAGTAGTGCATTGTGAGCTAAAGTAGTTTAACACATTACTAAACTTCGTACTCTGATGGGCCTATTCAGAGGTGGATTTACGGGAGCACGACTGTTTTGGTTGAATTGGGCATGGAGCCTCAGGGATGCAACAGGGGGCACAGCAACTATGATTTACAATGGAGTGAGGGGGTGCCAAATTTTGGCATTACACAGGGCGTCATTGAAATTTGAGACCCCAAGATCCGCCCCGGCCTAATGTTTGAAGGGGATGAAGAAAAGGTATATTCCACATTCTGCTGTAAGAAACCAGTATGGGAACAGGGCTAATCGGAAAATTCAGCAAAGGCACTACTGACTGAAGGTAAAATCCAGCTATTCAATGTGATTGTCACCTAGCATTTCAATACTGTCTTATCAATAATTAAGTGGAACCAACTTTCCTCTGTCTGGAAAGTGGCAACTGGGATACAACTTTTATTGCCAGTGTCTGTTGACAATAGTTTTACTGACTTCAAAAAGGCCGAGATTACAAGCACATTGTACTAAATGGGATCCATTGTGATGGATGCAATAATTTCCACATGCAACAATGTGCTCTTTTCGCTCCCATACCCACACAAGAAGTCACATATGGTGTGGTCTTCAGTGGTGTATTCTAGCAAGAGGCCTCAGTCTGTTAAAAAAAACCCCACTGTTGTGGCCTCCTCCCTCCTAACCACAAGTACATTTCCCATCAAATTTTATCATATTTCACCTCTCTCCTGTTCAGCAGCTTCGCTTAGGTCAGGGAGCTTAAGTCCAATTAAATTTTGATTCCGCATCATTATGTGCTCCTGATTAGGTAGGAAAGAACTGCATTAATTCTTCACAAGAAATAACAAGCTCAGTGATATAATTATATAGTACATTGGCAAAGATGGTGGTAATCAAGTTGCTGGGTTTTGCAACATGTCACCAATAAATTTACATTGCACCCTTTAGCATAACAAATTTCCAGTCACTAAATCTAGAAACAATGGATTTAGACTTAGTCATGCTTAGAGTAATTACTCAAATGGGATGTAAGTTAACTTTAGTCCCATTGATCTTAATGGATCTATCATAAGTATGACTAAGTATAGGGATCCAACCCAAGGTACCAATACAGTGGTACCTTGGTTTACTAACTTAATCCGTTCTGGAAGTCCATTCTGAAACCAAAGTGTTCTTAAACCAAGGCATGCTTTCCCATAGCAGTGGGGGACTCAGTTTACAAATGGAACACACTCAACAGAAAGCGGAACATGTTCAGCTTCCAAGGCAAAGTTCACAAACCAAAACACCTACTTCCGGGTTTGCAGCGTTCTTAATCCGTTGTTCATAAACTAAGCTGTTCTTAAACCAAAGTACACTATACCAGGCAAGCACACCTGATAAAAGGGTACCACAACCAAAAGAGCTTTTCATTCAGTCACTACCCACCTCATCTCAAATAGTGAGAGCACTTGGAGAAGATGGCCTGAGTGTATGTGCAGGCTTATGTTGGGAGGATACAGTCCTCCAGATGCTCTAGTCCTAAGCAGCAAAGAGCCTTAAAAGTGAGCACTCTGAACTGGTGAAATTTATTCATGGTCCTAGACAGCAGCCTAGTGGCCATGTTCTAAACTAACTTTAAAGGCAGTTCCACATGCAACATATTACTGTAATCTAGGCTGGAGGTTACCAGGAGTGCCGATCACTGTAGCCAAGCTTTCCCCCCATGTCCAGAGGGAGTTACAGCAAGTTTACCATCCTTGGCTCATGCCAAAAAAAAGCTACCTGCACTTCCCGGACAAAACTGAAACCTATCCCTTTAGAGGAGTGAAACTCTATCCATTAGAAGTTAAACTCTGGATAGATGAAATGCGGACCAAGGACTCTGCTATACAGCTGCAAACAAAACATCTTAAGTGTGTTTTAAGTGCAATATAAAATGTGACACTAGATGGAGATGGCGAGTTTTATGGAAAATTTAATTAATAATAATAATAATAATAATAATAATAATAATAATAATAATATCTTTATTGTCATTGCCCCCTTCGGGGACAACGAAATTACTTGGCTGCTCCATAAAAACACTAATTAAAAAATGTAGTAAAATACAGCAAGGGAGATTAGATGACTTTCAAAGTCTGGGCTTCCCATTCAGGGCCGAGATCGCTCTGGAGAAGAAGCTGTTTAATGAATTTATTAAGAACGCTTTTTAAAAAAAGCATTTTCAGGATGGTTTTTATATGTGTGTAGATTCCACCCAACACGACTTCCATTTTATTATCATCAATTACTCAACAACAGATGAATGGCCAAAGTGCTTGGCAAGATTTGAGAAAACCAAGAATCCACGCTCATTAAGAATTTGAAGACTTTTGTGATGCACTGCTGTAGAATCTGGTATATGCCAAGAAATACTGAATACTGTATAATTATTTGTGCTTATATAAACTATATCTTATCTCCTGGTGAAAATAAACACATTTTATGAAAATAAAACTTTGAAAAATAATTTTTTTTAAAATCCTATGAGCGAGTTTCTTGCTGGAAAGACTTCTCTTCTTCTCTACTCTATTACATTTGATCCAGTTAATAAACTGCCAACATTGTATCAGAGTAAGGAAAACTATTGCTTCTTTGCTACCAGAGCATAGGCCACCAAATGGACTTTTAGCTCTCTAGTCACGGTTCTGCCTGAATTTCTTTTCCCCTTTATGCATGTAGATTATTTCAGCTACACAGAAGTAACCAGTTGTCTTGAGGCCTGCAGATAACAATGTGATGTGATGTCCTGGGAAAGAAGTGTTGAAAGCAGCAAGAAATAAGACACAAAAGAAAAGGAAGCACATGAACAGCAGAAACACTTGAAGCAATGTTTAAGATGATTTGTTGATATAGCTTCAGGAAGGAAAGGCTTTTCTGGATGTGAAGAAATCTCCTAAGAGACCAAAAGTAGCTTATTTAATTCCTAAATACTACTTTGAAAGATGACAGGACAGTTCATCAGCTTCTTCCTGTTTACATATTGCATACTTTATTAGAGACCAAAGTACCTCTGCGCTGTATTTTACAATCACCTTTAAGCGGTAAGCTTTTGTTTCACTAAAAGGCAAAAGACTGCTTTCTAATTTAACATTAAAGCTGCAGAGTTGAAAAGCTAATTATATAAGGAAAAGAATGTGTCAATTTAGATATGTAATTCTGGTGTAGAGTTGGAACACATTTTAATAAATGAATTTACCAAAATTAAAAATAAATCCACAGGAACAGCACCCCCTCAATCCAACTGATAATCAAAATATTCAGTCACAGTGTCCTCTTACTTACAGGTCATATCTGACAGGGATCCTATGTTACTTTTTATATGTGCCTAAAAGGAGGTCCGTGAACTGTGGTGACAATGTTCATAGGATCTCTGTGCTTCTTCCCCATAAAAAAAATAAGTGCCTAGCTTTCACAATCCAGTAGATAAGCTTAATGAAAAGGAAGTTAAAGGTTTTGAGACAAGAGATTGTGGGTGGTAGGTGTTTCTAATGATCAAGAGATAGAGATGCTCACTTTCTGCTGTTAACGCTTTCCTAAAGACCTCAAGTTTTGCTTAACTAGAAGCACAGCAATATGACAAGCCCTGACTCACCTTATTCTACCTTTGAAATGTGGCCTTTGGTGTAATGAACTAGAAAACAATTCTTCATTTCCCAATACTTCAAAATGCAAGGTTCTACTCTTATTTTATCAAAGCCCAATCCTGTTATATCACACAATTTTGGAACAACAACAAAAGACTAAAATAAAATCCTGCTAATTTATAGAAACTCACCTCTCTGAGCTTTGTCAGTTTCTGCATTCTTACTGGTTGAACTTGTATTTGGAGGTCTTTGAAGGCTGACTGTTTAGTCGATATGTTGTTGGGTTTATTGTTAATGGCAAAGTGTCTGTCATCTTCAGATGGACATTTAAAAGGTACCTTTTCTATATTACCAGGTTCTGCGTGATCCCACGACACAGCTCGTAATAGAGGAGGGCGGGAACCAGGTGTATTAAGTTCTGTTTTACAAGAAACTTTTGAATCCTTTGATAATGGTGCTACTGATCCCTTTAACTTTGGGTCCATGGTAAATATCCCTGGTCCTTGTAAATGGCCTTGGAAAGGAGAATCATTTTCTTTTGTTTTTTTAGGGATTAGTTTCTGAAGTTTGTTTTCACAGGTGCTTGGGCTGGTATTTAGAGATACTCTGCCAGTGTCATAACCTGAAGTACAGGATCTGGGTAGGTTATCCATAGGCTTATGTGGATCAAAGTTCTCCTTTTGTTCCGTCAACTTCTTTGGATTTTCCAAAGCAGTTGTGTGTGTAACTGGTTTTTCCTGAGAAAGTTTTCTTTGATCATTCTCATTTCGATCAGTTAATCCTTTTGTGGCATTCTAAAAATTAAAAATAATCAAAGAAATAGTATAATGAGTTTGTTTACACACAACACTAGGCCAAACTATAGAATTAGTGCAAATGCGCAACTATGCAGGTTCTTGGAGAGACTGTGGCCCCTGCACTCCTTTCTTTTGTCTCCTGCTGCCTCTCTGCTCTGAGCTAAGCCATAGTTTGGAATAGCATGTTGTTCAATCCTGAGCTCATTGTTTGGCTCACTCCAGACAAACCATTAGCTGCAACCAAGTTTTGGTCTTATGTTTACAGTTTGGCTCAGATGACATGCTAAGCTCACAAAAAGAAGCAGTAGAAGCTGTTACAAGTCACAATTGCACATATAAAAGTCCTTACTCAAGAAACATTTACACTGAGCCAGTGGAAGATTCAGGCCCAAAAGTAATGAGATGATTTTTAGGAGACAATATGGGGATGCAGTACCGGTTAGCAGTACCGGTTAAGCACATGTTCTCCCATTGATAAAGCCCCCCAACACACACACACGCACACACACTCTTTTTTGTCAAGGTAATGTGTTGTTATCCTGATTGATTGTATGCAGTGCTCAACAATAATCAGCATTAGAGCATTCTTACCTGCAGTGGAGGCACTGAACCCAAAGCAGATGGGCATATATCAGAACCTACAATATGAAAAACAGGTGATGAAACTTCCACCACATACTGTAACATGTCATAGTTAGCTCTAAACTCTGTGGCCATATGGCTACTACAGGCAGAAAAGAGTGCTATTCCTGTTAACAAAAGTCCTGAACAATTCAACACACCCTTAGCTTATAGGACTTCTGCTACAATCACTACTGCTTCATAGAACGTGTCAGCCCATATGAGCCTCTCCATTATTTCAAAAATGTCTAATGAGGTTCTGCTGTGGATTCCTTTTTATGAGAAGACTTACCCATTGCGGCCTAAGAGGATTTATCATTTAATCATTAAACCCTATAAGCGGTTTACAAAAAATATACATTAAAAATACCAGAGGGTGTGGAGGAGTCAACAGGGCATACAGCTGCCAGCACATTGTCCACCTTGCCATGGAATTTCCTTCCATGAGAGCTCATACTGCCTCTACCCTGCTGACTTATTATAAGGCAGGTAAAATCTAACTGTTTCATATAGGATAGAGTGGACATTGTCTTAAAGGACGGCCAAAAATCTTTTAACAGAACAATACCACCTTAGAAGTGGGAGGTGCCATGGGGCCATATGGCCAGCTCTAAAACCTGTCAGGTTAGCCCCTGGGGGAAAAGAGAAAGACTCTCTTGGTGGGCGGGCGAGTGGGTAGGTGGGTGGGTGACAAAGGGCTCTTCACACCCTGCTTTTTGGATTCCTAGAAACATCTGTCTGAACACTGTTGGGTGCTGGACTAGATACAGCTTAGATCTGATCAAGCTTCCTCTCATATTTACATCACATTTTGCTGTAAAACATTCCCTATTCATTTGCCCAGCAAGATTTCTAGCTTACCATTTCGGGGGTGGGGTGGGGGCAGGGAATATTACAAGATCTTATAATGACCAAACATCTATGGCTGCTCAACTAATATGTATATAATTTGAACATGCAACATTAATTTTACCTGTTGGACTTGGCAGAGTGAAAGAGTTGCTCCGAGAGGCAGCAGGTGAAACATTAGGGCTAAGTGCTGGGGATATAGCTGCATTAAAGTTATACACAACAATGAATAGTTATTCTGAGTGGTTAGTTCTCATTTTCCGGTTTTAAGTAAGCAGACCATTAAATCTGCAACAGATAATGAGCAGGGCACCATGCTTTTGCTGAGTGATGTCACAGGAGAGTGCTATATGTACAAACACTGAGAGAAGCATGTTGGGGTTGGGCTACTTTGCATGACTTGGTGAACATGGGAGCGAAGAATGCCCAAGTACAGCTAACATGAGGAAAAGCTGAAAGACATGTGCATCTTTAAAATCTATGAATGATGTCAAGAAGCGGGCAAAAAGCTTGCGGCACCTTATATGCCACAATATATGTGGCCTTTATGGTGCCACAGGCCTCTTACATTAAAATGACCTTTGCTAATTTGTTATGGTAAAACACACGTTGCACACAGGCTAACACTGGGTTCCATTTGCACAATTTCAAGGTAAAGGTAAGGTAAAGGTAAAGGACCCCTGGATGGTTAAGTCCAGTCAAAGGCGACTATGGGGTTGCGGCACTCATCTCGCTTTCAGGCTGAGGGAGCCAGTGTTTGTCCACAGACAGTGCAACAGGACACTGTGACAGAAACCAGAGCACGTGGAAACACCGTTTACCTTCCAGCCACAGCGGAACCTATTTATCTACTTGCATTGGCATGCTTTCAAACTGCTAAGTTGGCAGGAGCTGGGACAGAGCAACGGGAGCTCACCCCATTGTGGGGATTCAAACTGCTAACCTTCCAATCGGAAAGCCCAAGAGGCTCAGTGGTTTAGACCACAGCGCCACCCACATCCCTAATTTCAAGATATGGGATTTTAAAACTTGTACCTGTGGGAGATTCTGAAAGGCTGCTTCTTGATTTCCTTCCTCTTCGTGTGAGGAACCTCTCACTCACCCTCTTTGCTTCTTCTAACAATTCGAGATTCTTCTTTTTATCTTCATCAGATATTTTAACATCTGGCAGCTGGTCATTCACCAAGTCAATTACATTACCTCTGTTATCTAAATGGAAAAGTATCCAAATTACCCAGTTGTATCATGTAACAGCATTTGAAGTCTTTCATCACTTGGTGTGCTATATAGGTCAGATTTTACTCAACATACTGCCATTTAATTACACACTGAGTAAAATACTGAATTTATGGAAACCCTGTGATATAGCTGAGCTCTAATGAAACTCGGACTTGCTGCAATGGTGACACAATGGTGCACTATACTCCCCACACAACAATCTTTGTGTTAAATGGTACAGTATATGCAGCTATTGAAGCTTTGCCAAGGAGTCATGCTAACCACAGAAGTGCATATTGGGTGTGAGCAGCTGACCTAAGGCAGAATTCCACATCTGGCAATTGAATCAGACCTAAGTAGCTTTGCCCTAAACCCCTTGAACCCTTGATAGATAAAATGCAGGATTGCACTGATCCATGCACTAGGATATCAGAAGCCTGAGGGTTCTATTTTGCATTTCTCCCTTCTCCCCCTCCATCAAATCTTGTACAGAGTTTGCATATCTTAAATCAAGCATATAAACAAGTTTTCATACCATTGCAATGTTGCATATTGAACGATGGTACAGTCATTAAAATCTCTACAGGGCAGATAGGCAACTGCACATTTTCATCAAGCAATTGCCAACATGTGTGTGTGTGTGTGTGTGTGTGTGTGTGTGTGTTTCTTACCCACAGATGTCAGTGAGCTAGCTGATGTCCTAGCATTTCTGTGAGAATGCCGCAGATGAGGACTAACAGGTCTGGAGGGGAAAAGAAAAGGCCGGGGGGAATGAGCTTTATTAAAACTAAAGTAGCATTATATAAATCAGTTTATAAAAGTATTAAAACTAAATACACATTTAAAATAAAAACACCACACATTTAATTCACAAACTAGTTTGGCCTTTAGCAAATGTGAATTTGGAAAGGCACACTTGCCAAATCAGCATCCTACTCTGCACTGAAATAGCTCCTTTGGGACATCCCATAGAGTTATGAGAGAAGTGCTTCCTGTATGGGAGCTGGACAAAAACCAGCAAAATAGGATCAATTTTCACATCATGTGTAAACCCCAAGAAATCTTCTCTCATCTTGAATATGAATTTTTTTCATTAAATTCACCTCAGCTTTATTTTGTGTGAACAAAAATGATGTTGCCATAATTGTTCCAGAAAATTCAGCTACATTTAATTAGTAAGAATAACTTCTGTTGTGTTAAATGTTTCCCATGCCATGCTAAGAACAAGATGGGAGCCAGATACTGCAGCCACGGACTGACTGTTGACATCTCCATTTGAAGCTGAGATTTTGTGACTAGCCTCTAGCTGATACATTTATATGAGCTGAACTACCTCTGTCAGTAGGTCAGAATGGTTGGGAGTGGGGAAGGTGTGCCAGCCTACACTGAATGCTCAGGAATTAACCCAATGGCTACAGTAAAAACAGTGCTTAAAGTATAAAGGTAAAGGGACCCCTGACCATTAGGTCCAGTCGTGGCCGACTCTGGGGTTGCGGCGCTCATCTCGCTTTATTGGCTGAGGGAGCCAGCGTACAGCTTCCAGGTCATGTGGCCAGCATGACTAAGCTGCTTCTGGCGAACCAGAGCAGCACACGGAAACGCCGTTTACCTTCCCGCCAGAGCAGTCCCTATTTAACTACTTGCACTTTGACATGCTTTCGAACTGCTAGGTTGGCAGGAGCAGGGACCGAGCAACGGGAGCTCACCCCATTGCGGGGATTCGAACCGCTGATCTCATGAAGTGGATAAATCGGCATGCTCTGGTGTTGTTTTTTTTAAAAAAAGCTTTGCTTGTTACATGTATCCAGAGCAACAGTTCTGTGTCCAATTATTCAAATCTAGACTTCATTACAAAAAAAGAGAGATTTACACAAATGTCCACATGAGATTGGACCCAACTGTATAATTTTCTAGAGGAATGAACTTTCAAATCTATCCTTACAAGCTGTGTATATGTTAGAATGCTACAAAGTTATAGAGGCAAGAGGCAAACAAACAAACCAAGCATGTAGAAAGGCCAAATCAGTTTATAGCAAATGATGCAGAGAAGGCATTCCTGATGTATAGAGCTCAGCATGTTGCGCCATAAAGATCATTGGCCATGCTTTCCAGCACTGATGGGAGTTGGAGTCTAACAACGTATGAGGATTGTGCAGGTTCCTCATTTACCTATGGCAGAGGAGAAAACAAATTGTGTGTACTTATTTATGTATTACCTGAAAGCTAGATTTTTTTCTCTTTCTGTATCTGGTGTGACTATGTTTTCTGGAAGAACGATAGAAGGTGTGTTGCATGTTGCTGCTTCAACAGGGGACTCCTGAATGGTTTGTGACAAAAAAAATATTTTGAAAATTTAATTTGGAATATAGAAATATACCACAGGATGATTGCAATGGAATAAACATGACATTTTTACATGAAATTCTAGCCCTAATTTATTCACAGGCTCTGCATAATTCAAGTCCTATGCTCTAATGCAGACCCTACTATCAGGCCTGGTCGTTGTCCTCTTCAGATCACCACACAAACACTTCTTGTTCTTTTATAACTTTTTATTGCGTATTAACAAAACAATCTTATAAACGGTTCTTAACTATTCTTCCTCAGAGTCACTTATTTCAGATACCTTCTGAGCTCTGCTTCTCCGTGACCAGCCACCCTCAAAATGGCGAAGGCGCCTCTCCCTTCGTTTTCCCGCTCTTTTTTCTAACCTCCTGGCTAGAGCTGGCCTGTATCTCCTCTCCTCCGAATCTGAGCTAGAACTTAACCCTTGCCTTTCCTGTGAACAGCCGGTCCCTCCCTGTTGTTCTCTTCTATTAGATTCACTGCTCTCCTTCCCCCCTTGGGGAATGCTTTCTCCCTCTGAGAAACTGGAAACTTCTAACTCTTCCCTGACACCCACCTAATTGCAGGAGCAACTAATACACAATTCTTGATGAATTAGCATTTGTGAACAACTTTATAAAGAACCCAGATGTTTCAAATCCATTTTAAAACAATTGAGGACTAGCTGCCATATTGGACAAGTGAGATTAATAATACCAATAATACTACTACTAATATGAATTAATAATAGGTGTGTGTGTGTGTGTGTGTGTGTGTGTGTGTAAAATGCCTTCCCAGGTAACAAAATGTTTAAATTTCTCATGAACAGCTCAGTGCATTTGGCCACCTGGAAGCAAGTCCTACATTCTACACAGCAATTAGTTAACTCCACCTTTTTTTTTTACCACGGCTTTCTTTGCTTTGCCTCCTGTGAAAGGGGTGTGTGTGTGTTGTTTGAAAAATCTTTATTTAATTTTGTTGTTGCTGAGGTATTATGGCATGCACATGTTTCATGAGAGCTTTTTCCATGTACATCCAGTGATTTCTCCCCAATATCAACATGTGGCCAACCATTCTAGCTCACATTTGTTCTTCACCCTCTAGAGTCACAAACAGCCATGGCATCCTCTGCCTGCTCCTGTGGAATGGAGGGATTGGCAGGGTCAATCTAAATGTTTACCTTTTTATAATACTACCTAGGACATATAATGGCTTTTTCTAGGTAGTAATACATAATGCTGTGGGAAACAGGAAACCCTTAGATGTTGCTGACTAAACGGAATTTCAAATAAGCAGCAGCCAGCAGCTGAAAAAGAGACTACTGACCAGGCTCTCACAGCATTAGTTTCTTATGGTGAACAATTACCATTATTCTGTACCTGACAACACTTTAAAGACACAGAACTGCATGGAAGATGGAGCAAAATCAACATCTCTTTGACCTATACTGTATGCCTTCCATTAGACTGATCACCAGAACTCACACACGTGGGCTGTTTATCTTAAATCAGGAAACTAGCCCTCAGCACAAATGTGTAATGGTGTCAGAATGCATGACAAATAACTGCACAGTTCACTGCTGACAACATTTTCCTAGGATGTTGAAAGGAAAAGCAGCGGATGTTTTTATCCAAAGAGTAGAATACTGTGTCCTAGGTTTAAAAGACAATGATAAAAGTAAAACTGAACGTGCCAGATATACATTGGCTTTAAAGTTTTCAACACATCTCAAGAGAACATGATGATCTGTTTTGTGTTGTTATTTTTTAAAAAAGAGGGCAGTTGATAACATAAATCCTAAAGAAGCAGGTTTGAAAATCATTACGCTTGTTGATTCAGTACTGCATATTAGCAGAAGGTCCCTCTTTTACACATTTTATGCATGTCATCCAAATGATGTGCAAAACATCAAAAATATTTTTGAGGGGAGATTAGAAGGTCAGGAAGTTCTCTGTGAAATCATCAACTGTGTTGACATAGTTGTCTCTGTGTGTGCAATGTGGAGTGTCACATGCTGTTAATATTACCAGAAAGCATGGGTTGATCTTACTGCTAATGCCAAATAGGGCTAAATCTTTTTCTTTAAAAAAAAAAAAGCAAAAGAAAGCAAACATTGCTCAGTCCAACTTTGGTAGCAACTACTACCATTTCTGTTTCACCCCAGCTAGGATGCCATTCATACATTGTCTCAAGGAGCACTAATTGTTCAGGGATTACTTCCAGGGCTGGCCATATAATATGGATAAATATGGAAGGGGGGGGGACACAGCAATCAAAGCTGTTCCAATGTATTTTATAATAGGATTAGTTTTAGAGCCAACATTGGCTAAAAAGTCATGCAGAACAAATTGCAGAGCATCCTAAACTATAACGTCGTAACAGCCCATTCTGCTAGGAAATGGCAGCAGCCCTGAGTACAAACTAGAAAAAGTGAAATACATAATCATGGTCCAGCCCCACAAATAAGAATATTCAGACAAGAACAATAGTCTTAAGAACCAGAATAAAGATCAATGAGTGGTGATGTAACACCATATGACACTACATCAATTACCATTTTTCATCAGTGTTAAATTACATTGCAATGTTAGGATAAATATGCTTAACAGTGTGGGATGTGGTCATAATCTTGTCATAAATATCGCAATAACTGCTGCCAATGTCTCGTTCTTCCTTCTGTACCATGTAGTAGAACTTACCTTGGGGTTCTGACAACATTCCATTCTTTTCCCCTACTTGCTATTAAAATTCAGGTAGTGATGAGAAAGCATAGAATATTGTGATGTCACAGAGGGGGAAAACAAGACTAAATTACATGCCAAAGTATATTTTCATCAAACTCAAGGCACAAATTATAGTAAAAAAATAATTATTGATAGCTAATGTAAAGCAGTCAGAAGTCACTGAGGATAGCATATTTATAAATGTTGCTTACTTTGATTGGAGAAGGCAAAACGGGGTTCTGTGTCTCTGTTGGCTGTCCCTCATCTTCAGGTAGGGTTGGCATAATGAGAGGTGAAAGACACGCTGGATTGCAGTGTTGACTAAAGAGGCTATGCACTGATGGGAATGTCTGTTTCGAGTTAACCTCTGAAGATAAGCACTGTGGGGCCTTGTGATCCCAAGGCTATAGCAGATGCCAAAAATACAAATTAAAGCCATTTAAAGTCCAGGCTGAGATCACTTTATAACAACAAGCAGCAATAAAGTTTAAAGTAACAACTTATGCTTCTCCTTGTGTTTTATTAACTTGGGGGTTTGAAAGGTCTAATGTAACATAGTAAGGACATTAAGATAAACCTTTTCAACATTCCTTGTATTATTGCATGGAAGGCTTCGTTGGCAAGCTTTAAAGTGCTCTCATTTCCAATTAAGATAGACCTCCTTGTCAGTCCTTCATAAAACTCTAGGCAAAGTCAAGGAATGATTGTGTTGAAATCAGAGTACTAAAAATGACATTTTTTTTGGTAAATAACATACATTTGACATGGATATTGCTCAGTGCACAAAAATGTTTTTGCACACATGCATTTCAGTGATGAGCTTATTGTGGACTTGTCATTTTTCTGACACACTTTCAATCTTTTTGACTGGCTTGGAAAGAAGTGGTTCCTACTGTCTGGAACAGAAACCAAAATTTGCATAGCACTGATTGGCTGACTTTTGTGCCAATCACTAATACAATCTCCAACCATAGAAGGCCATTGTGCAGGCATAGCAATCTGGCCAAGCCCTCTGCCTTGGTAGGTAGTACACATTACATGATCTATGTACACTCCCTTCAACTTTAGTAAATTTCAGATAATCTGTAGAACTGTTGAAAGATTATTAGCTTTATTTCACAGAATCACAGAATTGTAGAGTTGGAAGAGACCACAAGGATCATCTAGTCCAACCCTCTGCACTGCACGAATCCTTTTTGCCCAACGTGGGACTCAAACCCACAACCCTGAGATTAAGAGTCTTGTGCTCTACCAATTGAGCTTCTACCAGTTGGATTTGGACTGTTGCTCAAAGTTCATACCCATTAATTCAGAGTTCGAGAAACTGTGGGCCTCCAAAAGTTGCTGGAGTACAACATTATCCCCAGCCATTGGCAAGGCAGGTAGGAGTTGGGATCCAACAGCATCTGCAAGGCCACAGGCTCCCCAACTTTGCTTTATAATTATGCTCCAGTCTTTTAATCTGGCATTTAAAGGAATTAGAATCCAAAATGAATATTGGTTTATTTGCAGACAATATTGTGATTTATCTGGAGAAGCAGCTGAAGAATTACACAGAGTTTTACAGCAGTACAGGGAGAGTGCAGGTTTCAAAATAAACATAGAGAAAAGCCAATTGCTTATATGGCCAAACAGTGAAAACAGGAAGTCAAAGATCACAAGTAAGGTTGGAGATGGAAAGTGTTGGTTTTGTAAAGCCATAAAGGGATATATATATTTTGTTATGGGGGGTGCACTAATGCAAAGCAGTTTTGGAACTGCGTGGTTGAAATTATAAGGGAAAGTTGGCAAGCTGAGTTACTGTTAGAACAACTAATCTGCTAATCAAATTCTGTAAAAAGTCTGCCTCTAATTTCATATAAGATCCAGATTTTACAGGTTTTAACCACTGCAAAGCTGCTCTATGTCAAAGCAAAGAAAGCAGGATATCATCAGAAAAATATGAGAACAATTGAGCTTGATTAAAATTTTCAACAATATTAAAAACGGAATTAATTATCAGGAAGAATTAAACAAATGGAGTCAGTTAACAGCTTTGGTAAAAAGAGAATTTGATATTTCAGGTGTTGGCATGAACTACTACATGTTATTAATATATATATTTAGTTTAGGAAAAAATAGCTATGAATGGAAAATACAATGAAAATGTTGGCATTTTAAATGTGAGATTAATTTATTCCTTTATAGCAATGATATTTTTTCCTTTTTCATTATTGTATATTGTTAAGTTGTGGGTGAACATATCAGACGACACAGCGATTCTTCAAACAGCTCTTGTTTATTCACAGGCCAGAACAGAACTGAGCTGAAGGGTTCAGCCAGCCTGCTTATATAGAGCTCCACTACAACGCAACAGTAGCAACTATCTGTAACTATCCAATCCAATCACTGAACGTCACATGAACGTCACTTTCAATTCCTTATCTGTGTATGTGGACCTGAATGAAAACTATCTACAGTATCCCCCTGCTGGCCCAGGGTGAGAACTTCAGCACATAACATTTATATTTCATGTTAATAAAGTTTATTTAATGCATTAAAATGTTTTTTTTAAATAAAATTAAGCTCCAATCTAAAGTGAATATGGGACCTTTGCCCCCAGGTTTTCATAGGTCAGCTTTGTGTACACGATTACAGAGAAAGCTCCTAGGACCTGCTTCCGACAGTGACTTTCTTTGGAAAGACAATATGCCCGTTTTCTGATTCAAACGAAGGACTGATTGCAAATACTGCAGTCAATGTCGAGCCACCCTGGTGAATAATGTCCTAAAAGTACCTCTTCCCATATGATCACTACCTAAAAAGACCCTAAACATCTCAGGACCAGGATACCACAAAGGCGACTTTTTCCCATCCAAACCTAGATATTAGGATTCTTGTTAATTGCCCTTTCCTGGGTCTCTGTGCTGTTTGAGGTGAGGGCAGAACACACCAGAAGAGGGTCTTTTAATGTTGTGGTGCCCAAATTTTCAAACTTGCTCCCTGGAGAAGTTTGCTTGGTGCTGCCACATACGTTTTCAAGTCCAGGTGAGAACTTCCTTTAAATCCTTCTCCTTGGTTTATTAGATTGATGGAAGTCTCTGGCTTTTAAAATGCTCTTCTGTTGGAATAATCTATTTCAGTATTGTATTACTCTTTAAAGCATTTAATTTTGTTATAAACCACTTTGATTTTTGATGCACTGGAAAGCGGAATATAAACACTTTAAACAAGCAAAACAAAATGCTGAAAGCCATGAGCTCTGTTCAGTAGTACCAGTAGTTTGTGGATCCATCATGGGTGATTTGTTTGTTTGTTTGTCTTGATCCTTTCTATCTCTTTTCCCCTCTCTAGAAACCAAAATGAAACTAATTTTTGAGAAACATGCAGTGTTTTGTGGTTTCTATGGTAGAATTAAGAACTTCCTGACAGAGAGCCTGGGATACCATCTCAGTGTCACAGAGCCTGGGATTTCATCTTTTTCCCACTGAAATCAACCCAGAAGTCATACCTAGAAAACAACCACATGACTTTAAACAGTTCTAAGTGCATCTTTGTTCTGTTGCATCCCTCCCCAAACAAATCTTTTTAAAAAGCAGTAATTCTGGGCACTATAGCTATGTCTATGTGCTATTCTAAATAGAAAAACCAAACATGGACAGTTTTAATTTTTTAAGCCAGGCATAGGCAAACATGGCCCTCCAGATGTTTTGAGACTACAACTCCCATCATCCCTAGCAAACAGGACCAGTGGTCAGGGATGATGGGAACTGTAGTCTCAAAACATCTGGAAGGCGAGTTTGCCTATGCCTGTTTTAAGCCCTATTACTTCCAGTACACACACTGCATTCCTTGTCCTAGGAAATATTTAGAAAGACAATATTCCGTGCAAATATTTATTCTTCTCCATTACATTTTAGAAGTAGGTTTCAGAAATGGAATCACAGAATCATGAAAGGCGCCTTTTAGGCAGCCTGGTCCAACACCGTGCTTAATGCAGGATCTGCAGTGCCTGATGAAACTACAGCATCGCTGACACAGATGGATGTCCAGGTGCTTAAATGCCTGAATCAGTAAAGGAGAGCCCACCCACCTTCCTAGGCAGTCTGTTCCACTGCGGAAGAGATCTTAACATTAGGAATGTTTTCCTAACATTTAGCTTGGCCTTCTCCAGTTTGATGTACTCTAGGAGTTTTGGACTACAACCTCTCATTACCACTAACCATCCAGCATGGGCAATGGTCAGGGATAGCGGTAGTTGTAGTCCAAAACCAGGAGGACCAGATTGGGAAAGGCTGATTTAGGTGAAACTCAATTCCCTCCCATTTCCACCTTGTTCGTGCTTTTGGATTTCACGTAGTAGAAGATGGGAAGAGATTTCTCTCTCCCTGAGACCCTGAAGGGATGTTTATTTATTTACCTGTTTATTTATCAAAATCTATAAACCACTTACTTGTAAGAAAACATTTCAGTAAAGTAAAACATGGACATTCTTGATGAAAAACAGCTAAACCAAGTATTTAAAAGAATTTAAAAGATGATTAAAATCAAAAGAGATAAAACACATGCAACTTCTACATGTACTGAAATGTGATGTTCCAGGTGCTAGCCAATCAGTTCTGGGCAAGCTCACAGAACTAGTTTTACAGAGAAAAACTGTTCATTTCTCACAAACGCATTTCTGAGAGTATACTGGTTTTTTCAGTAAGCATCTAATTCCAAAGCTTTATTGGAAGTTCTGCTTAGAATTTGCCTATTTGTGCAAGACTTACAAAAGCCAATGAATGGATTAGAAGTTTGAGAAACTTGCCCTCAGTTCAACTTTATTCTTCATCTTTTGTAATTCTAAATTCATTTCAGTGTGCCCTTTTAACTTTTCAATTTGTTCTACATGAAGTGTGTTTTTATAATAAGATTCTTCTACTTAAAGGGCAGGCTTTTTATGGAAGTATGTCCCTGTCAATGATAAGAGTTTCCCAGGAATAAAACTTTATAACTATATAGGTCTCCTAGGAATCAATTTTTCCCCCTTTCCCAATCATTTCCTGAAAACTTCCCCTACCCCCAAAGATTATTAACTGTACACTGTACAGATGGCACGAGTGCTATAATGTTAGGAGAAATAGTGTTCAAACAAAACAGCATTATAGTGATTACCATGTCTGAGGTCTTCAGCATGAAAATTAAACTGGAGTCTTTCCTCCCTTTGCAGAACCTGTTTTCCCATCTGCTCCCTCTTTTCCCTAAACATTTTTTAAAAATGATTCATTCTATTTAGGAAGACATAAAACAAAACACAAACTGGGGCGCCAATAACCCTATACAATATAAACTGAAATGTAAACTGAAAATTTGACATTCATTTTGCTAGTTTTGACCCAGTTCTCCAATCTGTTAAGGTCATATTGAACCTGAATTTTGTCTTTAGCTACCTGTCCCAGTTTGGTGTTAACTGAATATTCCTACATCCAAGTCTTATATAAAGACGTTGAACAACAACAGGCCCAGGACAGAATCCTGTGGCACCTTACATATCACTTTTTTCAAGACAACAAGGAACCATTAGTGAGCACTCAGTCAACCAGCTACAAATCCACCCAACAGCTACCTCATCCAGCACACATTTTACTAGTCTCTCTGCAAGAATATCATGGGGGACTTTATCAAAAGCCTTACTGAGATCAAGATAGACTATGTCCACAACATTCCCTAATCCACCAAGTTTGCAACTCTATCAAAAAAAGAAATGAGATTTGTCTGGCACAACTTTTTTTTTTAACAAACCCAAGCAGAGTTTTAATAATCACTTTAGTAATCCTTCTCTAAGTGCTCAGAAGCCAAATGTTTAATTATCTGTTATAGGACCTTTCCTGGTATTGCATCAAGGTGACTATTCAGTAGTTACCTAGGTCTTCCTTTTCCTCTTTTTGAAGATGGGGACAACATGTGCCCAGCTCCAGTCTGCAGGAACCTCGTCTGTTCTCCAAGAATTCTCAAAGATAATAGACAGATGCTCTGAGATTACATCTGCTGTTCCTTTAGTACCATTGGGTGCAGCTCATCAGGCCCTGGAGATTTGAATTCATTTAAAGTTGCTACAGGGACGCGGGTGGCGCTGTGGGTAAAAGCCTCAGCGCCTAGGGCTTGCCAATCGAAAGGTCGGCGGTTCGAATCCCCGCGGCGGGGTGCGCTCCCGTTGTTCGGTCCCAGCGCCTGCCAACCTAGCAGTTCGAAAGCACCCTCGGGTGCAAGTAGATTAATAGGGACCGCTTACTAGCGGGAAGGTAAACAGCGTTTCCGTGTGCAGCTCTGGCTCGCCAGAGCAGCGATGTCACGCTGGCCACGTGACCCGGAAGTGTCTCCGGACAGCGCTGGCCCCCGGCCTCTTGAGTGAGATGGGCGCACAACCCTAGAGTCTGTCAAGACTGGCCCGTATGGGCAGGGGTACCTTTACCTTTACCTTTAAAGTTGCTAGGGGTTCCTGTACTACCTCTTCTCCTATTCTGGGCTGCAGTCCCTCCTTGCCTCGTTTATTCTGTTATCACCAGTTTGGACATTGCTTTCCTTTTGGGTGAAGACAGAAAAAATTAGGTGTTTGAGCAGCAGAGGCAGAGCTAGCCCAGGGGGTGCTGCAAGTGGCACGCGTCCCAGGGGGTGGTGCACCAATGTCAAACCCCCCCCCCCAGGGATGACACCCGAGGCGGACCAAGCCCACCCTTTCTCCACCGCTGTTGAGCAGTTTTGCCTTCTCTCTGTCACCCAACAGCATTTCTCCATCTTGTCTATGCAGATGACCCGCTACTTGCTTGTTCCTTCTCTTATTTCAAATATAGCTGAAGAAGCCTTTTAAAAATTATTTTAAACTTCTGTTGAAATCCTGAGCTCATCCTGAGCTTTGGCCCACCTAACCTTCTCCCTGCAACTGTTGGCTACTCGTGTATACTCTTCCTTTGTGATTTTCCCTTTCTTCTATTTCTTGGGCCACATCTGAAGGAATTCCCCTCCCGCTTCTAAAGACCTTACAAAATCACACTGAACAAGCAATTTCCAGCCTCATATCAACATCAAATAGTAATTGTTTTGTAAACCCTCTAACACTGTTATTCTAGGCTAATTTGGATGCATAGGACAAATCTAATTAATCAGATGTTTATCTTATGACTGTCCTGGGAGAGGGGGTTCTGAGGAAAACAGAATCTGGTCCATCCCACTCCCCCCACCCCAATTTGGTACTGTGCACAGTTGTAATTGACACTAGACTGAAGAAGGAAACCCAGTGGGAGTTAACTGGGCATACAATCCAAGGAGTGACACATTCTCCCTTTTGTGAAGCAGATTTTAACATTAAGCATTTCATAAACTGTAGAACATTAGTTCAGCATGCGTATGTTGTACATTAATCAGAAAAGAAAACCCCCAGGCCACTACATTCTGCTATTCTAATATTATGCAATACAATATAAATAGGTTTTGTTTAGTTCTTGCATGTTTCATAATATCTTTGCTTAAAATAGAAAGACAGAGGATTAATCCTCACCCCAAGGCTCAGACCTCATCACGGGATACAAGGAAGTTTGTGTATCACTGAGCAATTTTAGAGAATACAATATCCAGGAAGTGATGTTCTAGGAGTTCTATTCCATAAAAGGAAAAAGTATTTAGAAATGGTTGGCCTTCTTCTTGCAGCTCATTAGACCACAGTAGGGAAAGTCGAACACAAATAATCAGTAAACTTACCCTCTGAGTCACAGCTGAATACCTTGGCAAAGACTGAGACTGAAGGTGCTTCACTCCATCTTCAGTGCTGGCCTGACTGTTGACCTCAACTGCTCTGCTCAACCACAGCAAGCGTAAAAAGGGAAGCACAAACACAAGAAGATTAAAAATAATTTCCCAAGTATCCTGGCACTTCCATGTTTTCCTTGGGCATGGCACAGGGTTCTCACTACTTCCTCCAGCGACACAGATTTAAAGATAGCTTTAAACCAGAGACAGGAAACCTGTAGTGCTCCATATGTTGTTGGACTACAACTCTCATCCCTGTGCTGCCAAGGGCAGAGCCAGCTGCATTATATGGGGTGAGAGCGGACCCGAGTCAAGACTGCTGCACGCAGGTCTGCTCCCAAGCCCCACCCTCCAGGTCGCCACAGATTGGTGCAAATGTAAAGTGGGTGTGGTGGGAACTCAGGACGCTCCACAGCTGGCCTGGGGGAGAAGCCAATGGCAGCTGCCACGATGGCATTGCTTGGGGGTGTGTGGAGCTGGCGCAATGAGTCACAACCGCAGCACACCCTGAACTGGGTAAGCAGCCACTCTCATCACTCACACCCATGCCATACATTTAAAGCACACTGCTTCCCCCTAAGCATCCATGGAACTGCAGTTTACCTCACAGAGCTACAATTCCCAGCACCCTTGACAAACTACAGTTCCTAGGATTCGGGAGGGGGGAGGAGCCATATGCTTTGAATGTATGGTATGGATGTGACCAGTCTTCCCTAACAACTGGCCATGCTGGCTGGGAGTGATGGGGATTGAAATCACATCTCTTAGACCCCTTGCAGTGGGAATGGATTCACCACCTGCACAAAATAATAATATGGGGCCCCATCCCACACTGGGGAAACGCGATGACCAAAAAAAGCACCCTCTATGTGCAAAGAAATCTGTGCCACATGCAATAAGCAGGTAAGAATTGGGTATGTGTTTCATAAAAGCTTGAGAATTCATAACTGAACAGTGGTTCAACACAGGGAAGATTTGGCTCTCCAGATATTGCTGAACTACACCTCCCATCAGCCCAAGCAAGCATGGCAATTGGCCAGAGATTATGATCATGGAATCACAGTATCATAGAATTGTAGAGCAGTGGTTATTTATTAAATTTCTATATCTCCCTGTCACGAGCTCATCCTACACTCGAGTAGAACCCTGGCAGAGACACATGCCCAACTGGCATGTTCTCTTCTTCCTGATCGATCGTTCGGGAGTTTCAAAAGCTTTCTTTAGCCCGAACATCAGAGCGACCGATGCCAACAGACATCGGCACACTTAGGGATACACAGAGTCTTCGCAGATTGCATAACAGACATCAGCAACTCAGCATTTTGGCTAATCTACTTTATTTACAAATAAACACACATGGAGCACTGCAACATGGCTCCCTCTTTCTCTAGCATCAGACAGCAAAGAGAAAAAGAACGAAGGACAATAGTCCCACTTCACGGAACACAGTAACACAAATATCCTGTCTCCATCACTTCCCACTCTGTGGAGTCAAAACACACACCGTCATGTGATAGACGAAAATCCCATGACTGCAATCATGGAGCAGGAATTCTAACCGGGCGGTTTACAATATAAAAACACAAAAATGCACAACATAGTAACAAATGAAACAATAACCCTCCCTACAAAGTTTAAAAGGCCATAGAGTGCTTAATTAGCCAAAGACGTGGGAGAAGAGGTATCTTTTTGCCTGGTGCCTAAAGATATGTAGCCGAGGCGCCAGGTAAACCTCTCTGGGGAGAGCGTTCCAGGAGCAGAAGGCTACTCAAAGATGCTGGGAGTTGTAGTTCAGTAAACATCTGGAGGGTCAAAGGTCCCCCCTCCCACACCTGATGTAACATGTCCTCTTTTCAAGAGAAACCACAGGTGCAAACTGATTTCCCATCACAAAAAGAAAGGCTCCGCTAAATTTTTATTGTGGCCGTGGTATTCAAGCATAGTTATTTTTGTATGGCGGTCAACAACATATGGCTGCATTATTAGTTACCATAGGAACCTATTGTGGATGGCATTCAATATTCCAAGATCAAGAAGACACACAGGAAGATGCAACATTTCTTTATTTGCCATGCTAGAAAACAGTTTGCTTCTCAGCAGTAGGGATCTTTTTTGTTTGCTTTTTAGTACTCCAGTGGTTTACTTCAGCCTTATTAACTGTCCCTTTCAGACTTCTCTTTTAAAATGTTGCCTAATGGGAATTGCTAGAGAACACCCGAAAACAAAAGTTTAATAACTCACTTAAACAAAACATCTTCCTATTAAGGCATTCAGGTACATCATTTTAGCAATAACATCTTCTGATAAAGTGCTTGCTGAAAAAGATCTTGAACTTTACAAGTCATTTTAATAAGACAATGCTCATACAACATAAATAGGTTCTCTTTACCTTTTATTGTCTTGCCCATGTTCTGTTTTATAGGCATGCCTCTCCTTGTTTAAGAGATTTTCTTTGGATCCCCGTCTCTGGCTCAGGAAGAACAGATTAGGCAATGTGCGACAACATCTCTTTCGAGCCGAAAAATGTTCTAAATTCAGTGCATCTGTGATTAACGCACAATATTTGAAGATCAGAAACTAGGAGGCAACATTGTGCCATGTAATTTGCAAAAGTGCCTTTTTGGTATAAGGATTAAAGTTGCACTAACCAAAAAAAATGATGCCATTGCAGCTTATTTTAAAAGTACATGTTAAATCAAATCTGTTGTAATCAGAATTTTTTTTGGGGGGGGGCAATGACTTTGAGTTTATTTGGATAGGAGGAGAAGGGAAATCATTTTCAAGGAAAAACTTAATTCCAAAATGTAGCTCATACATTTTTTTTGTTATTATTTGGACATTTAAAGAAGATTTTGCTTGCCCTTCTCACTTGTAAGATATTATAGCTACAGGACAAGCAGGTTTAACAGGAGAAACCAGTAGCCTGCGACGTACCTCTGAACACTATTAAAATGTCCTTTATTATGTATCCTACCATCAGATGCAATCTATCCCACTTCTAATGGTTACCTACAGTCAGTACTAAGAACCAGGGAAAATAAGATGCCATCTGCAAAATGGAGACTAATAAGACTGATTGCAGCCAAACCACCCAAGACAAGAATACTCAACTTGAATCCATACTGGTTTGCAGGAAAGAAGGACTAGGCCAGGCATAGGCAAATTCGGCCCACCAGATGTTTTGGGACTACAATTCCCATCATCCCTGACCACTGGTCCTGCTAGCTAGGGATCATGGGAGTTGTAGTCCCAAAACATCTGGAGGGCCAAGTTTGCCTATGCCTGGACTAGGCTAATGCTGATAAACACCATGTATCACATAACTGATATATTGTATCCCTTAGCTTTAAGCCAAAACAGATTCCAAGTATATATTAAACAAGTGAGGCCCTACAACCAAATGTTGCAGGGTATCCCTGGCCCTGGTGTGTACTTTACCTGAGTCTGTGACTTCGGGGCTAGAGGGAAAACAAAAGTTAGCATCAAAGTAATCAGTCCCTGCTCTAATGTGGGCCTTACTTCAAGGGGGTTTGTTTTAAATTTTATTTTAAATTAGTTTTTGAACATTTGAAAAGTGCAAACAATCTGCACGTAAGTCAATGGAACATGAGCTGCAGCTCCACCTCTAACATTTGGCATTGTTGCATGCCATCCAAATCACTGTGGTGAGACATTCCAAGGATTCCAGGTGCTTCCGTAGGGTTCGGTTTCCTTGGAATGTGGAACAGCAGAACCTGTGGTGTCCATAGTATGGATCATTAGTATAGGAAAGGTGAGGAAGGGGGCCCACCCATTTGTCTTCTGGCACAGAGCAAATACTAACGACCCATACTTATGGCCATTATGGCTAATTCAACAATGACTGCTCCCCACATCAAATGGGGGGCACCTTTTGGGTGGTCACGCGCAGCCCCCTGGATCCCAGTGCAGCTCCTGGTAGTACGGGCTGGCTTCGCCCTCCCCAGGCTGGATACCTAGAGGTCTCTGCCTACCTCAGCCAATCGCCCAATCCCGCCTGGGGAGGCGTTGCCAGGGGATCAGCCAGGTAGGGGAGGGACCGCCCTGCCCACACAACAGAAGGTGAATCTTACCTGCAAAGCGTCAGTTGGCTCCAGAGCTTCTATAGAGAGGACAACAATGGGGTCTTCCATTAGATACCAACCTGTCCCCCCTCCCAACTCACAACAGTATTAACAGTGGAGGACACTGCAGAGTTGCTGGGAGCTACTCTTTCCTTCATACACACCTAGAACCTGAGAAAGGGCCAACAATTTATGCCTTCAGGGTACCCAAGTCTACTGGTACTTCTTCTGCATGTTCTGGTGGTTTGGACTACATAAGCATGAGCACAGGAAGACCTGAATCAGTATTACAGATGAATACAAATTATTAATTCTACCAAATGCAGTCTAGGATGAATATACTATCCTCATTCATCAGTGGTACTTTTGCTATCAAGGTACAATGCCTCAAAATAGTGTCTTAAAACTCCAACCAAAAATAATCTTTTTACTTTTGTAAGAATAAGCAAGAAGTCAAGTTCCTAAAATACACTGGACTGAGTTTAGAAGCCATAGAGACTTTTCCAACACAACTTTTATACGCAGGTCTCAGGAGACTATTTATTGTAAGTTTCCATGGTATTTATGGCAGCATTCACATCCACTTTAAATGCTTTTAAAATTGGCACCAGTGTGTTATTTCATCTAAACTAGTGGACTCCAAGTTAATAGAAAATACTTGTTACTTGCCCAATTCTATTTTGTTTAATTGAAGGATTTTAATTTCACAGCAAAGTCAAGTACTGTGAAATGCATTTCATCAGTTTTCAAAGTTTAAGTGATCAGAACCTTAACAGAACTAGTTGTACAGTACTACTATCTGAAACAAAACTCCAAGAGGCAACTGACCAGAATACTGGGTTTCCCCCCATTTCTACAGTGCCTGCTAAAGCTAAGTATCTAAGGACTGGTTCATAGGACCACATTTACTGCTATAACTAACAATCTAAAAGTTTTATTAGTTTAAAATAGATAACACAGGTAGAGCCTTTTATTATCATGCAAATGCAGTTTTCCAATACAGGACTAAATGTGTTTAGATGACTTCAGAACTACCAACTAATCTGGTTCTGTGAACTGTTGCACAGTGCCACGCCACAGTTCTCAGTTTACAGCATTTGCAGACAGAGCTGCTCTTAAGCTGAGTACCTGATTTGTCTGAACCTACAAGGGAGCAGACCCTTACCACTATTTCAAGACATAGCCATGGTTTGCAGAATCATGGATTCCTGGCCTCAGTGCTTCCATTCTGGGGGGAAAGGGTGCCAGTCACTTGGAAGTATAGCCTGGGAGCCAAGCTCTGGCTCGGACAAAGCTCATAGCTTAAGCAAAAAGTAAGCCTAGGCTCCTGCTGTGTAATGCTAGTTAAAATGCAGGGCAGAGGTAGTCAATGTGGTGCGCTTAAGATGCCGTTGAACTCCTGTTCCAATCATTCCTGACCAGTGCCCATGCTGGCTGGAGCAAATGCAAGTTGGAGCCAGTGTTTGAAACTCCCAGTGTTCTAGGTGCATTTTGCGACAGGGAATTTCATTAGTGCAAGCAGTTTCTGAGCTCTCGGCGCAGTACCTTTTTCTGCCTCCCTACTTCCAGATACTCTCTGAAGAAGAGACCCTCTTAAGAATATTAGGGGGGTGGGCAGGGGAAGGACTAGAACATGTGAAAAATGAGCATAATATTTTAGCTGCAGTTCATTCATTTTCAGCTTTGTATTCTTGTTATTAAAAAGCGCATCTAGACATTCCATTGTTCTGCCCATAGGCTCAGGTTGTATATATGTGTAAACAAACCATATATCATAAAGACACCACAGTCCCTACTGAGCCTCATTTCCAAAAGAAAACACGAACCCTGGGTAAAGCACACCTGGAATCCCTGGAATCTTGCACCATTTGGGAGATTGGGATGGCATGCAACAAAACATAAGAACTGTCAAGTTACTCATGGCTGAGCTGAGCTGAGTTGAAGGTGGGGGAACAATGATCACTTGATTCTTTGCTCAATGTATATACAATAAGTTTCGAAATTAAGTTGTTCATACCTATAAGTGATGTCGGAAGCCTGGAATCATCATTTTCAAGGAGGTATGTAGCTTTCAAGCTCAAGAAGGGAAAATAAATTGGCAACACAAGTGTTGACTTAGAGCAAGCAGCAGTCTCCTGTTTAATATTTAAAAAAGAGCAAAGGTCTGTGAGAGAGAAACTTAAGTTTTACCCAACTACCAACTTATGGGAGGCAGATCCTCCTATCTGTCTTAAAATACTTTCCCCTGGTTCCTTCCAACTTGAAACAATTCTCTAAACCTTTTAAATGCCATTTATCGAAATCAGCATTCACTATGGAATAAGCATTAACTTTAGACGCAACACAACCATCAATTTCAGAAGGGTAGCCAAGTTAGGTTGTAACATCAGAGAGTCTGATGGCACTTTAAAGTCGGATTCATTGTTAGATGAGTCTGAAGTCAAGTAAACATCAGTAGATACACATATACAGGGTGGTGGGGAGAGAAAGCAGTAGGCCAAAAGGCTACTGAATGCAAGCAGACACAGTCTGTGACATTTCTAGGCTGTGTACACATTACTGGTCTGGTTTAAAACACAGGCCGTTTTCTCAATTTGGATAGAGGTGCACTAAAGTAAAGAGAAAACATACTTTCATTGTTATGGTCTTTGTGATAGTCTTGGTAGCTATGCTGGTCCATCTGAACAAGAATTGAAATAAGTGGGACAGTAAGTGTAGGCAGGGCCGTCTTAAGCATATCCGGCGCCATGGTGCAAAGATCCCTCCGGCGCCCATTTCCCAGAGTTGTCGACTTTTTCCCAAGCCCCTGCGGGAATCGCTCTCCTCCCGCAGAGGCTTGGGAAGGAAGCTGCACGCCCACGTGTCATATTCCTAATGGGGAGGAGCCTCTCCCACAACAAAGTGACGGGGCTCTTTCCTTTCATTTAAAGCACACCCGATGTGTTTGAAGCGCATGCCTTCAAAGAATCCTGAGAAGTGGTGGTTTGTTAGAGGGCGCTGAGAATTGTAGTTCGGGGATTGTAGTTCCCAGGATTCTTGGGTTCGGGGTATCGAGCCATGTGCTTTCAATGGGGGGGGGGGAGGTCCTGATCAGCTGCCGTGTGCCTGGATCCGGATGAGAGCATCCTGAGACGCAAAACCCCCTGGGGAGAAGGGAGCCCAAGCCTTCCAGCTGGGTCATGATCCAGCACCCAGCACCACTTCCTCCTCCTGCCGTGTGACTCACCCCGTGCCACAGGCCACATCGAGCACCGTGTTGCAGCGCTGGGTGTGCAGCAGCGACACCAGCCAGTTCTTGTACTCGGTGGTGCGGCTCTGCGTGTCGCCAATATAGAGCTGCCAGACCCGCGCCGCACAGCCGTCGGCGTACTGGTCTGGCAGCCGCCACGCCCAGCGAGTGGGTCCAGTAGATGCTGTCCACCATGGTGAGCACACAGAGGCTCCTGCGGGCACTGACGGATGGACGGGAGAGCGCACACACCCACGAGCATGCACCTAGCTGCAGCTGCTGCCGCCAGCCATATAGTTGGCAGGGCAGGCGCAGCTTCCATCCTAAGCCTCTGCAGGGATCGCTCTCCTCCCGTGGAGGCTTGGGAGGCAAGCTGCATGCCCGCTAGCCATGTGGTTGATGGGGCACAGCTGGCGGGCGTGCAGGGAAAGGGGAGGCCGCCAGCAAAGCCGCGCAGCTCTCCCACTCACTGGGGCACCCCTGAGAGGCCAGCACCCTGGTGCAACACGCCACTAAGCCCAATAGGAAAGACGGCTCTGAGTGTAGGTGGGTACTGTCTCGCATGCCCTACAAAAAAATAATAATCAAATCAATACACTGTACTTAATTCCCACTTTGTGGGTAGAAAAGGACAACAGATGTCTGTAAGTCAAGGCCAGAAGAATAACCTCATAGTATTTCAACCAGGTAGACACTTGAAAAAATTAAATGGCACAGATTAGCATCTGCCGAGACTCAAGAGATCACATGAATGCCATTTTACAATAAAGCAAACAATACCAAATTAAGCAATGACAATGGCTGATGAACTTGAAAACTAAATTATAATGCATGGCATTTTGCATATTTGGTCTCCTTGTTCCTCATTCTTGGCTGCATTTTATGTCTTCCACTAACCATAGAGCATACAGAGCATACAGAGTCATTATTTTTCACAAGCAAAAGGAACACTTTGCCAAATGCATTTACATAAAAGCACAGCACGCAAAAACTTGAAAGATAATTCAAGACAGCCAGCCATACGGGAGTATGTAACTTGGCCAGCTGCCCATGGGTTTGGACACCACAGAATACCACTGGGATTACAATGAAAATGTTAAATAGTTATCCCACATTGCTTATTTATTTTTAGTGGCATCAGCTCTAGTTCAACCAAGAGTTCTTTGACCAAAAGCCTGTTTACATAAAGTGCAGGCTGCTTGCATGACAAATTGCTTGGTTCGCCTTGTACCACTAGCCTTGGTAGAAAGACTCCAAGGAAACGTTAAGTGTTCTGGTTGTGGAACCTCCTGGTGTTCTTCATGCCCACATACAGTACTTGCTTGCTCTACGTCTAATGAATGAAGCAACCCCCCAACTCAAGTCTTTATTAGAACAATATACTTTTGGATAAATATGACACTTCTGTTTAAAGAACATGAAAGAGTAAATTGTCACGCAGCAAAGTTACTTGGAAATCTGTTTTAGTTAATTTCTATGTAATGTCTCAGCTTCCAATGATTAGCTAATTCCAGTGTCAAAGAAAGACACTTGCTCCCCCGCTTAGGCTAGCAAGAAGGGAACCTTAGGAAAGGAGAGATCTGCCAAATGTCCGTCTTGAGGTCTTTAGCCAGCCCTGAACATGTCTCTATCCTGCATCTTGGAATTCCCTAAGCGCCAAATACCTTTCTAAAAGGAAGTCAAGAACCTTCTCAAAAACTGCAACCAGATTTGAGTTTGTGATGGAGGAAGAGCTTAGGCCTCGACATGAAATGTCTGATCAGTGGTTTCAATTGGTGTTTTCTAACTTAATAAATACCACCCCATGCATCTTTTTTCTGTAAATAGGTGTTTTTTATGAAAGGGGGTGTAGGGAAGGCAGATTCAGAGATAAAGAGATGCCCGTGTGCTGACTCCAGTTCTTCATTAGGATGCGCAGAGATGGGAGTAAGTGTGCGAGTGGCAATGACTTGTGAGTAAACATGATGCCTAAGATTTTGCTGTGTGCACTTTGGAGCTGCGTGCTCATATATGTCAGGGTGAGGGGAGAGGTAAGCAATGCTAGATTTCTCTTGTGAACTGCCCTGAGATCTTTTGATGAACGGTGGGATATAAATCTTAAAAAAAAAAGGACCAGAAGTTAAAGGAAAGGCCTGGATCTACCTGTTGAACTTGTAGCAATCTCAGTCAGCCACAGTAGAACATTTCTTGTTGCAACTGAATTTTGACAAAACACACTAACAGAAGAAGGCGATGTCACTGAAACAGTGTAATCTCCTACAGGCAATTTCTGACCCACCACACACATATACAGTGGTACCTCAGGTTAAGTACTTAATTCGTTCCGGAGGTCCGTTCTTAACCTGAAACTGTTCTTAACCTGAAGCACGACTTTAGCTAATGGGGCCTCCTGCTGCTGCCGTGCCGCTGGAGCACGATTTCTGGTCTCATCCTGAAGCAAAGTTCTTAACCTGAAGCACTATTTCTGGGTTAGCGGAGTCTGTAACCTGAAGTGTATGTAACCTAAGGTACCACTGTATCTAGCAACTGCATACACCTCATACAGAGAATTTTGGTCAGTTTCTATTTCCGATTAACAACATATTGTTCAACGGGGCGGGGGGGAACAATGATTAATACAGAAATGACAAATCTGACCACCTTATTCCAAACAGTAGTGGTTATCAGCTCCCTGTTTACATTTCTGCATGCCTACATGCTTATCCAGCTTTGCATTCCAAAAGGCTCGTTTCATTTGAAGGAACACCTTATAGATTCGTAGCTCTATGAAGCCTAATTAAGGTTTTTTTCTAGGGTATTTAATGCCCTTATTCCTCCCCAAAGGACACAAAAACTTTTATAGCTCTCTAAAGCTTTAATAGCATTTCAACCATGTCATTTATAATACTGTAGTTCTAAAAGCTCTATTATCAGAAGCATGGGAGAGCACTTTACCAGTCTAGAAAACCTACAGCTCAAATGTTTTATATATTTTGTAAACCACTTTGAGGTTTTTTACAATCAAGTGGTGTATAAATTTAATGGAATGAATGAATGAATGAATTCTACTTGGCACAGACTGGAAGAGAAGAATAAGAAGGGAAGGCATCAGTCCAAAGACAAAGGAGGTGGGTGGGTGCTTAGGATGCCAAAACCCGTTTAATTGGCCCAGTGCATTTCAAAGAAAGCCTTTTTACAGGAGTAAGGGCTGTAGCTCTATGGTACAGAATCGGCTCTGCATACATGTTCAATCACTGGCAGGTCCAGGTATGGTTAGAAATGTCCCTAGTCTGAAACCCTGGAGAGCTGCCGCCTGTCAGACAATACTGGGAGAGATGGACCAATGGACTGAATCAGTAAAAGGCAGCTTCTTATATGCTGTTCTACATTTATCACCTAACAGCTTAAGGTTGCAGTCTTATATGATCTATTGAGCTCAGTGAGACTGTGGTTGTGTATACATGATACATTTAAAATACACCTATCCTAAGAATCCTGGGAACTGTAGTATAACCCCCCCCCCCAATTCCCAGCACCCTTAAGAATGGACCGTTCCCAGGATTTTTAGGGCTGGTTCTTTTAATCTATGATGTTGATGCAGCCTTACTTCTCCATATAGAATTGCGCTCATTTGGGTCCACAACATGCAACACTGAGAAAAGAAATACAAAAAAGGTCAATTCCAACCTCATGGATTTCACAGTTCTGGGTTCAGAGTTTGAAGAGCCCAATATACAGCCCACTCTTAAGCATGGCTGCTCAGAAGTAAGTTCCACTGATTTCAATGACCTTTGCTTTGAACTGCATACTGCAGCACCTAAAATGCAGCCACACCCACCCACCCTATAAAGCATATGGCAGGTGGTGGTGGTGAAAATCCTGTCCTAATATGATTGGTTTCTTTACAGGAAACTTCCTGTCCAAGAAAAGGGTGGCAATAAGCTATTATCAATTCTCACATCGGTTAAAGAATATAATTGCCATAGTAACAAGGAGTAGGCACTTAAACAGGGCAACAGACTTTTTATAGCATCTTCTTGGCTGTCAAACTGGCATGTGCTTTTATATTCACAGCAAATATAAGGTGGCAGTGGTGGGAGGATGGTACAGGATTCATCCTGAGTAATGCTGAACAGCAGCAGAAGGGGGGAAGCCTTCAAAACAGAAAAGCAAACACAAAAACAGGACATTTAGATTAAGACCTTTTTTTAAAGGCTTTTTTCTTTTTAACCAATTCTCATCAAACCTAGTATGAGGAGGAAATAAGTTTCCCTTACTAATGCTTGAGAGGTAGTGGTTAAATTAACAAATCATTAGTTGAATGTCCCCTATTCAGATCTCAGTTCAAAAGAGGATCTTAGAGAATAGTCATAAGGAAGTCACTGCCTCTCTCTCTCAGCCTTCCACCTGTAATAAAAGGTTAAATCCTCTGGACTCTTCTAAGATTACCAAGATACAGTAAGGAATGGGAATTATCGGTAAATCTGTTGTTATTATTATTAAATCTGTTGCTGTTATTGTTACTACTATAGCAACAACAGGGACGAGGGTGGCGCTGTGGGTTAAACCACAGAGCCTAGGGCTTGCCGATCAGAAGGTCGGCAGTTCAAATTCCCGCGACAGGGTGAGCTCCCGTTGCTCGGTCCCTGCTCCTGTCAACCTAGCAGTTCGAAAGCACGTCAAAGTGCAAGTGGGTAAATAGGTACCACTCTGGCGGGAAGGTAAATGGCGTTTCCATGCGCTGCTCTGGTTCGCCAGAAGTGGCTTAGTCATGCTGGCCACATGACCCGGAAGCTGTACGCCAGCTCCCTCGGCCAATAAAGCGAGATGAGCGCCGCAACCCTACAGTCGTCCGCAGCTGGACCTAATGGTCAGGGGTCCCTTTATATGACAGGAACATCACAGGGATGGCAAATCCCAGTGAAATATGACTTTTTTCAGTATTCACAACAGTTGTTATTTGTAATGTTTGCTTTGAATTATTTCTGGATAGGGTTGGTTTTTGTTTTATCATCTAATTCGATGTGTAGGCTCTTGAGAATGTACAGTACTTTATTTTATGAGGTAACGACTATGGACTCCTGATTTTTTATATATATACAGTCCCCCCCCTTTCTTTATATTTATTTTATTTCATACTTCACATGGGAAATAACATTGGATTGTTATTTTAACTTCATAATAAAGTCTAGATTTAAAAAAGAAAGAGCACTAAATGTCACACCCTCCCACATTTTACAGAGGGAAATTGGTACAATTGTTTTACACAGAGCGAAAAACTTTCTAACATACAGTGGTACCTCGGGTTAAGAACTTAATTCATTCTGGAGGTCCATTCTTAACCTAAGATACCACTTTAGCTAATGGGGCCTCCCGCTGCTGCTGCTGCCACCGCTGCGCTATTTCTGTTCTCATCCTGAAGCAAAGTTCTTAACCCGAGGTACTATTTCTGGGTTAGCGGAGTATGTAACCTGAAGCGTCTGTAACCTAAAGCATCTGTTACCAGAGGTACCACTGTACAAGCCTTATTTCATAAAATCTGATGCCACACACCTACTAATTTTGAAATATGATCTTTACCATGATATATGTTTATTTCTTTCTTTCTATTAACCACTAACCCAGTTCTCACATAATGCTTAGCCAAAACATGGCTTAGGACAAATGAGTAAATATGTGGGTTCCCAGAATAAAAATTACAGCTGCCTGGAACTTAAAAATGGAAAGCATAATGCTGGTGGTCAACAAAAGAAGTTTAAAGACTGTCTTAAGGCAAATTTTTTAAAATGTAGTATAAACACCAACAATTGGGAAACACTTGCCTGTGAGCGCTCCAGTTGGAGAACAGCCTTTACCAAAGGTGTCATGGGCTTTGAAGACACTCAAACTCAGGACACAAGGGAGAAAGGTGCTAAGAGGAAGGCACTCTTGGCAAATCCACCCCATGATCAATTCCCACCCGGAAACCAATGTCCCCACTGTGGAAGGACGTGTGGATCTAGAATTGGCCTCCACAGTCACTTACAGACTCATTGTTAAAACCATGCTTATGGAAGACAATCTTACTTGGCTACAAGTGATTGCCAAAGAGGAGGAGGAGGAGGAGGAGGAGGAGGGGGAGGAGGAGGAGAAGGAGAAGAAGGAGAAGGAGAAGGAGAAGGAGAAGGAGAAGGAGGAGAAGGAGAAGGAGAAGGAGAAGGAGAAGACTACTGCACTACCAGGGCTAAGCCAAAGTTTGTCTTAACATTATGCCTTTATCCAGGCTTCTGATTTATCTCTCTCAGACAAAACATGAGCAGAAAACCAAGAGGAAACTTTGGTTAGAGAACCCAGTTTGCCTGCAATGACACATACCGTAAGCCCAGTTTGGATGTGACCCTAAGCCAAACCATTGGGCTAACCCTCAGTAACACAGAAGCAGCAGAACCAGGAGAGGAATACAACCAGGGCCAGCCCATTCATAAGGCAAGATGAGGTGACTGCCTTAGGCAACAAGGGTAGCAGATCCCAACATCAATATTTCTTCCCTGCTTGTTCCTTATGTAGATCTTCCTTGACCCCTTCTTCCCTGGTGGCACCATTTTGAGGTCTGCCTTGTAGGCCCAGGCAGTGCACTTCCCTCTCCTCTGTTCAGAAGAACTAGCAAATAAACAAGACCACACAGCTGAATGGGATTGAATCAGGCCACAACTTTATTGACCACAGATAAAGTGGTTTGGCATAGGCATTTATTTCTGGCCCATCTGCAGGGTCAACTCAGCAGCGGGAATTCCCATGACTTACATCAAATAGGGGGGGTCCCTGCAGGGATCACTGCCTCTGGGAAAACAGAGGCCCAAGCCCCTGTCTGGGCAAATGGACAGAAGCAACTCCATCATGGATCCCTTTAGCAGATCTGACAAAAAAGAACTGGGTGTCAGGAACTGGTGCAGGTTGTTTTAAATACCCCAGGAGCCGACCTGAGGGAAGCCTGATCAGTGGGGTTATCCTGAAATAACCATACTCTTCTTTAAGGGTGAGAGATTAAACCAATCTGGCAAGAAGAGCTGTCAGTGATGGTTTGAGCAGCTTGAATTTGGCCAAGAACAACTCACCTCTACATGAAAACAATTTCTATATGAAAAGCCCTTTATCGTCTTCTTCATTTTGCTGTTTCTGAACAAGATATAGCCATTAGAATCCAGCCTTTGAAGAGAGCAGCTTTTAGAGCTTCCATCACATCTTGCCATGAATACTAGCAAAACTACATATTGTAACTACTAAAAACTACTCTCAATGCCAGACCCCAAACCTGCCTTTGTGAAAACATTATCAAGCAAGAACTGTAAATTATTTCCCCCCGCAACTCCTATCTGCAGATTATAAAGGGCTAGTTATGCTTACTAAGAGAAAAATACTTTGTACATGTTCAGGCATGCTCCTACGGACTATATTAATTACTATTTTATATGTCTAACAGCTGAGCATTGGCAGTAAGATGGAAACAATTTCCAAGATTAGTTCCTAGCTTCAAATTTTTTAAAGGAAACAAAATATGACTTATTTTACAGTGTTCTCTTTATGACCAGATCTTTAAAAGCTAAAAGTCGAATCCAATATCAATATGCTCTGCCAGTGATGGCAAACCTTTTAGAGACCGAGTGCCCAAACTGCAACCCAAAACCCACTTATTTATCGCAAAGTGCCAACATGGCAATTTAACCTTAATACTGAGATTTTAGTTTAGAAGGGGAGGTTGGCGCATCCATGTGGAGAGAGAGTGGAGCAATACAGTGGTACCTCGGTTTTTGAACAGCTTAATTCTCGAACTACTTGGAAGCTGAACACTTCAAACCCGGAAATGAGTGTTCTGGTTTTCGAACTTTTTTCGGAAGCGGAACATGCTCTGTTCTGAGTATAACTTCCGTTTTGATTGCCACACATCCTTTTTCATAGTGAGGGAAGGCAGGCTGGGCGGCAAGTGAGCAGGCACCTGCTGCCCTTCAGCAATGGATCCCTCTGCCGCCGCAACCACAACAGCAACCACTGGAGGCACTGAGTGGGGAAGGCTGGACTGGGACGGCAAGCAAGCAGGCAAGCGATGTCGCCGCCACCCCACCCCCCTCCAGCCTGCTCCTGCTTGCAAGCAAGTAGAAGTGGGATCGGGCTGCTCTGCTAGGCAGCATTGCTGCTTGCACAGGAACAGAAGCTGGATCAGGGCTGCTCAGCTGGGGAGGTGAAAACTCTGTCACACTTTCCATTGAGGGGTTTGCAGCAGTACTCCCCTCAAGGGAGAAGTTTAAAGGAGCCCCCACCTCCACATCAGATCCCCTGCAACCCCATGAAGGCAGCCAGGCTGAATAGTTGCTGAGGTTGGGGAAGGTGGAGGCAGCCCGGAAGCTGCATCTGAGAGCCCCTGCACCACCTGAAAGCAGCCAGGCGCTCCTCAGCTGAGCCGCCTAATCCTGCTTCTACTTGAGTGCAAGAAGGAGTGGAGGTGGGGATCTCCCAGAAGTGGAGTGGAGGCTTCACGCTCCCCAGCTGAGCCGCGTCAGCGTGCTTCTGAGCATAGCGCTGCGCCCTCCCCACCCACAGTGGAGGCTCCCCAAGGGAAAACACATGCCTAGGAGGTTGTTGCTCCGTTTTGCACACACAAACCCTGACGCCCCATCCGAGGCACTTCTACTCGGACACAAGTTGAGCTGAGGATTCAACACACTGCCCTTACCTTCTGTCAGTTCTGTGCTCACCACCACTGCCCTATAACGGTAGTTATGCAGTTCTGAATTTTATTAGTTCCCTAGACTTGGTCCTGCGTAGTCCCTGGTTCAAGTCTTACCTGATTCATCCACGAACTCACTAGGTAATTTTAGGCAAACCACCCTCATCCTTCAGTGTAGAATACATACAGTGATTACTCTACTAAAGTACCTGACATGGTTGTTATAAGGATTTCTGAGTTAATGTGTCTGAGTCTGAGCACTCAAATGGTGATATGTAAATTTCATTGTTCACAGTTGTTTACATGGTCCCTTACACAGTTACATTGGCAACACAGATGGGAGCTTATTATCTGACATGGGGAAATGACACAGGCAGGAATGCAATAATGTGGGCAAGTGCCACTGTACAACAAAATTATTCCCAATAGAGAGCATTTGGCTTATGTTGCGAGGCTTCGTTTGATGCCTGAGCCAAGCAATAGAGGATCTCTGTTGTATAACGCCTCATCGAGGCCTTTTCCACAATAGTGTGCTTTTGCTGTACTGTGTCTTCCAATCACTTGGTATTTCCATTAACTAAATGCACATTCATTCTTAAGGGAAGAGAAGTTTTGCCCTTCAAAATAGAATGGCCCAGCTTGCACATCCCGGTAAACTGCAGTTAACAGGTTACTATAAAGAACTCCGATTCTAAGGACCTCCAACATAACACTTAACTGATTATACTATTTCACAGCACCAAAATTAGTACAACTTCTATTTTTTGCTGTATTAATGAGGCCACCAAGCTGGGTCCGTATTCACACACAGCAGCCATTTGAAAAATAAAACAATTCACATGGCTAATCACAGTACTTACTGTAAGTGTTAAGTGCATCACCTGTTCACCTTGAAAGATTTAAGACTTGTTTAAAACCAAGTAAACATTTCTCCAGCAGTTGAGAAATGAAAGCAGGATGGTACCCAGCTGGCCTTAGAGGGCAAGCTGCAAACAGTGCAGAGGTGAGCTAACCAAGTATCCTCCTTCCAGTAAATCTTTAGGCACCTAATCCCACTCTGCTCTGCTCTCTCACAAACAAACTAGCAAGAGATTTTGAAATGTTAACAATAAAACAGGCAGTTTCCTGCTCTCATGTTTAGATTAGACAAGCTCTCTATCAGACAGGAAAAAGTATTTCAGGAATTGTTAGGCCCTTTGTTTCTAGGATCCCAAAGTAAGGTATTGGATATGTATTATGAAGGCCTTCACTTGACCTTCAAACGATCTTCCAACTTTATAACTAGATCAAGTTCTTGAATGCATAAGTACTGGGCTAGCTAAGAATATAGCATATATGCAATAAAGCAATTATAAATTAAATAAGAAAGTGAGAATTACCAGACTGATACTGTGAAATGAAACAAATGCAAGTTCTAGAATGCCGAAAAACACAGAAATAATGTAGATAGCGATGGAAGCTACATATTTTCATAAGAATGGATCAGCCATAGGAGTGACAGAAATAGTGACACTCACTATGAATATAGAACTGTATTCCTTGCGCTTTGCATTAAACATCATGGCTGCAATCCAAAAAATAGTTTGTCTGCAGTATCTGATGGGGCAGAACACAACCCTTAGCAAATGTCAAAAAAGTACAGTAACTATTTCAATATGCAAGAGTTATTGGCTTATTTAAATATGTACTGTCCAAACTCTGATTATTCTTGCCACATTCCCCATAAAATACTTAGTACCACAAGAAAAGTTTTACCATGTAGAACTGGAATACTGGCCAGCTTACAATTTCTTGCATGAATGTGTCAACGTGAATATAAACAATATGATATTGAAACTTTCAGTTTATGGCAGCTGAAATTATGCTTTTCACACAAGTCAAAACACCCAGGAAGTATACTTTAAAAGAATTCATGACAAGTAAATTAGAGTTGCAAACCATGTGGCTAAAATGATAACTGCACCAATTCCTTCCTCTACTATATTTGTTAATCTTTTACATGAAATTAAAAAACTTCCTCATATCCTAGATCCCCTTGGCTTAGTTATACAGTAGCTTCTTTTAAAAGCAGATATGGACTACTACACCAGAGAAACAGCTCCACAAAGCTCTTCTTAAAAGACAGGTTCCAGAGGCTACAAGGCAATCCATCAAGCAAGCAGTTCTGGTGTATATTCCGTTCAGGGACCATGTGGCAGAAAAGCTCATACAATAGCATGCTACTGTTACAGTGAGCTCATTTTACACTTACTTGTTTATAAACAATCAGAGTAGTAGCTAATCATTTCAACTTGTTAGCAAAAAGTACAGGGCAGCTGCTAATGATTCTAAGCCAAGGACATGTTCTCTTGATAAAATTACTTAAATATCAGACTTCAGCACAGACTAAGCGCTTACATTTCTTTAGGATGGTTGTGTACTTTTAAAGGGAAGAGGATTCAGTCAAGCGCGCAGCCTTACTACTCCTGTTTGGGAAACTGAAATCCAGCACATCAATAACATTTCACCCACGTAAAGCATAAGAATGAGGTACTGTACCTTTAAGGAGGGGAAAGCGTTCCGTTTTGGATCTTAGCTGAAAAAAGCTGTTTATTCTTGGTTTACTGAGATTACTTACCTAAAACTGAGCTATTCCTCTTGTTTCCCCCCTTCGGGGAAGCTTCCCTCTCGCTCGCTCTCTTTCTCTCTCTCTCTCCCTTCTGCTCACTCTGGGAGCTTTTACCATTTAAGGTCAATGTGTTACATCTGGCTCCCTTAACTAAGCTAAAGCACTTTCTAACTCAAGAAAGCAAGCTGAGCAACTAACGTTAAAGATGAGTTTTGTTTTTAACTGACTCTTCAAAAAGTCTCTTCTGTGTCTCAAGGAATTAGAGTGAAAGGCTTCCCCCTTTTCAGCACAAATGCCAAGAACAAATACCAGCAGAACACCCATTTGCATTCGCACACGCTTCAGAACATGAGAATGTTACTCATTTCTGAATAACTAAATTTAAATCGGGCAAGGAGGAAGCAGATGAAATGGCAAGACTGAAGTGATGTGTTTGTTAACCCTTAACACAGGTGCACACAAGAGCAAATGCAATCGTTCTGGGATTTCCAAATACACACAGCCCTTTGGGGCAAAGGCACTAGCCTAAGCCACTAGGTACCGGTACATGCAAATATTTAGAGAACTTTGGCCTAGCTCCACATAAGGATAGTGTTTTCCTATTAGGGGGAATAAATGTAAACCCCTCTGAGGTTCTTGAAGGGAAAGTTTAAAAAAAATTAAATGTAAACTCAAGGGGCTGCTATTTACAACTTGCATGAGAAGAAAAGAGGCTATTTTCACAATCTGCTGGTATCTGTACACAAAACTTTGCCTAGGGCCCAGTTCTACAGCTCATGTAGCATAAACTAAACTGTCAGATTTGTGGTTCGTGAATCATTCCTAGCCTGTCAAGGGATCGATAAATCCTTCATTTCTATGACTCCAGACCAGTGCCATTGGAGGTCTGAGGCCAAAATCTTTTGTCTGCCCTGGATTGTCTGCCTCTTTCTCTGCTCTTTAAAAATGTGCTTATAGGGCTGCAAAGCATAATACTGGTGACACCCCACCATCTTCATCTGCTCAGAGATCTAAGCATATACACATGAATATTATCATATATACAAATATGTGTCATAGGCCTGTGCCCTGAATCTTTTAAGTAACTAGCAATGCACTTGCAATAGATGGTAGAGCACCAGGGGGCGGAGGTGCCCCCCGGCACCAGGGGGCGGAGAGCAGGCGGGGGCGGGGCTGGTGCCTGTCTTGGGGGTGTGATGCACCGCCTGCAGGGGCGTAGCTCCCAGCGTGGGCGGGGGGCAGCCATGATGGCACCCCACTGGGATCGTGCTGCCGGGGGCGATGCGCTCCCCCCCCCGCACTCCTCTTCCTCCGCCAGTGCTTATTTATGCAACACAGAGCAGTTCCCACCAAATTCTACCACTCTTCAGCCACCTGATCCCAGGTATAGAATTGTACTCTAAATCTAGCAAAATTATAATGATGTAAGAATATTCAGAGATTTATGCAGCCTTCTAATCCAAAAAGAGGAAAATGATTCCTGTCCTCTGTTTTGTACATGTGACAATCCAGTAATGCTATTCATTGTCATTCTTGTGCATATTTTGTGTTTCTTTGTTTGTTTTAATTCTAAGATGGTCTGAGAATTCTATTGAAGGGCAGGGTATAAATCCCTAAAAGAAGGCAAACAAACAAACAAACAAACAAGGCCTCAGTCACAGTCCAATTACATGGTAATCCTATTCATGTTTCATTGGGATTTTAAATGATTAGGAGAATGGATAGCATTCTTCTTGTTACATTTATTTACAGCAGATTTAAATAAGAAGGCAGTTAACTCTGAAGACTGTTATTCCCAACAAGGAAATAAACAAACCTGGGGGGGGGGGGAATCAAGTACTTTTCTGTAGTTCAATTCACTATGGCATGAAATAGAAAGCTCTTCTATCACTTTGATCTCCAGTCCAGTCCTGGGAATCTGATAAATCTGTGTTTGAAAATAACATTTGCATTTGCATTTTGATAGTCACACACAGATCCATCTGTACTATCAAAAACAACACTTGCTTGTTAACATCTCCATTATGTGGGTTACTGCAGTGTTTTGTTTTGTTTTGTTTTGTTTTGTTTAAAGCTGCCGGTACTCACCATGAATTTGTTACAGTAAGTGTCACCCTTTTAACATTTGGAGGGGGAAAGGTGCTGGTATTGCGTACCCTCGAGTATCCCCAGAAAGAAGAAAAAGCATTGGGTGTCTATATCTGCAAAAATATCTGAGGGTGGAAGGGTTAATTTTTTAAGCCATCTATTTTAATTCTATGGCTCATGAAAGCAGTCTCTTGGTTCACAGTCAGTACTTTTCCAAAACACTTTTACATAAGTATCATTTGCATTACACACACACCACATTTTAAAAACTGTACTGCATAAATGTAGAAAATAAAGGAACTTAGGGAAATGAAGAGCCACCTTCCAAGAATCTGATGATAACCATTGTGAAAAGCAGGCAGAATGTAAACAAGCTTTGCTGACATCAGTGCTCTGGCATCCCCAGCCAGAGCAGGCAGAAGACATTTTGCTGCCTGAGCCAGAACAGCAAAGTACCTCCCCTCCCCGCCCCCCCGCTGGCCCCCTACCAAATCAAGGTGCACAGTACCCATTATTTTGGCATCTGAAGCAATCACCTCTTCTCCTGTCTGGAAGGAAAAACACATAAACAAATAACCATACATTTGCTGCCCTTCACACCCAAAATCAGTTGCTTGAGGTAGGCACCTCACACTGCCCAATGCAATGGCTGCTCATGTACAGGACTTACTCAAGCTAGTTGTGTACTACAGAATGACTAGTGTAAACTACACAATGGCAAAAGTTTGAACATCCTTAAACCCTAAGGCAAAGATAGAAAAAGGGCAGCAAAAACAAGCCTGAAATGGGGACACGTAACCCTTACACAGTTTTGTAGATATTTGGGAGGCACATTCATGAGATAGAGAGCACATTCTCTCTCTCTCTCTCTCTCTCTCTCTCTCTCTCTCTCTCTGTGTGTGTGTGTGTGTCTGTGTGTCTGTGTGTACCACCACAGTCTCTGTCTTACTATTTTCTCAAGAATATAGTCTTTCAGACTTCTGTTGAAGCTTAAATCTAATTGTACATGGAAAAGTGTGGATCAATCCTAAGAATACATTAGAATTCAGGCAAATCTATTCAGCAATTCTTGCAATATTTACTAATGATGAACTAAACAAAATTCATATCCATTCATATGTAGGTCTAATAGACTCCACCCCCCTCAAAGAAAGTGGTAAAATTGACAAAGCTAGAAAATAATATTAGGAATGGTTCCTAGCAGGATGGAAGATGAACATTTATCAAGTTTGCACAACTGGAAGTCATTCACCAATTTAAAATGATTAGCTGACCTAGGCAATACAGGGTTGTTGTTGTTTTACATGAAGCAATTATCACAGATGAGCAAAGATTTTTTTAAAACTTCAGTAATCTGATGCAGAAATGTTTTTCTTGGAAAACCAGACTGAGAATGAAACACATTTAGTGTTTTTAATTTGATAATTAAGAAGGCCAAATACACTTAAATGTCCTAACTGAGCCAATACTGAATATTCCAGCAGCCAGAAAAGAAGCAACCAATTTTGCCAATCCAGAAATTTCATCACACAAGTATATATATTATTTAGATCAATAACTTGCCCAAATCCTTTAGTTTTCTGAAAACAATTGTATACTTTGTTTGTTACTTTGTTAATAGTCCATGAGTCTGTAACAAAACACTTGTCTCATATTACACACAGGGACATAATACATATGTCACAGACATTTAAAAGGCTTTTTAGTTAGTATTAGTACTGCCACAGAATGTATATAACATTTTTAAGTGTTAACGGTGCCCATTTACTGTTCACCAAGAAATAGTCACACCATAATGCACAGTCACATCCTGTTTCCTCTCCACGATCCTACAGGAATGCAAACAACATCCTAGCATAATCAACAAGTAAGTGGAAAGTCTGTTAGCTATTGTGGCAAACCACTAGTTTAATCTACTATGAGCCAACACATGTCACTTGAGTCAAAAGGGTGCTTTACTTTCACTTATCTATTGCTAAATGTGCTCTCTCAAAATTTTAAGGCCAGTGAATATTGCTCCCAGTAAACCTGTGGAGGCTTGTCCATTAGGGCAGATGTGGTACTGCCCCATCAACCTCTGTCTGCCCTACCTGCCTACCTTCTGTTTTATATCCAGTCCAGGGGGCAGCACTGGCTGTCAGCTTCCTCCCCTTTAATGTCAGTGTTCCCATTGTAGAACTCAGTAGGGAGGAGGATGGGGACAAAACTAGAATTAGTTGACTCCACCTATTGTTGGTTCTGTCCCCACCTACTGCTGACCTCCCTGTCTCCTGCCCTACCAGTCCCAAAGGCTGGCTTCCTTCCTACCAGTAGTGCACAGCAGCAATCCTACTTCCCCAATTTTGTCCCATTCATTCTTCAGTTCTGTATCTTCCCATCTCTTTTCTGTACCTTTTCAGGCCACACTTGCTTTGTCCCTTGACCTGGGGCAGATCTACACTCGTGGTTAATAATGCCTTATTAAAATATGACACCAGAGGGAACTGCAGAGCTATGAGCCACCCACAATAGGGAAACAGCATGTTAAAGGTAAGGTGATGTTATAGAACGATATAACTAAAAACGTTTAAACGATTAATGTAGATCCAGCCCTGGTTTCTCCCCCAACCATAAAGTCCCTTCTGACCTTAACTGCTGCACAGATTCTACGGAGTTCTCTCCAATTAGCCCCATCTTGCCTGAATTCCCTACCTCTTCTACCCTTTCCCCCAAGCCGCCTCCTCTTCCACCCCTTTCTCAATCTTAGTGCCTGGTTTACTCTCTTTCTTCAACCTCCTTACCTCTTGCCTCCTTGGTGCTCTCCTACAATGTCACCCTGTTCTTGTGTGCAACATTCCCTTTCTTCACAGAAGCTAGACCACAAACTCTTTTTGTTCCCTGGGCAACTGAATGCTCCATGTCATTGCACTAGCTCAACCAATCAATGTCAGAAGCTTGACACAAACACAATACAAAAATAGACAAATCTCTACTAAGACTAGTCTGTTTCCTCCAAAAAGGCTCTGGTGCTTTCAAGCTGAACATAATGATGTTACTACCATATGACCACTGATACCAACTTTCCTCAGGCCACTGAGCCACCTTATGAACACAGAATGGAAATGTTTATGACTGGCACCTCTGGAATAACGCCTGCCATAGTCCTGGCCTTGAGTGATAGCTGAGGTTTGGAAAGAGAAGAGACTGAGCCAGTCAAGCCCATGGCCATCGCATCTTGAGCTGAAGAACATGACCAGGAGGTCTTGATACAAAACCTGAAACATAACAGCTTTGAACCTGTGGAGCCTGAACTGGGATCTTAGGCCTGCCAAGCTCAATTCACCCAAGAGGCCAAGCACCTCCTGCTCTACAATAGCACACAGAATGCAGCAGATGAGAAGCAATTGAGACACACAGAAAGCCTGGTGGGGGTGGGCCAGAGTTTGGGGGGGGGTATCCCTCTTATCAGTCGGAGCTCTCCAAGGTTCTATAGCTATGGCCTGTCTCACCAACTGCTTCATTGTGTCCATGTGCTTCTACTCTTGGTCATGTCTGGTCAAGATCTCTCTTCCAAAGTCCACAAAGCCATCTTAACCACACATCTGTTATCGGATGCAAGCCCACGGCTTAGAAGGATGATACAAACAATCAGGGCTTTTTTTCAGCTGGAACTCACCAGAACTCAGTTCCGGCAATTCTCAGGTGGGCATCATTGCCATTACATCAATCTTTATTACGGTCCAGAGACCCAACAAATCATTACAAAGCAATACATAATTCAGACAGCCTACCACCAGATTAAACAAGCGTTTTGTTCAGACTTAAAGATAGGGATCATTGGTTCTTGCAACCACTGATAAAAGCTTCGTCACTGCTAATGTTCTAGCGTTTGTCCGGTCTTCCAGTAGGAACCTGACATAGTGAGCCTCTGATTTTCCCAGGAAAGGTACCAGCAAGGGTAATATCAATTCAGCCCTGGCTTGCTCGTATTTCGCACAGTGCAGCAAAATATGTTTTATAGAATCAATGTCTTGGGCACACAAGCAAAGTCTGTCCTGGTAGGGAACTCCTCTCAACCTGCCATCCAACACCACAGAAGGAAAAAGGTTTAGTCTGGCTTTGGTGAATAACCTTCGGTAATTTGGTACTGTCAGGTTTTTAATGTAAGGTGTTAACTTAAAGATATACCCATATTGTACTCCTACTGCCAATGGACTACAGACTGCATGTGATCATAACGCAGGTAATAGAGTTGGGGGGGGGTGACAATAGAGGTGGCTTTTCTAGCCATGGTTTTCTGCCAATTGCTGACAAACTCCTCATTGGTCAGGTGTTGATATAAACCCTTCCCTAGATCAAACACTACAATCCTGAGCCAATGTTTTAGGGCAGCCCACCATGCTTTAGTTGTAATTGGGCATTCACCAGCTTCTAACAGAAGTATGGAGTTGGGGACACAGTTGGGTACCTGCAGCAGAGATCGTAAAAAATTTGCCTGAAAGCTGTTTAGCTTAGGCAGGTCCCCATTATGCCAGACATTTGCAGTGTACAGGAGTTGGGGAACAGATTTTGCATTGAAAACCCTTAAGGCTGCTGGAACATACTTGCTGGAACATACCGTATTTTTCGCCCTATAGGGCACACCAGCCCATAGGGTTCACCTACTTTTGGGGGTGTACCCTTTGTGAAAAAGAATCTGAGTATGGCTAGCTTTGTGATCTCCGCCTTTTGAAGGGAGGTTTGCCAGTGGTACTTCCAAGATCTTGAATGATGGAAAGTGAGCCCTAGATAACTGAAGTATTTAATCTGTTCAAGGTTATGGCCATCCAGCAACCATTTAAATCGAGAGAAGCTTGTTTTGAATACTAAAATATTTGATTTTTCGTAATTAATGGATAAGCCATTTCCAAAACAGTAATCAGAAAACTTCCTCAGCAGATATTTCAAACCCGGTCTGGAACGTGAAATGATGGCCCCATCATCCGCATATAACAACAAAGGGGTCCTTCTCATTCCTATTTTTGGAAGGTGTCCGTCTGAGTCCATTAGGCTCGCTTCTAGGTCATTTAAGAATGGGCAAAACAATGTGGGGACCAGAATGCATCCCTGTCATTGTCATTATAAGAGAACAGGGGAAGTGTTCATGGTGAGTTCTGACACCTCTTTTTCTAGAAAAAACAGCACTTCAAACAACCATGCTACCAGAGACCAAGTGCGTTTGCCCTTAGGCAGTCTATTCATCTGATTTCGCTTAGACATAGACTGGGAAAGTGTTTGACATGGAGGAGGGTCATTTTGCCATTCTTGATCAACAGAATCAAACCCCACCAAATACAGAAAAACTAAAGACAAAGGGGATGTCCAGTTTCATAACACTATGCACCAAACTCTCCATGATACCTTCAAAACAAATGACAGAATGTGCCAAGAGCAAATTGAAGTATTTCCACATGCAAGTTTGCTTAGTTATAACACTAGAAGCAGTTTTTATTTTCTGTCATGACTCCTCCACCCCAAGAGCATTCATAAGGGACCAGCACCCTTTCACTTGGAAGCCCATTGTCCACCTAAAAGGTGGAATATACACATTGTAAATAAATGTGTTTAGAGAAATATCTAGAATCAGTTAAAAAAAAATCAAACATCCCAAGCCCTTTCTTGTGAAATGTATACTATCTAGGAAAGGAAGATATGGACTTCTGCAGACAATACTACCTCCGCAACATTCCACTGAAGCTTCTGCCCTGCTGTGCACAACTGCAGCTTCAACTGATAATGAATGTGGTATGAAAACCAATGTTCTACCACACAGTGAAGAGTGTCTGGCCATGTACATTTTGGCCATGGGTACCCCAAGACTGGATAAAGTATTTGTCACATACAGTACTGCTTTTGCCATGCATAAGGTTTCAAAGATGTTATTGGGCAATATTTCATTTCGTACAGGTCTTAGCCTAGTTCTTATAGATACATTTGAGTTATTTTATTCCAAAGAAATTTTCTCACCAAGAAATCAAGTAATGTTCTTACAAGGTATATTTGAAAGTTTTTGTGGCCATAAATGAAACCTCTTTTCCATAGGTGGTGTAGAAGATATTCATTCTCTCCAATTGATGCCTAGAGCACACACACTAACAATAAAGCAAACTCTGCAACGTCATCCTATTTTAAAAGCACAAAGCATAAACAAATCTTGTTCTCAATCTGCCCTGAGAAATTCTAATTTTACACACAGCTTCTTGGTTGTGACAGATGTTATTCTTAGTCAAAAGTCAAGAGAGGCCTGGGGAACACTATTCTCCGTTCATTAGCAAGAGAATTTACTCCCCAAGGAAGAGAGACATGCCATCAAAAACCAAAACTGTTAAACTACAAAAAGTTATTCCACACAGCTCAAGAATCCAGTAAAATAAGGAGAACGACAACTAACTTTAAAAAACTGTATTAAATGCAATTGTGAGGAGTCCTGAATGCTTTTACATTAGTAAAAGCTATTTATTAAGGATCATTTGGAAATTGGTTCAACTAGTTGTTAATTCTGCAGTCAGATTTTATAAGAGCAAAGTAACTGAATTAGAATTACAGTACTGTATTTGTTTTAAAGTAGACAACAATTATGGGAGTATAACAAACTAGGTTGATGAAACTGCATCACACTATAATCCTACATTAAATGGGCAGCATTTAGTGGATGGAATTCAACACTGCACTGTAACAAACATTCTGTCTGCACAGGCATATCAGCTTGCCAGATGGAATGATCCCACGTCCTCTCCCCCTGCAAACTATTCTGGAGGTTCTCCTGAACTGCCAGAGCCAATTTTGGGAGGTGCATGGATAGGCTGGGGGGGGGGATATGGGGGTGGGAATGCCCTGTTGTACAAGTGGGAGTCTTTATGCAGGGCTTCCACTGACAGGGTTCTGCCCAGTGTCCTGAATATACTATAACAAAGTAATGTGGCATGCAGCAAGTTAGTCTAGATGAAGGAGGGGACGGGGGAAGATCCTAAAAACATAACTGTACTTAAATCAGAATTGCATCCATTTCCATCTCTCTCTCTCTCTCTCTCTCTCCAGCTAATGCAACTCAGGGTACTCTATATTATGTTAAATGTGTGGCTAGCTATATTTGGGAGTTTTCTTAGTTAAACTGCAGGTGCCGGGGAAGGAGGCTCACTTTCATGGGGTCCACAGCATGAGGAGAATTTAAATCTAATCCTTCCTTTCCTAGCTGCAGTCCCAATCCCACCTCAAGCATGAGCATCAGATGTATTAAGAAAGGTTTCAGTTCATTTGTCTAATTTTAGTAGCTTGGGATGGGGGATTCTTGTCCATATTTTGATTGCGATTAAACCTCCCCATCCCACATCTGTGGTCCCCATGGAAAAATCACCCCACCATGCCTGTATTTAAATAAAGAAAAATATCAGGTAGAAGAAGAGGAAGAAGAGTTTGGATTTGATATCCCGCCTTTCACTCCCTTTAAGGAGTCTCAAAGCGGCTAACATTCTCCTTTCCCTTCCTCCCCCACAACAAACACTCTGTGAGGTGAGTGGGGTTGAGAGGCTTCAGAGAAGTGTGACTGGCCCAAGGTCACCCAGCAGCTGCATGTGGAGGAGCGGAGACGCGAACCCGGTTCCCCAGATTACGAGACTGCCGCTCTTAACCACTACACCACACTGGTGGTGTACACATTTAGCTACACATTTAGCATAATGTTAAATTTGAACCTGGAAATATGTAATCCTTGGATCTGTGTGTGGCTGGCCTAATAAGTCCTCAAACTGCAGGTTGCAGCAATTATTTAGACAATGAAATACTCTCAAGCCCTGAGCTGACTCCACCCACCCAGGCTGGCCATGATCTCTTCCTGGATAGGAAGGAGCATAAGTTGCCTCCCTGTTCTAGTTGGGCCTTGGCCAAGCAGCACGGTTTTCCTGAGCTTTGGTGCATTTTGTATTCTTTGGTGGTTTTCTAGTCCTTATTTGTGGTTTTATCCCTCAACCCCTATTTTCTGGCACAACTCCTTACTCCTAGGAACTATCTCAGACTGTTGCCTCCAGTTCAGCCTCAACCTTCATACTTACATGCAACTTTCCAAAGTTATTTCAGTTTTCTTATTCTCCTCTGCAAAATTCTTTCCCTTGAGATTTGGAAAGTTGTATTTTACATCTCGCTTTTTTCCATTATAAATCCCAAGGTAACATACAAAGCACATATCTCAGGTGGTTTCCCATCTAGTCCCTGACTAGGCCCACATGTCCTTAAGCTTCAGCCAGGTGTCCACCTCATGTTCCTTTAGAGCATTGCAATCATGGGCATAGCCGGGGGGGGGGGCAGGGAGGGGCAGCTGCCCACCTAAACCAATAAAAATAAATAAAAATACATAGCTGAGATTCTGCCCCCCCCCCGTCCTCCAACAAAAATCCTGCGTCCTCCAACAAAAATCCTGGCTATGCCCATGATTGTAATGGTTCCCAAGCACCAAGAGTTCTAACTATTATATTTTCTTTTCCAAAGACACATATCCCCATTTTGTCAATACCTGTACACTTGTAATTTCTGCAAACCACCCAGTGCCAACAAAAACCTATCAAGGCAATAAAGCTTGGAGAATCTGTTAGTTTATTCCAGTTTATTCCATCTGTACCCAGCTTTACCCACAGAGCACAATAGAGTTGCCAGGCAGCCTCTACTTACTAGAGCTAGACCTGCTTGCTGATCATGATGTAGTTCAAGATCCCACTACGAAAGTCATGAATATAGTTGTTATTGCTTTGGAGAAATTAGTTTCAGTCTAGGAATGAATGAATACCTGTTCACTATCAATACCAATAAATGCTCTAAGATATATTAAAAACCACTACACCAGGAAATGAATGAGGTATGATGCTGTAACCTCAGTTTGCCTGGAAATGCAGGTTGTTCCATTAGAGGAAACAACTCCTACATGAATATTTGCCTACATGAATATAGCTTAATTTCAAATATAAAATACCAAAGGTTCTTATAATCTCATTTTCTTACCTTGCTGGGTTTTCTGTTTTTCATTACCAATGCAGGTTTTTCCATTTCAGAGTATTTCTCATCTGCTCGTACAAAGAGAACAGAGAAGTACTATTAGATACTTATTAAAATGATACAGTTGAACCACACAATAAATGCTAGGGAAAAAATGAAACTTTGCAGAAACAGTGCCATCCTTGCCTTGAACATCCTCATTCAAGCGTATGGATGTGGCATATGTTTTTCTCTATCTCAGGCAACAATAGCCTGGCAACCATAACCCATCAGAACAACTCCAGGCAATTCAGTCTGATTATACCTAGCAACAGTTTAACTTATCTTCCTACTCAACAACTGAAATTTAAATAATCAGGAATGATGCTCATGGAGATGCTGCATACAAATAAATTTGCTAACAAAAACTGCAACTTTGAATCCTCTATATCTGATAGACTTTTAAAGGTGGGGAGGATAGGAAGCTGGCAGTTGCCCACAAGTCCAGTGGCAAATACTTGAGTTGTTGGGATGGGTAAATTAAAACATAATGACTTCAGTTAAAGTAATGAGAGGGTGAGATCGTCTGGTTGGCAGGAGAAAAAAATGAAACTGAGTGACAGTCTTAACTGTGTGCTGCTGGCAAAAAAAATTAATGGGGCAAATGTCACTATTTTGCAGGAGGGATTCAGGAACAAATTGGAAATATAGGTTGGTGCAATTAAAGAGGATTGAAATGCTCTGCCACCCTAGCACAATAAATCCCCTTTTTGCAGTTAGGAAAGTGACAGGGACATACACTGAAAAGTCTGGGAAGAACAAATTACCAATGGGAAGATGTGTAACCAAACTGCAAACGTATCAGGACGGATGCTCATTGTTGTATATCTATTGCATAAGCAAATCAGAATGAATGCTCAGTAAAGACATAGACTAACACTTAAGCTCTGAGCAAGCACATCAAGACGAATGCTGAATAGCGGGTCTGGAGGAACCCTAAGGAGGAATGTCATTTATTTCTGTTTGGTATATAGGATACAATGTTTGCTGAATACTTAAAGTCAATTTCATAGCACACTTCCAGGTTTATTATCCAAATTGCATAGTGGGAGAGAGGAAACAACACTCTGTTTAGCGTTTTCTAGGGAATGTTTTCTCCTACCACTCATTTTATTGTTGTCTTCTTGATGTGCTGAACATTGATGAGCCATTGAAAAACAATGGGGTAGCTCATTTTTCATGCCAACAAATGTTATGCTGTCACTGCTGTGATTGAAGTCCTCACACTTTGTTGGTTCTGCAGACTGAATAAACACAATATTTTAGTTCTGAATATTAAAAGCTGCATTATCCCTGTAGAGGTGAGAAAACATATGAAAACACTATGAAAAGAAGCCCAACCAAAACCATGAAAAAGAAATGCTCCCTATCCAAAATGTCTGTAATATTAATCTGCAAGAGGCCTGTTGGTGCCATCTTCCAAGCATTAGCTCTGTGCAGCCCTCCTGAGTAATCTCCAACTGGCATGCTTTACCATGGACAATGAAGGAAGTTTAAACAAATCCTTTGGGCTCCATCAACCCCTTCCTGCCCAAACCCTGCAGAGAACTCTTAAATGTGTAGACAGTGCTCTCTACACCTACAACATACATATGAAGGCTATTTCAGACCTTATAATTAATGTGAGGAGGCTGGGCATGCTTCAGCTTGCTCCCTGTTTCCCCTTTTCATATAGTGTCTGAAAAGAAGTAAACTGTATGTTCACATGAGCAGCTTAAAACACAGCAAGGTCAAATCACTGTGTTGTTCCCATTAGAGATGTGGTGGGGATGTCTTCACACAACGCACATGACCTTTTTGGTCCCTCTCTCCCACAACCTTCTGAACTCCTATTGATCATAGAATTGTAGATTTGGAGGGGACCCTGAGGATCATCTAGTCCAACTCCCTATAATACAGGAATATGCAGTTGTCCCGGGATCAAACCTGCAACCTTGGCATTATCAGCACCATGCTGTAACCAACTGAGCTATCCAGCTCTCTCCCATGAAGCTGTGCTCATATGTGAATGTGTTTTGGCTCTCAAACGTTGGGGGTATAAATAATGAAAGTATTATTATTAGTAGTAGTAGCAGGTCTACTCTGATTAACACTGGATATTATCCCCACACTTTGGCGCTTTGGCTTCTATGTGCTCAAAATAGCTTCAGGACCCTCATGTGGTCACCTATTTTAATAAAATTGTTTAGCTATTATAGATAGTCTATGGGTACAGATTTTAAAAATCTTAAATGGGATAAATGAGTACAGTATGCATGCTGCTTGTTAACTGAAGCTTGGATAATAAAGTGCACTGAAGCAGGGAAATCTTCCTATGAAGGCAACCGAAATGAGCTATTATAATGCTCATTGAGCTTCAAATTATATTAAGTTTTGCTTTCCATACACTACCTGAGTGAAGTTTGGCATCCTTTTGTCCATTTGAAAATTCTCCTTTGTTTCTTTTGAGTTTTCCTGAAACAGAAAGTTTCCTTCCCTTTCAGAAATCCACAGCTGAAGTGCTTTTATCATCTGTTGGGCGTATAGAATTGTCACGTTGCTTTCTGATACACCCTCACAGAGATCTTTGGGAATTCTAAGAACCAGTTCTTTCAGTTTTATAGCTGCAACTAGGTTTCCCTTCTTTTGTTCTGGCTGAATTTTATGTTCCTCTTTACATGACTCTTTTTTTTCATCTAACACAGTATTCTTGTCATTTGCCAGTGTCTTAGAAATTTCCAAAATGGCTTCCAGCCTTCCTACTGGATTCCACCATTTTTTCCCTCCTAACAATTTTTTCCAGGTCTGACATTGTACCAATATTTGGTCTTTTTCTGGAGTTTGTGTTAACGTTTGGCTGCTGAAAGTGATTTCATTTACATTTTGCAAAGCTTTTTTGCTTAGATTGGCTCCATGGTACTCTTCGGAAGTTCTGATGTTCGCTCTCTCAAAGCAGCAACTGTCACAATTCATCATATAGTTTGTGGAAGCTTGAAACTCTGCTTCAAGTGTGCTTTGTTCCAGTTGTTCATTTGTTTCACCCAATTCCTCCTCCTCATGAAGTTCAACATTAAGGCTATAAAATAAAGGGGGGGGGGCAATAAAGATTAGTATTTTTGTTGTTGTTGTTTGCTTATGTATATTTTATTAAATATACAGCTGCCCATATTCAGTTGAGATACCATTGGCTTCTGAACCAATATTGCCATTATGTTTTCCAGCCAAGAGAGTTGCCTTTGTCTTAGTGCTGTGGGAATTCCAATGGGCACAAGAATATTCTTTGCACAGAAGGAATTCCTCATTTAAAAACATGGCCTTTTCATACTGTGGGCTGTGCACTCCATTCAACCTTGATTTATTAACTCGCCTCCTGGTTATATTTAGAACAAGGATTCACTTTCCCATTTTATTTTGCCCAGCGCTAAACAAAGATGCAAGGCTCTCTAAACACTAACTAAACCATAACACAGATAATAACACAATCCCACTAAAGAAAGTGAAATGTATACATGAGATTAGATGTTCCCGGATGGCAGAATTTATCTTTTCACTATTGTTAGTGTCCTTTCCCCTTCCTATTTTTGTTAGGTACCAAAAGGTTAAATTCTTTTTTTAAAAAAAGAAACAAACACCACTAAGCAAAGTATTATAAAGATGTGCCTTGAAATCTTTAAAACAGTATTATGTTTTATTTTGAAATTTAGGAGTTATAAATAGCTGACATTTATCTAAGCCTTAGAGAAACTGGAGTGAGTTAAATGCCATTTTGGCTAAATCATAGCCTTCAAACACTAAAAAAAACAACCACCCGAAACCCTCTGGCTCCCACTCAGGCTAACTTATATTAGGTATAGTTTTCTCATTTATTTTTTATGTTCTATAAATGCAATATAATGTAAATATGTGACTTCCTGTTCAAAATGAACAACTAGGACTGCAATCCTAACTGCTTACCTAGCAGGAAGCCCCACTGAATTCAGGAGGAACTACTTCTTGCTAGGATTAAATGGATGAAACCCTAACTACTTCTGATGACCCTCCCTTTTTACAGCTTCCAGGATGATTTTCTTACCTTAAGTCCCACAACCCCCCAAGAGAATTACCAATCTTGCCCTCATTCAGGGATTCTTTTTAGTTAACTTTAGCCCTGTGCCCCCCCCCCCCGCCACTGCCTTGCAAATCATCCTGAGGTGCTCTTCTGGTTCTGAAGGAAGCTTAGTTCCTGTGCCTTTCAAATGTCCCAGATTTTACCATTCCAGAGGGGACCTCCAAACACACTGCTCAGACTTGCATCCCAGGGAGGTCACTTTGGTGCTGCTAATGTACTCCATTGTACCTCGAGACAGACAGATGCCAACAACAGCAACCCTACAAATCCCCACCTGAGCAATTTTGGCAACCTTGTGGCACACCCAAGTGATATTATCCTTGGCATCCACCACTGCCTCCTGCCACTTGCCTTCTAAAAACTGTCTACTAGGTGACATCTGGTTGTCTACTAGACACTTATCTAGGACAGAACAAAAGTTCAAGCTTTGACAATCAAAGAGGGAGTGGAGATTAACATGAGAGATTTACGGATTCCCCCGCCCCTATACTTCATTTTGGGTGGAGTCACACAATTGGATTTTCCAACACAAAAAGACAATTTACAGTCAGCTCACGACAGACATCCCACTCACAATTTGGCCTCAAAAATGTTTTTTTCACTTTGCAGCTGAACTCTTGTTGATTATGTCATTGTTTGCTCCTGTACAAAATCTGGCAGCCAAGGCTCATCTATGTTACCCTGAAGCAAGTCCATTTAATGTCAGAAGGATTTACTTCCAAGTTAAGTATGCTTAAGATTGCTGCCTCTCGATTTAAGGAAAAATAAAACATACCAAGGTGATTTCATCCAAAGTTGTGGCCCTTCCAGAAATGTTTCTAATCTTTTTAGGACTTTGTTCCAAGTTTCAATGAATGGGCATAAGTTGGCCAATGTCTGTAATACAGTTACTAGCGAGTGATCCATTTTCTGTTTCAGCTCCTAGAAAGATAAGGATATAGATGTTTGACAGGAGAAAACTACAGAACAAAAGATGCTTTCAGGTGTTGAAACATATCACAGAGTCCTTAGTCCTGTGATTATAATTTATCAGCTGTAACAAGACTCATGAATAACTGTAAGACCAAGTGCAGCCTAGGTTTAATCAGAACTACAGGTCATAAAATTAGACTTTACAATCCTATAAGGTTAAAGTCTTAGAAAATAACAAAAAAGGCACATATCTTTTACTTAACTAGCTTCTACTCTGATTGTATAATTGAATACTGCCCTCTTCTGACACATTATCTAGTTCACATTTATTATTTTTGTACAAAGGTATAATGTATTTGTTTGCTTTACATTCAAGGCAAATCTTGATTCAATACAGACATCACCGTGGTTGCTTCCAGATGGCGCTTCATACTGCAAATAGTTTGTTCGGATATTGCAAATAGATTCTTGGTAACAAGATTTTCCATAGGAAGTGTAAATCCAGATTAAAGGGCAGGAAGAGTGAATAAACAGACATTTTGATGTCAATGATGTTGAGTGAATGCTGTGAAAAACCTACGTCCATAAAAAACACCAATCCTACAATAAACTCCTACCCAGAAGTGCACTGTGACATACACACATTCTATATCAGGCTTCCTCAAACTTGGCCCTCCAGATGTTTTTGGCCTACAACTCCCATAATCCCTAGCTAGCAGGACCAGTGGGCAGGGATGATGTGAACTGTAGTATCAAAACATCTGGAGGGCCGAGTTTGAGGAAGCCTGTTCTATATTTAGTAATCCCTTTATTAGTCTGCCCTTTAAGAAAAGAGGTGAATAAGAGATTAAACGTTTGAGCCTAGTTAGGCAGAGGAGGTGGGAGTTTGAACATTTTTACTGCTTGACAGTCTACACATATGAAACACCAGATTAAACATTCAGTAATAGAACTACTTACAATTTCTTCCATCAGGGCTTGAAACATGCTATCCTTCTGAGAGACTATTTCCTGTAAAAAGTTCTTAAAGTGTTCCCTTGAACGCAGAAACAATAATGCTTCAAACACAGAAGTATTTCTTTCCTCCTGGCCTTTTGCATTCTAATGCCAAAGAGATAGATTAGTGCAAATTACTAAAAGGATTATATGTTAATTTGTATATTCTTCACAATACAAAGGATGCAGACACGTGTAAATGGATATACAGTATTGTTTCTAACAGAGAATTCAGTTGCAATCCCCCATGAGATGGTTCATGTTATACTGCATACTCTAGAAGTGCTGTTTATTTATGGCAGATTAAATTTCATTCAGCTGCAGACTAAAGAATTTACAAAGAAGGCATCTGAAAAAGAAACACTTAAATCAGCAGCATGGTTAAAATAATCTCTTCAGGCCAACCAGTTTTTTCCCCCTAGGTGGTAAACTCACTAGCAGTGTAATCACCAACTGAAAGGAATTGAAGATGTGAGTAGTCTTCAAAACATATGAGATCTTGATCCAACAAGACAAATGCAATATGTTGATAAAAATCAAACACCAGGTAAAAGAAATGTTTGAAATAAGATTAAAGCATACTGAATAAACAAAATTGTAGTCCTCACTCTAGTCCCCCCCCCCCCTTTTAATATTAGATGTTTCTTCAGAAGGGTCGTAGATTAGTGGCAGAGTTTCTGCTTCAATCCCTGGCATCTCCCAGTGAAAGACCTCTGTCAGAAACCTGGAGAGCTGCTACCAGTCAGTACAGACAATGGCAAGCTAGATGGACCATTTGTCTGACTCGATGCAAGGAGCTTTGTACATATGCCCCATGGGCAAATTTTGTTGCTATTATAAGAAGGGGAAAAAAGACCTCCACATAGCCAAGGTTTTTCATTAAGATATGTATCTTCATAAAGCTGTTTTATTAATAAATAGAAACCTTGCACTTACCTCCTCTAGCGAAACAAGTTTTATACCAAGGGACTTCACACTTTCTTTCTGTTTTAAGAAATGAGGAAGTGCATGAAAACGCATTAGGGGGTGGGGAGACTCAGGGCCCTTCCAGACAAACTACTTATTGAACATTTGCTTACACAAAGCTTATGTGGAGGTAAGGAATGGATGGGTCTGTCTGCACTATTGAATTTAAGGCTGGAAAAATGACAATGTAGCCAATCATGGACAGGGCTGGTTGAGTAAAGAGAGCCCTTTTGTTATTACCACTGGTTTCATTAGAAAATCCCTGTTTTCATGAGTGTGTGAGAGGTATATTAAAGTGCTACACAGGCTGTGTGTACACACTGAAGCATAGGACACACACACTCCACCCGCAATAGTGATGTCTTGCAGCTGCATGCTACAATTTGCTGGGCACTGTATTAAGATTTGCCCTCTTGGTGGCTTTGAAGCAAGGGTCTGGACCCATCTACTTTATCCACAGTAGAAGCTGCCCCTGTAGCCCCCGGCAGCTAGTCTGGTGGTTGTATAAGCACGATGGGTAAGCCAGAGTGAACAACACTTGGCCTCAAGTGTAAAGGGCTCAAAATGCCACTCACAATGGCTGGCTTCTGGGTTTCAAGGCACCATAAATTATATGGTAAGGGTCTTGTGCTTGTCCAGAGGCCTTTCTGCAATCTGGTTTCTTAAGCCTTGGCTCTCAAGCACAATAAAGTACCCATAAAAACACCAATACATGGATGCTCATGGACAGTGGGTAAAAGGCCAGATTACCATCAAATCATTTGAAGCACCCTACATTCAAACCCATAGTCATTTCACTCATTCCAGATATCAGGATCAAAGTGCATGTGAACAATGCATGAGTTTGAAAAATAGCGCTTTTTGAATTTATACTTGATGATGTTCAGATTATTGGCAAGACCATTTAAAAATAAAATAAAGTTCTGAACATATTAGGGTCAAAATGCCAACTACTAATGAATTCATTATCTCTCTCAAAGCAGCAACCTCAGTAAAAAATGAGCTGTTAAATACCAGACTTGTGACACTTTTACGGATCACACCATTCTCTTCATGCAAGCTTGCCATTTTATTCTTGGTGTCTTCAAGTTCACGCCATATGTATTTGTAGTGTTCTAAAGGCTTCTGCATGCTTTAAAAAAAAGGTTATATACATTTCAGTACAGTCTTTACAAAGCTCTTAAGCAGGACAAGGCACATAAGCAGTAAAAAAAAAAAAGATGAACCAACAAGTTACATCAGGCTTGTCCCACCAGTATAGCACCCACAGAAGGTCTTGGTAAACATTGCTTCAAAAAGCCACAATAAGGTTCCCACTCAGTTCCTGTTTTCACTAGCTCAGTCTCTACTGTTCTGAATGCCCTTCAAACATGCCCACATTTCATTGGATGCCAGGATTGGACACCCAGCCTCACATCTGTTCTGAACAGAGGAGAAGTGAAAATAACTTCTCTCTGTGATCAAGCACAGTGGCAGCTGATACAGGTGTATTTTTCTATTACTGAGGAAGGGATAATGGGAGAGGGGCATGGCTGCAGCATTTTGTGGTTGTGTTCTTTTTTATTTTTTTGCTCCTTTAGATGTGGCAGCCATTATGCCTTACTCCCAAAGCATCCATTTGGTATTATGCTACACACCCCACAGCATCTTTACAAAATTCCCAATGTGGTCACTTGCCTGGAAAGTCCCACAGAACCTACTCAGAGAAACCTCCCATTAAACATGCATAGGAACAGGTTGTAAACTAAATAGAACATTAATACTGCCTACTTATAAAGTCAGAAAAGGCACTGCTTTGGAAAATGGCTAGCCTTGTTGGCTTTTAAACTACATCAGAAGAACAGGCTATGTCAGGTTGGTCCTGTTTCTTACTCACCCACCAATCTATCTAAATACTGTACTTCTCTTAAAGTGATTCACTCAAGAAATTGGATCTGTGAGTTGACCTTTTTGTACACTGGCAACGCAGTCATTATAACATGCTTTCAAACAGTGCTTCCAAAAATGAGAAAAGGAGAGAGTATATATACACACACACTTAGAAAATAATACCTTGCCAGTCTGTCTCTCAGCTCTACAATATCATCTGTCAATTGCAGATAGGATTCCTCAGACAACTCCATTACTTTCTGCATTCCCAGTAATTGCGCAGTCATTTTCTGATTCATGTATTTTAAGTCTTCAATGCTGCTGTTTAAGTCGAAAGCCCTTAATAAATTAAAATGTAGGCCTTCAGTATTAGGACACATTTTCCTCAGTTTATAACCTTTGGCAGGTTTACAAGTCATTAAGTGCTAATCTAATGTGTACTTAATATCCACCCACCCTGATCCAGTGTGCCCATCCTAGCTGGGATGACATGAACAGAACCTGAGGAATAATCATGCTAATACTTGCTTGTCCAAGCCTTTGCATTAACCCTGCAAAATGTTTGATTACTGATTGGATTGATTCCTGGGCAAGAGCCAGGAAAAAAACTTGTCAGATGTGTATGTGCCTATCCCAGCCTCTTGGTGAGAGATAGACTACTGGGAAATGGCAATCTGGTGAGAACATGGAAACCATTAGAGGGTACATACGCAGGATGCTCGGTGGGTGGTAATATGATACTGAGCTCTCCCACTGATGTTGAACAGTGGCCTTGGGGCAGAGGAAAAAACCAGCAACAGCATATTGTGCCTTTAGCACAGACAGAAGGTGAGGAAGATTCAGGAAGCAGCTATCGCTAAGGTCCTGGGGTGTGGGAGGAATGGAACAGGGAATAGGCAATATTGTCATAGAAAAGTAGGGAGTAGATGCTTGACACCTGTTGCCTTGCTCAGCCTTCCCCCAACAGAGACTTGGGTAGCATGCTGGCCTGCCCTCCCATCCAGTATTACTTAATGCCAGGTCAGTCTAATAAAACAATTCTCATCCATTATTAGATCATGGGTGAGGTGCCCAATCTGGTGTGTTACAGAGACCTGGGGAGGTAGGGCTGACTTTACCTAGCTTTGCATGCCTGGTTATTCAGTGCCATGCCAGTCAAGGTTGGAGGGATAGGGAGGGAGCATGGCAGTGATCCATAAGAATCCCATCATTCTCACCAGAAGGCCAGACCATCTGGGACCTGGGTGTGATAGTTTGTACTTGGTGCTGGGAGCCAGACACAGAACAGGGTTCTAGTTGGAGTACCATCTGCCTTGCAGCCCTATAACTTCCCTAACTGAGATGGTGGAGGGGTAATGTTGGAGAATCCTAGGACATTAGTTTTGAGGGTCATCAATATCTATGTTGATGCTGCCCCATGTGAGCCACTTCAGGACTTTCTGGCAGCCATGGCAACCATGGAGCTGTCTCAATACATCATGCACCCAACGCATACCACAGATAATATCCTAGGTTTTTGCTACAGAGCGCACTGAGAAAAATCCGTGGGTGAATATTGACCTACTGTCATGGGCATATAATTCACTAGTGAGGTTCAGATTGGCTATGACTCAACCTCCCTGCAGGATCTAATACTCTGTCTCTGTAACATCCTCAGTAAATTGCCCAGCATTTCACTGTTTAGAGTGGTAAACCAGCTGATCCTGACCAGAGTGCTATCATTGGCCAACCCCCCCCCAAAAAAAACCCAATGTAAACAGCAACACCACACAATGTACACAGCTGAATTCCTTCAACTTTCATATTCATAAACATTACTTGGAAATGTCCATTTCAGAATCTCCAGGTCTTCCTTCATATATGTCAGCATCTTCATCAGATAAGAAGGACATCATATCTGTTCAAGGGGGAAAAGGGTGTTGTATTAAATGTTGTTTTGCAATACGTATCGACCGTGTGTTGGCGACATTGGTTGTTTCAAGCTAGGTTTTGGGAACACTGTAACACAAACCTGTGAGAAGTAGGCACATAAAATGAATGTGTAGATGTTGGCCATAAAGCAAGTGTTAGGCATACTTGAGGAAGCTGAGCTTGAGCATATCTAATTTTCTTTACATAAAAATCTAATACAATCATCACATAAAAACAAAAGGTGCACTTTGATGTTATCCCATTTTAACCTCACAACAATCCTCTAGTGAGAAACTTAATCCAGATCTACATTCAACATTCTGTCCACCACACCCCCATTCTATCCACATTCACTAGACCAAAATTGTGCTGGGTAATGCCCTTCAAGTTAATGACAGTAGTAGTGGCAATTGTCCTTTATTAAGCATAGGCTTTTAGCTTCTTCTGGATAATTTGATAAAAAAATTCCCAGGACAGCCCACAAGGCCAGTTCCAGATACAGTGATACCTCAGGTTAACAACTTAATTTGTTCTGGAGGTCCGTTCTTAACTCAAAACTGTTCTTAACCTGAGTTACCACTTTAGCTAATGGGGCCTCCTGCTGCCGCTGCACCGCCACCACGCGATTTCTGTTCTCATCCTGAAGCAAAGTTCTTAATCCGAGGTACTATTTCTGGGTTAGCTGAGTCTGTAACCTGAAGCGTCTGTAACCTGAAGCGTCTGTAACCCGAGGTACCACAGGACCTGTCACAAACACTGCATCCATAGTAGTCAGTGAAAGAAGTCAAGATTGATTCTGCTTTTAAAAGAAATAGCACCCACATCTGTGAAGAATAATGCATGACTGGAGAAGTAAGCCATCCACCTACTCACCATTGCAATGCAAATTTCTGTTAGTGGTAGTAGTGAACTTGTCAACTTCTGTTTCTGAAATGCTAAGTTAAAAAAAAAAAAAGCTGTTCTGAAACCGTCTGAAGACATTTGGTAACGGTAAGGTTGATTTTTCAAGAATTTGCAAAATTCTTTTACTGAATTTATGCAAACAACTTCATTATATTAAGCTTAAGCTATAGAATTCACATAGAATTAATGTGATAAAATATTGTGAAGTAATAATTTGACCAAAATCTTATTTGTATTAACAATGATCTAGGGATTGCACTTCAAACTGTCTCTAAGTGCTTGAGATCTTCTCCACAAGTAGCTAGAGATAAAGGCTAAGCAGAAATTGACAGTAAGAATTTCCAGTTTTAGTTGTCAGCACTATATTAGGGATGCATTTCCCAGTCACCTTAATAGTGAAGTCAAAAAATTAAGAGGAGAACATTGGGCTTCAGCTTCATCCTTATTTATATCCAGCAGAACAGAGAGGTAACATATGGAGAGACAGAATACCCATGTTATCTATAAAATTACTCCTCTGTTTGTCTCCTTAGGCAACAATCAATTCAATCTTTCATACCTGAGTGCTTGGGAATCATACAGTACATGAGTCTGAAAGTCAACAGCAGGGAACAAAACAGAATCAAAGAATTCTACCTCAGAGTTGTACTCAGTGCTATTTTTTCTAGAAAAAGAGGTTCTCTTATAATGGCAATGGCACCCACCTGAGGGGTGCCAGAACTAAGCTCCAGGTGCAAAAAAAGCACTGGTTGTACTATACACCATCCAACCCCTATTGTCTCCCTCTCCATGTGTGTCTTTCATAAGCAAAATGTGTCCTTAATAGATTTTTTTTAAAAACACCTATACTAAAGAAAAAGACAATAAAGGAAATAAATAACATAGCAGAACCCATATCTTATAAAACAGTTTCCCAAAAACGCACCTGCTGATTAACCTGTAAGTAGAGACTGAGGTGATTTGCGGGAAAGAACTTGTAGGCAGGGAGGCAGTGCTCAACAGTTCTTTTATCAGTTTCCACTTTCTCAAATACAAACATCCCCCTCCGCCACCATCCCAGGCTATTTTCCCTTACAGTTAAGACTTATTCTGGAGTCAGAGCCCAGTTGGAAGAAAGCCATCTTAGGAAAACTAGCCAGAACCATGGCGTTTTTGAGGAACCAGATGTGCTCTTCAGCAATTCTCCTCTGCAATTTTTCTGCCCCCATATTACAATTACAATGCAAATACATTATCCTGTACATTTGTAACTGCAGTTTAAAAGTAAATCTTAAGAGAATCTTAAGTAACCCATGTGCTTCATAACATGTAGCTCCACTACTTAAGGTGTGTGCATAAAGGGGTTTGGGCAGTGGGAGACAACGTAATGAGCAATAGCTTTACCATTCTACTTCTGGTCCCATTACTGTAGACTATGCAGGCTTCCAGCTTTGCTCCAAAGCGGTCAGAGACCAAGAATGAAGAACAGAGTACAAGAAATAGAAGCCTTGTTGCCACTGCTTCTGCATTCTAGAAATTATATCAAATTATATCTCAATTAAAGCCAATGGGAAAGCAGAGAAGAGTAAAATGGACTTTCACTTACCAATCTTGACAGCATATGGCTATCCATTCTTTCATAGTTTCATGAAATGTTTCTCTGTCAACAAGAACATTTTGCCTTTTCGGGTCCAGCATGTTGTAGAGCGTGAGCAGTTTACCATTCTCAAGGCTATGCCCAGTCATATCCTCCAAATACTTTATAAAAGCATATGCAGGTACACCTTCTGTTATTTAAAAAGCAGGGGGGGCAGGGATGAAGCAGTGATTTTCATAGATTTTACATTGCAAACATTATAAGGAAAGGCTGGATAAGTTTTATTGAAAGGTTACAAATAAATGTACAAACTTTCACTGACTCTACACACCCAACTGCTCATCGGAATAAGATCTAGAAAAGCATGAAACATACCTGTTTCTTTAGTGTTGCAAACTTCAAAAGCAATGTTGATTAAATCATCTTCCAAGCAATTAGCAGAGAGTGACATGTTGTTCGCTACAAATTCATCAACTAAAGAGCTGGCATTTCCTAAAATGAAAGTGGTGTGGAAAGATAGGATACTTAAAAAGCACTTAGAAAACAAAACTGTAGATTACATTTTCAAGAAACTGTATGCCTAAGAACAATCTCCCTATCAGCCTTCTCTCAGAAGAAGGTATGAATTTACAATTCTATCAAAGCCAATGGTTGTGTAAGCTGTCAAATTCCCACAAAGGTACAGAACTTAAAACCCGGTGCTCATTAGTTCCCTTAGTACTTAACCTGAACCTTAGAAGGCTTAGAGCTTAACACATTACAATGGCAGTTTGTGGAAAGAGATTTTGTAATATTAACTGGCTCTGCTGAAGCATGTGTTGTAATCCTACATAACGTTTAGGACCAGATCCAAGAACCAAATCTATAAGTATTAGCACTTCCAAAACCAGAGACAAATTGAGCACACTGAAATGAACATCCTGAACAGCATATAGGCAGAAAAAATGCTTTTACTACTGGAAACAGAGGATTGAACTATGTAAACATTGACTGTTTCCAAACAGGTGGTTCCTAGGAGTGAATAAATCATTGCTCTCTTCTACAAACAGAATTGCAATTGCATTTCCATACTAATTAGGGATATCACACATTTTCTCTATGTTCATCCTGCTGTGTTCACTCCACACCGGGAAGCATGATGTAGCTGCTATAGGTGGAGATGGTTCAGCTCCCCTGAGCAGCAATTAAAAATTATATTAATTTCAGGTGATAATTTATTAAATAATTATTTATTTAGCACAGTGATGGCCCTACAGATATGGATGGACTACAATTTCCAACAGTAGATGATGTTGGACTGTGATTCTTGTATTGCAGTCCAGAAACACTTGGAGGGCCGCAGTCTCTCCACCCTGATTTACCACCAAGTGCTTATCTACCGTATTATTTGCCCTTTAAGACTCACTTTTTCCCTCCTAAAAAGTAATGGGAAATGTGTGTGCGTCTTATGGAGCGAATGCAGGCTGCGCAGCTATCCCAGAAGCCAGAACAGCAAGAGGGATTGCTGCTTTCACTGCGCAGCGATTCCTCTTGCTGTTCTGGCTTCTGAGATTCAGAATATTTTTTTTCTTGTTTTCCTCCTCCAAAAACTAGGTGCGTCTTGTGGTCTGGTGCGTCTTATAGAGCGAAAAATATGGCATTTGTGTTTACCCATTACTGCCCATGAATTTTTAAAAAAGTCTTTCCACATTCACTTTGAATTGGAAGTGTTTAAGTAGGAATGACACACGACTACAAATATTTTTACTCTTCGTTTTATAGTGCTGTAACACCTTTTCATTCAATCCAGGGGTCTTTTGCGTGTTTTGGGGACTGCAGCTCCCATCATCCCTGGCCACTGGCCATGCTGGTAAGGTATGAGGGAAGCTGCAGTCCCAACAAAATCTAGAGCGCATCACATTGGCTATTCCTGATTTAAGCAGTACTTTGCTAATATTTTAATATATTTTGAATTATGGCTGGAAAAGTGTTTACAGTAACTCTGCCTTTTTATGGCTTTATCAAACAGTGCCCACAATTAGGAAGGATGGTTATACTGTGTGTGTGATGAGGTATGAACACATCACTGCCCATGTCAAAATCATGCCTCTGAAAAAACCAACAACCTGAAAAGTATTGCTAAGGGTATCTGCTCCTGTAAATATGGTACTACCCATCTGTCCTTCTCCAACAACATCCCAGACCTTCTGTGTTAAGTAAAGAGATGAAACAAGCATTGAGAGAGTTACAAATGGGTGATGATCTTGGGTGATGGTCTTGGGTACTCACTACCTGTAAAATGTGAGTGAGGCACACATAGCATAGGGATTTCATACAGAACAGCTAGCGTGGGAGAAGCCGTGGAGGAAGCTAGCTAGATCTGTAGCAAATGGAGTTCTGTTCCATGCCAAATGTCTTTGTTTTTGCTCCCAGTAAGAGGCATTTTTCACAAATCCTGAAAGTTCATATACCTGAGTAAATATATAAAGTTTCTCTGCTGCCACTCTGACTTTATCACACACTCTCCCTGAAACAATAGGCAGTGCAATATTAGTGACAAAATAGGAGCCAAACTGTTCCTCAAGTGGTCTGAAGGTGGGGAAACAGTTGTGGGAAACAATTAAGGAACAGAGCCATAGCCATTCTATACCTTTGTATGTGAGGGTGGAACACCACATTATCAAGAACAGGGCTGAGAACATGTGTGCTTTCTTTGTAAGTAAAATGCAGGGACACAGGAACTATTGCAGGAAATAACTGATTGACAGGAATGGAGTGCTTAACTCTTCCCCACACCTGCTTGTTTCCTTTCTCCTCCTCAATACAGTTTTTAATGTTTTTCCAATACTGCATGTAAGCTCAGGAAAACAGCAGCTATTCAGTTGTGAAGTAAGACTCTTACCTGATAACAGCATGCCTTGTGAAGAAATACTTGATGTGTAATTCATGTTTAGTGAACTACAGATTCAAAGAGATGTTTTCTAATTTGTGTCTGTCCTATAACACGAACTTCACTGAAACATAATAATAATAATACTTAGCACCTCCATTAGTCTTTAGATATTCAAAGTATTTAACATAACAAGTATTTAACATACATGTAACCATGCATGGAGTCCCGCCCTGAGCTGAGAGTTGGCAGAGACAAAAAGCAGAGCTTGAAAGAAAGATAGTTGCAGGAAGAAGCTGTAGGAAGAATGAGTTGGTGGGATCTGACAGTTTGGATCCACTGCCATGAGAGAAACAGTACCCGCTTGGAGCTTAATGCTTTGAACCCTTTTACTGTAGGCTCAGGTTGCAAACAAGCCATATATCATAAAGACACCACAATCTCTGCTGTGTCTCATTTCCAAAGGAAACACGAACCCTGGGTTAGTTCCATTTCCAACATTTCGGAGATAATACTGCTTTTAAGTATATGAAACACTTTTATTCTTGAACAAGGATCAGTCAGTATGCACACACAACATACATTGCTGAAGGCTCTCTTGCACGTTCTGTTCATTTGGTCTGTCCTACATCTGCTCTGGAAACAGGAGGGGTACTAAGTTGACCATAGCTCATTTTTTAATTGAAAATAATGTTCAGGCAGTTAATTTGGGTGCAACGTCAACAGATTTAGCAGTAGGTGTTTAGGTTGTGTGAAAGAAAATCAGCAGGCTGACAGTTTGCATCCGTGTTTGTACCTGTACTACACGGATCTTCTGCATCTTCTACCCCACTCAAGAGAACAAAGTGCAATTATAGGTATGTCTACTCCCAAGTATGAGTTTGACCAAACTACGGGAGGCAGTGGAAGACAGGAGGGCCTGGCGTGCTCTGGTCCATGGGGTCATGAAGAGCCAGAAACGACTAAACAGCAACACCACTCCTAAGTAAACACCATTGAATTCAACTGAACGTCTACTTTTCTGGGAGTAACCCCTATTGAATTCAGTAGGGCTTACTTGTGGGGAGACACGCATTTGGTTGCACTATGAACTGCTGCTGCTTCTTTTAAATAACATTATAACCACTTCAGTCTCCGGGCATGCCTCAAGCCATGCTGCCGGCCGTTTTCTTTTAGCAAATTGTGCAGAATCCGCTGGTGAGGAATTCTAGGCTGCAAAATGCGGCGCAAACTTTAACTCTTCTCCGGCTTTACAATCCCCTTGTGTGAAACCAACCAGCGTCTCAGACAACAGTCTATACTATAAAATCCGTGACCTAATTCACTCGATTCATCTTAAGTGTGCGTGTTTCGCTTCTGTTTTTTACTTTACACGGAGGCATTCCGACATTATTCCTCCGTCCGAGGGAAGTGGTCCAGAATTCCGCCTCTCCGTTCTGCATAACGAGCGGATTCCGCCTTTCTTTTCTTTTTTTCAGAGGCGTTTATGTTACTGAGGAGGAGGAGGGCCCGTTCCCAGGTAGGCCGCTCTTTTCGGCGCCCGCTCTCGTGGTCCGCTGCCCCCTGCAGGAGAAGGCCGGGGAGAGCGAAGGCGGCGGAGCCACAGACGACGAAGGCAGTGGCGCCGCCTTCGCCTCTCCTTCTCCACGCCCTTCCCTACGAGCACTTCCGAGGTCGAGGCCTGGAAGCGGCTGCGCGGACCCGGACGGCGACGGGACCTGCTCCCGAGAGAGCGGAACGCGGAGGCACCTCGCCGAGAACGAGCCGGAGGCGTCGTGTGAAGTTGCTCGGCTGAGGCGGCCCCTGGGGACGCGGTGCCCGCTGCCGCCATGTCTCGCGGCTCGATCGAGATCCCCCTCCGGGACACGGACGAGGTGAGGGGCGCCGCGGGGGTCTTGGGGGGCGCTCGTGGTGGTGGGGGGCCTCCTCTTTATTGAGGAGTTCAGCCGCTGGCTTCGCTTTTCTCCTTCCCACCTGTTCCTTGGAGGGAGAGGTGTAACGAGGGGCTTAAGGGCCACCCCGCGCCCGCCTTCCCTCGTCACCCAGTGCGTTTTGCAGAGTTGTGGAAAGTGATGTTACAACCCACTAAGCTGCTGATTCTAGGCCCATAAAATTAACTTTCCTCATATGTGTGTGTGAGATACACACAGGATAGTACTGATAAACATGTCGTTTTTTTTCCATCCTTGCGCATTCCTAGCAACCGCAGGTGTGTGTACATGGGACCTGGGAGTTGCAGAGTCTGCATCAGATGAATCGCCTAGTAGCCACTTCTTGGCTTTGTATTTTAAAAGCGTTTGCCTTCTTTAGAGGCAACTCCTTTAGAGTTGCCACTTCACATGCAAGCATGCATTTAAAGAGGATTTTAATGTTGTGCTCCTTTGCCTTATTGGTTGGGCCTGATAGGTGCTGCTAAACCAGTGTTGCCCAAACTTAGGTCTCCAGCTGTTTTTGAAGTACAATTCCCATCATCCCTGACTGCTGGTCCTGCTGGCTAGGGATGATGGGAGGTGTCCAGAAACAGCTGAAGACCCAAGTTTGGGAAACACTGTGCTAGACTGATAGAACAACTAGCTTAGAATTACTTCACATAAGACCTTTTCTACACAGGTATAGCGGTTGTGCAGGAAAGTACATAAATCCTGCATTCGATCCATTCCAGGGACGCAGGGGTTCTTATTTTTCTGCATGTCCCTGTGTAGGAAAGTCGTATTATGTAAGGTGTCCCTCAGCTCAATAGTTTATTCTTTGAGCATGCTGAGCGATCGGAACAGTTAAAGCAGCTTTGGGAGCTAACTAGTGTGTATTACCATAAAATGTGCTTGAAAACTTTCCTCAAGGTGCATGAACAGAATAGTACATGCCTTGATAGCTCATAAAGTTATTAATATTTATAATATCACTTTTTTTTTTAGGTCATTGAGCTTGACTTCGATCAGTTACCGGAGGGGGATGAAGTTATAAGCATTCTGAAACAGGAACATACTCAACTGCACATATGGATTGCTCTAGCGGTTAGTTTTTTGCAATTCATTGTAGCTGATTTATTTACTTACTATGCTTGTATCCCATCCTTATCTCTCACCTGATACTTCATTAGCATAGGCGATTAATCGCCCAAGCCATAGATGTTATGTAAAAGTAATTACCTCTGAGTTCAAAAGGACTTACTCTCCAGTAAGCGTGTTTATGATTAAAGCTTTCATCTTAAAATGAGCACTTGTATGTATACCTCTGAATGTTATGCATTTTAAGTTTTGAAATAACTGCTCTTGTTTTTCATCCCACACTCCAATTTGTATTTTTGTTCCCTGATCAAAATACACATTTATGGGTCTCTTATATATGTGAAATTAGGACACATTCATTTCGTTAGCTGATCCATGCACATAAAGAAATCCATTAAATGAAATAGTGACATGTTACAGGAACATGTCGTAATGTCAGTGCCTGAAACAGATTGCTTGATCAGAGTGTACCTGTGTGCTGCTAGTCATAATTAGGTCCAAAATGAGTGTGTCACATGTTACTTGAAATGAAGAATGGATGGTAGGTATTCAAAAGGGAAGTTGGTACTTTAGAAATTAAATTTAGGCCTTACCTCACTACATGCTGCTTTTCCACAAAAATGTGCAAAATGGGCTCAAAAAACAACAGCAATACGTATCAATACGTCAGTCTATATCAGTACAATATAATTCCAATTCATTTCAAACATGACAAATTTAAACAATCACTTTGGTAATACTAACACATTTTAATTTCCTTATAAAATGCTCAGTAATAATTAAGACATATATTGATGTTATTTGTTCAAAAATATAACCAGAATTTCATAGGATAAAACTTCTGTGCAGAAAGTTATTTATTAATATAACCAGCAGCTAGTTCCTCAGAAGTACAGGAAATGACAATCAATTTTGTTACAGCTTGCAGGAGATGATACCTTGCATGCCCCACTCTCTCTTATATTCTGGTATAGTTCTTAGAGGCCCCAACAGTGATGGGTGGTGGTGCCTGCTATAACTGGAGTGCCTGTTATGGCTGCAGGTATATACTCAGCCACTTTGGAAGCTGTATGTTTTCAATTTCTCTGGAGCAGGACTCTTCCTATAGCAGTGGATCCCTTGCATGCCTGACTATCTCATATATTGTGATGCATTTCTTAAAGGTTCCCGTTACACTTGCCAGTTCACTACTGACAAAAAACACATTTTGCTTGGGCCACAGCACAGAATCACTGAGAGCCTCCACCTTCGTTTTGTATCTTGAGAAGTTATGAGGACTCCTCCCTAAGGCTTACTTCAGAAGCATGGGAGAAGGCAGGGACTGTCCCTGATGCTGTGCTACTTCAAGAGCAATGATATGTCTTTTTGCTTTATTAATATCTGCACAGTTGGAATGAGCTCCCACTCTGCCTCTGCAGGAACTCTCCCCACCCCATACCCAAGTGTACTAGGTTTCAATCTCAGTGTAATGTCAGGTGATCCTGTTCCTTCCCTCTGAGATGTGCAACAGGGAGAACAGTTTTGGCTGCCTACAAAGACAAGTGCAAGGTTTGTCAGCACCTGAAATGATCAGTGAATTTTCCAGTTCCCTTTAAGATTTTACAGATCATATCTACACTTCTTGTAACTGTCTTTATCAGTGAAGGTAATTGGTGACGGCAGCATTCCCCATTCATCACTTGCAGTAAACTGCAGAATAAGCAGTTTTTGAATTTGCTTTGTTGGTTTATATAGTACAATAGTTGAATGAACAGATACTAATATGATAACATTTTATCTAATATTAACCATAAATTGATGATTTCTCCCCAGTAGAGTTATACAAAAAACCGTACATATGCCTCTGTATTTCCTTTTTCTAGCTGGAATATTACAAGCAAGGCAAAACAGAAGATTTTGTGAAACTGTTGGAGGCTGCTCGTATAGATGGAAACCTGGATTATAGAGACCATGAAAAAGATCAGATGACTTGTTTAGATACCTTAGCAGCCTACTATGTACAACAGGCTCGGAAAGAAAAGAATAAAGACAACAAGAAAGAACTCATTACACAAGCTACACTGTTGTACACTATGGCTGATAAAATCATCATGTATGATCAGGTAAGAACAAATAAACTTGGAGTAAAAACATCCTTTTTTGTATGCTTGCTTTGCAACATTATAATACCAGTAAACTAGTTGGGACGTTGAAGTAACACCCACATCTTGCACATAGGTGGTGTGATAGATAGATAGATAGATAGATAGATAGATAGATGATAGATAGATGATAGATAGATAGATGGATAGATAGATAGTGTGCCGTTTTCTTAAAGATTGCCTCAGCTCAAGAGATAGTAAGTGCAATGGAATGATTTGCTCACAGCTGCTCTAAACAGTCTGCCTTGGGAGATTCAAAGCTGGATAACACATGCAGAACCTTATTCCTAGATGTGCTTTGCTTTCATTTGTGCAACACACAAATGCTCCACACTGTATGCTCCAGCTCACCTGCAAGCAGAAAGCTTGAGCTTATGGGTTGCTGCTGCTGCTGAACACAGTGGATAATTGCTGAAGGGAATGGAGCCACTGTGGTCATTTTACCAGCTGTTTAAATATAAAAATAAAATTGGCTTTACCTCTTAATCAAGTATAATACGTTTTTGGCCAAATTTTGCTAGTGCTTTATGGAGTCTCTTCCCCGCCCCCCTTCCGTATTCCTGACCTGTGGAAGTACCAGGAGTATTCATTTTTTTAAAAAAAGAAATAAGGCACATAAAACTACTTGGAAGTGTACAGTTTAAGATGAAAAATGTCAAAGGCTTACAATTTAAAGACATTAAAAAAGATGGAAGATGAAAGAAGAGGAGGATCTATTAGGGGAAAATCTGGGAAAAGGGAAGGGTCATAGTTCAGTGGTACAGCATCCTTTGCATGTGAAAGGTTACAGACTCCGTCTCTGGCATATCCAAATGTGCTTGGAATAGGATCCTGTTTAAAATTCTGGAGAGCCACTGCCAGTCACTGTTTAGTCTACAGCTGACTGTGCTGAATTAGGTGAAGCAATGGTCTAACTTGTTATAAGGCATTTTCTTGCGTTTCTATTATAGTAATAGGGGAATGGAACATCCTAAACAGCAGGGGAAAGGGAAGCATGTCGGAAATAAGACAGTAGTAGCAGTATACTGATAGTTTTCGTGAGGATATTGTAGAGAAATAAGGAGAGAAACTGGACCATGGGGATGTTTGAAATAACTACAAAACTCATATAATTGTGGGTTATTGCATCAGCAGTAAGCCCTAAAATGGGGCAGATGAGGTGGAAGACTGGAAGCTTTGAATCCATTGGGCAGAATAGAACTGAGGAGTCACTGTCGTGTCTTGAAGCCCTGCCATTTGTACCAGTCAGGGCAGAATGTGGGGCAGTGAATTTGGTCTTCTTTGAATCTGTAGTTTACTAAACATGAATTGCACATCAAGTATTTATTCACAAGGCATGCTGCTATCAGGCAGTGTGCAGCAGAGGGGTCTGTATGTATCTTAAGCATCTAGGATGCCCTTTACAAGAATGCTTAATTTGGAGACTTAACTAGTGCTGGAAGAATTCACAATGAGCAATCCTTTGATTCAACTCTTAAAACATTTCTTGAAAGACAATTCACATCTGTATCTTGCTTTTCCAGAACCACTTATTGGGAAGAGCTTGTTTCTGTCTTCTGGAAGGTGATAAAATGGATCAAGCTGATGCACAGTTTCATTTTGTGCTCAACCAGTCTCCAAATAATATTCCAGCCCTTCTCGGTGAGATGTGAAATATCTTTTTGGATGCTTTCCCTTCACACAACTTATGTCTGGTTTTTAACCAGTAAAACTTTAGGCTCAATATACCTTTAGAAACCACCACTTTTCCTTTTACCCTTGATCAGTTTCAAAGGCCATAAATATAGCTGCCTCCTCTTCGTATAAAACTGCCTTACACTGCAGGCTTGTCAGTCCATTTGAGCACCTTTGAGAAGAGTTATGAGACTACCTAATTTGGCAGGCAACAGGACTTCAGAGTTAAGTTCAGTGTTTGAATTACAAGGCAGGAAGAGAGAGCCAGCTTCACCTTTTTTAATGGCTTCTTTAGGTACACATGGGGGTATGATTTGGCTAAAAGCGGGAGAAATCACATGCTTGTGGATTTCGTTGAGTTTGCCTCTACCGCTTCCCCAATAACATGAGTATTAAATCCACAGTAACATGAGTATTAAACTGACTAAGGTGAAAGAAAATTTGGTGACATTTTATTTGCTAATGTGAAGAGTGCTTAAACCTTGGGAGGGGTTGGCTGTCATTGGATATTTGTGTGTGTTCATTAAAGTGTTCTTTGAATGAATATGTTGCTATCCTATATGTGCTGTAGCAGCTATCACGTTCATGAGATTTGTATAGATGTTATGAAAACAGCCATGCACACCTGAAATCTGCGATACTCCATCTTGGAGTGTATTTCTAGATAGTATGGGGGTAGGAATGAATATACAAAACATAGTCAAATTTGGCATAAACTGTATATTTGAAGACAGAGATTTGTCTCTGTTGCTTTTGAAAACAAACTACTAATCATTCATACCAGTTTTGTCATACTGAATTTTGCACTATTATATTACGCTTCAGTTTAACTTGAGGCTTACATCCACTGAAATCAAATGAGTATATTTACAATTAAATGTGCTTTAGATCACACCCACTACACAGGGAATACTTGCCACTTGAGTGGTTGCTTTTATAATTGTGACCTATTATGCATGTATACTTGTAGCTGGTAAAACAATGAACTGCTATTGATTTGTTGTGGTTGTTATTCAACTTGGGTAGATATTTCTCAGCTTTTATTGCTCCTGTCTAATAGGTAAGGCATGCATCTCATTCAACAAGAAAGACTATAGAGGGGCCCTTGCCTACTACAAAAAGGCACTGCGCACTAACCCAGGTTGTCCAGGTAAGGAAAAGAAAAGCTTTGTTTTAATTAAAGACATTGTTTGGTTCATTGGGACCAAAAATAGTGTCCCTAAATTCAGGTAGTTTGAATACTAATATGATTTTTAAGCTTTGACTTTTGTCTTACATATTAAGGAGGACAGTCGTTGTCATATCTGACCTTGGGTCTTGCCAATGCAACTTAAAAAGCAATAGAGTATTTTAATTAACTTTGGATTAATCCAGTTTAAGTCAAAATAAGATGAATGTGGTGCCTTTTTGTTGGACCTCTGCTGCTGAGAGAGTATAAACTTTGGAGATAAATGCATTAGTCAAGTACAACAGAAAGCAAGTGCAAGCATAAGAAGCGACATTATTGCATTGATCTATCTGAGTCAATGAGGTCTGTTACTGACAGTAATTCTCCAGTCAGTGGTCTTTCCAAGATTTGCTACCTAATATATTTTCAGTGGAGTGCCAAGATCAATATCCTGGGGTTTTAAAACATAAGAATGACCATGTTGGATCAGACCAAAATTCATTCTAGCTTACCTAGATGCACTTCAAGGTAACAGCATCTCCCCACCCCACGCCACTCACCAGCAACTTGTATTCATTGGAATACTGCCACTGAGCTTTGAGGTCCAAGAGAGATTATCACTAGTAGCCAGTGACAGACCTATTCTTTTATGACCTTTCATACGCAGAACATATGCTCAGCCACTGAGCTATAGCCTCTTACCTTCTTTCAGAATACATTATTTCTGCCTCATGGGAGAGTTCCTGGATCTATAGTTTTGGTGTTCATCTGGACACATGAGGGGTAAATATGTGAAGGAGTGGGGGGCATGCAAGCAAGCCACTTAAGGACTCCTCTCTCACCATTTTGTGCATTAGTTTCCCAAATGCAGTAAAATGTGAGGGAGAGCAAGGACAAGCACACTATCTCTGCCTTCTCTCTTGAGTCACTGTGCCTTTCTCTGCCGTCCTGCCTTCTTTGGAAGACAAGCATCTGCAGCACGAAGCCTTCTGTATTTATGTGGTCTCCCCATGCAATTTAGAACTCTAATCATGCAGCCGACACAAATACAGCAGGCTCCCCTCTGCAGACACTTGCTCTCCAACACAGGAGGGCACTGGAGATGGGCACATGAGTTGGAGCTAGCACACTTGTCTCCATCTTTCTTCTCCTTGCATGATGGGCATCATGCCTGAAGAGAGCTCAGGATAAGTACAAACCTTTACTTATTAGTTTGAAAGTCTGTGGGCAGGGACTGTTGCAAATTATTGCTATCATAAAGTGCCAAGTAGAGATTTAAGGGCTCTAGAAACAGTAAATTATGAACCTACGTTTCTTAAAAGGCAATCGAGGTGTGAATGGCTATGTTCTAATATATGTTTGTTTGTTTTTCTGTTTCCACCCCCCACCCCAAAACTAGCTGAGGTTCGGCTAGGCATGGGCCATTGCTTTGTAAAACTGAACAAGCTGGAGAAAGCTCGCCTTGCATTCAGCCGGGCACTGGAACTCAACTCCAAATGTGTTGGGGCTTTAGTTGGATTGGCTGTTCTGGAACTCAATAATAAAGAGGTGGGTTTGATCTAAAACGCTAATATCAGAATATGTTTCATTGAATATCGAGTTAACAAAGACTTCTGTGCAGACATGAAAATTAATGGCAGTTGAAATAAAAACCTCACTGTTCTCCATTTTAATGAATGCATATTTCGTTCTCTCTAATTTTTCGTTTTCTCTAATTTCTCTAATTTCTCTCATTTTAAAATAAGCTGTAAAGACAGTAATTAAAACAGAGCTGGTTTAAATATGAATCATTAGCCATTGACCAGTGACAGGATTTTTTTTACACTAGGATCTTGGATCAAAAACATGACCTTCTGAATGTATTGGGCAAAAGTTTTCAGCAGATACGTAGTCTACTGCATTGTTTGCCCGTTATGTGACCCATCCATTTTAAAAGAATGGTTTTGGAACTGGTATAGTAAAGGAACAGCTGAAAAGCTAATTAAGTTTTAAGCATAAATAAAAATTTCTGTTAATGTTGCTTTCAGGCGGATTCCATAAAAAATGGCGTCCAGCTGCTTTCTAGAGCATATACAATTGATCCTAGTAACCCTATGGTGCTGAACCACTTGGCTAATCACTTCTTCTTCAAAAAGGTAAGAGAACTTGTGGATGTTTTGAGTTGCGGGTTGAAAGTCTTTAGGCTGTTTCATTAACTGATCGGGCTTTCTATTTCAATATTCTTTATGACACTCATGGTAACACAGTAAATTTGAATCTCAGAATAATGTTTTTAACTAAAGACGAAGAAGAACCAGGCTTCAGTGTTACTGTTGTTTTAAAATAATACACTGGCCAGGATTGCCTAAAGTTAATTCTTATTTTGTGATTATTGTTATTAAATATAATATATATTTAATATATTATATACGTACACCCTTTCATTCTAGTTGAGATTGGTTCACACTAGTTGCAGTGCTTGTTGAAGTTTATAAGCACACATTCCTCGGGCTTCTCTATATCACATTCACATGGAGAAAGTAGTGTATAAGCCAGAAGTAGATAGATATTTTGGTTATATATAATTGCTTCAGTTCCCAGGGTTGCGTCCTCCAAATGCTTGAGGATTTTAGTATATAAGAACCATGTGTGATATTTAAAACATTGGAAGATCAGGTTTCTAGGTACTAAATGTTCCAGGCCATGATTTTGAATACCATAAGAAAATGATTATGCAAATTTTTATTTTTTTTTCTACAGGACTATGGCAAAGTCCAGCACTTAGCTCTTCATGCTTTCCATAATACAGAAGTTGAAGCAATGCAGGCTGAGAGTTGCTACCAGTTAGCCAGGTCTTTCCATGTTCAGGTACTTGGAAAGCCTCTTTCTACACTGCATTCTTATTTTTTAAATAGATTTCCATGTGCACCATATAAACTACTTCTTTTTCCTCCCCTGCATTAGGAAGATTATGATCAGGCTTTCCAGTACTACTACCAAGCTACACAGTTTGCTTCCTCTTCTTTTGTGCTACCGTTTTTTGGACTTGGTCAAATGTATATTTATAGAGGAGACAAGGAAAATGCATCACAGTGTTTTGAAAAAGTTTTGAAGGCCTACCCTAACAATTATGAGACTATGAAAATTCTTGGATCTCTCTATGCTGCTTCAGAAGATCAAGACAAACGAGATACTGCGAAGGTACATCTGGCAGCAAACCTCTTAGACTTGAGCTGTAATTCATACTCTCTTACCTAGGAGTAAGCCTTATTGAACTCAATGGGACAGAACTGAGTACACAACTGTAGAGTATATTATACTGTTATGCCTGTTTTCCCCGTAACGCTAACCTTATAGCTTAGTGCAAATATGCATGTTCTAGTAAACAAAGAACAAACTGTCAGAAAAACCACAAACCTGGGTTTGGACGTAATGCTCAGCCAAACTATGGCTTAGCCCTGGATAGCCCAGAAGCAACAGGACGGGGGTGGGTGGGCTGTAGCACTGTGGCTGAGGTCCTTGCACCGGGAGCCCATATGTTTGGCTTAGCATTGCATTTGAAACAGGTCTTAGTGTTGTGCTATCTGGAGATTTTTTTTTCTTCAACAGTGGGTAGAATTGTGGGATATTTTGAACCCTCTGGAAAACAAAATCTATGGTTGGTCTCTGATTAGACAGACATATGTGGTACAGGTGTACCACAGAGTAACAGAGAATTTCTCCTCTTTTCAATAGAACAAAAAACACCAGAAGCTTGGATAAATGAACTTACTGATGTGTGAACTGTTTTCATGCAATATGTATATTCATAAGTGAAAGCAGCAGCACTTCTTTCCAGTTCAAATACCCACCATCTACTTCGAGTTCTGTGGTTCATCTATTCTAGCATTTTGGGCATTAGTAACACAATGTTCATTGTGATGCACGCTGATTTCACTGAATTGACAGAGATTTATTTTTAATGGCTCTAGTTGAGTGGTATACATCAGTAAAGTATTGCCTTTATCAAGGAAAAGCAAGAACATGGAGGACCTTTGTTCCACAGATTAGGAAATTTCAAACTGCAGATGCAGTCCCAGAACGCCATAGTAAGACGCTGTATATTGAAAATTGTTAATCTGGCAGACTTTCATTCTCATGTTTAATAGTTGGGTCAGTTTAACAAGTTTTTTTTTTTATTATGGTAGTTAATGTCTGTACATCTGGAGTTTATTAACTTTATTGAAATGCCTCTGACCTAGTCAAGAATCCTATTTTTGGCATTAAAAAGTGTAAAATAAATGGTAGCTTTATTATGCTGTGTCTTCTGGCAATTTAAGAGTGTACACATACATAAATAATCTTTGTATTTTATAGGGTCATTTGAAGAAGGTGACAGAACAGTACCCAGATGATGTAGAAGCCTGGATTGAGCTAGCCCAAATCCTAGAGCAGACAGATATACAGGTATGGAGAAGATGCGTAAAGTGCACTTTTGTTTTTAAGCCGAGCAGTGATGCATAGAACTAAACCTGGGCACTTTTCTCCATCTCTAAATTTGACAGGGTGCTCTTTCTGCTTATGGTACGGCAACACGAATCCTTCAGGAGAAAGTTCAAGCTGATGTCCCTCCAGAGATCTTGAATAATGTGGGTGCTCTCCACTTTAGACTTGGAAACTTAGGAGAAGCAAAGGTGTGGAACTCATTATTATTATTATTATTATTATTATTATTATTACTACTACTACTACTACTACTACTTTGCAGCATGTTTATAACTTGTGCTATGTGTGTACTCAGAATATATACTACTTTGTTCCTTTTCCCCTGTTTATCCTTAGAAATATTTCTTGGCATCTCTTGACCGTGCTAAAGCAGAAGCTGAACATGATGAGCATTACTACAATGCTATTTCAGTGACTACATCCTACAACCTTGCCAGATTATATGAAGCAATGTGTGAATTCCATGAAGCAGAGAAATTGTACAAAAACATCCTAAGGGAACATCCTAACTATGTTGACTGTAAGAAATCTTGTCAAAATTTTCAGTTGTATTTGAACTATGCCATTCATTCATGTTTGTCCTCATAAATGTAACTGTTCATTCACTGATGCTTCTTTTGTGTAAACCATTGTGGCCATTGTACCTTCCTGGTCAAAAGTATTTTTTCCACTAACTTGTTCCTACAAATCTGATGTCCTTAAATACTGTCAGTATTTTATTAATTTAGAAGTCTAAACCGCTTAATTTTTCCTCACTTTCGATGTGTGTGTAAATAGCAAATATGAGAATCTCCTATAAAAGCCTCTGTAAATACACATAACCAAAAAAGTTTATAAAGCTCATCATGATACTGACATTGTGTGTATATATTAAAGATATAGATGGAGTACATTGTGCAAGTTACCTTGAAACAGAGCAGCCTTCTTTGTTATGTCAGTTCAGTTCAGTACCGTGGGAGACATTGCAACTATAAGTGGCAGGTTCTGCATTGTTCCCATATATTTTAAGGATCATGTGAAAGTGATTAGTGTTGCCCCCACCAAGCCCCTTTTTCTATGGTCAATTCAGAGAGACAAAACTTTTTTTAATTATACATCTGGCAATCGGTGGCTGTTCATTGCACAGTTAACGCTGACCCAATCTACTGCTGTCTTAAGCCGGTGTGGCATCAGTACATCTAAATGCTTGCTGCAGCTGACATGCCTCATCTTTAATGACTTCCAGAACTGGGCTTTTGATTATTAAATTTTATTTTTTGGTATTCAGGCTATCTGCGCTTAGGAGCAATGGCTAGAGATAAAGGAAACTTTTATGAAGCTTCTGACTGGTTTAAAGAAGCACTTCAAATCAATCAGGTTAGTAAGAATTTGTAAACTATCAACTAGCTTACAGGCTGCAAACAAACATTCTCTGTGAAGACTGCAGAGAACATTTTCCTGTGTCCCACATAGATCAGCTATTCAGCCTTCATTCTGTGCTAGAAATGGCATTTTGATAATGTATCTTTATTATGACTAGCTGGGGTACACAGGGAAAAATTCTTGGCAGCTGCTTTTGAGCATTACTCCCAACGCTTGACCAGAATGGAAGAGAAGTAAACTGTTTAAGGGGGGGGGGGGAATCAAATAGCTGAACTTAGTAAAGACTTTTTATTATTATAATTCTCTTCTGCACTGTTACAGTTACTCTAAACTTTGGGAATTGAAGGAAAATTAGAAATATTCATTGTAAACTGGTGAGAACTTAGCATGTTGGGGTGTCTGTTTCAGGACCATCCAGATGCTTGGTCCTTGATTGGCAATCTTCACTTGGCCAAACAAGAGTGGGGTCCAGGACAGAAGAAATTTGAAAGAATATTGAAGCAGCCATCGACTCAGAATGACACTTACTCTATGCTGGCTCTTGGCAATGTGTGGTTGCAGACTCTGCACCAGCCCACCAGGGACAGAGAGAAGGTAAATGCTCAGACTCCATGCCTGTGGCCTGTTCAATGATTGAGCATTATTTGCACCATAGACCAAGTGAGGTCCGGGGAGCCATTTTTACCATCTGTGCTGACTTTGCAGTAGGTTTGAACAGCAACAACAGGGAGCAGAGTTTTTACAGTGATTGCGACCGTGAATATCTTCCTTTGCTATCTTAATGGGGCTAAAAGATCTCTTTCAAAAGGTTTTCGGTTGACTGAACTTTCTGAGGATGTTAGGTGCTTATATTGCGGTGGCTTTAGTGTATTGTCAACATTTGATGGTTGGAGAAAGCGGTGTGGAAATATTTAAATTGCAAATAACCCACTTTAACAAGATTTCGTGTCATCATCTTTGTAGGAAAAGCGTCATCAAGATCGTGCACTAGCCATCTACAAACAAGTACTCAGGAATGACTCCAAAAACTTGTATGCTGCTAATGGCATAGGTGATTATTGTGTTTGGATTCCTTGTCTGAATTTTCTTCTGAGCTTTCTGTGGTGTTTCAGGTAGTCCATACACCTGACATTGTCCTTGGGCTTTTGTTTTTTAGGAGCTGTACTGGCACACAAAGGATATTTCCGTGAGGCTCGTGATGTTTTTGCCCAAGTGAGAGAGGCAACAGCAGATATCAGTGATGTGTGGCTCAATCTGGCACACATTTATGTGGAACAGAAGCAATACATCAGTGCTGTACAGATGGTAATTCTTAAAAAATAGTCTGTTTTTTTTAACTGTAAAACTAAGAAACTATTTTTCATGGGAATGATTCCCTTTTTTAGGAAAAAAAAAACTTTAGTATGGTAGCCCAGTATTAAATAACTAAAATTTAGGGAGAATTTTTCTTGTTTTGGAGGGGGCAATAAGATCAAGAACTTGTTTTTCCCAGAATTGCCATAAAATATCTTCTTAAATACGATCTTCATAAAATCAATAAGGAGCCATCTCTGTTAAACCTAAGCTACAAATATGAATCACATCTCTTTAATTTAAAAAAAAATGGATGGAAGGTTTGTGAGAGAACACTTATTAAAAAAAAAATGCAAAGAAGTTAACATGTTTGCTGTTCCTGTAGAAACCTTAGAGTAAACATCCTGAACAAAACTTACACAGTACTGGCAAAACAATGTTTGCCCACCTCTCACTTAAGCATCATTCTCTGTGTTAGATATTTGTAGTACAGCTGAAATGCTAGTTAGAGGTATTTGATTTGACTATGGTAAATTGTTAGGCAGAAATTGTTGCCAGACATTATATACTTTTTTTTTACTACTAACAGACAAATTTATCTTTTCTTTTAACTTGCTATTCTTTTCCTTTATCGACCTTTCCACCACATGTTAAGAGGACCTTGTAGCTGAAAGCATGAGGATGGGAACAAACTTCACCAAAGAAGTGTGGTGTTCAAACTACCACCTGGTGTAGAAAATGCCATGAAAACATAGTGGGCGAACGCGCCCTAAGCTGCCTGTACAGGCTTAGGGAATGTATTAGAGGCTCTGTATCAAGCCTTAAGCAGACAAACTTCCAAGTTCCTAGTATTGCCAATGTCATTGCACTAAAAAGGCATGAAATGTTGAGCTAGTAACATCTGTGTTCTTGAATTTATTACGTAAGCAGGAGATATGAAGGGGGGTCAAAATAAAAGCAGCTGGGGTGTTGGAGAAATGTTTTTCTGCCGCTCTTAAAAACATGTCAAGTGACTTGGAACAGTTCCATGAAATTAACACCAATATAAGTTGGTATGTTCAAAAAGCAGTGAGGAATAATCCAGCTGAATAATTGCGCAAGAAAGAAAACCAGTAATGTACTATCCACAAATATGGGAGAGTATTTCAGCATTTGCAGTCCAGAAACTTAGCACAATAGGAGTTTTGAAAATAATGAGAAACCTATACTTCACTCACCTTACCAATAGCTTTATCTTCAGAATGGTGTATTTCTTTATCTCTACTCTTGCATAATGTGTGTTTAAATCATTACAGAATTGTATTATTTGCATTGGAAAACCTACTTATTGGCAATATAATCTTAATTTGAACTGAGTTGGAATAGTAGCTTTCTAAATCTCTGCAGGGTATAAGTTGAATGGTTCCCCTTTGTTTTCATATAGTCTAGTTAATGTGATTTTCAGACAATGTTCTTCAAGGAAGATGAACAAAGGCAGACAAGCTTTCCTGAGAAGCAAGACTCTCCAGCAGATCATCCCCTGCAGTGCACAGTTGCAAGGAAGTGTTGGCCTGCACTTCTCCCTAGTTTGCATAGGGCAGGCCCAAGGGGTCTGGACTGCAGCCCGAGTGACATGAGCATACCATAAAACACAACCCAGAGTCCTCTGCTATATGCAGGGATTCTTTCACAAATTTGTAGGATTTCCTCAGACTAGCTGAGAGAAAAATGCTCCTGGATATGGAGTCTGAAAAACACTGGACTAGATAGCTCAGTTGGTTAGAGCATGGTGCTGATGATGCCAAGGTTGTAGGAAAGGCAGTTTGGCCCTGATGCTATAGCAGCATTGGAAACACCCATGCTGCTACAAGATTTAATCTCTGCAACAGAAACAAAAAAACTCTACACTTGCACTATATAAAACCCTGCTCAACAGGAAGATATATGATTTAGAATATGATAGACAAAAATGGAGTGAAAATGGTACATAAACAAATGATATATGGGAGTCAAGTATAAAATCAACAGAAATAGCCTCTATGGATCTAAGACTAAGACTTATTCAACAGAAAATAATATTCAGAGTCCAGGAGACTCCAGCAAAACTATACCAGAAGAAAATAGCAAGTGCAGACAACTGCTGGAGATATGGGAGTAAAAATGAGAATTTAGTACATACGATGATTAACTGCCCGATGATAAGATCATTTTGGTGCGAGGTGAGGATATTTATAGCAAGAGTAATAAAAAGAAATTGTTATTTAGGGGAATTGAATTTAATTCTAAATTATATTCCAGAAACGGAGATTTCAAGGGGTAAAAAAATATATGGATGTACTGTGCTATAATAGAAGCAAAAAAACTTGTTTTAATGAATTGGAAGAGCCGCAAAAAGATTCCATTGAGCACATGGATTGAGAATACGGACAGATTAGCTGCATACAAACGAATTGCATGTTGATGCAAAATAAGAATGGATAAATATGAAGAAATCTGGAACAAATATTTAAGCGATAAGGCAGCTAGTGGTGGGAAGTAGGAGGAGAGAAAGGTGGGAAAATATTGTTTAAAAGGTATAGTCATAGGTATATCAGTGTATTCAAATCTGAATTGTCAAATTGTGTTATTATGGTTTTTGTTGTATGTGTCTTTTGTGGTTGTTTGTATCGAAAAAACGATTAAATAAATGTAAAAAAAAGGTTGTATGTTTGAGCAGCTGCATATCCCCACATTGCAGGGGGTTGGACTAGATGATCCTCAGGGTCCCTTCCAACTCTATGATTCTACGCTCTACATTCTGTAAAAATACACACTCTCTCACAACTATAAATCACTCCTTAGTGAAATGGGTGTTGACTGCAGGTGCAGCATTGGATACAACCCATATTTTTTTCCCCTGCCTTGAAACTTGCATAATAAATTTCAGCAGTGACTGTTCAGATGATGTATTCCAAGTAAAGAAGTGGAAACCTCATTTTGCCTGAAGTATCTGAGGCTTCTAGGCTTGAAGTTAGCAACACATTGCATTGTAGTGCTTACTGTCTGGATTCCTGCTATAATGAAGAGCTGCAGATGTCTTAGCAGACACAAACAGTAGACCTCATAACTTATTAGTCATTTAATTAGTTATTGGCAGCGATGAGAGCTTCCTTACTGTGCAGGTTCAGGGTTTTATTTTCAAGGTTGCAATGTGGGAGGAAAAGGTTTTTTAAACAATCCTTCCCATGTGTCTGCTACTTGAAGTTGAGAAAAAGAGTCATGCATATGGAGAAGACATGATTAGCATCCTGTTAAATTTGTCTCTGTGGAGCCCTGTGGAACTCCAAAGGACTTAACCAAGCGAACAAGCTTAGGATTGGGCTGTAAATTCCTGTGAAATCTCTTTAAGCTCTTTATTCAATGTAACTAAGTGCGACATTTCAGTCAGAATGAGGGTTTAAACATAAAACCATTGAATTTTCTCCCTTGTAGTATGAAAACTGCCTAAGAAAATTCTATAAGCATCAGAACACGGAGGTACTGTTGTATTTGGCTCGAGCTCTCTTCAAATGTGGCAAATTACAAGAATGCAAGCAAACATTGCTGAAGGTAAAAAAAAAAAAAGCTTCTTACATATATTGCTGCAGTGGATGTATTGTTGCACCAGCTTTTTTGTGTTGGAGGCAAGGCTGGTTCACACCTACTAAATTTAACGTTTTATTTGAATCTTCAGGCTAGACATGTGGCACCCAGTGATACTGTTCTAATGTTCAATGTGGCCTTGGTGCTGCAGAGGCTGGCTACCTCTGTCCTGAAAGATGAAAAAAGTAACCTGAAGGAAGTACTCAATGCTGTGAAAGAGCTGGAGCTGGCTCACAGGTAAGCAAATCTGCGTTTGCTATTTTGGTATCTATTATTGCATTGTGCTGGTGTTTTGTGAAGGTGTCAGAGCAAATGCCAAACACTAGTTATTTCTTTGCACAGCTTCGTAAATGTGTTTAGACTCAGGTAGACCTCTCAGGTCCACCAGATGCTGTTTCTTAACTACACTGTTGAATTAATTTTGTTAATTCAGTTTATTTTCTGCTTTTTACACAAAACCCGCTAGAGTGGTTTATGTAATAAAACTTGGAAACACAAAAACATCCAGTCTACAGATGCAGCTAAAACTCTACAGTATATCCAATATACAGAAAAAGAACAGACTTGAAACTGTTCAATCCAGCAGCAGCAACTCTCAATAAAATATAAATATACTGAACCTCCCGCTAAGGTCTGTATTAAAAGATGCATCTTCCAGTTTGAAACTGAGCTTCACTATGTAATAACTTCCAAAAATGAATGAATGATACTTACAGAAAGTTGAAAGACTTGCTTCTTGCTTCAATAATCTCCTCCAGTTGCTAATCTCTGGAGCTGCAGCTGGATGGGCAATTAACATGCAGTAGGAGCAGCAGTCATGAAAGTTCCCAAGAGAACCTAGAAAGCACTGGGAGCTAGAAGGTGAAGGATAGGCTTTCAGACATCCAGCTGCCGTGACCTTCAAAGGCTGCTGTATTTCTTGGCACACGAGGACAATTTTTAGACACCAGGGCACTCCAAACAGAAGTAACCTATGACTTGGGACTAGGTAGCTATATTGCTTCTATGCTGGAAGCCTGTTTAAAAGATGCAAGCTTCTAGTTATACTTCATGCTTCACTGTATATATGCAGGCAATGGTTTTTTCTCATAGTGTTACAGTGCTTTTTGCAATATTTACGGGTGTGAGCATGATTACCTGTGCCAAATAACCTGCCTCCTCTCTCTGTCTCATTTGCTTGAGATTTCCATTAAACAGTTGTTTGACAGGTTCTGCAACATCACCAAGACTTTCCCTGAGCATCTGTGAGAATGATTCAGTCCTTCACAAAAAGGGTACACCATGCAATCCAAATCCATTAATAGCTGTAGGGATTTTTCTGTTGACTTTATACTGAGAAGTGAGATGCATCCAAAGAAGTTTGGGAATATTTTTCAGTTGGAAGTTGGAAAAATACATGTGAAGAAAGTTCTAGGATGCAAGTGAAGTGTTTAAAATTTGATTCTTAACTTACTGTTTTACATTCAGATACTTCAGTTACTTGAGCAAAGTGGGAGATAAAATGAGATTTGATTTGGCACTTGCTGCAACTGAAGCCAGGTAAGAAATGTGTGTTGTGTACTTCACATAACTGATGCCTACAGAAGTTAAATGTCTTATGTGAATTTGCATAACATAACTTGTAGGATTTGGGCTACTTTAATACCAGAGTTTGAAAGCAAACTGCATATAACCATAGCATGTTTCCATGTTCCAGTGGGGTGCTAATTCAGGTCTCACATATCTCCTGAACAGGAAGCTGACAGTGATCAGTCCTCCGTTGGTTAGCTAGGAACGGGCAGATGTGGACATGCAACACTGGTTGTGTTCCCATGTCACAATAAGCCATAGTTTAATGTTTAACAATGGTTTGAAGTGAATGAGCAGGATGCTGGTGCATATTGCTCAGAAGTCCCTGCTTTGCTTCTGCCCTGCTCTTGCCCTCATCTCAAGCAACAAATTGCAAGCCTCATCTTGTCATCTGAACTTAGGTCAATGATTTGTTTCTCTGCATACAAATTATGAGCATAAGTTTTGATCATGGACTGTTTGGGGGAACGTGCTGCATAGACAGTTTTTCCTTATACTGTGTTCTTGTTGTTTAACCAAGTAAGCACTTGCAGTTTTTTAGCTATACTCTGTATTTCTGTCTTGGCCATTGGCATGGAACACACTATTATAAAATCGGTTTCTGCTTCTGTCTGCTAATCTGAACTCAAACTTGATAGGCAGTGTTCTGATCTGCTGAGTCAGGCTCAGTATCATGTGGCTCGGGCTCGTAAGCAGGACGAAGAAGAGCGGGAGCTGCGAGCAAAACAAGAGCAAGAGAAAGAACTACTGCGCCAGAAATTGCTCAAAGAACAGGTACTTCAGTCTTTCTGCTGCTGTAATAGTACATAATACTATCCATTAAGCTGCAGCAAAGTGCAAGATAGGGAGCAAGTGTAAGGCTGCAGTGAGGTGCTTTAAGTTGTTGTGTGGCACTTAGGGGGACTTGCCTGTGTATTACGTTGTATAGGTTTTGCAGCTGAAATAGATATGGAAGGGGGGTGTTGGTTTTAGTAACTAGGAACTGAGTAAGTATTGCACTATGTGCACTGCCACCTATCTGGTGTGGTGTAGTGGTTAGAGTGCTGGACTAGAACCTGGGAGTTCAGGGTTCAAAGTACACCATGAGCCTCACTGAGTGACCTTGGGTCAGTCACCACTTCTCAGCCTTACCTACCAGACAAGGTTGTTTCAGGGATTAATTATGGGGGCAGAGAACCAAGGATGCCACCTTGAGCTTCTTGGAGAAAAAGGTGGGTTATAAACAAAATACATAATAAATAGCAGTACAGTCGTACGTTGGAAGTCAAACGGAATCCATTCCGGAAGTCCGTTCAACTTCCAAACGTTTGGAAACTAAAGCGCAGCTTCTGATTGGCTGAAGGAAGCTCCTGCAGCCAACTGGAAACCGCATCGGACATTAGGCTTCCCAAAAAAATTTGAAACCGGAACACTCACTTCCAGGTTTTGATCGTTCAGGAGCCGAAATGTACGAGTACCAAGGCATTCAACAACCAAGGTACAACTATACCTTCCTTTTCAGTGCATGAGCAACATGCTATATGCAGTGGGTTTTCATTTTGTTTCACAGCAGATCTTTCAAAGGCAGCTCATGCACTGTCAGGTCTTTGCGTCATGAAGAACCTAAGTGACTCTTCAGCAGTAGTCTGACTTACTAAAAAGAATGAACCTGTTTTAGGTGTCTATTGCTAAATTTGTGTTTTTCATATCTGCATCAGTACTGTAGGTTAAAAAACAAAACATAGTAGCCAGCTTGTCCTCACTCTTCCAGGAAGAAAAACGCCTCAGGGAAATAGAAGAACAAAAGAAACTTTTGGAACAGAGAGCACAATATGTGGAGAAGACAAAGAATATTCTGATGTTCACTGGAGAAGTTGAAGGATCTAAAGAGAAAAAACGTGGTGGAACTGGCCGGGTACAGAATAAAAGCTTTTGGATTCATCATTCACCCCAAATAGTTGAAATCTGCTGTCAGGCTTTAACTTATTGTAAAATTGACCTGTGGGGTCTGACAAGAGTACAGTAATGACATCATACTTTACATGGAAAGAACTATGGAGAAATGATGTCAAATTTTAGACACTTAAAGACAGGAGTTGGAAAGTTGTTTAAACTTCTGTTTTACCAGTTTAGAATGTCATGGATTTATTTAGAAGTGCAAAGAGAAGTGGTTTTCTTTTTTAACTTTAAAGGGAATTGATTCACATAGGCTGGTTTACCTTTTCTGTTCCCCTGATAGTCCGTTAACATCCAGCATAAGAATGTATCATTGTTTTCTGTCACTTACCACCACTACTTCTTTTTAGTACATTAACCAAAAGCTATTTCAGAGTATAACTAATATCCAAATACTCTTCCCATCTTGCATTTTTTCCTTTACTGCAATTGATCATCAGCTTCTTAACATTGTACTCTTCTTCCTTCTCTCTATATTGATTTTTTAAATTCATGGGCCCTTATCTATTTGTCACCCGTCTATTAATTTTGATTATCATGGTTTAATTCTGCTGTTCTTTATTTGTGATACTGCATAGAAATTTCTTAAATAAAAGATCAAATCTAATACAACTTTAAGTTACATGCACTCTATGTGCATCTAATGTGGCTTCTAAAAGGGTTTTTTGGGGGGGGGGTGTCTTTTCAAGCAGCAACTAATAAAGGAAGTGTTTCTGATTTTGTGACAGCGTTCCAAACGAACTGGGGAATTTGATGAATTTGTCAATGATGACAGTGATGAAGATCTCCCAGTGTCTAGAAAGAAAAAGAGGAGAAAGGGTAGCGGTAGCGAACAAGATGGTGAGGAAGAAGAGGGGGAGAGAAAGAAAAAGAAGCGACGAAAGTAAGTAGAAAGAAAGAGCAGAACTCCTTTGGTGGGGATTCAGTGGACTCTAGGGGGACTTTTTATTAGTACAATGGAGCTTCTGGGCTCCCCTCTTCCTTAAGTCCCTCAAACCGCTGCCTGATGCATCACTTCCCAAACTCAAGGAAACTTAGAGAAGCTTTTGATGGGCCACAAGGAGCTTGGGTAGGATGGGGTTGTGGGGGAGTCGAAACATCTTGGGTGTGTCTTCATTTAAATGCTTTTGTATGCCTTAAGAATGTTTAGATCCCACGGTGTCTAGTATATGCCACAAGGAACAAGAACTAACACACAGGCTTAGTTCACATGATTAGGATACTATAGTTATAAGACTGAATTGAATTGTACTTTGTGTTTATATGTGCCTTGTGTTTTTCTCCAAAGACCCCAAAAGGCAGGTGATGGTACTGATGATGATGAAAATGACAGTGCACCCAGACCTAAAAAACGTCGCCCAGCAAAGACTGAGAAGAAAAAAGCAGTATGTTTTTTTTAAAAAAATAATAATAAATAAGTAAATCATTAATTGGTGTTTTGGTTTAGCGGAATTGCAGTAATTTGGGATCAAAGGTAACAAGATTAATTATGCTTCTAAGCTTTGGAAATAATTGACCAAACCAGGATTCTGGTTTGACATTCTGGCTTAATTCTGTGGTTTAAACATACCACAGTTACTCATATACAAAACAGAACTGGAAATAGCAGTTATCAACAGAGAATAGACGTTTCAGACTTCTTTCCTTCATATGCAAGGGATGGAGCACACAAGGCCAGGGCATGTAACAACATGTCTGATTGGTTACCTCTAAATTCAGTCGTAGTCTACTGACATTCTGTATTGTAATTCAGATTTTCTTAAACTTGGTATTTTTTAATTGCTTTTGTGTGATTGTCTGCCATATAATTAGAAGAGGTAGCTGATACAGCCATCACCCCACAGCCATCTAATACAGGGATATAGAACCTGTTGCCATCCAGGTGTTTCCAGGCTACAGCTTCCATTATTCCTGAACATTGGCCATATGGCTGGGGCTAATGAAAGTATAATAGTTGAATGTCAGGTTTTCTTTTTAATCTTTTAACACTTTTTTGTTGTTGTTATAGCCAAAGCCAGAACGACTGCCTCCTTCAATGAAGGGTAAAATCAAATCTAAAGCCATCATTTCATCAAGCGAAGACTCATCTGATGAAGATAAGCTCAAGATTGCTGATGATGGGTACATAGTGTTTATGATCCTAGAAATAGTGCTGTTTGACCCTTGTACAAAGTAATCATCATCCTCCTCATCATCAATGCACTTCTAATTCTGGGAGTGTGGTTTGTTTAGTCTGAGCACACATGAGGAGCCACAGTCCAGATCGGTTTAATTCATGGTAACCTATTAATTGTGGTTTACTGTGATATGCGAATTGGGCCCATTGATGAAGACTCATTAAGTAAATGTGTACATAATGTTGTGATTCCACCTCACTATCCTGCGTATGTAATGTTTTGTACTCTTAACTATTGGTGCATACTTACAGTTGCAGGTTCCATCTCCTCCAATTTCCTACATGGGTTTGTGGGGTCAAACATACTTTGTGAACCTTTAATTGGGCCACAGTGGCTGTGACTTTGTAGAGAGTGTAGAAAACACAAAAAGGCATTGTAGTTTTCACAGAATTGCACTTCCTGCACATTTCCCAACTTTCATTAAATCAAGACAAAGCAATCTTTTCATTGCAAAGATCTGTTAGGTGTCGGAAACGTGGCAGAATGATTCCTGACATTTCAGGAGCGTCAGAAGTGACAAGGTGTCCATGGGGCAGGGCTTCAGAACTCTGCATAGCTCCATGCCCCTCTCTGAGATTAATAGATGGCACAGAGTAGCAAAAAGAGGTAGAATAAACTGGAAGAGATTCAGGCTTCATTTGCATGTTGCAGACTTGAACTTGTCACAGGGTTTATATTACTTTGGTGCGGAATTTTGGGGGCTTTTTGAGCACAGCCCTTAGTACAAAGTTTATGGTTTCACTTGGGATGTTTGCCTTACTGCATTGCCTTCTGCTCTTGAACAGGAATGCCAGGAACAGCAACAGTGATTCAGATGATGCTGAGCAACCACGCAACAAACGCGTCATGTCTGAGAGTGATTCGGACAATAGCAATAAGTCTGGCAGTGAAGGGGGCAGTCCCAGGCGATCCAGCGCCCGCCCTTCTGATGAAGATTCAGACAGTGATGGGTCAGCAAGAAAGAGGAGGCGATCTGAATCTGAACAGTCTGACAACGAATCTGTGCGCTCAGGGAGAAGTCCGTCTGTGCGCTCGGGGAGAAGTCAGTCTGTGCAGTCAGGGAGAAGCCACTCAGGTGGTTCTGAGAATGAATCTCGCCCAGCTTCTCACAGTGCTGATTCTGACAGAGATTCTGACAGGGCATCTGATCATGGGGGCTCAGGTAACGAGTCTGAGCCAGAGGCATCCAACAATGAAGGATCTGAACGCGGCTCGTACGGCGGATCAGATGACAGTGATTAGATTTCAGTTGCAACCTGTTTTATTAACTGCTTTGTAAATATATTTTGGTTCGAGAGGGTGGGGGGAAGAGGAGGGTATCCATATTTTATATTTGAAAACTGTGATTTAAAAACCTGGACAGCTATGTTTTAGGGAAAAGTATATATTAAAAAAAAAAAAGCTGAAACATTTCCTATAACATTTTTTCTACTGAACTGTACACTTGCCAGAGTTCATCTACAGCATCTACTTGCATTCTGTACTTGGAGGTCAATGTGCTGTATTGGGGGTTAAGAAGCTTACTTTATCAGAGTGCACATAAGATCTGAAGAAACAAAATACCAAGATAGTTATCCTGCATCCAGATACGTTTGCTTAAGACCTTCTGAAACAAATGGTACTTAAGCAAATTTAACTGAGTGGAAGGCTGTAGCTCATACTGTCTTGCCTAGTCTGATCAAGTGTACTTTTTCAAAACTATATATGTGAAAAGGGATTTTGGTAGAACTCCCATGAATTTCTCAAGTGATATAAAAAATGTTCGGGTTTACAGAGTAGTCCTTCAGGTTATGTAGCTCTTATAAAGTATAGTTTTACGTTTTGTTAAAGTACGTATGTGCTGTAGCAAAATGCCTAAAATTGAACAAAATGTATAAAAATAATGCTATGGAAACATAGATGAATGTCAGATTTGAGACTTGGCAGTTTTTAAAGAAATGATAAATTAAGAGGCCTCCTTGGAGTGAAAAGATCTGTTTATGGCATCTAATAAAAGCTGTTGCTGCCATCTGGTTCAGAGTCTCTTACTACTGTTCTTAATATTGTTTTGTTAGCTCATATTCCAGTGCTCTTGAATTGTTGAACTTGGCATAAAAGGTAAAGGTACCCCTGACCGTACGGGCCAGTCGTGACTGACTCTAGGGTTGTGCGCTCATCTCACTCAACTGGCTGGGAGCCGGCACCGTCCGAAGACACTTCCGGGTCACGTGGCCAGCGTGACGAAGCTGCACTGATGAGCCAGCACCAGTGTTGCACACGGAAACGCCGTTTACCTTCCCGCTATAAAGCGGTACCTATTTATCTACTTGCACTTAGGGGTGCTTTCGAATTGCTAGGTGGGCAGGAGCTGGGACCGAACGATGGGAGCTCACCCTGCCGCAGGGATTCGAACCACTGACCTAACGATCAGCAAGTCCTAGGCACTGAGGTTTTACCCACAGCGCCACCCGCGTCCCTTGGACTTGGCATACTGTATGTTTAATTTATAATTCTCTGTAGAATTCTACAGGCTTGGAAAAGCTATCCTTAAGGTGCATTTCATTACCTGTTCTCACACATCGGGTGTCTAAACAATTTTGGAAGGAACAGTGTCCATGTGAAATCTTTGATCTGTCATTTTTAGGAACCATATCACTTTGCCCTATAATTTTGGGTCAGTACAGAGGATGGAGAAGAATACAACACTTCACCATGGAATTTTCATTCTGAGCATATCTGTTTCATGGGCCCTAGAACAAAGAATATCCATTTGTTGTTGAAGTTCTTCTGCTACCTATTCAAAAAAGCAACTGTTTTTCTTCATACCTAAAGTACTAAAGCAATGTTACACTTCATAAATTTGTGTTTCACTAATGTGGGTAGTATTAATGTTTCTGAAAAAAAATGCTTTTTATCAAACTGTTTATAGAAAAACTTTAACCTTCCTAAAGAAAACTATGTCCCCTTTAGTGGAATTGCACAGTCTCTACTGAAGTTTTTCTAAAGCAAATTTAGAATGAAAATGTTAGAGCCTGCTCCTTATAGCAACTTTCCCCAACCACCTGTCCTCCTAAACTTGGGGAAGGCACCAGGTTGGCTGCTAATAATAATAGTAATATTTTTTATTATTTACACCCCACCCATCTGGCTGGGTTTCTCCCACTACCCTGGGCGGCTTACAGGCTGCCTTACAGTGTGAGAACCTGAAGTGTGTGGTCCCTCCCACCCATGAAATTCATGCAATCTCCCCACCTACATATTGCAAGTCACTCTCACTGCTAAGAAGCTCCTAGCAGAGCTGAGTAACAGCGTGGGAAACTGATCTATTCTATTTCCAAATGTCCAACTCCTATGATTCATGAAATGAATTTCCAGTCCAGTGACAGCAAGGCAAAACATGGGGATGCGATCTGAGTAAATGAGTCAGTCAAGAAGAAGACTGATAAATGCTCAGTTAAAAACAATTGTGATATCATCACTTTGTTCCCTGCCTCACTGAACTGGAATGATTTGGGAGCTGCCCATGGTATGGCCAGTTTGGACATGCTTTGTGTGTGAGTCTATGTGGTAGCTTTCAATAAATCTAATTTGAAGAAGCAAAGGGAAGGAGACACTTCAAGGTGGGGCTACATCATCACATGATCCTACCAAACTCTTTGTGGGGGTCTCTAGGTTCATTGTAAAAAGAGCTGGTAGCAAGCTCAGTCTGTTAACACGGCCAAAATCTATTGCTCATTCTTACTCATTCTTTATCTGCTATATTGGCCTTTAAGGGAGGGGCCCACATATCTGTTTTGCTTATCTTGCTATATTTCCCTAATTACAGTACCTAATAGGTGGAAGTTCCTTGAGTTGGCCTGCAGAGACAACCCAGGAGGGAAATGTGTACCGTTGTTAAAGAGTTACAGAGTTTAGGATTTATCAAATTAGGGTTTAAGATCTGCATGGAAGGTTATAAATGCTTGGCTTAACCCCCAGGCCCTTGTGCATTTTTTAATTGAATGGTGGTACCATGATGGAAAAAGCTAATTGGAGTCCAAAACTTGTAAAGGGTTGCTAAAGGCTGGTCCGGACTGTTGCAAGTAAGGGCTTACATGGCTTCAGCCCGAGTCCCAAATAAATAATCCCTTACATATTGGGGAAAACATGACATGTTGGGGAGGAGGTTTTTAGCCTAGCTTCCCCAATTTGCTAGTCTTCTGTGTGGAGGATTGTGTGTATGTGAAGGAGAATTAAACTCTGTGACCCCAAGTTTACCATCTCAATCAAAACTTCACTAGGGAGGAGCAGAGAAATAGAAGCCATTATTTTGGTAGGTCAGGGGTGCGGGTGGCGCTGTGGGTAAAACCTCAGTGCCTAGGACTTGCCGATCGTATGGTCGGCGATTCGAATCCCCGTGGCGGAGTGAGCTCCCGTTGTTCGGTCCCAGCTACTGCCCACCTAGCAGTTCGAAAGCACCCTTAAGTGCAAGTAGATAAATATAGCAGGAAGGTAAACTGCGTTTCCATGTGCTGTGCTGGTGCTGGCTCGCCAGCTGCAGCTTCATCCCGCTGGCCACGTGACCCGGAAGTGTCCTCGGATGGTGCCGGCTCACAGCCTCTAGAGCGAGATGAGCACGCAACCCTAGAGTCAGACACGGCTGGCCCGTATGGGCAGGGGTACCTTTACCTTTATTTTGGTAGGGCACATTGTATGCACATGCTAAAAGACCAGGAAGAGTTTTGGCTTTGCTCCAGCCATGGTAAAATTTTGCTTCTGAACCACCTCTCGCTGTCATAAAGTTTAATAGTTTATTCCCCCCCCCCCATAGAATTTGATCTGGAACAGGGAACCTGTGGCCCTCCAGATGTTATTGGACTCCAGCTCTCAACACCACCAGCCAGCATGTCCCAAGTGTCAGAAATTATGGGAGTTGGGAGTCTACCAACCTCTGGCAGGCCACAGGTTCTCACCCTGACTTACATGGAAGAAACCAACAAGTGGTGTACTTGGGAATGCCGCTCAGGCTCAGGGTGTAATATTTTCTCAAGGACTTTTGTTTCTAAAAGGAAGGACCACTATAAGCTACGGAAAACTTTCAAAAGATACTATATGAGAAAATAGTTTTCCATTTGTTCACGTAGACAGCTTCTGAGTTATCTGTGAGTGCATTCCTTCCTTGAGAAACTTCAAGGTTTTTCAAGTGTTGGATTGCGTAATACCTTGATTATAATCTTGTTGACTTCTCATGTGCTGGAGCTCCATATGAAATGTAGGCACGTCTGATTTCCTGCCAAAAAAGGGGGGAGACAGTTGCTATGCTAGAAACAAATAGAATAATTGCTAGATTTTATGTCGCTTGTCCTTCAATTTTCTATAGATAGCTTGAGGGCCATGCCGAGAAAATGCCAGTGACATATGGTAGATGGCTACTTTTTACAAAAACAGGGCAGAATTACCAGTAGTTATTTTTGTGTGTGTTTTAATGGTTGCTTGTTTCATTTAATTGTGGCTGCTTTCGCAGGTTGTCAAATGGACCCCATGAGTGGGTCTTCTAAATGTAATAGAGAACAATGTGGAACAAGATGATGGACAAGAGGCAATTTAGCAAGCTTGGCTCAGCTTGCTAAACTCATTCTATAAATACTTGGAGCAAACATACACACCTGTCTTATAAACCCTACTACTTTTTATATTAGTTGCTGGTTGCCCTCTTATAGCCCTGACCTAGTCAGTTATGTGAGAAGGATTATGTGCCCCACTAAAATGGTGGCATGGAACATATGGCCCTTCATATGTTAATGGACTTCTAACTCACATCAGCCCCAACCAGCAGAGCCAATGATGGTGGTAGATGGAATCCAACAACATCTGGAAGACCACAGATTCCCCATCCCTGCTCTAAATTAGTGTTAGGTTCTGCACAAAACAATGGCTGAGGTCTCTGATTCCTTAAGAAACATTGATAACATGATGGGTTGGATCAGAACAGAGTATGCCCTGTGAAATAAGTTAACTCTCCCATCCAGTCTGAAGATAAAGACTCCCCAGAGCTGCATGATGTGTAAATTGACCACAAGCTTTCATTACTATCATATGCCCTGTACTATTGACTCAATTAAGAGTCTCTTCCCATCTTTGTTTATAGAGTAGCAAACTAAACTATATGGGGAAATGATACAGGATGATGTGCTTTGTAACAACATAATTTTCACCTCTGTCACAATCAACTGCAATCATGGGGACAATCTTAAACCATAAAGATTGAGATGGAATTTTTGAAAAGCTAAAACATGAAGACAATAGGCATCTGCGGGGAAAGCCAAGAAATAGTTGATATTAATATGCTTATTGGGTCTATCCATTAATTACAGAATGTTTAGCTGTTTAGTTTTCTGCTTTGTAACCAATTTAGGCTACTACAGTCCTATACCACTTACCTGGGAGTAAATCCAATTGAAGTCAATGGGACTTCTGAGCAGATGTGTATAGGATTATCTGTCCAAAACATCAATACAGAGATACCTTTGTGAGGTACTGAAAGGAGTCTGAAAGAGCTTGCAGTTTAGTACATGAAAGTTGTCATTCATAGCTAGAAGGAATGTCAAACATTTCCCTTTTTATTACAGTAACACTTCATATCTAAAATCGCCTCCGAAAAGAATGTGTGCTTTAACTTCTGGTCTTGGGAATTCAGTTTTGACTTCAACAATCGGTTCCTGCCATTGACTGATGTTTTAGTCAATTAATCAATTAACTGAAGCAATAAAAGCCCAGATTCTTGCAGCTTACACTACCTGGCACGTCTGAGTTCAAATCTTCTTTTGCTTGTTTGCATCCCTGTTCTGAAGCTTCTATTTCTGCTGCTTTCATTCTGGGCTCCAGTAACAGTTTAATAATTGATGCCAGGTGATACCTTTAGTTGATGGCTTTTTTTCACACTAGCCTTGCAATCTTCATTATCTCTCCCAAGTAGTTGGTAGAAGGGCTGTTTTTTACCAGATAAGCAGGAGGTAGTAGCTATTTAGCCAGAAAGTGTAGAACTGGAACTCTCAGCAGTTCTACAGATTTCCAGGAAACGTTTCTCAAATATGCCACAAAAGACATTATCCCAGCGAGACCCGCACAGGGCCAGTCTGTCGACGAAACCATCTCTGCTGGAAAACACGGCAGGCGGCAAAGGCATTTCTGCTATCGATGGCAGCGGTGCTGGTGTCACAACATCCTTTACTAATGGCAAGCCAAGTCTTGACGGGCTTACTGGAAAATCTCCCCTTTCTACCATTTCTTTTGGGGATCATCACGCCAATCTGTGTCGTGGGGCGAGGCCTGTTTGTCGGATTCGCCCAACCAGTGCTGTGATCCAAGGAGGCTCTGTTGCTCACATCAACCGTCTGCAAGGAGAACTTGTGAGAAAAAGGAAGGTCAGTGACTATTTGTGTGCTAAAGTGACATGCCTCAAAACACAGGGCAATGTGTAATTTTGAGACATAAGTAAAAATTACTTTTAAAACTTGACTTTTAGTATCGTGGTTCTAAATGGTGAAAATAATCTTGCTATTTTTATAAGCAATCGTTATGAAATTTACAAAATAAATAAATTAAGGTCTTATGTATATAATGAAGGTTTATAAATGTACCAGGCAAACACATACATATAGGCCACATGTCTGAAGCTGCACAGGAGAGCAGCCATGGAGCCATTTTGACTCCCAGGCTGACCAGGTGTTTTCTCTGCAAGGTCAAATGGAGAAGCCTCCCCATTGTCTTTTCCTTCACAAATCCTGTCTTAAGGGTGTATCTGTGTATGAATAGGGTGAGCCTATGATCTGGCTCAGGAACTAAGTATTTATCATTACAAAAGACTGGCCAGGCTCCCCAGGGTATCAATCCAGTAAACATTAACAGATAACTTGCCAGACAGGAGGTAAACAACCCACTCAGATTTCTGCTTTAGCCCGCCCTTTCTGTGATGTAAGTATGATGTATCTGGGGTGGTGGTCTTGAGCTACATCCCCTCTGTGATGTAGGTATGATGTTTCTGTGGGTGGTCTTTGACTCCAAGGTGGGCAATTTAAAATGTCTATATAAGGGCGGACACACCTTGGTTCTGGGTCCTCCTCCTCCTATGTGTGAAGGGGGCACGCTGTTGCAACAGTTCAATAAAGATCAGGCTTACAAGCTGCTTTGCTTCTCAATATTCTCTGGTTGGCCTCTTTTTTCCTCTGACCGATGGAGAACCTACAAAGGACTCTATAAGGGCTCTTGTGTCCCACATAAGGGAATAAGGGCAGATTTTCATTTATTACAGTTATTTTATAAGAATGCAAGGATGCCATTTCTGGGCTGGAAGGATAGATCTTGGAAAACAGAGTTTCCATCCTAGCTCCATAATAGATTGAATGTTATCATAATTCTCTTTTGCTTTAAAGTTATTAGAGACAGGAATTTTCTATTACTCGAGCAAGAATCTGTTTTCTTTTGTTATGTTGTATTGGAAATGAATAACACTCCTAGCAAAGTCAGCTGTTTCTGCTTATTCATTCTTAGATTGTTCAGAGTCCTCCATAATCTATGAGACTCTTATTGCTTATCTGTATCTAGATTGTTCTAATGGGTGGGATTTAGCTAACCAGCAAGGACTTCCACCTGTGCACTGGGCTTTCCATGAGATGTATTCAGAACAGTGGCATAGCGTGGGGGGTGCAGGGGGGGCCGACCGCACCGGGCGCAACATCTGAGGGTTAGGGTTAGGGGGCGCAAATCCACGGGTTAGGGGGCACAAATTACTTGCCTTGCCCCGGGTGCTGACAACCCACGCTACGCCACTGATTCAGAATATTTTTTGCTCTTACGCCCACAAAACAAAAAATATATTTATATGAACAGGAAAACATGGGCTAAATGCCTGTGTTAAGGCCTTGTGTTTTTCAATAATAACGCTCCCTCAGCCTGAAAGTGGGATGAGCGCCGCAACCCCATAATCGCCTTTGACTGGACTTAACCGTCCAGGGGTCCTTTACCTTTTTCCTTTTTATCTGCAGCCTTGCTGTGCGTGAGTGCACAAAACTAATTCAGAATCTGATTGACAGAAGGTCATCTGGTCCATGTAATTTACCTGAATGAGATTGCGGCCCCTCTAAGAAGCAAACGGCATGCCCTTTTTGTTTGCCAATTGTTGGTTCCGTGCTCAGCCTAAGATGCACATGGCCAGTACGATTCCTTTAACCTCTTTCTGCTGTAACACTACATGTTTTAAATATAGATTATTGCTCAGCATACTTTTATTTCGCTTGAAAGATTATTTGTGTGCTTGGAGAAGTGTGTTGAACTCACCCACCCACCCACACAGCCATGGCAGATATACCTTAAGCTAACAGATTCACATAGGAACATTTTTAAAATTGTTCAATTTAGAGAAATGGCTGCAATAAATCTTATGAGCTGAAATTATCCAGAATGATATTGAGAGAAAAACTATCTGTATGTCATCAGGAATGCGAGGACCTGAAGAAACAGAACAAATGCTTGTCAAATGAGCTGCATTTGGAAAGAATTTTTATGAAATCGGAAAGCGAGCTGGGCATGAGAAATCTCAGAAATATAAACCATGGACTGCAAACACTAGTTAAAGAGGTATGACACCACCAGACTTAGCTCTTTTCTGCTGTTTTTTTTACCAACATTACCTGACTAAACATAATGTAGTCCCCTTTAAAGAATATAGAGTTTGTCTGAAAACTTCCCCTGCTGTGAAATTAGAGGAAATGACGTAGCTATTAAAAAGCATTTTTAACCATTAGAAAGTATTATGCTGTTGTTGTTCATAATTAAACATCAGGTACAACTTGTGACTGCTTATAGTGACTGCTTCACTATAAGTCTCACTAAAAGAAGCAATTGGATCTAAAAGCAAGGTCTGAACTACACTTCTGCAATGCTGTGGCAACTATGGCTGCATCCTAACCCCACTTCCCTGTGGGGTTTAAGCTCTGTTGAATTAAATAGGAGTAACTTCTAAGTAGACATGGTTAGGATTGCGCTGTAAGCTAACTACCGGTACTTTTTCACAGCTGGCTCCATGGGCTGCTTTGCATACACAAAAATTACATTTTTAAGGTATACACCTAAAAGCAAAACCGCCCAATCCAAAAATAGAGATCTGTGCTTGGTAATTCTTCTAGGTCAAGAAATGTGCATGGAGATTGCATGTTCATACTCAGGTGCACATCCCAGGAGGTACAGCAGAGTGTGGGTGTGGGTTGTGGTTTCGCTCACAACTTGCAGGTATAAGGTAAAGGGACCCCTGACCGTTAGCTCCAGTCGTGACTGCTCATCTCGCTTTATTGGCTGAGGGAGCCGGCGTACAGCTTCTGGGTCATGTGGCCAGCATGACTAGGCTGCTTCTGGCAAACCAGAGCAGCGCACGGAAACGCCATTTACCTTCCCGCCAGAGCGGTACCTAGTTATCTACTTGCACTTTGACGTGCTTTCGAACTGCTAGGTTGGCAGGAGCAGGGATCGGGCAACGGGAGCTCACCCCGTCACGCGGATTCGAACCACCGACCTTCTGATTGGCAAGTCCTAGGCTCTGTGGTTTAACCCACAGCGCCACCCACGTCCCTTGCAGGTATAAATAGGAGTGTAAATTTCTATCCACCAACTAGGCCACTAGTTGTGCAAGTATGTGTGTATGGTGAACTTGAGTCATTGGGCATCAGCTTTATCCTTAATCCTCTCAAAAGGAGCTTGACTCTGAGATACAGACATCAGAATCCCAATATCCAGGATAAAGCATTTAATCCAAGTCTTTTAGCGGAGCCATCCTACACATGCCCACTCAGAAGTGCATCCCATTAAGCTTAATGAGATTACATCCAGGTGAGCATTTATAAGAAGAGCCTGCTGAATCAGGCCAAAGCCCCATCCATAGGCTTGCAGTCTCAGTTCTTTTTTCCCCTTTTTTATGAATTAAGATACGAATGCAGAAAAGAGGATTTGAAACCAGTGGGACGTGACTGGTATTGTGGAGGTTAATTGCTCAACTTATTGAGTAAAAGGGGCTTGCCACCACACAAATCACGAAAATGCAGTTTTCCATTTGACTTAAAATATTGATCTATGTTAACTGTAATCTTTTTCAGCAGAGAGAAAGAAGAATATTGTGAAGAAGCATTATGAACTGCCTATGTTTTTTGAAAAGGAAACCCTGATTCCTCTTCTTTGATTACAGAGAGGTTGCCAGTGTGAACGTTACTGATGAATATTGTATGGGTAGTTTATGTCTGGCTGGGTCAGATTCAATATTTTGGCAGGAAAGCTATATTCAAGGTCTGCCAAAGTTTCTGCCCTTTGTAGAACATTAGGCTTTTCTCAGTGTAAGGAAAAACAAAGTGAAAATAAATCAGGCGAGAAAACCTACTGGCAGAGAATTTGTTGCTAACAACTCATAGCTGGTTTGCTATGATCAGGCACTAAAAAAATGAGGGGCTGTAAAAAAACAAAACAGGTTTAATTTCTGTGGGTGTTTGTGACAATACTAAAAAATTTTAAGCAAAAATGAAAGGAATAAAAAGTTGACATATTTTAAAAATACATATCTATATATGTTGAAAAACTGCAGGAGGCTTTAAATCATAAGCCCCTTTGTGAGAGTTGTGAGGAGACCCTTCACAGAGCTCTTGCTCCCAGCACCCCTTAACAAACAACACTTCCCAAAATTCTTTGGGGAAAGCTATGACTGTCAAAGTGGTATAAGAGTGCTTTCAATATATGGCGTGAATAGTTCGGCAGATCCAAACTTTTCTGGAAAGCTTTTGGCACACTCCCTAGATCCCATATCCTTCTGAATCTGAAATTTGATCTAAGCAAATGCAAGTGAAAACTGCAATGGCTTCTTTATTTCCCTCCTGTGACAAATTTTAAATTGTAATCTCCTCAGGGCACTGACCTATTTTCTTACACTCTGTAAGGTGTTGCTGACATCAGATAGTATGTAGCAACAATTCCCTCTCTACCCCACCCCTGAAATATTAGAGAGGCCATTCTCAAAGGTGCATGAGTTTTATCAATGATTGTGGAATAAGAAGCCCCTTTCTAATACTGGATTCACATGTTATTTTGCTCATCAGCTGAAGCAAAAGCTGAATGCCTCTCAGCAGACAGCGACAAAATACTCCAAGCTTGTGGAGGAGGCCTCTCTGGCGCAGGCAGAAGCTGAGAAAGGCCAAGCGGAGGCTGAAGCCCAGGAAAAGTTGTGTCGGGAGCAGCAAGAAGCAGTTCAACTGGAGAACATCAGCTTAAAAGAAGAAACCCAGCAGCTGAAGAGAAGGGTATGAGCCTTAGATCACATGCTTGCACCCTGAGTTAACTACCAGTTGTCGGGATCCCATATCTGTCATGGTAGAATGTATAAGAGCAAGCCTATCAAAATATCGCCTTTGCCTAGGTCATCCTTTCTCAACCTTGGGTCCTGAGATGATGTTATGCTATAGCTCACATCATTCCTGATCACTGGTCCTGCTAGCTAGGAATGGTGAGAGTTGTAGTCCAACAACATCTGGGGACCCAAGGCTGAGAAAGCCTGGCCCACAGTGATGTAGTAGAATAAATCTCATACTGCACAGGCCAAACTTCGCATGGAGCAATGTGAATCATTCGCCTCAGGCGGTGGCTTCCACACTTTCTTCCTTCAAACTCTTATCTTTGCTTTTGTTTTTATAGGTGTTAAAACCTCTAGGGCTTGGCTGTCCCGGCAACTTTCTGCCTTAGAGAGGGGAAAACATGTTTTTCTGATTTGTTTCTTTCAGTTAACCGAAATGCAGCAGCTGTTAGCACAAGTGGAAAAGAGCCACTTTGAAAGTCAGATGAAACTAGAGAGAATAACAATGGAGAGGGAAGTCATCCGTGAGGAAAAACGATATTTGGAGCATGAAAGGAATGAACTAAAGCAGAAACTGAAAGGGACACTAGAAGAGAATTTGAAGTGTAAAGAAAGGTAAGGTTTTAATTTAGACACACACACACACACACACTTTTTTTTACAGGCTCTTTCCCATCCCAGAAAACAGTTGCTCCTTTCCTGACAGATATTTGTCTATTGTACAGAGATGTTCCCAATCTTGACAATGGTGTATGATTTTTAATTTTGTTTATTCCTTTGATTTTACACCAAACCCCATTTTGTAGGCTTTGTGTCATATGCTACCTCTCATTTTGCGGAATATTCACCCCCTTCATCCTTAGTTGTCTTAAAATTAGGATAAATATAGTAAAGTATATAGCTTTAAACCAAGGATGGCACACCTGTGGCCCTCTGGGTGTGTGCTTCTTGAAGTCCAACTCCCATCAGCCAGAGCCAGCATGGCCAATGGTCAGGGATATTGGGAGCTGTAGTCCAACAACATCTGGAGGGGCCATAAGCAGTAGCAGCCAGTGGGGGTGTAAAGAATTGGGACAGAATTGCTAACCTGACTTCCCAATGCAGAGGTTGCTTCCAGTAACCAAGAGAGGGAGAGGGAGACAGTGAGGAGGTCAGCACTGTGCAAGCACAGAAGCAGGAATGTTTGTTTGGGTTCAGCTGCTACACCCACACCATCCTGGCCTTGTCACAGTCCCTGTCAGTTACCAACAGTGATCTATGCATTGGGAACCCAAGTAACCAACACCACTCCAACCTCCTGCACTCTGCCAATTGCTACAGGCCACAAGTTCCCCACTCCTGGTTTAAACACTCCAAATATAAGCCTCACTATGATCTCTTAAAGGGATGCAGGTGGCACTGTGGGTTAAGCCACAGAGCCTAGGACTTGCCGATCAGAAGGTTGGCGGTTCGAATCCCCACGATGGGGTGAGCTCCCGTTACTTGGTCCCTGCTCCTGCCAACCTAGCAGTTCGAAAGCACATCAAAGTGCAAGTAGATAAATAGGTACCGCTCCGGCAGGAAGGTAAACGGCGTTTCCGTGCGCTGCTCTGGTTTGCCAGAAGCGGCTTAGTCATGCCGGCCACATGACCCAGAAGCTGTACGCCAGCTTCCTCGGCTAATAAAGCGAGATGAGTGCCGCAACCCCAGAGTCTGCCATGACTGGACCTAATGGCCAGGGGTCCCTTTACCTTTACCTTTATGATCTCTTAAAATCCGCTGAGAGCAGCTTCTTAACAACACCATGAGGTTCATTCAGCAGTGACATTCACACATTCTCCAAGCGTGAAAACCTTTTGGAAATGTCATTTGATCTGCCTGTTTACAGTAGTCTTTGGAGTTTAGAGTTAAGTTGAGAAACAAATTTAATTGAATTCAAATAAGTATTATTCTGCTATCACAATTTCATTTCATTTCATTTTATTCATTTCATTTCATTTTTATCTAGTTTAAGCCTCTAGGATGGGGAAGCCTATGCCCCTTAAATAAACATTTTTCCTTCCACCTATTCCAGTGAAATCTCTCAAAGATGTAGAACCGAAGCTGCTGAAGAAGCTTTAGAGAAAGCAACCTTGCTTCATTATGAGTCGGAAAGGGGGAAGCGCTTGCTAGAACGGGACATAGAAGAGAAGGAAAAACAGTGTGAGATGTGGATGAAGAAATATAGTGCCATGGCAGACCTCTGGCAATCCCAAGAGGAAGAAAAATCAAGAAGGCAAAACAAAGCTGTATGTACCACTTTGATACATTATGAAATCTGAATGGCTTGGTCAATGACTCTGGGTTTTGTTCTGGGAGCCCTCGTGGCTTGAGGTAACTGATCCAGTGAGCTACTTGGGGGCAAGACACAACTTTAAACATATGTTTTAAAAAATGAACTTGGACTGGCTCTTTATCTAGAAAAAGCAACTGCAGGGTCCTGTCCCCGCACAGCCCCAGCTTGAATTTAAACTGTGGCTCAGGATGAGGGGAGTTTATCCCTTTCCCCTCTGTCCTCTGGCAAATAGGAGCTGGGGTGGAGTGGAAGTGATGCAAGGAAACAGATTAACCCCTACCACAGCCTTGACTAAAATGAGGGAGCCCTCAACAGCAGGGTTTTGTTTTGCTAGCAGAGACACAAAGCCTGTATAAGCGTGTTTCTAATCCTGTGTTTAAAGTCACATCTTGTTTGACCTTGTGTGTGCTTACATCGCAGAAACATGGTATAGCTAACTGCCAGAGCCTGGCCTTCTGACTTCACGGTTGCCTGGTCAACAGAGCTGAAGCTTACACACTTCAGCCTCTAGCTTCTCCAGTTTCCAGACCTCTCTTTGAACAGTCAGTCCTAGCTATGGAATCATCACTGTATGTGCCTGAGTGGAATGGGATGCCATCTTCCTCGCCTCCTTCCCTGCATCCCCCCTGCACCTTTGGGAGACTCTCCTAAGCAGATTTTGGGGGTGTATGTGGTGCAGAGAAGATGGTGATATCCTGTTGTACTTGTGGAAATCCACTGGATTCACACAACGACATTTCTGAAGGAAAACAAATAAGTAATTGAAATGTAGGATGTCTTTTGTGTCTTCCTGGTAGTCTAAAACTCCCCCCCCCCTTTGTATTTCTGAATAAGCAGCCCCAAATAAGGTTAAACTTTGCCATCAGCATTTCTTCTTCCCTTCTCTTCTTAGTGTCAAGTGAAAATGAAGAGCTATTTCTTGTGTATCAATGAAAGCAATGAGCACATAACAGTATTAAGAAATGAAGATGGAACTCCACAGAGATTTGCGGTAAGTGTGGGATAAGCAGACTCCTATAATTAATGCATGAAGGGATTAAGACCATAGAGTAAAATGTCCTGCCAGGCTTAGCTGGGTCACTCTCCCTCACCTTGCAAGGAAAGATTATAAAACTCCTTGTTCTTTCATACCACCATGTGAACTCTGGCAAGCAAAGAGATCTGAACCAGTTGCTCCAAGCTCAGACTGCATGGCTTACGCAAGCTGTAGTTGTGTTTCTATACAAATAATTTAGAAACATTCACCATTTTGGAACCTATGTTTTGCTGCCTGTGTTTTCTTATTGCTGTAAAACACATAAATCTGACCTTTGAAGAGTTTGTAAGTAAACTATTTTTAACTTACCAAACACATGGACTCTTTGTATGCTAAGGGAAGAGAAGAGCTTTGAAAGCACCTTAGAACAAAAACCAACAGTAAACAACTTGGAATTTACTTCCATTGAGATCAGAGGGGAAAACACCAGTACTGTGTTCCACATGTCACAAGATGGAAATGGCACCATGTAAACTTGTACAGAATGAAACAGTGCTACAAAGAGCTCAGGATTACAGCTCAGGACTAGTTTTTCTTTTCTATATAAATGAACTAAGCAAATGTGCAAGAAGAAGCATGTTTCAAATAGGAAATTTGGGTGGTAGTATATTGGACTAGTGGAAATAACAGCCTGTTAAGTATCAAGCTAACAGTCACTCATCTTCAACTTTTCCTTTCCAAAATGCTTTGTAAAAAAACCCCCCAAAAATGTGGTGTATCGCCACTGCACCTGCCTCTTGGGATGCTCCACCAAACAGCAAATTAATATACTTAATTATAGATCAATTTCACTTTGATTTTTGTTTTTTAAAAAGACAAAGTAATGTGCCATATGCACACAAGTAACAAAGAGAACCTTGAGCTTGGGCCAAATTTTATTAAATTGCGATAAACTGTGATAAACTGGAATTATGGATTTGCTTTTTCTTCCTCTCCTAGAGAGGACTGGATTATTCTTTGGCGCAGGACAACTTCCTTAGATTTTAGGCATTACTCTTCCATTTCTGTATGTACTTTCTTGGGAGAAAGCCCCACTGAACTCAAAAGTTTTACTTATTAGTACAGAGCATTATGAGAACATAAATGGAGCCCTGGTGTAACAGTCCAAGGCATTTAGTGTGACATTTAGTTTTATTATTTAACACACATAGAGGACAAAAAATGAAATAAAAAGCAAAGTGTTGTTTCTAATTTCAGCATCTGCCCTTAGTGGCGAAATGGACAAGGCACTATGTATCTCTATAGTTACTGGTAGTACATAACAAGAAGCAATAGTTCCTAAATTAGAAACCCAAGACTTTCTTACTCTGCCTGGCAGAGAGGCACATGTGGAGAATTTACCAACAATATGTAACTACATGTCACTTAGCCCCTTAGTATTGGAAGATGTTTGGCCAATAGCTAAATTTAATGCAGACAATTGAAGGATATGCTCCTTATTTGACATGCCAAAATACCAGAAGTGTTTTGCATTCAATGTTGTATTCAGTGGATGGGATAGCTTTGTATCATGTGAGTCTAGAAATGGAAGAAAACAGGCAAATCATTTTGTGTGGGTATTATTCATGCCTACCTCCTACCGTCGCAGGAAAGATCTGTTTATCTTCTGCTGTGGGATTCAACTCATTTTTTGAAAGAGGCAGCCAAGATGTGAATAAATTTACCAAATATGCCCGCGCATGCTGTCATAACTGAATTAGCTTTGGCAATCTGACTGATTAATTTGCTCAGCATGTAAAACTCAAAAATAAACTGACAGGAGTTAGAAATTGGGTAATTTATAACATTTGGAATTTTTAAATGAAATGGTGCATGTAGGGTTCACTTTAATCATATTTTTAAATTCCTGAGAGAAGGCTCTAATTATTTGTCTCTTGGCAGCCTCCTGTTCTATTGTGACGAGCTTATTGTCATGGAATTGCAACTAGACAAAAGAGCTTTTGATTTACATGCACAGGGCACTCCTTCTAGGAGGTATTTTTAGGTATCCAACAGCAACTTGCAACCACCAACTATTCTTGCTTAACTATTACATTCTTTAAAAACATTAAAGGTTGGGGGAAGGGTGTGCTAACATGGGATTCGCTCAGAAAAACAACACAAGATGGGTAAGTGGCAATTATATAGAAATCAGTGATCTGATTAACTGTGAGATACTTTGAGAATGATCTATTTTCTTATATTTGATAATTAGCAGAATTAAATTATAATGCTCCTTGTCAGAATTGTAAATAAGTCAGAGCTCCCCCTGTTTTAATCAATATTAAAAATGAGATGGATCTCTCCAGCTGATTTGACATACCTAGCTCACACAAAATGGCCCCTAGTAGCTTTGCTTCTTCCTCTTCCATATGAAGGCTCCATGTGAGGAAGGGCCACTTGTAGCTCAGTGGTAGAGCAAATATCACAACTTCTGCCTGCAATACCTCTACAAAGGGGTGGGAAAGATTCCTGACTGAAACCCCAGCTTTATATCTAGGTAGCCCAAATGGTGCCTTTCATTTCCCATCCACCCCAGCCACATGGCCAATAGTCATAATATATTGTCTATACCAGGAGCAGCCAAACAGCCAACTCAATATTATTCCTTTAAATCTTGAGGGACCCATAACCAGTTTGTGCAGTGCACTCTCACAAGTTTTCCCTTTTTTAAAATTAATTTTCTGTTACAAAATCAGTAATAAAGCATTCACAAAACAATTACCATCATTTCTTTGTGCAAACATAAATAATAAAACATGACAAGACTAACAAATGGGTCACTAGGGGGGTAAATACATCTTATTTCATATTACATAATATCTACATACACCATTTCTACGGTATTCCTTGTCTATGTGTTGATTCATTTATATATTTAATAAAATCATACCATAGAGTGTAAAAATTATCTTGCTTTTTTCTGTCTCCTTGCCACCTTCAGTTTTTGCAACAACTTTCCCATTATGGCTGTTTGCAATGATTTTCAGGTTTTGGTTATGACCATTCTAAGGTAAAGGTACCCCTGCCCGTACGGGCCAGTCTTGACAGACTCTAGGGTTGTGCGCCCATCTCACTCAAAGAGGCCGGGGGCCAGCGCTGTCCGCAGACACTTCCGGGTCACGTGGCCAGCGTGACATCGCTGCTCTGGCGAGCCAGAGCCGCACACGGAAACGCCGTTTACCTTCCCGCTAGTAAGCGGTCCCTATTTATCTACTTGCACCCAGGGGTGCTTTCGAACTGCTAGGTTGGCAGGCGCTGGGACCGAACAGCAGGAGCATACCCCGCCACGGGGATTCGAACCGCCGACCTTTCGATTGGCAAGCCCTAGGCGCTGAGGCTTTAACCCACAGCGCCACCCGCATCCCTTATGACCATTCTAGCTGCTGTTAATAAGTGTTTTATTAATTCCTTACTTCTTAATTGGTCCATATCTGAAGTATATAGAATAAGTAAGGCTAAGACCAGGGTATGAGCTGTAATCTGAGATATATCTTTCAAAACTTCCTTCCAGAATTGTTCTATTTGTAAAAACCCACCAGGAAGTGGGGAGTAAAACACCATCCAGAGAAACTTGAGGGTGGGGAGACAACCTTTGAAATAACTGCTTAAGCACAGGTCGCTGTTAATTCAGGAGCACTTTCTTTTTTTAAGGAGGTGGTAAAATTTTTTTTCAATGTAATCCCTCTGAATCAGCCCCACACAGGTTTCAGCCATGTCAACAAGACCTTAAGTAATCGCTATGAAGTGGAAGCAATCCTTTATTTATAAAGCAGCTCTTATTTCTTGTTTTTTGCCTATGTTTCAGGAAGGAGAGCAAGTTTGTTTTTCAGTCCCTGGTGTTGACAATGAAGAAAAGGCCAAGAGCACTGACAGGTAGGACTTTTATAGTCTCTGACATCTCCTAACCTCCAACTTCACAGTGAGCTATCTGTGCAGAGGATCTGACAGGTAATAAATTAGTATGTTTACTGGCATATTCAAGACAGGAAATAAACTGATGGAAAGGCACATCTCATTACTTCTGCTTTTCATGTATCCTCTGACAACACTAACTGTCTACCTCTTTCCATCCCTCCTCTCCCTACTAGGTAACAGAAAATTGGCTCCTCTGTGAAAATAAAAATGGGAGCAAAATTTCATGCCCAGGAAAATCAAGACACATAAGAGTTCAGCTCTTCAAAAAGCTTTTTCCTCCTTTAATCATTCCCCCCCCTAAAATAATCCATTAGGAATCCTTGAAATCCTAGCTAGTCAACTGTTGTGGGCTTTTAGTTTGAACTTTGTAGTTACAGATCTTTGAAGGAGAAATTGATAAAAAATGAAGTAGCAGTAATGTGAGAGAGAATCTGAAAGAACAAAGAGAGTGTAGAGGAGGAGGATCTGTGAGCAGCTGCTGAGAGATGAGCAAATTCCTCTGTGAGCTGTCTGTGAGACAACTTTGTGTTGTGCCTTGACTGGCAAGTGCTCACCCTCTTCTTTTGCCCAGTTCATTGCCATCAATGTGAGAGAATCTCTGGGCTCTTCCAGGCGACCTATTTACTAAGCATCCAGATTAGTTTGCACAGCGTTTAATGAATATGTTGGATTACCGTATTTTTTGCTCTATAAGACTCACTTTTTCCCTCCTAAAAAGTAAGGGGAAATGTGTGTGCGTCTCATGGAGCGAATGCAGGCTGCGCAGCTATCCCAGAAGCCAGAACAGCAAGAGGGATTGCTGCTTTCACTGCACAGCGATCCCTCTTGCTGTTCTGGCTTCTGAGATTCAGAATTTTTTTTTTTCTTGTTTTCCTCCTCCAAAAACTAGGTGCGTCTTGTGGTCTGGTGCGTCTTATAGAGCGAAAAATACGGTACATCCAGTCTTTACTGAACATTCATTCAGATTTGTTTGTGGGGAGTTTATACGACAGTGAACATTTATCCTTACTTGCTTGTGTCTTACCTATAATCATGAGCTCATTCCACACTTTTCTATGTGTTTTCCCATCACTTTCCTAATCACAAAAGTATAAATAAGTAAATAAAATGTTGCTGCCTATTGTCTTGGACCGATTGCCCAGGGCCTCAATGTACAGATACTGTTGGAGAGTGTTTGTGTAAGAGTGCTACAATAATATTATGTACAATTCTGGCTTCTCCATCTTAAAAAAATAAATAAAGGAGGGGGAGAAATTGTAGGACTGGAAAAGATGCAGAAAAGGGCAACCAAAATTATCAGGAATCTGGAGCATTTTCTCTCCAAGGTTACCATGTTTGGGGCTTTTCAGTTTAACAAAAAAAGTGGCTCAGTGAGGGGTAAAAAAGGTAAAGGCACCCCTGCCCGTACGGGCCAGTCGTGTCCGACTCTAGGGTTGTGCGCCCATCTCACTTAAGAGGCCGGGAGCCAGCGCTGTCCGGAGACACTTCCGGGTCATGTGGCCAGCGTGACGGAGCTGCTCTGGTGAGCCTGCACCAGCGCAGCACACGGAAACACCGTTTACCTTCCCGCTATAAAGCGGTACCTATTTATCTACTTGCACTTAGGGGTGCTTTCGAACTGCTAGGTGGGCAGGAGCTGGGACCGAAAGACGGGAGCTCACCCCGCCGCGAGGATACGAACCGCCGACCATACGATCGGCAAGTCCTAGGCACTGAGGTTTTACCCACAGCGCCACCTGCGTCCCGACTCAGTGAGGGGTACTGGTAAATAAAAGCATTTTTTAAAAATATTCCTGGTGCAGAGAAAATTGTTGTGCCCCTCCCCCCCATCTCATAATACCGGAACTTAGGGCAATTCAATGAAGCTGAATGTTGGAAAATTCAGGACAGAGGAAAGGAAACACATTTTCACACAGCGCATATGTATAGAACAATGTCACAAGATGACCATCTAAAGCTAGTCTTGATGGTCACTGACTTATGTTTATGACTTTAGAAAGGCATGAGGCAAATTCATGGAAGATCAGGCTGCCAATGGCTACGAGTCATGGAGGATAAATGGAACATTCACTTTCAGAGGCAGTAGGCTGCTGAGTAACCGTTACTGGGGAGCTACAACAGCAGAGGGATTTTGCCTCTAATGTCCTGCTTGGGGTTTCCTAGAGGCATTTTTAGTTGGCTGCTGTGAGAAACAGGACAAGGTGGACCTTTTGATCTAACCCAACAGAGCTCCTCCTGTTAAGTTGTGGGTAAACATATCAGACGACACAGCAATTCTTCCAAAGCAGCTCTTTATTTGTAAGCTGGAACAGAACTAACTGAGGAGGTCACCAGAATGAGGAAGGCTGATCTAAACATCAGCTGTCAAATGAACAATTTTAACTGCATCAACTTACCCCTTTGTATGATAAGTGCGAAACTTATCGGGTACCCTGGAGAACCAATTAAGGTTTATACTGTATATGGCTTTGCTTTCTTCCAACATAAAAAGGGCTAAACATAGTAAAAAAATGTGACTATTTTTTTCTTTGCTCTACCCCCCTCCACTTACTTAATTTATCCCAAATGTAGTTTTGTTATCATAGTCGCTTGGTAAACTGAATAAAAACAAAATTTATCTTTAATCTCAGCTATGCAGATTTTTTAAAATTAAAGGCACAGAACATACTCCCAGCTTCATAAAAATAATGTTGGGTGGAAAAAGTATTACAACTAGGCTGTCTCTAGTTTGGGTTTGCCACCCGTCTTTTTGCATTAACTTGGTAGAAGACAGCACAGACAGCAAGCTGAGGTCAACTTTGACCGTGTTAAGCAGTTCTCTCACAGGCTGTAATACAATGCAATCAGTTTTTTTTAAAAGGGGGGGGGGGAGATTGTTCTCCGGAAATAGGTGAATATGCTCTCTTTTAACCCTGCATAAACCAGACCAGAGGATCCAAAGGATCCCTTTTTCACTCATTGTGGAGGGGAGTGCAGAGATAAGTCTCCCCTCCCTGGGCACTGCCTTTTTAGAAAGTGTGGCTTCCCCACACTTGTTATTATTTAAGGAAAAGTAAGTTACCTGAAAAAGAACCTATGTACAATTGGATCTAGACCACTGGGAACACTGGGTCTGTCTCTAGTCCCAGTAGTCCTACTGCTTAGATTAATCAGAGCGGGGTTGCCAAACTTTTGGGGCTATTTGGAGTTTTGAGAATATGCCATAACCAGGTCACAAAATGGCTACTGTGGGGGTTGTGCTGATTAACACAAAATGGCTGCCATAGGGTGTGACATAACGTAGCCAAAAGAGCAGAAAAAGAGACAGGGCCACAGAATGGTGTGGACAAGCACATCCCCAATCGATTGGGGAGGGGGCACCTACATAAAGCACGGCTGCACTCATTCATAGAGAGCAGCTCTTTGCATCTCCACTCTTCTCTCTCCTCTCCTGGCATATGACGAACTGTGGGCGTTTGGTGTAGGAGAGACTGAGGCACTGCAAAGAAGAGAGCAGGAAGAGCTCTCTCATGCATTGTGGATTTTTAGGGGATATTTAGTGAGACCTTTTGTAGGCGCCATAGGAGGTACTGGCAGGCATACCAGTGCCCATGGGCACTATGTTGGGAACCCCTAGATTAGGGCTGCAGTTTGACTTCTGGTCAAGGGGGAAGTCAGCATCTTGTTAAAGAGATACACACTTTCCCATAACGTATGTTCTGATGATCACAAGAAGCATTTCCTTTTGTTTGCTGCTCTCAGTGAGTAAACTAAGGAGCCTAGTGATTGCTCACTTGTACAGAGAGCAAATCTGTTTGTACAGACTGATCCAGCCTAGTATTCCAAACACTCTACTTGTCATTTTTTCTCTTACCCCTCATTTCTCCCATACAATCATTGCTTGTATATACTGTACATCAGGGTTGCCGTATTTCAGACAGAAATCCAGACAGAAAGGTTGTTGAGCTTTTGTGACAATATCACAAAAGAAAATTAAAATAAAATAAAATTGGAGCTATTTTTAAGTAAAAGCGCCAAAATAACGACACTGCTGACACAGATACATCTGGATTTCCCCGGACTTTCCAGCAATTTCTGCCTGGACACTGATTCCAACTGCAGTATTCCATATATGTCTGGGAAATTCTAGACGTATGGCAACCCTAAAGTGTACATGCACCAAAAGGAGGCATAAATAAATACATACCAGTGAAATGGGGAAATAACATGCAGTAGAGAAACTATGGTGCAGACATACTGAGTTTTCGCATTAACTATTATGCTGAGTCTTTATTTCTCTGCAGGATTTTGCACAGAGTTGTTGCACCCAGTTCAAACCCTGGACATCCTCAGATGTGTGGACTTTGTCCTGCTGAACTGCAGGAGAGAACACCTGCTAGAAGAGGCAGGAAAATCATTGAATATTTCTGGTTTCCAGTTGATGGTAATACTGAAGAGTGATTGGAGAAGAAAAAAAAATATAACCAATGATAGGCGGGGGGGGGGGGGGTAGGCAGTTCCGGTACCTTGAGTAGGAGCCACAATTTTTTTGCTGGAGTTCAAGATTAATTGAAGAACTTCCTTGTACTCGCAAGTGAATGAGGTGATGATGAGACTTTTGTTTGTGATAGTTTGTCATAGATGAAGCCAGAGAATGAGAAACCTAATCCAGCAGAGGTTAGGTAAATCTTTCTTTTTTAAAAATAGGTTTCCTACTTACCAGCATTCTAAATTAAAACACTTGCCTTGCACATCTAATTAAAAGTTACATTCCAGTTGCCTGAACATATTTTGTTAAGATGCAATGTGCATGCAAAATTGAATCTATGTAGCACTACTACAAGCAATGGATATTATTCCCAGGATTGTAGGCATGCTGATTATAACCAATTGGCTGTTAAATGTACTACTGTTCTTTGGTTTGTGTTTGTGCATGTGTGGAAGTGCCTGCATTTTTTCACTCCTCAAGGTTGATGCTGTGGGACCTGTCATAATGAACTCCAGCACTTCAAAGTGTACCACTAAATGAAAGTGAATGTGCTAAAGAGAATGCAAGATCTTTTCAATTCAGCAAGATTGATGGTTCTTCAACCCCAAACAGTTGTGTCTGCATATTTACCTGTGAAACATGAACAAAGTGCATCCAACAGCAGTTGTCTATCATAGTTTGTGGCTTTGGATTGGTGCAGCAGTATGCATGTCCCACAATGGCCCACTTATACACATCTATCTGTTGAGAAATAAGGGCCAGTACATAGAACTAATCTGTCCATTATTAAAAGTAAGCAAATGGGCCATCTGATCATGAGTGCTTGCAAAGCACTGTGCCTTTGCCAATATAGTTTGATTTCAGATAGCAAAGAAAAACAAGTTACCTGACAGCACTGTGACTTGGCCCAAAGGGGGTGGGGGAGCCCAACACAATTGTTGCCAAGTCCCAGCACAAGGCTAGCTAAAGCTAGATACTATTGAGTGGAAAAGGGATCCTTTTCTTCTACTCCCTTCCAGGTGAGATCTGATGGGGCCCCTCCCTGTTGAATTGCAGGCACTGGATAAATACCTTCCTATTCTAGCAGGCTAAGGGACGCGGGTGGCGCTGTGGGTTAAACCAAAGAGCCTAGGACTTGCCGATCAGAAGGTCGGCGGTTCAAATCCCTGCGACGGTGTGAGCTCCCGTTGAAAGCACGTCAAAGTGCAAGTAGATAAATAGGTACCGCTCCAGCGGGAAGATAAATGGCGTTTCCGTGTGCTGCTCTGGTTTGCCAGAAGCGGCTTAGTCATGCTGGCCACATGACCCGGAAGCTATACGCCGGCTCCCTCGGCTAATAAAGTGAGATGAGCGCCGCAACCCGAGTTGGTCACGACTGGACCTAATGGTCAGGGGTCCCTTTACCTTTTTATTCTAGCAGGCATTTTAAGTAGATTGCATTATGCCGGTTTATGGAAATTGTGTTCTTTACCTCTTACTGTTTTTCGTTTTGCTTCAAACTGTGTTATTTTATAGCAATGTTTTATTGATAGTTCTGTAAGCTGCTTTGTAACCACCCATGGGGAAATGTGGCCTCTGCATATTGGAAGTTAATAAAGGTAAAGGTAAAGGTACCCCTGCCCATACGGGCCAGTCTTGACAGACTCTAGGGTTGTGTGCCCATCTCACTCAAGAGGCCGGGAGCCAGCGCTGTCCGAGGACACTTCCGGGTCACGTGGCCAGCGTGACATCGCTGCTCTGGCGAGCCAGAGTCGCACACGGAAACGCCGTTTACCTTCCTTCTAGTAAGCGGTCCCTATTTATCTACTTGCACCCGGGAATGCTTTCGAACTGCTAGGTTGGCAGGCGCTGGGACTGAACAACGGGAGCACACCCCGCCGCGGGGATTTGAACCGCCGACCTTTCGATCGGCAAGCCCACAGCGCCACCCGCGTCCCTTGGAAGTTAATAAATATAAACAAACATCCCATGTAGCAGGCTGCATTTGTCAGCAGGCAAGATGGGGAATATCCTGACCTGAAAGACGGCACAGTGTAAGTTGCCAGCCACTCATCCGTGTGCAACGTTTGACTCTTGGACAAATCCTTGAGAGCACCACCCAACTCGTTGGTAATTGAGATGGAAGCTCCAATTGGCTCCCAGGGGAGCTTTTTTCCTTTTGGTAATTACAGGAGGATTTCCTGCCCTGCCCCAATTAGGTTTGTAGGGGGTAGGAAGAATTAAACCTCCTCTCTCTGTACAATGGCTCTGATGGAAATCAGGGAGTTAAACGGCTAGATTTAACATATCCCCTAGGGATATTGTTTTTTAAAGAGCATTAAAAAAACTTTAGCCTTCAAATGTCAGGTCAGTGCTTGTTTTCACAGTAGAGTAGAAATGCTACAGAAATGCTGAAGCTATTATCTCTTCAGTTACATGAAAAGTACCTGAATTAGTTAAGATAGGGCAGCAACCTCCTCTGGAGGAAATGAACATGAAGGCTTCACATACCTATTAAGAAAGGTGGCTATGGGAAGCAGTAACACAAAAAGGTGCCAATTTGATTTGAAGCTAAGTAGTGGTTCTCAAGCAGGAAAGACAACCTATGCACAAACACTATGTCTGGAGCAAAGTGCACACAATGAAAGGTAGTCACAGATGCATGGCTCCAAGTACTTTTCAGTACTCTTAAGCAGTGGCAATATAAACAATTGCTCAGTACAGCGAGTTAAAAATGTAGCTTATCACTGCTTCCTACAACATGAACCATTCATTGGCAGCAAAAGAGCTAGGTTAATGCTTCATGAAGTACTAGCAATTCAGTGAAAATTGTTGCCTTTATCAAAGCCAGGTCATTCAACACGTTAGAAATCTTACGCTAGGAGATGAGTTATGAATATCTACACCTATTACGTCACACAGATGTTTGTTGGTGTTTAAGGGGTTATATGCTACAGGGAGCCTGAGTTAAGACAAGAGGTAAATGGATTTGTTTCAAACAAAAGGTCTGGACCTGCAAATAATTTGGCCAATTCAGATGGATAGCATACCTCACCGGCATGTTTGGTAATCAGAATAAGTTGAATTTAAATGTACAAGATAGAGATAAAAACATATTTACACATGTAGGCAAAGTCTAAGCTTTCATGAGAAAAATAGTTTTGAGTTTGGCAGGTCACAATGGGTAAGTTTCTATGCTTGACGAAATTTCTTGTTTCACTTGAAGATAAAGCAGATGAGATTAAAAGTAACATTAAGCAAATCATCATCAGCCACATGGATTCACTACATGGAAAATTTGTCCACCACATTTCTGCTGAATAGAGGTTGGTGTGTGTGTGAAACCCATTTGCAATTATTGTCACAAAGTTTCTTTTTCTGTAAAAAACTGCATTGTTGTGCATTAGGACCCACAGAGATAATTAAATTTGGAAGTGCTGTCAACTGAATTTTGGCCTTATAATACCACTAAGTATCCTGAGCTTGCTGATGAAACATTATCAATGCTGCTGCCATTTGGTAGAACTTATCTTTGCTAGAGAGGTTTTCCAGCAAAGACTAATGTGTCACTATTGATCTGAGACTGACAATGATCAAAGCTTTAAAGGTAATTTTCTCATCCAGAGTTTTTTAAAACCAATTCTTGGGTGCCTGTGAATACCTTTTCCAAGCAGCACCCTGCAGCATTGGGTAGGAAAGTACGGAGGTTATGGGTATAGAATCTTACCCTCCCTGCAGAGGTACTACTCTGCCCTACTCCAAAGGTGCCCAGTGCCCTCTAGGAACCTCTGCTGACAACAGAATGAACCCTAAATTTCTGTTCATAGGCTTTTAAAGGGAATTGCTTCCATCCTAGGTACTGGGCACCATTCCACAAAGGTTACCATATGTTGGTGGGTGATAGGTTCTTACAGCTTCTGTTGCCATGAAAGTGGAACAAGAGGGTGTCATGGGTGACAGTTGATTGCAAATGTACAGATCTATGGATAATTCAGAGTAGCCCTAGTTGTGTGTCATGGATCCCCATCGGATTTTGCGGTTGCCAGCTGCTTCCACTTTGGTCTACAAGGTGGAAGGTAGCTTCTCCTACAGAAGCAAATTGACCTGGTGATGCCCTGATGGGCTCTAGTAGGAAACTCCATGCCCACCAGAAGCTTGCGTGAACAAAAATAAACACATAGCTAATGATTGTTACAAAGACCTATATTTTAAAATACGAACAAAAACAGATACATACTAAAGCAGTGCACTGCTAATATATTGGCCAGCTTCTGCTGCCCTATAGGGGACCAATTTTAAGAGGATTGTGGATACACATTTATTAGAAACACAAGCGGGAGACTTTTGCCCAGAGCAATCAATAGCAAAGTTGTTTTCTCCCCACCAGCATTGAATGGGATAACTGTGCCCCTGAAGGACCAGGTGTGCAACCTGGGAGTCATTTTGGACTCACAGCTGTCCATGGTGGCACAGGTCACTTCTGGGTCCAGAGCAGCTGTCTACCAGCTCCGTTTGGTGTGCCAGCAGAACCCTACCTGCTTGCGCACCATTTTCCCAGAGTAGCTCATGCTCTGGTTATCTCCAACTTGGGACTACTACAATATGCTCCTTCGAAGGTGACTCCGAAACTAATTCAAAATGTGACAGCTAGACTGGTGACTACGAATGGCTGCCGGGACCATATAACACTGGTCCTAAATGATCTTCACTGGCCAGTAGGTTTCCGAGCACAACTCACAAGCATTGGTGACCTTTAAAGCCCTAAATGGCCTCGGCCCAGTATACCTGAAGGAGCATCTCCATCCCCATCATTCAGCCCAGACACAGAGGTCCACCTCAGAGGGTCTTCTGCCTGCCTGGGGTTTAGACGGTTGAACAAGAGCATCCATTGGCCATAACAGGACATAAAAATGTCTCTTGCTTTAAAAGGATGAAAAAGCCAACCTTTGAATAGATTTATGAAAACTATGCAGGCACAATTTAGTTTGCTACACAGTATTATTAGCATGTTTTAGACTCCTGGTGATTATTTGCAGTTGCTTTTTATTTTTGTGAAATAAGAAGCTGTTGCTGGATCAGACAATTTTTTTTGTCTTCCAGAATTGTTTCCACCAAGTTAACCAGATGGCTTTGAGCAGCGCCATGATTATTTTCACATTTGTCCCCCAGAAGCTAATATATTGGGAGTTACATGCAGGATAAATCACATGCAGGATAAATCAAATGCTTTTTTAAAGTAAGCTTTTTAAGGTAGTGGCTGTTGCTACAACCTGTGGTATCATGAGGGAATGATCGGGGAATTCTAAGGATATACCTGCATGCTTAATCCCTGCCGGTCCCTCAAACTAATTTTTGGCCAATGTTCTAGAAGCTGCTAGACTCATCAAGAGCTTAATACATGCCACTTGCACTCCACCCCTATAGATTATTCTAAAGCATGCATTATGGCATGCTAGTGCACCCCCCAAAGCATGTTTGTCTTCATTCAGATTACACAAAGATGGGGACCACTCAGAAAGCCTGTCAAGTAATTCCAGCTTCAATATCTATTTTCTTTGTCAAACAAATTTTAAAGAGCAGCCATTTCAACAGATATTCAAGTATCACAATGTTTATTGATAGATACAAGTATATAAAATCAGGGCATGAACATGTCTTGATAAATTAAGTAGACTTAATTTCAATACTATAATAGGGACCAATTCAGTTTCTCACCATTTTATTTCACACCCACAAAGACCACTTCCAAGGGCATTTATCCACCTCTTCAAAATGATCAATTTTGTGCAAGTAAACCATGTTTCTTTTTAAAAAGACTTGTGCACTTGCCCAGGCTCAAAGATATTAAAATCTAGCACATAAAGCCCATTACTAGAGGTAGAAATACAGGCAATATACTATTACGGCAACCACCATCGATTACAGTTAAGGATTCTCTGTAACAACCAAATGGATAATCAAATATTGCAACAACTCAAGTATTACACTGAGCAAAGTGCATTTCTACAGTATTCAGTGTTGCTATTCAGATTTCTAACGAACAGCCTATGGTAACTGGCATCAAAGAAGATCCTTACACAGACTGCTTCTGAACTTATGATGTAATTATTGCATGCTGCTAATACACTGTTATCTAAACATTAAATATACTCTAAAATATTTTTATGGTAGACTATGATTAAGACGTACTACAAAAACCCTTATGCAGAAGCAAGTCCTATTGACCTACTGCTGCTTTAAATATTGTGAAAACATTACAGCGGAATGAGTTTTCGCAGTGGTTAGGTCAAATGCAGTTACATCATAGCAACAGTATGTTTGCACAATTTAAGGCTTTGGCTGGTTTAGTCAGCTTCTTCCTCAGATTCTTCTTCCTCTGCAGTTTCCAGCCAGGTCAGCCACTGGTTTACCTGTAATTAAGCCATTATAACATTAACAGTCAAGAATGACAAATGGTTTATCACATATTCATGGAGACTGGCCCTGCATGTTATTAAATCACCACATACTACAAATCAAAGAAAAGTAAATTTAATCATTTTACCCTTTTAGCTTTATATAAATCAAAATTTTGAATTTGCTGGCAAGGCAGATTCCAATGCCCTCGTTTGCCAGCTTTACAGGGTTCAAATACTTCAAATAAATTCCAACTATAGAACTTATTGTAGCAGCAAATTAAGAGATTACAAAGAGATGGTTTACCTGGAACAAAGCTTTGCCCTTCCCTGGAAACTCTTGAGTAATGTCTTCTTTCCATGCCAGAAAAGCTTCTTCTTCAATGATTTCCATATCATAGAAATGAACAAAGAAGCGCAATAACATGCCTAAAAACAAACCAAGCACAACAATTTTTCTCTGGTTTTGTTAAACACCAATAGTGCAGATTGCAGTGCATATGTTTGCTAGAATTCTCCCCAAACCCTCACATAACAAGATGAGGCTCAAGGGCTTTCTCCTGCATGGAGAAACAGAAGATTGAATTCATACCTTTTGGAAAATTGTTGTTGTAGCAGTGCACTTGGAGCGCATACAGGGCACTCACTTGTAGATCAACATGGTCATGAAGGAACTTCTGCATTACCGGCTTAAAGGAAAGAAGCAGCTGTTTTTCTTGCTCCAACTGCTCTTTAGAAGGAGCAGATGAAGAATCTGGTTCATCATTAGGTGGGTTTACTTCACTAGAAATATACTGCAAGAAACTGAAACAATAGCATACATTTGACTCCTCTGTTTATAGACAACCACTGTCCCTACAAGAAGACATGTACTATATCTCGAAAGACTAACAAGGACTCCTTGATATAAATTATGAATTTAAGAGATTTGTGAACCCCAATATTAACCCCACATATTATAAAGCACACCTACTTAAAGCAAGGACATTCATGGTACAGAACTGCTTTAAGATGTACATCTTACCTGGTCATCAAAATATTAACAAATCCCTTATCTACATGAAGTTTCGGTGAAATGTTGTCTTTAATCCATTTATAGATCGCTTGAGGGGATGGATCCAACTTTATTTGCTTTAAGAGCTCCTTTTCCAGTTTTAGAAGTGGAAACAAGAAGCTAAGTCCTTTCCCTTCCAAGATCTCCAGCATACGATCCTTATTCTGGTCAATCTCTGTAACAAATTATTAAAAAAAAAATCCAAATTAACATTCAGGCTTGTCACCTAACCCAATGTTGTGGCCATCCCTGCTTTTGTTCACAATTTGAAGAGTTAAGTCTTTAATGTGTTATTTTCCAACTTTTTATGTATTAGGCCCAGTTACAGTCTTCAAAAAATAAAAATAAATGAAACAACATTTTGTTCCCTTACCAGGCAGCATCTTCTGCATATTGACTTTGCTCTGTTGGAAGAGTTCTGTTAGCCATTCACGGTCCTGTAGCTTAGCTAACTGCTGAAGGCAAAGCAAGAAGAGGGGGAAATGGGTGCCACTTTCCAATGGTTGAGCTAGTTCTGAGATGCTCACTAGTTCTGAGATTATGGCACGGGCTGCAAACTGTGCTAGATAGGATTTTACCAGAGGGATGTCTACCTCCAGTTTAGGACACTGGTCCAATACATTTAGGAATGCCTGAAAGAAAAAAAAAAGAAAAAATTGTTTGCATTCATTATCTTTTTATTACATGTCCACACGTTAGGGCAGCCAAACAATGTAAACAAAGAACAAGTCTAGAGATCTCAAATATTCAAGTGGGCATCCAGAGCCTGCTACATGCTTCCATCTCCAAGTTCCTACTAGTTTCCAAGCCATTTAAAACCGGGGGGGGGGGGGGCCTTTATTCACATTGGGAGCCAAATGCCATTTTGCCAAAAGGGGAGGGGGAGAAAAAAAAAAACCACGGGCAGGGCTATGGATGTAATTTTTGTATAGCTACACAAAACTCAGGTTTCTGTACACCTCCATTGAGCCAATCTAGAACTATTATGATAATTTAAGGACACAATTCAGCCAGGTATAGAATAGGGCCACTTGGGAAGGTGGTATTTCTGGAGAAGAGCCCCAAAGGCCAGGCTGAGGCCTACAGGGCTGCACTTTCCCCCAGGACCTGAGGTTACAGGGTTGTTCCTGATCCAATCTTTTTATGTCACCTTTTTTTGGAACTGGAAGGACTTTTGTTTATGGCTCTGCCCATTACGCAGTCCACAACAGAATATCCTAGAGAGAGCACAGAGCAGCAGATCTGGACTGGAAGTACTCAAGGAGATGGGCTGTCCATCCCGCTATCAAGGGGGACGTATCATAATCTGCATCAGCCTGCCCAGTAAAGTGAGCAGTGGACAGAACAACCTATCCATGGATCCTCCTTCACTGAAATAAGAGGTCCCACTCAGTTTTAAGACACAGATCACCTATATGAATGGGGAAAAGATGCTTAATCAAATGATTAAAAAACACAATATATATAGAGACTACAAGAGAGCTCAAAATTATTACAAATATAGTACCTGCATGAAGTTGTCACTAGTGGCTATCCCTTCCTGCTTAAGTAAATTGATCAGAGCACTTGCTTTTTCTTTATCTTCATCTGATCGATCCAATGATTGAAGTATTACTTTGCTTAGCATCTCAGGGATAAAGTGTTTTGGCGCCCTCATTTCTCTCACACCATTGACTGCATCGTTGGCATTTCCATTGTTCAGATATTCGGTTACAACAGTTTCCTGAAAGAGAAAAATGCTTGCTCTTAATAATGATAGCATTATTTACTATACTTGTTACCCAAAGATCTCAAAGTGATTTATAACACAGTTAAAAACACAAATAAATCATAAAACAGAACAAAAAGCCCACTCCTTAACAGCCATAGGAAGCTGGAAGCTTCCTGCACAAGAATACTTAGTGAAACTTACTGTCATTTTGAGCAACTCTTCCTTAGAAGGTGGTGGCTTTTTAGTTGTCTTTGCAGGTTTCTCCTGGATAAGTGGTGGATTTGTCTTGAGACCAAGCTGAGGTGGCTTGAAAAGTAAAAAGCCCTCATTAGAAAATTAAACAAGTGACAAAGTGTTATTTACTCAGAAACAATTTAAGTTGCTGGATTCAAACTCTGAATTATTTGGCCACGCAACTCTCAAAACGGACATGGACCCACTAGCAGGGTGTTGTGCTCAAACTTCCTAGAGTATCCACAACAAAGGACCAAAATTCCACAATGAAAGCCAGCACTTTTCCATTAGGCCTAATCACACACGTTCTGTTCAAAAAAATCATTTAAAAGTCACCTTTGGTGGGCAGGGTGCACCCAAGATGGTGTAAAACAGTATGGAAACGTTCCAACACAGGAGCATAACTATTATCTAAGGGGTTGGCCAGCTGCAAACAACAAACTGATCTAGCTTCCCATGGTAGAGGAGGGATGGGGGAAGCCGCTCAAGTTTTTAAAACAAGCTTGGAAATTTACAGCATGGAAACCATGCACACCTCTGTGGCAAAGCGAGTTCCATAATTTAGGGTCACAAGAGAAGTCTCCAAGTTTACTTCAACATAATCCCAAACAAGCAAGCATGGGGAGAAAAGGGTCCTGCTGTAAAAGCTTTTGGTCTTCTGAACATTTAAATACGAGGACAGACTTGCTGAAGACATAAGCTGCAACTCTCTTATGGAGAGTCTTATTCAGGATACTGTGTTCTCAATCCCCACAGACACATTAAAGGTAGTGGGCTGCCAGGTTACTATTAAAATTTCTAATACCTTCATCTTCATCTGGGTGGGTTATATTAAACAGCACACACAATAGTTAAGAAAAGCGATACTCCCCCTGCCATAGCTTAAAAGGCCATAGATTGTTTGTCAAATGCCTGCATGAACAGGAATGTTTTTGCTTGGTGCCTAAAGATATGTAATGAAGGCGCCATGCAAGCCTCCCTGGAGACAGCATTCCACATGCTCCAGGCAAGTGGTCATAATTCTCTAACTTCCCACCCAGCTACAACATTAACCACAGCGGTCATCCATGGGTAACTTTACCTGTCCCAAAGGTGGTGTCTGAGTACGTGGTGGCTGTGCACTGGGAGGAATCATAGTTATCTGGGGCTGAAGCTTTGGCACTTGGTTTTTGTTTATTAGGAAAGATTGAGCAGGCCTCAGGCTAATCTGTGGAGAGAGAGGAGAGGTTAAGAATTCTGTAGCAAGAGTTCTGTTAGTGTTGTAGCGAGAGTTGCACGTTATCCACAAGCATTTAATAAGCCTCAGCAACAGCATGACTAAGTAGGGAACTAGTTTTGAGGGAGGTGCCATTTTACCATGGCCCTTTATGCCCCCAACCATTATCTGAAATTTTCAGTGTACTTCAACTGCTCTTTCTTTATGAACATATTGCCCTCATATCTCATAATCTTGTTCACAGGACACTGGAGACTCCCTGGGGAGGGGAGAAGGAAGAAGAGGAAAAGGGGCAGGCGGAAAGAGAAAAAAGAGAAAAAAGTTAAGAGGCAGAAGTTAGGGAGGGAGTTCCAGCATTGGTCCTCATAATAACGCGTCTTTTTATAATCATCGGGCATTTCATTTAGGACCAAGTCTGTTCAGACTTAAGTGTATACCTCATCTGCATTAAGCTGTCCTTTCTTAGAAAACCGTGGCGGCATATCCTTGGACGACCCTTGTTGTTGGGATAGAAGTCCCTGATTCTGATTATGGTATAGTTGGCTTTGCCCCTGTTTTCAAGGAGAGTGAAAGGGAGATGAAGACCACCACATCCCAGTACTTGCTCTTTTTATATAGTGTTAAGTGTCAAAGTACTTCACGTGCATTCTTTACAACAATACTGTTAAGGTCAGTATTATCTTCGCTATCACGAGATAATAACAATTCATTTCAAAGCAAGGAAGTAATGTATGTTAAGCTACTTTGGACATCATTTTGATAGAGTGAGTATAAATATGTGTGATGCAATGGCTTGCTCAAGCATGGCAGAGGTGAAACACGACCTGGAAACGGTTTGGTTCGCAGCTCAATCTTTACAACCACTAATGCTGATTCATAAGATACAATAGTTACTTCAGACAAATGATGGCAGAATTTTAGTTTTATCAATTGTGGAACAGAAAGCCTTGGAACCTACTACTTAAGTAGGAAAGAATTAATTGTTAAGAGCCTTCTGTGAAGCTTATTTAACATTAAGCAACGTCTTAAATTATTTTTCCTTCTTATCAAGGAATTTGCAAGAATCAGATGGGTAGTATTGCTTTCACTAAGTTCACTTACTGGATTTTTCAAAAAGGATTTGCCTAGTTCTCCAAACTGGGATTGAGCAGGGGCCATGAGGTGTCCCCCATGGCCATTGAAAAGTTGATTTGACCGATGTCGCCCCATGGTGGGTGAAAATCTATCTTGAATAACTCCTGGACCAGTACCAATTCCGCTACCTGTTTAATAAAAACAAAGAAACAATCAGCCTACAGTATCTTAACATAGCTATATAAAGTGCATTGAAAAGATATTATTTCCTAAAGTTGAAGGAATTACCAGGCATTTGTCCAAACATATCAGCAAGCCCTCCAAGTGGATCCCTGTCAAGTTTCATCCTGGGTGGCATGAACGGTCCCTCCAGAAAGAAGTCACTTCTCATCCCTTGAGACATAGGAGGAGGAATAAAAACTCCCAGATCCTTAAAAACAAAATGTTAAATTGTGTAATTAAGTTAAAACAGGAGATCCCAAGTCTATGATAAGTAGATACCCACTGGGATAGATCCAGATATAAGCCCATGTAATAAAGGCTCATAGAAGCAAACCTCCCTCCCTCTCCTCACTGTGGCCGGTAACCCACCACCCCAAAGGTCAAGTAACCCCAGCCGAATGGGGTGACACAGCACAGCTGGTTCCCAGTAGCTGAGTGGGGACAACTAGAGCGTGAGCTCTGCCCATGGAATCAGTTTTCGTCTGATTTTCAGGTAATACCCCCCCACCGTCCCGTTCCCAATACCACAGCTCATCCTATTCAGCAGGGTTCCTCAACCAGACAGCAGCATGTCTGTTGAGCCACATACCTAAATACAGCATTTGCCTAGATAAATACGTACTTTCACTGCATCTTGACGGATTTGATTGATAGTCTTTGGTCCATTGTCAAGAAAAGCTTTGCGAGGAATCCAACGGTGTTCTCTCAACTCCACAGTATCCTTAAATAATAAAGAAACAGAATATTAAGTTCAAGGATATATGCCAAAAATACATAACCTGCCAAAATAAACAATTTTATGCTCTTACCTGCAGCAGGAAACGAATCCTTGCCGGCAATTCCTTACTCATCATCAAGGAGCGCATACGGGCAAAGTACTGATCCATTAAGGACTGTTGAGAGAAATTTGCAATGTGTATTCAAGTGAAGGGCTTACAACATACATCATCAGAAGCAAGCTTCTTTAAAATTTATAGAGAGATTGGAACCAGAACATTCTACGTACAAGTCTAAATAAGACCAGAGGAAAGGTCTTGGTTCTGGCCTTCAATTTTTCCTAGTTAACAGTCCTGCTGTAAAGCAGTTATTTACTACTGAACGTTTTACAGTGCAAGTTCATCAATGTCTACTCCAGACTTACATAGCAATACTTCTGTATAAAATAATAAGCTGCCATAAATAAAATACAGCACACAAAACCATTATACTGTTTCCTAAGAGCATAAACATAAAAACTACAAGACAGCAACAAACCTACGCAATTTAGGCAATGCTTACCTTGGCTTTTGCATGGTCTAGTCTAGGTCCTACTGTCCTCATTATCTGACAGAGGCACTCCAAATCCTCTCCCATATCCTTGAGTTGGACTCTCTTCTTCTTTTCCAAAAGCTGAATTTTTAAAAGCAAAAAAATTAAAACTGCACCTACTAACTCGTTTTTTGTTACCATTTCAGTACATGTCACATAAAATCTCACTAAACTAAATATCAATGTAATACGTTGCCAGTTATTCTTCCACATATAATTAGAATTTTCTGCCTAAATGAAGAAAAAGCACCACTTACTGTTTTGATGCACTTATGAAGGATAGATTCATGAATAAGATCAAGCTTGCCAAGTTCTCCAATGAATTTGATGTTTCCCAGCATCTTGATCTTAGCAATGGCTCTCTGTTCCTCCTCCTCGGGGAGGAGGGGGGCATCATGCTTATCATAGACTTTAAAAAAGAGAGATAAAAGATGTTGTTCTGTTTGTATAACATATGAAGCAAAACAGGAATTACATTAAAATTATTTTGAAGTCTTACTATCAACATTTCTGGTGCGGTTTTCAAATTCATCCTGAAGTTTAGAAATTAAGAGGCGTCTGAATGTCTAGAAATAAAAAGACAGTAATTTAACACCTTGTAGTTACACAAAACTAATTCTCACATTGGCATTAGTCTGACAGACGTTTGTACTCACTGTGCTTTGCTTCTGTCCTGGATGACACTCTGCTGATGGGCCATCAAAGTTGGGTGCATCTTCTGCCAGTCGCAGACATAGTTGAGCATATAGCGAGCTATATTTTGGCTCTTCAAGGGCTTTGTCTACAATCTAGAGAAAAAGGCTTTCCTGAATTATTTGGAAGAACCAGAGTATAAATAACTCTTCAGCAGCAAATCCCATGTTGCTTCATTTGTGCATGATATGCTAAGTGCACAGCTGCAGGTTCAACACCACCCTTTCCCTACCCCCTTCCAATGTTAGCAATCAGTGCAATGCAAGCATATTGGCTATTCACTAAATTCCGAGACACAAGGCTTACTTTTATGTGACTGTAGCACACACCCATAGATACCCTAACTCTGGGATCCCACAATGAGTAAGAGAAGCAAAGAGCTGGCTTTTATTTGACTGGTTGCCAGACTGCCTTAGCAGTGCCCCATACTAGGCAAATTATTTTGTTGTTTCTTAACTGGCGAGGATAGTTGTGGGATACCAGATAACCATACTCTTGCCTCCCCCTCCATCCAATGTTGTCATAGAACTGGATGCAGAGGTTGGGATATTGCTGTGGAGCTACACTCATTGCTCCAATACAGTGCCTCAAGATGTAAGATAATGCAATGATAAAAACCTGAAAATTTTTGTTCCCAAGAACTAAAATTGTTTACAATAGTATTTCATCTCAAATAGTTATAAAAGGGTTATAACCATTTTCTGTTTATGCAAGTCAAAGTACAAACTAATCTGGTTTACTTAAGTCTCTTCTATGAGTGGTCACAAGGATCATTGTATCAGCTCATGAAAATGCAACACTACTTGCTAAGTGAAGAAAGGTTGCAAGCACAGAGAAACACAGTGGTTGCTCAGACAACCACTGACCAGACCCAAAGTTGCTGTTTGTAGAAATTTAATTTGGGGTGTAGTTCCTCTTTACAACAACTTTATTTCACAACAGAAGCATAATTGGATTGGATGAAAAGGTCTGTGATGTTTGAGTCCTCCTGCTATCCCCTTTAATGGACATTAGATAAGGGACTCTATCCAATCTGGATCAAGCGAGGAACAGTGCTAAAGCTGTTCTAGATGTGTAACTTTCAAGCTTGTCCCCCCCCCCCGACGTTACACCTGCATTATATGGTAAAACAATTACTTTTTTTAATCATAACTTTTTAAATAAGTGTATATTCACTTACCAGCAGTATGATCCCCTTTAGGATGAGCTTAGACTCTACACCCACATTGAGGAGCTCAAGGCATAGCTTGTCAAACTTTTCAGGAGTAAGCTTATTTAATATGCTGAAAGGAAACAAAACAAGGAAACTGTATAAGCATCTCTGAAGAATCCCTTTTTTAATAGCTTTGTCTATTATAAAGGTAAAGGGACCCCTGACCATTAGGTCCAGTCGTGACCGACTCTGGGGTTGCAGCGCTCATCTCGCTTTATTGGCCGAGGGAGCCGGCGTACAGCTTCCGGGTCATGTGGCCAGCATGACTAAGCCGCTTTTGGCGAACCAGAGCAGCGCACGGAAACGGCGTTTACCTTCCCGGGGTTTACCTATTTATCTACTTGCATTTTGACGTGCTTTCAAACTGCTAGGTTGGCAGGAGCTGGGACCGAACAATGGGAGCTCACCCTGTTGCGGGGATTTGAACCACCGACCTTTTGATCGGCAAGTCCTAGGCTCTGTGGTTTAACCCACGGCACCACCCACGTCCCTTCTGTCTATTATAGGTGGCTTTAAAAAATGTTTAGGAATCCATAGCCAGTACTAGCTTTTCCTAACAGTTTGTGTTCCAATGCAATTTTTGCAGGAAAACTAAGTAGATTACAGTTCAACTTCTGTGAAGGAACATGAGTATTGCTGGTCCTACCCCATGGTAGGACAGGCTGAGGACAGCGAAGGATATAAGAAAACTAAGTTACAAAGATACTGAAGCAAGGGAGTATAGCAGATAAGAAAACCAAAACTATAGTAAGGACAGATGAATATAGCTTGAAACAAGCAAGAGACGACTTGGGCAAACCTTCACAACATTTAAAGCCAGGAAATATGCTAAGGGCAGGAGGAAAAGAATTAGATCAAAAGATAGGGGCTGGAATTCAATGCCACATGCTCACAATCCCCCTCTCCCTCCTGTGCACTGTTCTAGAGTTTGTTCCAACCCATGTCTCAATTTTCAGAGCCCAGTGGGCATGCAGACAAATGAGAAATGAGAAAACCCCATTGCAAAAGCACAAGTGTTTGCAAAAGGCCTTCACTGACAGGCCTGGTTAGGTGAATCCCACCATGGGTAGTCAGAAGTAGGTGATGGCAGTTCTCTGAACGGTAAGATAGGAGGCACATCCCTTGCTTTGTGTGCCTGACAGGTGGGGTACCTGTCAAAACTCTAGGCTAGCTTTAATTTTTTTAGATGGGTCTCGGCGCAGGTACAGAATGCATTTAATAGACCGCACAAAGGTCATGCAGAAGAAGCAATAATCTAAATAAACCATGGGTGGCAGAGACATGAAACTACTAAATGCAAGTGCCAAGGAGAATGTGGGACTGGGGCAAAACTGGAAGATTAAGTCTGGCACAGTATGGGCAACCTCAAGGTGTGCAGCTTTCAGAACTATGGGCTAGGATGCCTGAAGGCACAACAATTTTAGATCTAGGGCCTACACCATGCCAACACATGCTGTTTTTACCCACCAACCTGACCCTAAACCAGCAGCAGCTCAGTAAAAGCTTTCTAGTGTTGCTTTCTGCCTGAAACTGAGTGTCAAGAAGATTGTCAAGCATCCTAGGAGGTCACTCAAGATCGGCTGCATTCACCTTGGTGGGTCATAACTTGGGCATGCCTGATCCAAGTGTCCAACAGGGAATACTGCCAGTAATTGCTGCAGGATTGTGATCTAACCAAATATGGTTTAAAACAAATGGCCAAAAAAAGCAGCACATCGGGAAGTGCATTTCACATATTGATCTGTAGCTATCAGCCGATTCTTGGCCATAGGCTTCTACTCACAGTTCCTTTTTCTCAGAACTTACCCTCTTACTTTCCTGAAGATTGCATCGTGTCTTTCTTTGTCATTTGCGGAGTCGTCATCTCGTCTAGTGCTTCGTGAAGGAATCCATTTCTGAGCGTTTTGCCCTGGGGTTTTCCCCAGGAACTCGCTTTATTTTGTAAACAAAAGAATCAAAGGTTAGAACTCATATGTTCCCGTGTTAATTCAGGACACTTAAGTTCAACTTAAAACTACAATCCACCAAGACCAGCTTTCAAGACTGGATGACATTTCTACCACTCCCTTTTCCTTCTTTTTTACTCCACCTTCTTCAGCAGCATGGATCTCACAAGTAACATATCAACAGATGTGGAACGGAAGTATCATTTGAATAATTCCTGGTTTAAGTTTTTCTGGTGATTGCTACACTGATTCGTTTTCTTTCCAATTTACCACTCAACCAGACTGAGAAATTAACAGCTTTGCAAACTAAACCTTATGTTTCAACTTTTCTTCAATATCCCCAAATGTAGTTTCTCATTCATTTCATGAAACCACAGCCAAGGTAATATTCAAAATACTAAGCTGACATACCTGTTGCCGGCAGTCTTGGGATAGTGCTGAGGTGCACCCCTACCTCCTCCTCCGCCCGAAGAAGCACTATTAGAAACAAAGTCCCCAACGTTTGACAGTTAGTTATGAGTTGTTTTGCAACAAAAGCAACTTGAATTAGATTAGTATTTCAGAATCCAACCAACCCAAGGAGTTTTTCAGCAGTGGGACTAGTGTAGGGGAAGAAACATCTTGCTCAGTGGCTTGGGCACAGTACTATTTTCTTGTGCCCCTTTGTATGGTTTTCTGACAGTTATATCCATGTGAGTTGTGGGCTACAGGTCTTGCCTATCTTGATTACACTATTAACAGGGGAGGAAAGGAGTAACCCTGTTGACAAACAAGCTGGCTGCTATTCCCCATGCCCTACAGACTCCCTTGTATAAGGCCCTGAATGGTTCAGTTGCACTAGTGTAATACCACTACTTGCCATGTACGTTTGACTGCACTGTTTGCTTCCAACTGCAGATCAAGGTTGTTAAATAACAGAAGGCATTAACAATTAAGCTGCTTTGCTTTTCCATCTACTTCACCATAAAATCTAGTTTTACATACCTGAAACGAGAAGCACCCCCTTCTGCAATCGCACTCTCCACTTTGGCGGCTTGACAATGAAGAATCTTCAAAAGAATAATAAATTGACAGGATAGGGAAAAACAAAACCTAGGAGACAATCAAAGTTTACATTGTAAGTTTCTGATTACCAAAGTCTCACTAGCAAAACAAAAACGATTAAGAGTTAAAGCCCAAAGCTGCAATCCTAACTCCACTTACCTGGGAGTAAGTCACATTGAATTCAACAGGGCTTACTTCTGAACAGACATGTCTAAGACTGCAATATAAATCAATATACTGTATTGTCAATAACTTAGATCTCTCATCTACTCTGATTAATTTCCTAGAATGTTACTGCCTGCCCATCTATATTTTGCACACAACATTAATTCAAAACAAAGTCTGCATTATAAATCTCTTCAAAATCCAGGAATCTCGATAAGTGACACACAAAAACTACATATTGTATTTTAATTTTTAATACCCTGTATTGTAGCCTTATGAGAACCAAGCATCAAGTCTGTCTACAGAGGATATGTTTAATATGAACGGTTTAAACTTAAAAGAGGAGAAACTAACAGACAACAGGTCATAAAACCTCTCCCCCCCCCCCAAGAGAATGGAAACCATTGTAGACACTCTCAAACGGAGCTCCTTTGCTACACCTAGCATTAGGCTCTCCGCCCTGCATAGCCCCATCTGGCTTCCAGGAGGCTTACTCCCGAGTAAAGCCGAGATCGGAGCCTTCATTCATGTAGCGCCACATCAGCGCCACACGTGGCTCCCATCCTCCCAAGGCAGCGGCCTAGCCTTAAAACCGCGTGCGAGGGAGGCGAGACCAGACGGCATGGCTACTGCCAAACAAAAGGCTGCGGAAGCGGCCCACCCACTCGATCCCCCAACAGGCACGAGCCCGCCCCAACCCCCGTCCTCCCCAACCCACCCCCGGCCTTTCCCTCCCCGCGGGCCGCAGGGCACCGCCCGTTTGCAGGCTCGGCGCCCATCCGGAGACTAGGCCCGCTCTTTGTTCTCGGCGGCCAGACATAACCCGACCGGCGGCCAGCCGCCGCGCTGACTGAGCCCAAAAGGGCGGGGGACGGGGCTTTTCCCGGGCAGCAGGAGATGGAGACACGTATTAAGATGAGGGGGCCGCCGGGTGGGGCTGGCGGCGGCGTTTCTCCCAGTCCCACAGAACAGGAGGGGGGGGGTCTCCGAAAATGAACCACCAGAGGTACTACTCTCCCTCTTGCCCTTCTGCAGCGCATGACTAGGTTAGGAAGAGACACCGCAGCACATCTGCGTCGCACCTTCATCATGCGACGCCGGCTGCTCTCAGACAAAGGCAAGGCCTTCCCAGACGCCGGCTGAGGGAACCGGGATCCCGGCGGCGGCCGCCATTTTGCGCCTCAGAGCGAACGTGCAGCAGCGAGGACAAGATGGCGGCCGTTTTAGGCAGCGGCCATTTTGCGTGTCGGCAGCCTGGTCCCGGCAGCGTTCCTCGTTTCCCCACCCGCAATACCGGCGCCGGAGCGCTCCTAGGTACCAGCAGAGAGGGCTCCGCCGCCGCCCGCCCGCAACCCATCACCTTAACCGACAACAGAGATCCCCTCACCTTCCCTAGAGTCTCGTCAGCGTCCCCAGGACCGGCGGCGGCGAGGGCTGGGGAGAGGCGAGAGAAGGGAGGGGGAGAGGGAGCCGGGGATCGGGGCTGGGGTAGGGAGGGGGGGAGAGCGTAAATGGCAGGACGGGCCTCCGAGTCACCACAGCAGCCACCGAGCGCTTCCCTCCGTCACCTCCATAGAGATCGGACCAACTCACCGCCGCTTCTAGCGGGTACTGAGACAGCCCCACTAACTTTATTACACAGCGCGCAGCCAAACCCTCCTTAGCATGCCGGCTACCAATCGCCGAGGGAGACTCTACCAAGGCAGCCAATCACAAGGAGAGAAAGGGGCGGGCACAGAGCTGAGGAGGCGGACGAGGTACGGTTGGTTGACGCGAAGCAGCGCCGCAGTGCAGCACCACATTCACAAAGACGGGCACAGTCTCGAGTTAGCGTAGAAAACAACCTCGGGTGGCAGGTTGCGCAAATGGCGCACCGGGTCAATTGGGGCAGCCTGGATGCCTTTCTTCCCCTTCCCCATCACCGCGTTTCCTCCAGTAACAGAAACTGGGAGGGAGAGGCAGTTATGCCCGTTTCTGGCAAGCAGCCCGGCTATTTTCTCATTGTATCCCAGCCTCCCCGCCCGTATCCTGCGTCCAGTGCTACGGAGATTTCCCTGAATGTGGTTTTCTGGCAAAACCGCCGCATGGCTTTGTTCTGATGCCTAAGAACTGCAGGATTAAGGCACTACATTAGGAAGTAGCAGTGATTGGTCATGTGCATGACCCGTGTCTGAAAATTAACCGTGGTCCGATGCTAATTCACAAGGATAGGTGAACATGGTGTGGGGGCATTTTCAGAACAATGTGAGTGTACCAGCGTTGAAGATCTGAAAGCTATCCTTGCTCTGTTTAGTACATCCTTCTGTGCCCAGTATCTGTAGTCATCGAAACTTATTTCATAGGGTTGAGCTGATGAACAGCATTCTAGAAAAAGTGCTCAAGGCTCCAGCTTTTGGCTCTTACTGCAAGTGCACTTAATAATGTATGAGCTTAGAAAAAAATAATAATTTTAGCAAGGCTGTGCATCTATATTGGGCTCACTATCAAGGTGTTGAAAATGCCACAGGGTTTATTACTGCCTGCTACCTATCCCATCTCCCACAAAATGGAAGCATTTTGAAAGGGAAATAAATAATAAACCCCAACTTCGTATGCTATGTTTTAAAGGCAACATTTTGATTTTTAAAAATAAATAAATGTTGAATTGTACTATATGAACATAGGTAGAGTGGTACCTTGGGTTACATACGCCTCAGGTTACATACGCTTCAGGTTACATACACTTCAGGTTACAGACTCCGCTAACCCAGAAATAGTGCTTCAGGTTAAGAACTTTGCTTCAGGATAGGAACAGAAGTCGGGCTCCGGCGGCGCAGCGGCAGCGGGAGGCCCCATTAGCTAAAGTGGTGCTTCAGGTTAAGAACAGTTTCAGGTTAAGAGCAGACCTCTGGAACGAATTAAGTACTTAACCCGAGGTACTACTGTATTCCTGACAGAAAATTGCAATATCTTATCCTTTATAAAGTGACAATACATATTCAGTATAGATTAAAATTATTGGTGATGTTCTCCTAACCATAGTTACACAATGATCCAAAACTTGTGCAATATTAGATGAATTCACTGCTCATGTGACTCAAGAAGACATGAATCTAAATGTCTAACACATTCCGGTAAATTGCAGTTGCGAAACAGATTTCCATTTTGTAACACAGTGCAGAGTGTCTTGTAGAAAACTTGTTCAGGTTCTAGAGTGTAAGGATGTTAAATACACTAGAATGCCCATGCAAAGAGTAGAAATAAGATATTCCTCTAGGGTTTTGTATAACTCAGTAGCTAAAGATACGTCTATGATATCTCAAAAGCTGTTCGCTTAAGGGAGCATTGATGGTCTAGGATGGCTGGTGGCTCCTAGCTATAGCTTGCACCCTACCTGCTGGTATGCTCCCGCTTGCCAGCTTCCCATAAGCATCTGGTTGGTCACTGCGATGTTGGAGTAGATGGGTCTTTGGCCTGATCTAGAAGGGCTTCTATTATGCTTTTATGTTAACTAGAGAGAAATGTAGTTGTTATGTATTGAAGTTCTCACCCTGGCCACCAGTGTATGTAGTTTTCACTCAGGTCCACGTCAGTTATTTTAGGGGGGAAACCCTGGGTTGTTGTTGCTACATTGTTGACAGCTGGCTGCCTATAAAAGCAGGCCGGCTGAGCTGTTTGCTGTTCAGTTCTGTCCAGCTTATAAATAAAGAGCTGCTTTGGAAGAATCGCTGTGTCGTCTGCTATGTCTACCCACTATTCAACAGTAGTCATCAAAGAAGTAGAAATATGAGATTTTGCAGTTGGCCAGCAAGAAGCTGAGGGCACCTGTTTGCTTCTGGGGATTTTGCTTTAAATGTTAGCATTGGTTGTCTGATGGACTATCTATTCTCCTATGCTCTGTTTGTAAACATCATAAGTCAGGACTCTTTCCGTCACAAGAAAAGTATCTTTTAAGAAGTTCTCTCTCAAAATTTACCACCATTTGGAGTAGTGTGGTATACCATACAAAATATTTGTTGTTCACTTGCCTTGCCACCTCTTTCTTCTTTACTCCTTTAGGGGAAAGAGGTAATGTACTCCCACAGGATTCATGTAAATGTCACGAGCACACTATCAAGCAACATGAAGGCTACATTACTTGCCCCTTGCTCCTTGGAATATGGTTTGCTGTATATGCTTAGATATCATTCTATTAGCTCCTGGATAAGTAGAAATAAAGCACTTTTCATATGACTCAGCAATGGTGGGTGAACACCTACACCATCAAAATCTCTATACAACCTCCATTTGATATGCTTCCCTTACAAAATTTACCTACTTTACACACTCTGCTTTAAACAGTCCAGAAGTAGCCTAGATACAGAAATATAAGGTAAAGAGGAGGTTGAGAGGAGATATGATAGCCACCTTGAAAAACTAAAGAGCTGTTACAGGGAAGATGGAGCAAGCTTGTTTCTCCTGCTCCAGAGGCTGGTACCCAAACCAATGGATTCAAGTTACAAGAAAGGAGATTCCAACTAAACATCAGGAAGAACTTGATGACAGTAAGATCTGTTTGACAGTGGAATAGACACCAGTGAGAGGTGGTGGCCTCTCCTTTCTCGAAGGATTTCGAGAAAGGATTTCGCGGCAGCTAAAAAAGCCAATGCAATTCTGGGCTGCATCAATAGGAGTATAGCATCTAGATCGAGGGAAGTTATAGTGCCACTGTATTCTGCTCTGGTCAGACCTCACCTGGAGTACTGTGTCCAGTTCTGGGCACCACAGTTCAAGAAGGACACTGACAAACTAGAACGTGTACAGAGGAGGGCAACCAAAATGGTCAAAGGCCTGGAAACAATGCCTTATGAGGATCGGCTAAGGGAGCTGGGCATGTTTAGCCTGGAGAAGAGGAGGTTAAGGGGTGATATGATAGCCATGTTCAAATATATAAAAGGATGTCACATAGAGGAGGGAGAAAGGTTGTTTTCTGCTGCTCCAGAGAAGCGGACACGGAGCAATGGATACAAACTACAAGAAAGAAGATTCCACCTAAACATTAGGAAGAACTTCCTGACAGTAAGAGCTGTTCGACAGTGGAATTTGCTGCCAAGGAGTGTGGTGGAGTCTCCTTCTTTGGAGGTCTTTAAGCAGAGGCTTGACAACCATATGTCAGGAGTGCTCTGATGGTGTTTCCTGCTTGGCAGGGGGTTGGACTCGATGACCCTTGTGGTCTCTTCCAACTCTATGATTCTATGATTCTATGATTTTAAACAGGCTGAATGGCCATCTGCCATGTATTATCTAGTTGAGATTCCTGCATTTCAAGGAGTTGGACTAGATGACCCTTGGGGTTCCTTCCAACTCTACAATTCTATGAGTCTCTTGAGATTTTCAAAATTTTGATGGCTGGAACAGACTTTAAGATAGTTTTCAGATGATATTGTTGGCCTAAAGCTATATAAGCACTAATGTGTGTATGTGTGTTTAACTTGAATGCCACCCTTCATCTGAAGATCACAGAGTGGTTCACAACAGAAAAATACAAAAGGAGAACACAACATACATAACGAAACAAAAACAAACCAATAGTTCCCCCCTGCCCTAACACATTTAAAAGGCCATAGAAAGTTAATCAGCCAAAGGCTTGGTTATAAAGAAATGTTTTCACCTGGTGCCTAAAGACATGTAATGAAGGCGCCAGGCGAGCCTCCCTAGGGAAAGCATTCCACAAACGGGGAGCCACTACAGAAAAGGCCTGTTCTTGTGTTGCCACCCTCCAGACCTCTCGTGGAGGAGGCGTACAAAGAAGGGCCTCATGGCATTGATGCCCTGTTAAATTGTGCAATAAATATTTCCATGTGATGGATCAGCTTCTCCCAAAGAGAAAAGTTCCGCTACATAAACATAAAACAAGGCACCTCCTAGCATAGTTCTTGCTATAGCCAGCATTGCTTCAACTACTGATCCAGGGAGGGAAGTCACTATCCCCCCAATTTAAGTGCTCCTGTCAGTTGATTCTTTGGGGAGAAACTTCATCTGCCTGTCCTGTGCCCTACTACTTCTCTGCTGACACAGAGAGGGTTGAAAACTCTTGAAACTGGCAATCAGTTTGCTAATTTCGCTTTGCCTTTACATGGAAGACGCCTCCTTGTAAAGGCAGAGTGGCAAGCCATGCTTCACCCCGCCCCCAAAGTGATGTTATCTGCTCAGCTTGAGACATTATATTTTAAAGCAAACTGACATTTTTGTTCACCTTCATTGCTGCAGTGTAGGCCTTCAAGGAAATTTTGCCTTGAAGCTATAGCACAGGCACCCCCAAACTCGGCCCTCCAGATGTTTTGGGACTACAACTCCCATCATCCGTAGCTAACAGGACCAGTGGTCAGGGATGATGGGAATTGTAGTCCCAAAACATCTGGAGGGCTGAGTTTGGGGATGCCTGCTATAGCAGGACTCACTGCAGCATATCCATGGGGCTACGTTCTAGAACTGCAATGGTTGAGAGCTGTCCAGGTAATGGAAATGTGTGGGGTTACATACTATATAACCAAACATTCTTAAGACCCAGAACAGGTGAAATAGTAATACTGTTCCTAGCATCTTAGATTTGGGTTGGGGAAGGTAGGGCAATCACACTACAGCTGTGACAAAAGTTCAACTACAGAGGTACCTCGGGTTAAGTACTTAATTCGTTCCGGAGGTTCGTTCTTAACCTGAATCTGTTCTTAAACTGAAGCACCACTTTAGCTAATGGGGCCTCCTGCTGCTGCCGCGCCACCAGAGCACAATTTCTGTTCTCATCCTGGAGCAAAGTTCTTAACCCGAGGTACTATTTCTGGGTTAGCGGAGTTTGTAACCTGAAGCATATGTAACCTGAAGCGTATGTAACCTGAGGTACCACTGTATTGCTACAAGCAAGCACTCAGAATAGTAAGCACCTGGGCAGAGGGGAAACAGAAATGCAGTAAGAATAGGTAAGTAGTACCCATATTGGAGAAAAGAGCTAGTGTGGAAACACCCTTAGTACAATAACCAGCCCAGGAGCAAGATCGTCCACATATTACAATGAAGGCTCTAATACTAAACACATTTACTAGGAAGTAAACCTGAGCACAATGAGACTTGACACTATTAACAAGCTTAGGCTTGCACAGCAGATCACATAATATTCTAAAGACTGACTCATGCCATCTATGGCTGGAAAAAACATGATGCTGTATGCCAGGAGATCTTCCGTTTCTATCATAGTTCCTAAAATGTGGCTGACGTGACAGACTGGATCCCACCCACCCCTTAAAGTCAAAGTGAATTACTTTCTAAAAGCCAGCATCTAATTCCAAATACATGACACACTGCTGAAGAATGGAAAATAGGACTCTGGCAAAACCATAAAACCTTAGCAATATCATAGAAATCCTATACAGTATGCATGAGAAACTGTATATGGAAGAGTTGGCAGGATTCAGGTGAACTTGATTATTAAAGTCTGCACCACCAATGTGCACCATGAAAGCAGACATCCCATCAATGTGGTCCTTCACTGACGCAAGAGTAGGACGCTAAGGGAAGAGCTATGTAGGCCTTAGTAAAGAGTTCAGAAAAGTTTTAAGTTTTATTAGGCATGTTGAACCTGTAAATATTCGGATGTTGGTTACTCTAACCCCTGTCAGCCACAGCATAGCCGGTAGTCAGGGATTTGTAGTTCAATAACATCTGGAGGACCACAAGTTCCTCATCTCTGATGGAGCACATGGGAAAGGGTACCTGTGTGGAATAAAACTAAAAAGAAAAGGCCCCAGTGCTCACAATGAAACACTCTGTATTGTTGCTCAATATTGTTGCATGTCACCTCAGTCTCCAAGTGGTGTGAAATTCCAAGGGTTCCAGGCGCTTATTGAGAGTTTATGTTTCCTTTTGGGAATGAGGAACAGTGGAGATGGTGGTGTCTTTCTGCATCCAACTTCTAACTCATAATGCTTTTCCTGGCCTCTCTACTCGAGCTTTATCTGTTGAGGGAGGGGCCTGCACCCATTTGCCATCTCACACCGAACCTACTTTGGAGCAAAACACTCTTACTAGGAGCTTGAAAACCTTGTGAGTTGATTAGATTTTAAGGAAGTCAAGAACTAGCTTGAAAAAATAGAGCAATTTAATAATAATAAAAATTCTCTCCACATCTATAAAACACTTCTTGAACAATTCAACACAGATGTGGAGAGAAAGGGGGGACAGACCAAGAAGTGTTTTATTCCAAAACAAACTAAACTACTATAAAGAGTATTGCATCAGTGAGCACCGGAACCTGATCTCTTTTATGTTTTGTTCATTTGAGATACTGTACTTGTTTCCCGATTTTTTTTGGCCGACATATGTGGTATACCACCAACAGACAGATGTGGCTTGAGCATGCTAAACAGCTGGAGATAAGTCAATAAGACAAAAAGACAAAAAAGTCATTAACAATATTTATGAATATAATGAAAATGTTGAATGACGTGCAGCAAGTACAGACAACTCTATGGGTCAAATCTGAACTCCTGTCCCACAAATTGCTAGTACTGTACAGAGTACATCCCCTCATACTATAAATGTGAAGGAAAATAAACTTGCATGAATGATAACAGGAATGGGGGGTATAGTGTGGCAGACAAATTATATTGTCCTGGGTATTACTACAGTGGTACCTCAGGTTACATACGCTTCAGGTTACAGACTCCGCTAACCCAAAAATATTATCTCGGGTTAAGTACTTTGCTTCAGGATGAGAACAGAAATTGTGCTCCGGTGGCGCGGCAGTGGTGCTTCAGGTTAAGTACGGACCTCCGGAACGAATTAAGTACTTAACCTGAGGTACCACTGTATCAGATTTCTGTGAAAAGGACTCACAATACCTTGCCAAAGTATTGGAATTGCCTGAGGAGTATTAATAGCCTAGGATATTTGACAGATGTGTCTCCACTGGAGCCAGTTGTTACACAATGGGTGCCATTTCTTCATTCATTTTTTATATACAGGACCACTCTGGATTGTTCAAACTAAGAACAAAACTTAATCAGACAAGGTGGTAGGGGGCATTTCTTCGCCCTCTACGGAAGATGCAGGCTAGGCCTGTGAGTGAAGAGAAATAATTGAAACTACAGCTTGAGTTTGGAGAAAGAGGCAAGCTTTTGGGGAGCTGCCTCTTTCCAAGAAACTGATGTGGTGGTGCAGTTGATTTGGTTAAGCTGTACCTCCACCCCTGCTCTAGCTGCCTGTTTGTAAAGAAAGTCAAACACTACAAAATGCCAGAAACCTTCCGCAACCTCCTTCCAGAGGAAACTGAACCCGGGTAAGCATTGCACCTCTGAAATGTCTCACTGCGCAGATGTGTGGAGAACGCAACAACATTGATTTTTGGCTGTTATTCTTACATAGTTTATTTATAGAATTTGTGTCACTGATTGATTGATTGTAAGCTTTCTTGATCACGTTATTTTATGTGAAGGCCAGGGTAATGTTTTCCTACATAATATATGAAGAAGAACAATGTGGGGCGGATAGCAGTGTGCTCTCAAAAGGCAAGGGTTTTTGCCCTGCCCCTTCCTTCAAAGGAGTGTATCAAAAGATCTAGTTCCTGATCAGAGACATAAAGGTTTCTATAGAAACTGATGAAGCTGAGGAATTCCACAAAATATCCCACAAGACAAAACAAAAGTGTGTGTGTGTGTGGGGGGGATAGAGCAGGAAAAGGGGGCGGGGCAGAGTCTCCTAGACACAGGGCATTAAGAATGCTTTTACCGGGCTGACATTTAGTGGGATGTGGGTTCTGGTCTTTCTCTCTACTACAGCAGACTTTAGTTTTTAGGCAATATAGTGGCAATAAAAATAGCATCCAATGTGTTTGTCGGCTTGGGAAGTACAATCTCCCCACAAACCTAATCCTCCTAGTGACACTTTACTCCTAAATAAATGCATAGCGAGCAGAAATGACTGCAGCAACCTACTAGTCACCTATCTGCAAGATGCAAAACATAGCAGATTATTTATGCATATAATCAAGCAAGCCAGTTACTTAACATTCCCAAGTACTTGCACAGTGAGAAGCTGCCTGAATGACTCAGCAGGATATTTTAAACCATCAAGATTTCCCCCACCTTCCATAATGTTTATCATTACTTTTAAAGACTGAACAAGCAAACATTTCCTTTTGATATCCAAAGTTCTCATTGTTTCTACTAACTTTCTGTCACCTGCTGTACTCCTCCGACACCTATAAAAAATAGGACAGCTTTACTCGCATTAACTCCTTGTTTACCATGACCCAGAGCCCCACATGCAACTACTGTATTCAAAAGGCAGCTACAGTAGGACTGACAACTTTTTTCTGGCTTTGCTTTGGTGCTTTTAACAATGGTCCACCAGGCAGAAATCCAGCAGGTGAAGTTTTCATTATCAGTGTGTCTGTATGCTGGGAAAAGTTTCTCCTGCTGATTTCTTCCTGTTCAATATAGTTTGTTAAGGGTGTTGGGAATTATAGCTCTATGAGGGGCAAACTACAGTTGCTGGGATTTTTCGGGGGTAGCCATGAATAGAATACGCATGTTTTAAATGTATGGCGTGCATGCAAAAGCAAGGCCAAAGAAAAATAATTGACAGTTTGAAATGTTGATTGCTTATTCACATCCTGACAATCAGTACTGTTATTGACATTAAAATACGTTGTCTCAGGAGAGTTTAAGTGGATATTCAATAGGGCTCTCTTGGTATTTTTTAGTGAGGCTGATTTCCGGAGCCTGTGCAGTAATTATAAAAATCCTTCAAACATGTTCAGAGTGCGATTTCTTTGCCACTGACTCAGTCATCTCCCACATAACTGGGAGTACAGTGGTACATTGGGTTACAGGCGCTTCAGGTTACAGACTCCGCTAACCCAGAAATAGTACCTCGGGTTAAGAACTTTGCTTCAGGATGAGAACAGAAATCGTGTGGCGGCGGTGCGGGGGCAGCAGGATGCCCCACTAGCTAAAGTGGTACCTCAGGTTAAGAACAGTTTCAGGTTAAGAACGGACCTCCAGAACGAATTGTTCTTAACCCAAGGTACCACTGTATAAGTATGGACTTTCAGGCAAGAGAGCCTGACTTGCAAGCAGACTTCAAGCCCTGGCAACTTTTCATTTAGATGTTAAGCATTGACTCTCTGTGAAATCAATAAGGTCTGGTCAATTAGTATAAATGGTTTCTAAATGGACATTTGTGAGGTTGGCTAATAAATCGGATCTAAGCACTTTGAAAGGACTAGTTTGTGCAGTGATCCTACATTGTCCACAAAAGTATCTGGTGGACCACATGTTCCCCCTTTTGGAGCAATAATTTCAAAAGCATTTATGTATTTTGGGGACAAAGGAAGGTGCCCAAGGCAGGGTGTCGCAAACCTGGGTCTCTAGCTGTTTTTGGATTACAGTTCCCATCACACCTGACCACTGGTCTTGCTAGTTAGGGATGATGGGAGTTGTAGTCCAAAAACAGCTGGAGTGGGAAACCCAAGTTTGGGAAACCCTGGCCCAAGGAGATGGTGAACAGAGTCCTTCTCCTTGCATTACATAGGTGATAGGGAATCTGCTGCAGCCAATCCATTTCTGAAGGGACAACGTGTCCTCTGATACAGAATCATGGAATTGTAGAGTTGGATGCTGTAAGGCTTCTGATGTTACCCAAGTGGAGTGGAGCGCAGCTGTACTGCAGCAATTCCCAAGCAACTGGTGAAGAGGAGCTCTAATGCTTATAGTTTCTGATGGCTCTGGTACATTTCAGAACCTGTCACAAAATGTTGTTACAGATGGCAATGTTACTGCACACCTCTGCATCTGATTTATTGACAAAATGCTCCCAACCACTTTGCAGGATGATTCAGTTGATAAAGCTATGACAGGGCGAAAGAACTCACCCCAGAGTGGCTTGGTTGTCTGTTTGGGCCCAGAGAACATTCTCTGGAGTTGGACTAGCAAGCTACCAATCATGACTTGGGGAATCGTTAGAGCAGAAGATATGTAAGATCAACAAGATCACCTGGGGAAATTTTACTTGTAGCACCACACCCTACAGGATTACAGGGTGGTTACCTGAGAACAAACACTCAGTTGGTTAGAGAGTGGTGCTGATAACGCCACGGTTGCAGATTCGATTCCCTTATGGGGCAGTTACATATTCCTGCATTTGCAGGGGGTTGGACTATATGATCCTTAGGGTCCATTCCAACTCTACAAGTCTATAATTCTATTATTTTCTGCCATTGCCCCTGTGGAGTGCCCTTCCCTCTGTCATACTCGAGACATCGTCTACTAGTTGCTTCAGACATCTTGTGAAGACATGTTTTCTTTGTGCAAGCTTTCCCTGACTCATAAGATTGGACCCAGTTATTACTGAATTCCTGTTTTAACCTTCTACTGGGCTGGATTCAGCTAACCCAGAGCACGAACAAAAGCCAGTGCAAGGACTCCTGCTAGCAGAATGGAGCTTCCCCCCCTCTCCTGCCTCCAAATCCACGGGGGGGGGGGGTTGGGAGAACCCCCAGAACAGTACACAGTGGGAGGAGAGGGGAGATTGTTCCATCTGGCAAACAGAAATCCTTGCTCTGACAGAACGACCATATTAGCTGAATTCCACCCTCTGTTTTCATAATGCAGTTTTACTGTTTTTATTATAGTGCTTCTTTGTTTTTTATGTTATTTTTGTAAATTGCTTAGGGATTTAAAAAATATTTTAAGTGGTTTAGAAACTTTTGAATAAACACACACACACACACAGTAATGTTTTCAATATTCAACTTCCACCCCTACCCCCAAGAATGCATTTTACTTATATCTCCCCCAACATTTTTACCCCTAAATTGCAGCAGGGGGCAATCCTGATTTGGGGTGTAGTGAATGGGGAAGGAATATTTAACAGTTTTCTCTCACACCATTGTCCCAATGAAAATCCCCCCCCCAACCATTGGGGCTAAAGAAAGTGGAACTACCCAGTTGGCTACTGAGCAGTCTGGAAGCAGGGCTGCTACTTCTCTTCCAGCTTGAAGCAGAAAAGCAATGGTTAGTACTGCGAAGTCATCCACTCCTGGAAACACTCAAACCTAAAATCTCTTGGCTGAGAGCTCACATGAGGATCTAATCTATTCCCTGATATAAATAGTCCCGTGTATAATAAACAGATCTAAACAGAGAACACTCTCTTCCTTTGGGGCCTTGCTTATAACATTTATTGAATTAGTCTGACTTGCTGATTGATTTCATTAAAGTAATCAAATACAGCATGTCTCCAACAACAAATGCACAGAAATTCTGTGGACCTGATTAGTTAAAACTAAGGTTGTTTCTAGATGGGTGTTGATTGTGGGATTGGTGTTCCTCAAGAACCTAAATGTTTTGCACTGGCCACACAACATTGTCATTGTGAAAATGTAAGCCTCCCCACCTTTGCAATTTTAATCCCAAATGGGCATTTTTGCAATAGCCCAACAACCAATTTTATTCCCAATTCTATTTAATATCTATATGAAGCTGCTGGGAGTGTCCATTAGGTGTTTGTGGGCAAGATGCCTCCTAGTGCTTGATCATCAGAACTTTGTAACGTCTGAAGAGGGCTCTTGTAACATGTAGCTCAGCACAGAACATCATGGGATGGACTTGCATTGTGATAGTCAGAGGTGTATTCTGGTTTTTAAAAAAAGGATGTTTCAATATTCATATTTTGATAAAAATGCTAGGGTAGCATAAGAAGAAGAGGTGTCAGCACTCCATGCCAGTGAGTACTGTCACAATAAACCCACTGACAATCATTTCACCCCTGCTGCCATCAGCCAAGGATGTAAGGTGGGGCAGAGCAATGTGCTGTGTGATGATGCCATGTCATATGTTGCCTTGAAATTAGACAGTATGAAGAAGAGGAGGAAAGGAGACACAGTGGCAGCAGCTCTGCATCTCTCATAATGTCTGCTCCTGCCTTTTAAATGCTTGTTTTACAAAATACATTTGGCTTCCTTTGCTTCCTATTTAAGGAGCTTCGCAATCATGCCTTACTATATTTGTCAGCACTGTGCTTTTCCGTTCTGTCTTGGAATTGGTTACCTAGATACATAATGTGTTTCCGTTCTTTAAACATTTAGGCAAGCACGTAATCTGACTTGATAGATTCCCCCTGAAACAGAATACGTAACAATAATAAAAAGGGGAGAAATTAAGCTAAGTGCTGTCATAAAACAGTGACCCAGCTTGATTATTGGAGAGAGACAGAGAGATATGGAAGAAAAAAACCCAAGCTGCCAGCTAATGGCAAGATTAGTAAACTTTATAGGTACTGTTTTCCTGCAGGCCAAATACCAAAGTAGCAAACATCTTACTAGGCTAGATCCTTTGGCAGCTACACAACAGGAAGGGGACAATTGCCCCTGAAAGAAGGAAAGAACTAATGCAATTAGATTTTATTTGGCAGTTAGATTTTACTTTGTATGCTAAAGGAGTTCTTTGTCAATGTGTTCCAGTTCCTCAATTCAAAAGGACACTCAGATATGTTGTTAGAATAATAAAGGATATGATGGACTCCCCATTTATAGATCATTGCAGCTGGTTACTGTTTTTAATTGTCTTTCTGGGTTCTGAACTGCTATGTGTGTAATGTACTAGGTCTCAATTGTTTAGGAATATTGTCCTCCATACTACTTTTCGTAGGTCCTGTATTGGGGGTGGCTGCTGCTGTTTATTATTCTTTACTTATTTGTAAGAATATTTATAAACCACCAACTCCTTAAGAAAAGTAATGGTGGTGTACAATAAAATAATTCAATCATCATAAAACTGTAAGATAAAAACAACAACATAACAAATGACCAACAAATCAAATTCATTTTCTAAAAATGCTTGATAAAGCAAAATTGTTCTCGGCAAGCAATAAAATGTCAGAATTGTAGCTGCCTGTCTGCTTTCAACAGGAGCAGTGTTCCAGATTACCGGAGGTCCGTTCTTAATCTGAAACCGTTCTTAACCTGAGGTACCACTTTAGCTAATGGGGCCTCCTGCTGCTGCCGCCGCACGATTTCTGTTCTCATTCTGAGGTAAAGTTCTTAACCCGAGGTACTACTTCCCGATTACCAGAGTCTGTAACCCAAAGTGTTTGTAACCCGAGGTACCAGTGTACCTCTATCTTAGCAGCCTTAGTTCCTGTGGAAACGAAATGAATATGAGAGAACTTTGAGGCAGTCAGGAAGGGCTTCTTCAAATGGTTGTTGTGATATTGCTGTTGTTTAAAGGACAAGGCGGCAGGGAAGCCAACAGGATTCCAAGGGCCGGTACACTGAGTGTGGATTGAGCCCCCTGCATCCTCATCCAGCCCCCATCTGTTGACAATAACGGGTGCTTATGTGCATGTAGTAACTTATCCTGGCCTACCTCGCAGGGCTGTAGCAAATATAAAAAGGGAGAGGAGAGGAAAATGTCCACAGCCTTGATCTCCTGGGTTGAAAAACAATACAGTCGTACCTCAGAAGTTGTTCCAGAAGTCCATTCGACTTCCAAAACGTTTGGAAACCAACGTGCTCCTGCAGCCAATCAGAAGCCGCAGAAGCCCTGTCAGATATTCGACTTCCAAAAATAGTTCGCAAACCTGAACACTCATTTCCGGTTTTCAATCATTTGGGAGCTGAGGTACGACTGTATATACATATATGTCACACAACACATATTTAAACCATGAAACACACTCTCACTGGATGCAGTGATATCCATAGCTGTCAACTTTTCCCTTTTCTTGAGAGGAATCCTTTTCGGAATAAGGGAATTTCCCTTAAAAAATGGGAAACGTTGACAGCTATAGTGATATCCACCAACTTGGATGGCTGTAAAAGAGGGACTAAATATAATGTTATGAGTTTGTGGGGGAGTGGGGTGGGCTGTATGCCAAGACCCTTGTAATGTTCGGGTCTCCTTGTAATTCCTGGAATAGCCAAGCTAGCTTCCTGGTGAGGTAACAGCATAGGTAATGGGCCATTAAGGGGAACAAAGGAAGTGGCTCTGGGCTAGATGACAAATGGATGCGGTCCCCTCCCTCAACTGGCCGGTAGTTAAAATGACAAAGGCGATAGCTGACAGTTCAGTGATGTGAGCTAGAAGCTAGAAGAAAAAGCTGCAGACTGGGAAGCCAGAGAAAGCCTGAGGGATGTTTGATTTCTATTAGTATCCAAGGCTGTGGTTATGGGGAAAGCAATGCCCTCCCTCTTTGGATGTTAATGCTGTGAGCCCCTCCATCATAGGCTCAGGTTGTTTGTATGTGTATATAAACCATATATCATAAAGACACCATGGTCTCTTCTGCGCCTCATTTCCAAAAGGAAACACGAAACCCTGGGTAAGTGCCTGAAAACCCTGGAATCTCACACCGTTTGGAGATTGGGCTGGCCTGCTACAATGAGATCTATCCATTGTCACAATGTTATTTTGATGGGAGTACATCATGTTGTAGAACGTTTATAGTAAAAGAAATAAAATCTGGAACTAAAAGAATTCAGAATAGGGATGCACATATCACTTTGTGCAGGATATATATTGGGCACAAAAATGTTAGTTGAAACCTTGGATAATTTTGATTCAATAATGTAAAGTGTTAGGACAAAATGAAGAAATTACAACAGATCATAGAATTGTAGAATTGGAATGGAACACAAGGGTCATCTAGTCCAACTGCCTGCAATGCAGAAATCTTTTGCCCACTGTGGGGCTTGAACGACCCTGAGCTTAAGGGTCTCGTGCTCTACTGACTGAGCAAAGATGCAGGCCTGTACTTTGCTTAGAGTAGTACAGACATGTTTCCTGCCAGTCTGAATATGGACAGAATTCACAACAGAAATTTAATGTGAACTCCACAAATATGACTATTATATAGGTCTTACATTCATGTTAGAAACTGATTAACAGAAAGCCAGTTTAAACTTACATAGGGAAACACCAGGAAACAAAGCACCTGATAAATATCTGTTCCGGAAGTGTAACAATTCAGACTGTAACTAGGAATGTTCATATATCTCAGGTGTTGTTGGACTTCCCTATTAGTCCAACCCAGCATCGCCAACAATCAGGGATGATGGGAGTTGTAGTCCAACACCCACCCACCCCTCCTGTAAATACAAATCTAGTGAGACGTCTAGCCTCCATGATGACCTACTTTCTTAAGCACATTATTTCATTATTATTATTACTACATGAAGAAGCATTCAAACATGTGATCACAGTTTCAGTCTTCTGAATAGTACAGTTTAGCTGCAGGAGATGCATGCTGATCCTGTATTTTGCCTTTGACTAACAAGAAATAATAGCACACAGCTGTGCAGGAACGCTCCTCACCTCCTGTTGAATGCTTTAGCTCCAAATCAGAAACACAGCAGTATTCCTCCAGGAGGGGGAAAGGGATTCTAGGGCATTGCACCACACTGTGCCTAAACACCATTGTTTGGATGACATAGATAGTGCTGTTCTTGCCAGCGCTGAATAGTAAATAGCAGCTGAGCTCAAGGTGCATGGGACAATTAGTGTCTGGGTGAACTGAATGAGTGCCTCAGATCCCCTGAAAATGCCCCCATGCAGACATATTATGTAGAATTCAGCTTTGCCCCCTAGTGTTCAAGTTCAGCTTAGACAAAACAAATCAATCCCTGATGCTCGGCTGCGCTCACATCTGTTTCAAAGGTGTTGGGGTAGACCAAGCAGTAATGAAAACATTGTTGGCAGTGTGTTTTGGTCTGTGGGATTATTTTAGGCATGCTGTGCTGTTAATGCGTACAGTAGCTGCACTCTTAAACCTCTCTTTTCAGTTTACATTGTGCTGAGGTTTTTTGCATCAGTGATCCAATCTGAAGGAATTGGCAAAAAACCTCCAGCTGTTTTCTGCAGAGTGAAAATTCGGCATTAACTCAAAATGGCAAGGTATGTGCATTATGCCTATTAAGGAGTTTAAGTTGTAGATGCTGCTGCAAAATAAGGGGTGTCTATTTTCTGCCTAGGCCACTGTCTGTGCATATAATTGCAAGAAGGGGGATAGTAATGTCACTTGTGCAGAGGTTACAGCCATACAGTCTCTCCTAAACATCAAAGGAAATGTTCTCTGTGCTGAAACGGCAGAACTAACTTCAATAAACATTTTCAATCAAAACTTAGAGCAGACAGAGGCTGCAATGCATGATGTATATAGGCAACATCAAGGGCAGATAATGCCCTGATCCAAAACAGGAGGATCTGATTAATTAAGATAGTGATATAATTATGACTTAAGAATTTTTTAATTGTTTAGACAGATGCAAGCAGGACAAACTGTAGCACAGTTTTCATTAAAAACTCTAGTTTGTCTTCTTCTTTTCATTACCCTTGCAATGTGACAGAAAGGTCTCTTTCAAATGGAAGTAATGTGAACTGCATGTGGATTGTTGAGTCTGAATGAGATGAAGCTCTTGCAGAAGTTTGGCATCATATAACACAACAAAAATAAAATAACGGAAATAAACCACCAACTTCCAGCTCCCCAGATATAGTAAGGTAAAGGTAAAGGGACCCCTGACCATTAGGTCCAGTCGTGGCCGACTCTGGGGTTGTGGCGCTCATCTCGCTTTACTGGCTGAGGGAGCTGGTGTACAGCTTCTGGGTCATGTAAATCAATCAAACGTGCAGTCAGCTTAACCTGGGAAAATGTACATGTACAAAGTGCATGTGCAGAGATCCAGGGACTCTTGAGCAGGCAGGCTTCTAGGTCACACACGCCCTATGTAGGCTCTTTTCCAAGCACGTGCTCTGTGTGTGTGGAGCCAGAGGGTGCTAGTAATAGAGATCCTACTTTCTGCTCTATACATATTCAAAAATGGTGTGAAGAGTATTTTAAGATGAGTTGTTGTGGGGAGAGGCAGAGGTGGAGTTGCTGAATGCTCTACAGAAGTTGTAGAATAAGATAAGAGATGCAGAGAGAAAAAGGAAGACTTGCAGGCTCTTGTATGTTCACATTAGTGGCTTAAAACCCAGTGAAGTTGTTCCCTCTTTGTTGCATCTGAAGCCACATTTGAACAGTGTTGTTCACACAAGAGTTGGGGGCGGGAATGTCTACACCTAATGTGTATTATATTTTCGGGTTTCCTTGTCCCTGCAGTGCCCCTAGAACTCCTATCCATTAAGCTGTCATCTGTATATGTGCAGTGGTTGTCTCAAAAGCATGTACAGTGGTACCTCAGGTTAAGTACTTAATTCGTTCCGGAGGTCTGTTCTTAACCTGAAACTGTTCTTAACCTGAAGCACCACTTTAGCTAATAGGGCCTCCTGCTGCCGCCGTGCCACCGGAGCCCGATTTCTGTTCTCATCCTGAAGCAAAGTTCTTAAACTGAAGTACTATTTCTGGGTTGGCGGAGTCTGTAACCTGAAGCGTATGTAACCAGAAGAGTATGTAACCTGAGGTACCAATGTATTTGTGTACCAGTTGCTGGCAATCAAGTGAGAAGAAAACTGTTGTGCTCAGATCCTGCTTGTGAACTTCCCTTAGCCATCAAGTTACCGTATTTTTTGCTCTATAAGACTCACTTTTTCCCTCCTAAAAAGTAAGGGGAAATGTGTGTGCGTCTTATGGAGCGAATGCAGGCTGTGCAGCTATCCCAGAAGCCAGAACAGCAAGAGGGATTGCTGCTTTCGTTGCGCAGTGATCCCTCTTGTTGTTCTGGCTTCTGAGATTCAGTATTTTTTTCTTCTTGTTTTCCTCCTCCAAAAACTAGGTGCGTCTTATGGTCTGGTGCGTCTTATAGAGCGAAAAATACGGTATCTAGCTGGCCACCGTGAGAACAGGATGCTGGGCTAAGCGAGCCTTTTATCTGATCCAGTATGGCTTTTATGTTCTTAAATCTCTATACAGAATGCCATATCTTCTTTCTTTCTTAGTAGCCAGTGTATTTTGTACTAAATACTCTTTCTGTTCATCAGCATATTTGGAACTCTACAGCAAGTGGAGGGGCTATAGCTCAGTGGTAGAGGATCTGCCTCTCCCAGGTTCAAATCCCTGGCCTCTCCAGGTAGGGCTGGGAGAGACTCTTGCCTGGAACCCTGGAGAGCTGGTGACGGTCACTATAGACAATATTGAGCATGATGAACCAATAGTCTGACTCAGTATTAGGCAGCTTCCTAAATGGTTCTGTGCTCCTGTGCTCTTCATTCATCAGGCCTTTTAGCCTAAACATTTTCAGTCTAACTACTGCCTGATCACTTTGCAACAACAGGTTTAACAAGGTTGTTTGTACTACTCTTAAGTTTCAGTTTGGAAACATTAATTAATTCCCTGCAGTTCTTTGCAGGCTTATCAACTCCCGGTCTGACTTCTTGTATCTTTCCATTTCCATGTTTGTATGTGTATTCAGCTGCAGTTAAGAATTGTTGTTTCTTTGTTGAATATTATACTTTAGGAATGCAGGATTCCTTGAGCTGGGGCCCGGAAATGAATTGGAAAAAGAAGGCAAGGGTGATTTTTCCCCCTTAACAGTAAAATTGATTTCCCATCAGCAAATGTAAGGCCTTTAACAGAAATCCTACTCTTTGGCTGAAATTAGTTTTTTGCAAAGGTTATTTTAAGATGCAATGGTGAAAATGTCTGCTGTATGTAGTAAAATCTGAAGACATAATGTGTAATGTAAGGATCAGAGCCTGGGAGGTCAGGGTTCAAATCTCCACTCAGCTATGAATTCACTGGCTGACCTTGGGTTAGCCACCTTCTCTCAGCCTCATCTACCTCTCAGGGTTGTTGTAAGGATGAAAGAGAAACCATGTGTGCAATCTTGAGCTGCTTGCAGGAAAGGCAGGATATACAGTGGTACATTGGGTTACAGACGCTTCAGGTTACAGACTCCGCTAACCCAGAAATAGTACCTCGGGTTAAGAACTTTACCTCGGGATGAGAACAGAAATTGCGTGGCGGCGGCGTGGCGGCAGCGGGAGGCTCCATTAGCTAAAGTGGTGCTTCAGGTTAAGAACAGTTTCAAGTTAAGAACGGATCTCCAGAACGAATTACGGTAAGTTCCTAACCCGAGGTATCACTGTATATGTTTAAAATATTATTATTTCCATATGTTGACCACTTACTATCTGAAAGCTCTCAAAGCAGTTTACAATAAATACATATGCATGCTTGCGCACACACACTTCAATAAAACCATGTTAAATGATTCACATAACAATATACAGTGGTACCTTGGTTTAAGAACAGCTTCGTTTATGGATTAAGAACGCGGGATTAAGACTTGGATTAAGAATGCTGCAAACCTGGTTTGTGAACTTTGCCTTGGAACCAGAACATATTCCGCTTCCTGTTGAGTGTGTTCCATTTGTAAATTGAGCCCCTGCTGCTATGGGAAAGCACGCCTAGGTTTAAGAACACTTTGGTTTAAGAACACTTTGGTTTAAGTTTGTAAACCAAGGTACCACTGTATATAAACAATAAAGTCAGAGAGCAGTACAAGGCAGTATAATATAAAATTCCAATAAACACAACATAGATGCATCCACTCAGCCAATTTCACTCACCATCCATTTCACACAGCCACTATAACTATTCACAACCTCAAACATTATCTCTATCAACCATGCATACATGAACCACTCACACTAAGCAATATTACAACCCACATACGAAGGGTCACTGCCAAGCTTACACATATGCAATACATTGCTATCCTAATATCTGAAGCACTAGGGAGTCATAGTTCCCCACCCACCCACTGGACAATCTAATACTCCTTTCTTACCTGAGCAGAGTCCAGATCTATACCAGAGCTGGCTGTCACCCTGGAGGGCATAGAACTATGTCCATCCTTTCACTGCCAACTCCATAATACCAACACGCACACATCTTCCAATGCAGGCTAGTAAGGCATGGTGCTCCTTTCGCCTCAGCTGAGCATTACCTAAGTAGAGTGTTGCTCTGACTATTTCTGAGAGGGTGGATTTTGTAGGATGCCAGTTTCAGCCTGTGCTAGCGTCAAACGCACAGAAGGGCCATTTGGACCCCCTCCCGCATTAGTAACATAATATGAATGGTTTAACATGTTCAGAACAATTAGCACAGATTATGTGAGTAAAGTAAATAAAGTCTCTAAACTTCAACAAACTTTTTTAAATCTAAAAATGTTTTTTTAAAAATAAAAACTATATGTTATTTTTATTGCAAATAGAAATAAACAACATTGGCTCACATTAGCAATGAGCATAATACATCAACCCTACTTTAAACATATCTATTAATATAGGCAGCCCATCTGTGCCAAAAAATATCCAAATGAGATTGACAGTTACATCCAAATATAGAAAAGGCATATATGTTAATTTTACATCGGGAAATGGGAGGGAGGAAATAACTATAAACAAGGATTTGAAGATACTGTAATATAAGTTAGCTGAAATCCTAAAGCTACTTTCCTGGGAGTAAGTTCTATTGAATTCAATAGGACTTACGTCTGAGTAGATTTGGTTAGAACTGCACCATTAGTCCATGACTGGGATGAAGTAGGCCTGGACATTTTAGAAGATTTGCACTTTAAGATGCCTTCATGAGGACTGACTTGATTTGTCACCTTGCTCTTCTGTGCTGACACTGATGTCATGCCAGAGGCACTATTGCTAGATACATCTCTCTTGCTTGCACAGGGTGGGGGCTGACTTGTTTACTTTGTGCTCGCTGATCGAATATTTTGTCTTGATGTTGTTTCTCACCATTTGCACCATCTTGCCCTGAAGACCTGCTGCTTTCTGCTCAAAAAGATTAATGTATGCAGCAGAATCCTCCAATTGCAAAAAGAATTCTTTAACAGCAAGGAATACTTTCTAAAGGGAAATAGTATTGCCTATACAGTACTGACTGGAAGAGGCTCAACACAGTCTGAGAGAGGACTCTTCCCCAGGCCTGCCAAGAACTGGAGCTGGGAACCTCATGCAAATCAGTTGCTGTACCAAAGAGCTATGGCCGTTCCTCAGGACTGACCCAGAAAGCCCTCAGGTGCATGTATGTTTCTCCACAGAATTACGATAAGACATAGTTTATAAAAACGATTTTTCCTTTCTTTCCTTTCTCATACATCCAGACTTTGTTGTTTTGTGAATAACAATGAAGGCCACAAAATTAACAGTACTGTAATATAAATGTCCACGTGACTTACTCCAAGTGTCTGTAGGATTGCAGCCTAAGCTACTCACATAAAAATTGTAGGAGGATCCTTTAAGTCAGGATATACGGTAGTTTTTCCGTTATGACTAACATCTAAATTCAGAGGCTTAGCAATACAGGGCTGGCACTTAATGTGCTATTTATATTTTATAATCAAGTTCAACCACTCTGATAAGTCCTCTTTTGCAGCCCTTAGGTATTTACTTGTTTTCTAAAGGTGGAGTGTGGAGAGATTTTGCGAAGGATGGTTGATTTAATTTTTTGATTATACGCTATTCTGCCACTTGGTGTCCTCCTAACCTAACCTAAACCTTCAAAGTGTCAATTTGATAAATTCTAAGCAACATGCGTACAGTACTTTCCTGTAATATTTTTTTTAAACTCCTTTTGTTAGATTTATGTTTTTGTGTATGGTGTGAGAGCCACTTCCCCATAGTGCAATTCCATCCCACTGTGAAATGTGTGGGTAAAGGAACCACTTGGATGGGCTGATTGCACGAGTGTTTTGTACCAGATTTCCAGTCCTCTGGGAGGGGGCCCTGTCTATTTTGTTCTCTCTGTGTACTTCAAATATATTTCAAGTTGCACAGGGCTGTTCTATGGGGAACACATGAACATAAGGAACAGGCCCATCTAGCCCAGAATCCTGTTCTCACAGGAGGCAACCAGATGCCCAGAGGAAGTGCAGTGCCCATCTCTCTGAATCCTATTGCCGTCCTATTGACTTCATTGGAATCTCAACAACCATGGAAATGCAAAATTGAGAAATTCTCCAGCTAGGATGCAATAGAGCTTTAAAAAATGATTAAATGAAGGATCTGGCATAACTGCTGTGAGAAGCACATGTATGTGCAAGCGATATGTAAACTTCATCTAATATCTACATAGTAACAATAGTTTGTGGGAGGGGGAAAATGAACAAAGAACACATGAGTATCGTGACTTTCTTCTATGAATCCTAAATATGATGCCTAAATAATGACAATGGGATTTACTGCTATTGAATTTTTCCTATCTCATGTTGTGGTACAGAGTCAAGGCTATTGTGGGCCCCTCCAGACTGGTGGGTTTTGTTTTCTGCAATTGTATTATGCAACATGTCATTGGTGCAATAACAGTGTATTAGTGGTGAATATATACTGGACCATCCACGTTATTCCGCTTTATTAGATGTTCTGCAATGTCACTGCATCATGGCGATCTGGAGGAGCATTCTTGCACCATAGCAGTACAGAAGCGGGATAGCACCCCCTCTCTCCCAGAATATTTGTGATATAAAAAGAAACTGTGTGTCATGTACTGTTTGGAAATAAACAACTTTTGCAGCCGCAAACAGTATTGAAGGTGCCCTCATAACGCCATCATAAGCACAGATCTTTCCCTCTGTGCTCTCAGATGAAAATCCTCTCTGGGTTTTCTCTCAGGGTTTACTAGTTTCAGCAGTCCAATTTGGAAAAGAAGAAGAAGAAGAAGAGGGGAAACCATTTTGTTTTTGCTATATTTAAACCATTACAAGGCAGAAATCCTTGCATCAGTTCTCCCAAAGTTCTCCCAGGAGATGCTGATCTACCCTTTGACTGCTCCTGCTTTAAACAATGTGCAGGTAGATGACGCTGAAATGCCTGATGATGGTAAGTATGGTGATAGCAGGCAAAAGGACAAAGCTGGTGCCAAAGTTTGCTGTATGACTTTGCTAATAGTTCCTGATATATCACAATGTCTGAAATAAGGATGGAGCTATGTAGAAGCATTGTCTGGCTTCACAGTTTTTCTTGCACTATGATTCTTTCTGGCAGCTGCTCTTGTGATTCGCTGCCCCCTGCAAGAGGCCGGGGAGAGCTAAGCTGGCAGAGTTAACAGGGGTTGCAGAAATTGAGAGAAGCATTAGTTGACTTCACGGTTCTTCCCACATTGTGATTTTTGCATAGCACACACACACATCATAATTCACAATATATTGCCAGGTCAAAAATTATGAAACCAATATCACAATATGGACTTCAAACCGGTTTTGGACAATATATTGATATATCGCCCAGCACCATTGGTCACCTTCTACTGCAAGCTGGGAGTTATTTCAGGCTTGGAATGAAGGACAGGGCTACCTGCATAATAGTCATTCTGCTTTGAGAGTTCTTGATAAACTTTCCAGGATTTGCTGTAAAGTCGTTTACAGTGCATTGGAAAACCTTTTAGCTTACACATGCAGTTGGCCTTAATTTTAGGCCGTAAGTCATACTCTGGGCAATAGCTAGAAGTGTGACGGTGTGTGTAACAATCAATGGGCTCATCACATGAGGTGTTTTCATTTGCTCATCTGATAATTTCACAGTGGTGTTCTGACATTAATTTGTGTTAGACCAGTGAGCACTCAGGTTAATGGCGGACTGAATTATTGACGACTTGGCAGAACATCTCTAGTGAGTCCCTCAAATTGGCTTAAGTGGACAAGATGTCAGTGATAAAGCCGATGGATTTGGATTTGAGGGAAACAGTGATAGCTTATTGTGGGACCATATGCACCCATAAAACAAGGTTAGAAGCGTGTGGGTAAATATCAAGTGAGGTAATTTGATGGCTGGAAAAAAGGCAAACAAAACTAAAAAGTCACATAATTATATTTTCTCTACTTAAGAAAACTGATGTCTGGAAAACAAACAAGCAAAGGATTCACTGAGGTTTTTTGTTAGGCAATTCAGTAAATTCTAGGGCCCAATTACATCCCACTGGGAGATAAATAGCCATAATCTGGTATGTGTTCAGAATTATCTTTGAACATGAAAGCTGGACTACATTGAATGAGTGAATGAATGAATGATAAACATAATAATAAATTTTTCTAATTACCCTGTGGTCTTTGTGCCACAGTCTCCCCAGCAAAATGATAATAATAAAAACAATGAGAAAGTGTTACAATATGCCAAGCAATGTAAAATGCCTGAGGTGTTTCCTAAGAGCTAATTACTTCCGTGTTTTAAGGATTAAGGAAAGGAATCGACCTGCATTGTGCCCAGATGTAAATGGTTAATGGGATTTAAATTCTTCTTTCTGCTTTGAGGCTGAGGCAGCCAGCAAGAGATCCCCCAACCGTCTGGCCTCAGAGGAATGCTAATCAGAGTTCTAGCACCAGAAGGCTACAGAAACCAAGTGCTAATTAGTTTCAGATAAGAATGTTCTGCAATTCCTTGGAGGTGATTTGGGTTTGACTTGCATTTTCTCCTATATATTTACCGGGTGTTATTGTGATGAGTCATGAAAACTCTTGATTGAAAGTTTATTAATAAGTTTTCCTGATTACTTCATGGGAGAGAGATGTCATTATTGTGCACATTTTGCTGAAATAATCTGACTGAGCTGGAGAAGCACAGCCCAATAACCTAATTACTTCAAGGCCAGTCCCAATACATCCTTCTGTGGGGCGTTATTTCTGTGGAAAGTGGTACTATTCTATTGTTATATAGGTGACTGCAAGTTCTTTTTGTGTTGTGTTCTAATTGTTATAACCTGCCCTGGAACTTAGGGTGAAGGGCAGGTAAAAAATAATACCACTACTTTCCAGAGGTATTAATATGGCAGCAAATTTTGAAGACACTAATTAAGTAGTTTGCCTTGTTTCCTTCCATATCCCACTAGCAGCATCACACTGAGCTTGCTTGCATGGTAAGGAGCGCATATATATGCAAGATGGCCGGCTTAATACGAGAGAATTCTCAATGACAGTCCTATGCTTATAATTAGATCAAAGAGACCAGCATTTCCTAAATCCCCCTATAGGAGTTTAACTCTGCCTTTGCCTTGGTCTTACAAAGGCTGCCTTTCTCCTGTGATGCATCACACAAGATGCTGGACAAACCTCATTAGTTAGTGTTGGATATATGCAGGCTTTGAAGCTGACACACCAGCACTGCACAGAGAGTTCAATAAGAACTCTGTCTCCCCTCACTTACCTGGCAACAGTGATGGGAGGCACAGAGGTCCTTCTTGCCACTCCCTCCCTCTGTCAACTTAGTCTGCTACAGTACTGTTGTAGGGGCCACTACCCAGGATTCCTGCTTGTAATGCCGCAGAAGCCATGTTTCAAATACCAGGTAGGGGAGGGAGGAGGAGGCAGTAGTAATGGAGAGCAGAGCTGCCACAGCAGCCAGGCAATGGCATTTGGGAGGAAGGCGGGTTAGGAGGATGGATTTGGACGCAATTACAATTCAGAAATATGTAATCAGGGCTGCAGTAGGCTCCACATTGGGATCAGAATTTTGCGGCCTTGGGGGCCAGCTCATTTGATAAACTTATTCGGAACTGAATGAAGAGTAGAGAGTGCGGAAATAGACTGCTTTTCACTGGTTTGAACCTGACTCTCCCACTTCTAAATCCACACGATAGCTGCAGCTGATGAGAGGTTCTAATTATTTAATATATTGCGCTGGAATTCATCTTTGCAATCAGCATTCATTGTGGTTCTATTTCTAGATTTATTTATTTTTTAGAGGTTTTTTTTAGTGTAATTCAGTGGTCTTTGAAACGGAGCAAAAAGTGCATTTCTGATGCAGGGCGTCAGTTTTTGTATGTGCTACTCTTCGTGAAATGAAGATTGACAAGCAATAATGGCTCCATTATATGTTTTCCATAGCATTTAGCATCCTATAAATCCATGGCCTAGAACTGCCCTGATATCTATTTTGTGTGTGTGTGTGTGTGTGTGTGTGAGAGAGAGAGAGAGAGAGAGAGAGAACATAGACAGACTGTGTGTAAGTGTGAATGAGGAGACCTGCCATCTTGGGTGTAGAACAGGCTTGTACAACTTGAAACCACCAGTGTACCCTACCCTAATAGCTGTGTATGGTAGCCCAATGAATCTCTTGTGTTTGCCTCATGGCTGGAATGTCAGTGCCTGGGTGAAGGGGCTTGACCAGCAACCAACAGGCCACAATGGATATGTGCCTAGTAGGGGTCATCAAGCTTGACAGGTTTCCAGTTGTGCAGGTCTGTCATTCAGTTTGCAGGTAGTATAGTTCATGAAGCAGGGTAAAAAGTTAAGGAAGGGGAACAGTGGGTGGGGGGATAGGAATGAGAAGTAAAAAGAAAGGAGAAGAGAGCTTAGTATTACTGTAAAGGAAATGTGGAGATAGGATGGGGAAAGCATGAGAGAGAAACTTTATCTACATTCCTTGGGCCAAACATCATCCACTTCTCTGCTGGTTGTATATAATCCGTGAAGACATATTTGCCCATTTATGCCACACCAATTTGCTGTCTTAGGCTATAGGAGATACTGTGGATTCTCAAGATGACAATTGGTGTCCTGTAAATCGCTGGAAATGTGATGTTTCATCATGTTGGCATGTTGTGTAGTTGAGTGTCATGCAGCATAACGTGCAAAAGCTTTACAGTCCCTTTGGACAACAAATGCATCTCCTTCTGCCAAAGTAATCAAAACCATTAATGCCTACACTCTCCTTATTTTGCTCTACCAGCATCATTTTGCTTCTGTCAGTTGCTTGTTAGACTGGACAGGAGATGAATTTCCTGGACTAGCCAACAAGGAAAAGGCTATAAATGGTAAATGCTAGAGGCATTTGAAAGAAAATAGCAGGCTGCCTGAACACAAGAGCCCCTCCAGATGTTCTTTTTATTGGACATTCATGATGATTTGTGCTTATGCTGGTATCACAGTGGTTATACATGAACCCACTTTCAATACTGTTTGCACCGGCAAAAGTTTCAGGCCATAATGATTTTTTCCCCCCAGTCAGCGTATGACCCTTAGCTTCTTGCTGAAATCCTGTACCCTTTTATACTACAAATATTCCAGTTTATTTATTTTGGTCCTGCTTTTGTTGCATTACAGCACAAGAGGGCTCCTCCAGACGGCAATAATGCAACAATGCTCGGGAAGCGTTGCAGAACAACTCATAAAATGGAATGATGTGTGGATGGTCCAGTATAAATTCACCACTAATGTCCTATTATTGTGCCAATAACGTGCTACAGAATACACCTGCCCAAAAAAAGCCCACCAGTCTGGAGGGGCCCACAATCTCATGGAACGTGTGGTGCTTTTTTGAGTCTACCCAAGTCATATAAGCTATGTTGTTTTCCACCCCACTTCTCAGAGTTCCTGGGCTCTTACTACTACCAGCTGGAATCAGCAAAACTCTTTGTTTCCCCCCACAAAATGTAAGAGGAAAGGGCTGGGTGATGTAACTGGGCCAGGATCATCTGTTAGTCTGTAATCCTATGTATGCACATTTGCAAGTAACCTCCACTGAACACGATGGGAGTCGATGCCAGGGACTGGCAGGAGCCCAACGAGGGAGGGGAAGTGTGGGCAGAGGAAGAGGAGAAGGGTCTGGGGGAAGGGGCTGGTGATTAGTGGGGGTTCTGTGCCACCACTGAGGAGAAATCTTCCTCCATCACCAGGGTCTTTCCTGGAGCCAGCAGTATTTGTGAGGCAGTTGTTGGCTAAGGAGGAAGGAGGGGAGTGACAGCCAGAGAACTGATCAGCAGGGGCAAGGTGGAAAGGAGCAGGCCTTTGAGGGAAGAGTCTCAAGGAAGCCTTGAACCTGCTACCAAAACCCAATGAGTGGGAGCTGGCCTGATATCAGAGGGCAGAGAATTTCACACGGGGTTAGTTTTGAGGCCTAGCGTATAAGCACCATGTGCATCTGAAACTGCAAGTGAAGGAGGAAGTACATCATATGGGTTAAAATGCCAATTTCCCATCCTATAACATGCACCAAACACTGTTTGCATCCTTTACTATTCATTGTTTTACCACCCTGTTGTCTCCCAAACCGATTTTTCTATTACTCCAGCAATGCCAACCTAACTTCTCTATAGTCTCTTAACTTTCCAGTGCCATGTTTTCCATTCTTCCTGAAAATCTACCATATTCTTGTTTATATATTTCTTTTTTCTCATCACACACGAATGGTAAAAATAGTTCCGGCGCTTGCCTAAAAAACCTTTTTGTTTCTTCTGTGATTTCTAACAATACTGTCCTCTCCTTTCTAATAATATTAGAAGCCATTCTGAAACGGGAACAAGCATTTCTGGGCTGTTTTTGAAGGTCCAGTTACTAACTAAGTTTATATGGGGACAGTTAGATTGTAGCTGTCAGCAAAAGCTATAAGGTGCATTAATGTCACCTTTCAGACCATAGCATTGCCCAAAGGCATGCTCTTTTTATTTCACGTAGGAGCCTGCTGATAAGACTGAGATCAGAAACCTTCCACAATGGCTGCATTTTGCTTGGCACAGCTATGTTTAAGAAATGAGAAGGTAATGCGCTTTCATGTTGAGATAATTCTATAGAGGCTGTGCCATAATTCACAAGCAGCAGCAGGAACCCATTCCATAATCCCAGTTGGAATCAAGAGGCTGGCATTTCAATCAACCCATCAAAAGGAGAGAAAAAACAAAGGCAAGGCAGTGGCTTTATATATGCCTTTTTAGGAAAAGGCACATGAAAGATACTAAAAGCAGTTTCTTATCTCCCAGTTGAGGTTCCATTTTGCATTCCAAAAGTTGATCCAAGCAAGTGTTGTATTGGTAATTGGATTTTGTAAATTAAATTAACCCTCCTGTATTCTGGACTTGGATGCGGGTGGCACTGTGGTCTAAACCACTGAGCCTAGGGCTCGCCGATCGGAAGGTTGGCAGTTTGAATCCCTGCAACAGGGTGAGCACCCATTGCTTGATCCCAGCTCCTGCCAACCTAGCAGTTCGAAAGCATGCAGTGCAAGCAGATAAATAGGTACCGCTCCGGCAGGAAGGTAAATGGCGTTTCTGTGCACTGCTCTGGTTTGCCAGAAGCGGCTTAGTCATGCTGGCTCCCTCGGCGAGATGAGCGCCGCAACCCCAGAGATGTTCACGATTGGACTTAACTGTCAGGGGTCCTTTACCTTTTTATTCTGGACTTTGGTGCAACAAGTTAAAGGGCTATGCCTCAATGCAGCATAGGATAGTACAGGAAATCTCGTATCGGTATGGGAGTTGCACAGCTGCGTATCTCCATGGGGCTCTGTAAATAATTCCCAAGTATGTTTTAAGGATGGAATGACAAAGATGGGGAAAGAACACAGTTGGCAGCATTAAAAAGAAGACTGTAGTTTTCATTGTCCTTGGTAGGGCAGGTAGGGCGAAGGGGGGGAGGGAGGGGGAGAACTGCCCAAAAATAATAAATAATAAAGGCTTGATCATGCTGGCCCTGATACAGTTTTACATGGTAATTTGTACTTCATTTCAATCTGCTAACTGCACAAAAAGTCCAAAGATCTGTCAGTTGTTTTGTGATATTTCTAATTCAGATTCTTCCTGCATATGTCTGGAAACTGCATATGACTTTTTTTTCCAATTTGCATTTCTCCTAATTAGCTCAAGTGCACCTTGATATACCTACCGGATGAGTGTTAGAAATAGAAAATCAAATAGCAGAGAATATGTCTCTGTTAGCTCCCAGAGCTCTCTCTCCCTAATGGAGGAAGCTGCCCTGGATCCAACCCTATATTTTGTAGCTGTCATTATCAAAATAATTAGATGACTAGAAAGCTATTAGTTTGATCATGTAGCACATAATTATTAAGCATTGTGGTGGAGAAACAGAAAACAGGGAGAAACTTCCATTCAGATTTAAGGGTGTTAGGTTAGCTTACCGCCCAGTTATGTTTCACTCTGATTGTTCTTGCCAACCACACAGCCGGGATTTATCTTTTCTCCTCAGTCTATCCTTTCTTTCAGATCAATTCAGCAGTGAGGTATTTTTTGACATCATAGCCACTTCCACGGTGTCATAAATTATGAAGTCACTACCTCCAGATTGTTCGAGGGAGGGTCAAAGGGAGGAAATACAGCGGTACCTCGGGTTTCATAAGCTTCAGGTTACATACGCTTCTGGTTACAGACTCCGCTAACCCAGAAGTAGTGCTTTAGGTTAAGAACTTTGCTTCAGGATGAGAACAGAAATTGTGCTCCGGCAGCACGGAAGCAGCAGGAGGCCCCATTAGCTAAAGTGGTGCTTCAGGTTAAGAACAGTTTCAGGTTAAGAACGGACCTCCGGAACGAATTAAGTACTTAACTCGAGGTACCACTGTAATTGATTCAGACTATCATAGACTTCTTCACATTGAAAAACAAATAACTAGATGTAGTTGGAAAACCTAATTGCATATGGAATCAGGAAAAAGACACATGAACTTGGGTTTCATGTGGGTTGCAACTTCAACAATTTAAAAGATGAGCAGCGTAATAATTTCTTGTTAAGAACATAAGAACAGCACTCCCGTGTTGGACCAAAGTCCTATCTAGCCCAATAGCCAGTTTCCATAGGGGCCAACCAAATTCCTATGGGAAAGCCACAATCAGAACATGTGAGCAACAGCACTCTTCCAACATGTGAGTCTTGGCAACTAGCATATAGAGGTGTACTGCCTCCAACCATGGCGATTCAACATAGGCATCATGGCTTGTAGTCAAAGGTAGTCTTATCCTCCATGAATTTGTTTACTCTTTTAAAGCTAACTGAGCTGGTGACCGTCACTCATTGTCCAACTGCCACCCTAAACGCAGGGATAATAACACTTGATATGGGATGGTGGAGATCCAAACTCTGCCAGCCTCATACCAATGTCTGGGTAGCCCCAACCTGGCTCTGAGCTGCTCCTGGTGTTTCACAGCCAAAGATGTACGTGGAGAGGTCTAGCTGAATTGTACCTCCTCCTGGCCATTTGGCTTGGGTACATGAGGGGTTTTTGGTACTTGGTCTAGAGAAGACACTCTCACTCTCAAAGAGATGTTTTGGGGTTCTCTGAGGCCATCACATGATTCCTGATGCTCCTTCAAACAAATTATTAGTTTTAGGTATAGGCTTAGCTTGGAATGCAGTTGGGGCTTTTAATCTAGGGGCTGCCTTGTCTAGCAGAAGAGGTGTGGCCATTTCCTCCCATTTCCCTATTCCTCTTCAGCCCCCAGCATTGCTCTCCCCAAAGTTGGCTCATAGGGTTGCCACGGGGGTGGGGTGGAGGGGGGCTCCAGAACGGGGTGGAAGGTGGTACGTGGGGCCGTAGGCAGAAGAGTGAATTGGGAAAAATAGTCTCTCACCCTCTTCTGTTTGTGGTGGTGACGCTGAATCAAAAGTCCTTCTCTGAGCTCAAGCTCAATTCCACCCAAGTTTCTGAAGGAGTACATGAAATTAGCATGATTCACCATGCTATTGCCTTTTTGTTTTGCTGCTCATTATATTCACTTGCATTTTAGTCCAATTATGAGCCGATGCTGGATTTGGTTAGAGTTTTAGATTTGGACTGGGAATACCTGAGCTCAAAAACACACTTAGCCATCATGCTTACCGGGTCAGTTACTCTCTCAGCCTAACAACCTACAAATGGTTTTAAGAAGAAATCTGTTGCATAGCATCCTGACTCTAAATAAAATAATTTAGGGTTGATCTGATATGTTTTTCCTCCATAGAAAAGTCCTTTGAAAAAACGAATTATGCCCAAATCCAAAATTAATTTGGATTTATTGTGGTAAAATCATTACTAGCCCCACACCCCACCTCACACACAGTATTTACATCTGTCCCCCCCCCGCCCCCAACATACTTTTTTAAGTGGCTGAAGAATGTTATATAAGAATCTGACCTTCATTTGCCAGCCTTTGGGTACAAAAACTGTTTTTTTAAAAAATAATAATGTTGCAGTCATAGAGAACAAGACATGATTTTCCCTACTTCACCCGCGAATTGCAAAATGCCTGTTAGGTTTCTTTGTTTTCTTCAGAGTAGGATTAAAAATGTGACTCACTCTCTGTTCTTCAAAGTGCTCCAGGGGGGAATGCTTACTTGACTGGCATTGTTATTTTTTCACTAGGCCTTTCTGGTGAAATTTGCCTTTTAGCAGCATCCACTCATTGTTATTATTTGAAGGGAAGCGTTCTAGTAGTAGGGCTATACTTTTCAGAGAATTGAATGGATGTTTTGTCCCCGTTTAATAATAATGCTGTTGTCTGACTGCTGCCCCTTTTTGGTTGCTAATGAGTTTTCCTTAGTACCAATGATGATTTTACCTTGTTTTTCACCCTGCGTTTAATTATACTACTGAATGCATGGTGGAAAAGAATGAATCTGTTTTGCATTTCCTGAGAGACTGTTTGAGACCTGCACAATTCCCTTCTTTTTCTAAGTGAGTCAGGCATCTTGCTACTTTACTTCTCTGACAGCTTTCTTCTCTTATTTTATTTTTAAACCTTTAAAAATATATATCTCTTTTCTAGGAATCATGTTTTCCAAGAGGATTTCCATGGAAAATCTGTCAGCCTATTAAATTTTTGCCAGTTCCATAATGTCAATAATGTGATTCAGATGTGCACATTTTGCTTGCAGTTGCACTGAACCATGGATTTGGTAGTCTTACTGCTGTATAAACAAGAATGCAGATTCTTGTAGAATACAAATTTCTAGCATAGAATACTAGAAAATAGAGGGATGTTCAAAGCAGCTGTTTTTCACAGGCCACACTCTTCCTATGCCGGTGAGCTTCAATATGGGCACAATGCAGCCAAGGTTTAGTTTCTTAAATTCCATTAGTTCAATGGGACAGACTTAAACATATTCTCTCCTCTAAAATAATGGAATATTAAAAGGTTGAAACCTTGGCTTTATCATCACTACTGTATTAACATTTAGATTATATTGCTTGCTGTGGTCATCCATGGCTGAGTCTGATCTTACAGTACATTCTCTAACTCATTTCAAAATATCCAAAGAACATACATTTCCCTGTTGCTGATTATATTTGTTTGATTTTGTTGTTCTTAATTTATTGTTAATCACCTTGATCAGAAAGATGATAAAAACATGTTAAATCACTTTTAAAAAGAAATGTATTGAAATGGTTAGAATGAGATAACATACCTTCCAGGTGCCCCAGAAAAAAACAGGACATCTTGTTTTTTTTACACAAGATCTTGGTGTCCATTTTGGGTGTGATTCTCTCATGTTGTGCTCTCGCCCCAAAAAAGCACATCAGGAGGGGGCAAGAGCACGGCATGGGCCACAGGACTCACCCAGGAGCGTGTTCCAGAAGATGCGTGTCCTGGTTTTGTGTTGGAAAAATGTTGGGTGGTATGAGATAATATTGCACAAAACCGAGATAATCCAGGAATGGCCTCTCTCCACACAGGAATGAAGGATCTATTTAGGATCCAAACAGTTATGTTTGGGGCTTGTCACTCTTCAGTTTTGTGTCCCAGTGTATTGTAACAAAATTGAGTGATAAAAATGCATTTCAGCATTTTGATATTTTTTTTACAACATTAGAAGAATCCATTAGCCTTATTAATTCCTGTACATATTTCCCCCCATGCATCCATCTCTGAAATATTTTCCAATATGATCTATTATTTCTGCTATCCCATTGCTCTTTCCACCAAACAAAACAAGTGCATTTCAAAACTGCATTTCTTTTTCTCCAAAACAATAATTTTCAATTTCAATTTTCATGCTTTTTAATGTTTGTGTTAAATTCATCCTCTTGTACCTTTTACTACATGATGTTTGCCAATAAGATTCTCTGGTAATCTTGCCAACTTTCTTTTTAATCCTTCACTTATCCCCTAATCTCAAAACTCTCCAAGGAAATTTCTCCTCTTGTGAGCAACAGGTATCTTGGCTGGGATAAATGGGAAAGCTACTTACCGTACATCTCCAGACTTTATTAATGGTTCTCATTATCATCAGTTCTGTAAATCAACAGGTGGACAGCTGACCATCTTCCTTTCCTGAGGAAGTATTGTCCACAAATTTTGGCTCAGATTATTAAACAAATAGCCATTATTTTTGGCCACTACTGAATCTCCCCATCGTTCAGTTGTCTGGCATTTGATTAGAACTCATGGAAGGAAAGTAGTCTGTTCACTGTCCCTGGGGAACTGTGAGAATTTTCCTGGCTGCCTCTGCCTTCTGAAAAGGCTGAGCATCAAGTTCACAATCACTTCCTTCCAAATTCCCTGCAGTTTGCTGAAAACTTGGCAAATCTTTGTTCTCAATGTCCAGAAGGAAGAGTTGGTCACCATTTGTGGTTTCATGCTGAGGTTCTCTTCAGTAAATGGTTCCCAAGGCTGCCCAAGGAATAGCACTGTATATGCTGTGTCCCATTTATAATCAGTGACACTGACTGATGGTTGGATGCTGAGTGGGAAATCTATGCCCTGTTCATTCTGTTAGACACTTCAGTATTATACTCCAAAACAGGAGTATCAGACTGGTGACAGAAAAAGGCACCAAATTCAAAACGTGCCAAGTTATACCTGGAAAGAACTGGGAATCCGCTCCCAATTCCAGACCCAGTGCAGCAAGAGCCCCAGGTAATACAAGGAAGACTGTTTGGCTTTGAGGAAATGTGAAATTGGAAGGGACCACCATGCAAGGCGGCTGGAGAGGTTGGTGCCATGGCCAGTGCCAAAACAAGCTCTTATTATAACCACTTCTTGGTGAGTACCAACACCATTTTTACCTAGAAAAAAAAGCGCTGGTTGTGGGTAAAAAAACCAACACGCTGGATTTTGCATTAAATCCTGCTTCAAGGGGGGGGGGGGGAAGGGTTGGCATTTTAATGCTAACAATGTCATGTGGATAATGCAGAAAACCCCTATGTATGAAGAACGCTGATTCCACAATAAACACCTGTCCAAATAGCACCCTGTGAAAGCCAGCTCCAATTGTATGAAAATAAACTCCAGTTAGGGATTCTGTTTCCTGAATTCCGTATTGGGGAGGTGAGGACAGTATTGACCTTTTAAATTCTGAAGCTTCTATGTATACACAATTTATAGGGGTTGGGCCTCTGACTGAAGGCTTAAAACATCAAAGAGAGGAAAGATAAGATACAATCCACTGGATGTCACCCTTTGCTCAGACCTGCATTATTCCAAGTATCTAACAACAGCAACAAAACATCGCCATGCATGTGCAGTTTATGCCTTTTGGTTGTTTATTATTAGAAAGTTTCTCATCTGTCTCTTACAATGTAAAGAAAACATCTGTTTTTAAGTTTTTTAATCTCTTATTTAAAAAGCTATAGTTCTTTCGAGTTCTCACAGTATTACAATAGTACAGTAAGAAGTCTTGCAGTTGGAACTGCTTTCTTCAGCATAAACAGGAATTTGTGCCACTCTGGCTAAATGTGTTTCCAGGTGTCAGCTTTCTGACTGCTTTTGCAGGTGACTGGCATACAGTGGTACCTCGGGTTAAGAACTTAATTCGTTCTGGAGGTCCGTTCTTAACCTGAAACTGTTCTTAACCTGAGGTACCACTTTAGCTAATGGGGCCTCCCACTGCTGCCATGCTGCCGGAGCACAATTTCTGCTCTCATCCTGAAGCAAAGTTCTTAACCCGAGGTACTATTTCTGGGTTAGCGGAGTCTGTAACCTGAAGCGTCTGTAAGCCTAGGTACCATTGCATTGAAATGCCAGCAGTCAGGCACAACAATCACCTCTAAGCAAAATGTCAACTGAATTTTGTTATTAGACCAAACGTATTAAAAATACCAGCACAGAAAGTGGTGAGAAGGGAGGAGACATCAATTGTTGCACAGAACATGCTACATCAGCACCAAACCCCAACAAAATAGTAGGTACTTCTTCTATGAAGTGCATCCTGCTCTAGGCTTGTAACTCCCGTCGCTGGGGGAGCAGACACTTCAAACTGAGCTGGTGTAATAATGCCATAAAATGAATCTCTCACAGTCTTGCTTGCTCCCATGAACCCATAAAATGCTCTTTCCTTACAGCAAAACCTGAGAATAGTGTTGTGCTTGCACAGTGGATCTAGAGCTGCTTTAATGGCCCCATAGGGATCTTTTGCAAGGGGCAATTCAGAGTCAGCTCAAGACACTTTGCTGCCTGAGGCAAACAGTGCTACACACTGATCCTCCTTCTCTTCTCCCTAAGAATGCTATTTGTAGGATGCTCCTACAGTTCCAATATCCTATAGGAGTGTCACCACCTGTATGTCACTTGGAGTTTTGGAGTCCATTCTTAGCAATATGCTGATGACACACAACTCTACTCCTTTACATATGCAGATGTGGCAGTGGATGCGCTGGGCCGTTGTCTTGCCTCAGTAATGGAGGCCAGTGGCAAGGGATGATGGGTAGTGTAGTCCAGCAGCATCTGGAGGGGCACAGCTTAGAATACCCTTTGTCAATCTCCTGTTGCGTGCCTTTTGTGTGAAAAGCTATGAGCCTGTTATGCTGCACAGCTGTGTACTCTACTGTTCAGGCATACAAAATGTGTTCCATGAAGATGCTTAGTGATAGGTGGGTAGCACCCATTAGATTTGCAGGGAGCTTCTGCATGTACATTTGTATGCCACTGGGCACAGGTCAAGGTTTTGCTTTTCTCATTTAAAGCCTTAAAGAACTTGGGAGCAGGTTACCTGAGAGACTGTGCCATTCCTATATCTCTGCCCAGCAGCTGCACTCCTCGGATGAGGCCCTGTTGTGAGTGCCACATGCCCCAGAGGTGTTCTTTAGCTTGTACTAGAAATTGGGCACTTGGCAGCTCCAGCACTCTGGACTCAATTACCAGCTGCATTAGAAAGGCAGGACCTTTAGCCCCCTCCCACTGAAGATGTTTTGTTTAGGAAGGCAACCCAGCCATATATTAATTGTACATCTGTAGAAAAGGTATTATTGATTTTAGACTTTGTAGGAGTGGCTTTATTGTTTCAGAGTTTATAGAAATGGCTTTCTTGTAATTTTTATATTTTATTTCATTTTCAGCCCATTGTGTGCCGCTTTACGAATTTGGGCTGTGAAGCAGTTTATCAGCTTGTTCAACAAACACAAACAAACACACACACACACACACACACACACACACACACACGAATGCTTTGTCTGCATGCATAATTGGGAATCCTATCTTTTCTATAGGCATGGGGTCTCCCTGCAGATGTTCTCATGAACCTGGCATAGGAACATAGGAAGCTGCTTTATACTGAGTCAGACCATTGGTTTATCTAGCTCAGCATTGTCTGCACTCAGCAGCAGCAGCAGCTTTCTAGGATTTTAGGGCGGTCAGGCATTGAACCTGGGATCTTCTGCCTGCACTGCAGATGCTCTTCCACTGAGCTATGGCTCTTCCCTATCTGTGTTTACTGAACACCATCTGAATGCTTGAACAGAGCCATAGTTAGTGCATTTTCTGTCCTGCCTCTATACAATGGCTCAGGGAAATAAAAAGGGTGTGTGTGGGTGTGTGGGCGGGATAACAATACAACCAGACTACCAACTCAGAATATCAAACAAAATATACAGTGTATTTCAGATATTAAGATGGCACGCCAGGCCTGATGCATGCTGCTTATTCAACAGTGGCTTAAAGAGGAGAGCAGAAGTTCTGGTTTGTCCTACAGATGCCTTTTGGATGGACTGTAAGCCACCTTCTAATGTTTGGTTAGCATGTCACAGCTCAGAGCAAGTGCTGCATTATTAGATGATGCCCGAATGAGTTCTATTTTCAGCCATTATTCAGTTGTCCTACAGAACCCACTGAGGAGTCATCAGGCCCTTTTTTTGGATGGTCCACGGCTGCCCTATTTCCACAGGAGCTTGCACAGAGTGGCCAAAATGATAGCATTTCCTTCCCATCACTCATCCTTCCTATCACACAGACCATTTACTCAAGCAGCATGTTAGCGGGATGAGTTTTGACCCTAAGTAAATATCCTCTTGAAAGTCGTTTTAGTTGGTGCCAATGAACCAAACTGCTCATTAATTGGAGCGATGTCCTGTAATGCTCCATTTGTAGCAGCAATTCAAAATCCATCATATGTGGGCTTTGTTTGCCTCCATTCCATTAAGCTGTCATGGGATGCTTCTGGTTTTGTGGCATTTCATTTTGCAAAGCTCTTCAGGGTCAAAAACCCAGGTGCACACAGCTGTCCTTTATAATTGTGTTTTCAATGACACACATTAGGTTTTTCCCCGCCCCCCCCTTTTTGGCTCAACACTTCAACAATACCAGCATTTTAATGGCCCCAGGAGAGCTCTGAAATTAACATTCCTTTAAGGTAAATGAGGAAGTTCACTTACAGTATCTGGTGCTCAAATTTCCGATACCTCCTGTGCCTACTAGGTGGAGGATGAACCTCAAATAGTATATACAGCTACGCTTGAGCCCCTTCCACCCTTTAGTTTTTCATTAAGCACCAAGCCTCAGGTCATAGGATGGGTAATTGTTGGCATGAACTGTCACCTTCATAACTATACTCACAGTGCAATTTATTCTGGAGTAAGTCACATTGTGTCCAATTTACTCCCAGGTAAATGTAGATAGTTGCAATACGCAAATAGTGGCCTCCAGACCTTCTTGAACTCCAGCTTCCATCAGCCTCTGCCTCCATGAGTCTTGGATAACGGGAGTTATAGTCCATCAATATCTGGAGGGTGTGGCACACGTCCGATCTACTCCAGCCTGTCACTTTAAGATCAGCAAATCACTGTGGTCATCCATCTTGTTAAGCATGCCTTCCCTTCAATACACAAGCTGAGAAAAGGGTTCATCCTGGCAGAAAGGTAGAGAAATATGGCAGCAATTGCCAGCCCAGCTTCCAACTCCCAAGAATGGTGGATGGAAAGGTCTGTTTGTATGTGTAGAAACCAGACTTTTGCCTGGTTGGATTGTAGTCTACTGTACAAAAATACAAGCTGCAATCCTTTGCACTGCCCAACTTTGCCTCCGGTCTCAACTCCCTTATCTACTGCTACCTTAACATGCAGCCCCTGGAGGGTTTCCCACAAAGGACTGGAAAAGTTACCCTCCCCTAAGTTAAAGTGATGCATCACCTGAGCTCTCCTGCTGCTGTCCAGCGGCGTAGCTGGCCGCTTAGGCACCCCGGGGGGAGGGGTGCGCCCCTCCAGGGGTGGGGCGGTGCACTTGCGGGGCAGGGCATGCTAGAATCCCAGTGCCTGAGCCCCATTCCGCTCCAGCACCCTGTAGGTCTGCATTGCTTTTTTGAGCAGTGTGTAGCCTGCAGCTGGTCTGTCTGCTGCCTCCCTTTCAGCTGTAGAAGGGGCAGGCAGACGCAAGCCCCACACTGCCCTTTTGGGCAGCGCAGAGCCTGCAGGCGCCCAAGCCACCACATCACTCCCAGGAGAGATGCATGGCTCAGGCACGGTAAGTGCTGCCCCCTGCAGTGTGGCACCCAGTGCCCCCTGCCCCCGAGCTACACCTCTACTGCTGCCAGATGTTAAAGTGATTGCATCACAGCTTCTAAAATGTTTTACCTGTCAAACAAAATGGAAGCCACAGACAAATCTCCAATGTCCACCCCACTTGCCCGGGGACTACAAAGTGTTTTCAATGATAGGCTGCAATACAGATCTGGTGGAGCACATTCAATAGTGACTCATAAAGATTCCCAGCCATCCCACACAATCTATTAAAATGTCCTCAGAAAGAAAGGTCTGGGTTGTATAAACTTTGGCCTTTCGGTGTCTTAATCTTCTTCATGTTCTCATGTTGTTTTTGATTTGCCTGCAAATGTGTCTAAAGGCTGCTGTAGAGAATTGTGATTCCTTTTTTAAAAATCTTATCTCCTATCTATCATGTGCCTGTTATGGGGATAAATGGAGACTGCTTTTATGGCAAGGAGCCCAAAGCATTATTTCCCTCCCTATTCTTTTGGTCCACAGGCTCACAGTGACAAAGTCTAAACTCACAGGCTCTGAATATAAATGCTATCTTGCTATGCCTGCCACCTCGTATCTCTTAGAACCCACCCTATCCCAGAGGAAGGAGGAAGTGCACACAAATGAGCATCCATATTCTCTGATTTAGCAATATCCTTGTCCTTTTCCCCATTCACTTTGATTGGATATAGGAATATCAGAAGTTTTAGGAGTGCAATCAGCCTCTTTCTACTACTACAAAATATTAACCCTCTGGTATCTGAATCAAAGTGCAAAAGGTAGAACCAGACTCACCCTCCCTCCAAATACAAGTCAAATACATTTTCTTAATAATCCCTCTCCATATAGAAATCAGCCCATTGCCCAAGCATTGTTACTCTGGGCTCAGTATAGACTGGTAGCAGACCCCGCTTCTTCTAACACCACCCATTAAAGGCCTTGTTTATTTAGAAAAACTGGAAGGCTAATGTAGGGGAAACCTACTGTGGAAGACTTTTGTCTTTTGAGGAGGTAGGTTGACTGGTTTGTATGATTCTTCTTCCCTGCTTATTGGCACCTCTGGGACCCACAAGGGATTTTGGTTGGCTTTAATGATTTACTCTTTGTGCTCCAGGGTAAGTAGCAGAGGATGTGGGCCAGCTGTAGGCTAAGTAATGCAGTTGCAGAGTTGATTAACTGTGCTAGCCCCCTAGTTTAACAGGTGGGAGGAATTTAGATATTAGGCCAGCCAGCAGGTGGTCACTAAGTATCTAGAATATATAAATGTCTTAGATGGGGCCTGGCCCCTGGAACTTTGACTTAGGTCCTGATCAGAAGGGTGCTGGCTAGCTGGAGGGTCTCTGTCATTGGGCTTCTGATAACAGAGTGAGAAAGTAGTTTTATTTCGCTCATGCTGTGTTATTAAGCAGTGAACTTCCTTCCACATGTGTTGTTATTGCCAATGGATCCAAAAGAACTCTTGCATTTGGCAAAACAGTTTTTCTGTGCGTCTAGGATCTTTAGGTACTTCTACTTATGTTTCCGATTGCCTAATCTGTGTTTTACACACACACACACACACACACACACACACAGTCAAGCAATCTCTTAAAGCCTGGGATCTAGCATCAGTTATTCCATGCATTCTGAAGACCAGACTTCTAACTAATATGCTCCCATATATTTGGGGCTCTATAAAGCTGTCAGGGTCCAGCCTTGCCCAGACCTTGGACCCAAGGTTCTTTCAGATGAGCAGCAGGTAGAGGAGGCGGCTGCAGGAGCCCTGCACATTGACAACAACCTCGGGGAGCCAGCAGGTTTGAATATCCCTGCTCCTCTTCTGGTTCCTATATCAGCTCCCTGGGCCACAGCAGCCAGGGAAACAAGAAGCCAAGTAAGCATTTTAGAGTCATTGCCAAAGCTAATTGTATGTGAGGCTACTTGGGAGGGGGGAAATCAAGGAAATGCCTGCTCAGATCAGGGCCTAACCCAAGAGCCAGGTGATAGAGCCTCGAGCTTCTATATCAGCTCCCAGTATGAGCTGATTTGTTGCTGAAGTAACAACAGTCATCCAGGCTCCAGCTTTACTGACCTGGACAGATGGACAAAATCCTATCAGTAGAACTGTCCCTGTGTTCTTAATGCCCCTAATTTCATTGACTCCTGCTGCCACTAAAATGCCACTCCCTCTTGGTTCCTCCTATCTCTGCACAGGGCATATGAGCAACAGGTCAAGAACTCCAGGACTTGTAGTTCTTGAGAGAGCTGGCGGATCACCATCCAGAAGGTTGTTTGCTCTGCCTGACTCTGGCAGACCTCAGAACAGAGAAACACCACTCATAGGTATGAGGTAATAAGATTGTGTAAACAGCCTAAAGCATGATCCACAGCAGGGGTGGGAAACGGCATGCAGTCACTGGGCCATATCCTTACTCACCCTGTCCCCTGCAGGCTAAATTTGATGAGTGGGTAAGGCTGGGTAAATCACATGCCATCATAATGATGTCAGGTGACTCACTTTTAAGTACCTTGTATGACACTATAAAAGCCCTGATAGAATCAACAAATTGGAAGGCAGGGGGAAGCGCAGAAAGGGATGTCTACTGGTATGAATGATAAGGACTGAGGTTGTTCCTGAAACAAACATTCAGATATGCATGGGGACCACGCCAGTCTCATTTGAAGGGGGGAAATGTGGATTAACAGCTAAAGAATACTCAGGGGTGGACCTGTCTGAAGTCAGCCCGCCCCTGCAGTATGGCAGCATGTCACATGGCAGGTGAAAGGATTTTATTCATTCCCAGTAGAAAAGCAAAACATGTAAGCCTGATAGACACTGTCACTTTTAAGAAATGCTATGAAAAAGTGGAGCTTGTAAACTTGCATTGCGTTTGCCTGAGCAGAATTACAGCAGCTGGTTTTCCGCAGAGACCTATTTTATGCAGACTTGAAAACCTTATTGTTGCTGTGATTTTGTAAAGTCTCTTGAATGCATTGAGGCAAATCCCAAATAATACTATTGCTGTAAGAAACAGAAATTGAGTCACTTTGATTTTGTTGTTCATACAGTATTGAGCTTGGGACTGTTAGCCAAGGTTGCATATGCAGGTAGTGGCACAACTGTGGCACTCTGTCAATTATTTTTCCATTGGGGGGGGCACCCTCATATTTAAAAACTGATATTCTTTCAAATTCAGGTCATTTCTCCCAAATGGGGAAGGATATGAATTTTAATTAGGCTTAAGCCACCCTACTTAAGAAGAAATGATAATTTAAAGACTAGTTCAATTTAGGCTCTGTTGGAACTTGAAATTCAATAATTAACGAAAACCTGAATGGATATGTAAAGACTGTATTATTTTAATATTTATTGAATTTATATACCACCCTAAACCCACAGGTCTCTGGGCGGTTCACAGAATAAAATCAGAATATAAAACCACAAAATACATAATCAAAATAAAAACAACAACCCAATTGCCCCCTCATTTTAAAAGGGCATAGGATGTCAATCAAATCAACCAAAGGCCTGGTTAAAAAGGAACGTTTTTGCCTGGCACCTTAAGGTGTATAATGAAGGTGCCAGGCAAACTTCCCTGGGGAGAGCATTCCACAGACGGGGAGCCACTGCAGAGAAGGCCTGTTCTCGTGTTGCCACCCTCTGGACTTCTCGAGGAGGCACACAAAGGAGGGCCTTAGAAGATGATCTCAGGGTTTGGGTAGTTTCATGTGGAAAGAGGTGGTCCTTGAGGTATTGTGGTTCTGAGCCATTTGTGGCTTTATAGGTCAAAACCAGCACTTTTAATTGGGCCCAGAAACTAATTGGCAGCCAGTGCAGTTGGACCAGGATTGGTGTAATATGTTCAAACTGTCTGGTTCCGGTGAGCAACCTGGCCACTAAATTCTGCACTAGCTGAAGTTTCCAAACCATCTTCAGAGGCAGCCCAACATTGCAGTTGAGGTTACCAGAGCATAAACAACAGTAGTTAGACTGTAAGCAAAGGTAGAGATATGCTAGCTGCATTTTGGCAGTTGATTGAAGCTACTGCCATATATTAGTAAAATAATTTCCTCATGAACAAGGATGCAAAAAACAACCACACATGAAACATTAGCTTTTCTTCAATTTCCCTGTCTTACTTTAGATCCAAAAGGAGCACTAATCTTTTCAGTGCTCATTTTGGAACTCACTGGCTAGTTTGCTGCTTACAACACACCTAAGTAAAAAAATATGGAATACTTATTACAGCCTCATGATTTCGCCGCCCTGCCCATTACCCATGTATCACAGTAGTTACAAATATTGCTAATAACTGCTGAGATGCTTGATGCTATCAACACTTCTGTCAAGAGAACAAAACTGCAGGCATACCATTAGTTGCAACTGCTATCATAAAAATGGTTGGGTATATGAGGTATCAGAAAGTTAGTTCTTTCAGTGACAGGAGCCTGAGTAGGAAATGACATATTCCACAGAACCAATTTTTTGGCAGGTCTTAAAAGTTTCTTCCTTGGGAAAACAATATTTGATCTTTCTAAATAACGGTAGTAATTTGTCAAAAGAAGGAGTGGTGTGTGCTACACAGAATGGCCTGCTTTCTAGGAAAGAAGGACAAATTATGCATTTGCAGGGAGGAAATGAGTTTTTCTGAAATGTCTTCTAGGCCGATAGAAGCGGGGAATGCTTCCTTTACAGGTAAAAATATGGAAATTAGAAATAGAATAGCTGGATAGTTATTAAAGCATTTCTTTCTAACAGGGAATTTGTCATGAAGCTTTTAGAAATTGTTTCTGAAGTATTTCTCTCATCTCAATATTAGGGCTGTTGTTTTTCAAATAATGCAGTCTTTGATAAGCACTGTGTGAGGAGAATCACACTGAATTTTACCCTTGTGCTCCCACACTGAACCAAAAGCTGTACTATGCTGGGGCAAAGACAAAAGCATGGGGGGGGGGGGAGAATGACCATGTGACAGAGGAGTGGCCAGCTTACAGTGCAGTCCTAACCATGTCTACTCGGAAGCAAGTCCTATTGAATTCAGTGGGGTATACTCCCAGTTAAGTGGGGTTAGGATTGAACCTCTGTTCAGTATCCTATCTGCCATCCTAGGATCAGTGATTGGCCCTTGCGCTTGTACACTGTGGGACACCCAAACATACTACTATGGCCAGTGTCACCCTCGCAGAGGAACCCAAACAGGCAAGCTGGAGGATGCTGATGCCTGTATGAATACCTCATCGTAGCAACCACAAGTTCCAACAGGTGTCTCAAACTTCAAGTTGCATAGTAAAAGTCTATTCATTTTGGCTCATAGACCTGTGAAACTGTAGATTCACAAGTAGCAAGCGGGCGCAAAGTATTTGATTAGGGGCAATAGGTACAAAAGAATAAGCACAAAGGGGACTTTTTGAACAAACAACACCAGAGGACAAGAAGCACAAACCCTATGAGGAATCTCAACCTGGTAGCTGCAACAGAAGGTGAAAGGAGATAAGCAATAGAGAGAGGCCCACCATGAAGGTAAACCAACTCACACTCCCCCCCCCCGAATAGACTATAGCCCAGCGGGGGGGGGGGGGCTTTGGTGGAGGACAGTTTGAATTAGAATCCAGCAGGTGATCCAGTCACCCCCTGCAGCCAGTTGGTAAGGAGGAGGGGGCCACCTCCATTCCTGAGGAACTGTGCCAGGCTGCAACTGTTGCCCACCCTAAATGGGGTAAGCAGTTTTTTTTTGCCCACTGTTTTATGCTGTGTTATATCTCAGAATTGAAGGTGGCATGAAAGAGGCATTGCTACCTGTGGTATGCACAACCATCCCACTATCATTTTGGAGCAACAAGGTTTGTATAGTTACAGGTAGGTAGCCGTGTTGGTCTGCCATAGTCGAAACAAAATAAAATAAATAAAAATATATATTAAAAAATTCCTTCCAGTAGCACCTTAGAGACCAACTCAGTTAGTTATTGGTATGAGCTTTCATGTGCATATCTGAAGAAGTGTGCATGCACATGAAAGCTCATACCAATAACTAACTGAGTTGGTCTCTAAGGTGCTACTGGAAGGATTTTTTAATTTTTTTAATTTTGTTTTATTTTGTTTCAAGGTTGTATTGTGCAGAGTTGTCAACCTGGTCCTTACTTCCCACTAGTGGGTGTTTCAGGGTTCTAGGTGGGTGGTAGGGGGTTCTATGGCACAAGCTGAATCCTCCTTCCATCGAGCACTGGTGGGCGGCAAGGAAATTTTACCATCAAGAAAGATGCATTAGTGGGCGGTAGGTATAAAAAGGTTGACTACCCCTGGTATAGTGATTCTAAAACCTGCAGACTCATTTGTCTAGAATGGAAATGAAAGAAATACGTGTCTACAGTATAAAAAATGGTGACGCCAGTGTCTTGCCATTTCAGCTCTCAACGTTTTTAGCCTTTGGTGAAGCATTGAAATACTAAATCTGCTATTGGTAACAATTTGGTAACGTGTGTGTATGTTACTTTAGGGTTGTTTTAGGATTGGAGGAGCAATATGGCATGCTGCTATGAAAATGAGCGCATGAGTCACTTTCATTATAGTAAAATGAGAAAAGAAGATTGACAGGCATCAGAACATGCAGTCCTCTCCAGTTCCACATTAGCTAACAGCATTCATGGCTGGACAAACATTAAAAGGCCATAAAAGTACTTTGCCTATTTATATGCTTATACCATCTGTTACATATTCAAATAAAGTGTAGTATTACCTCCAAGATAATTAGATTTTCAGGTAGCATAACAGTTCTAAAGGAAGATTCATAATATTAATTGATGTCTACTAATTAACCCTTAGGATAAGCCAATCCTCCTCCTTGTTCTTTTCGCACATCCCTGCATAATGAGTGTTTACTTTTTCTACTCTTCTACAAAGAGTATTTCTAGATGGAAGAGCAATATTCTAATGCATTTTCATACTCGTAAGACAATTCCTATTTAATCAACCTGAAAATGAAAGCATAGCTTTAATTTCAGATTCAAAGATCTTTCAAATATGCTAACTGAAAAGTTGGGGACACACCCTATTGGAAGTAGTGATTGTGAAATGATTAAAAGAAATGCCCTGATCTGTTCTCAATCACCTCTTAACAATACCTTTAGAGGCATCTTAGTCTCTTCCTGAGCTTGTTCAGCAACATCAGATGATCTAATCAATGTCCAAAGTCTGTTTTGGGGACCTAATCTGGCCGCCTGTTGGTCGATTTAATCTGGCCCCCATAAAAATGGCTCAACAACTTCAATCCTAAATCTGGCCCAATTGCCTTCTAAACCCATCCTGTGGACGGTCCGGGAATCAGTGTGTTTTTACATGAGTAGAACATGTCCTTTAATTTAAAATGCATCTCTGGGTTATTTGTGGGGCATAGGAATTTGTTCATTCCCCCCCCCCCACAAGGTCTGAGGGACAGTGAACCGGCCCCCTGCTGACAAAGTTTGCTGACCCTTGTCTAAGCCACATCTCTGGTTTCTTCCCACGCCAAGGGCAGAGCTAGTGCAAAAGGGTACAATAGTGTGGTCTCCTGCCTTATCATGTGGCTTCAGACTTCCCATCTTCTCAAATAGCACTGGGTGGAGTCATGCTGCAGCATCTTCCACACTGTTAAAGGTGACATCAGAAGAAGCTGTACTGGCCATTGGTCTTTTAGAATTTACATGGGATTATCATGGACTGTTCCTCTTGGATATTGTGTGTGGCTAATGGGTCCAGCTTTTTTCTTTCTCTACACACATGGATGTATAGATATACAAACTCAAGATAGCAACTTGTGTATCTGACAGAGCCGGCTCTGGTCTATATAAGCTTATGCCACAATGAACAATTAGCCTTTAAGGCACCGCAAATTGTTATAACTTTAGGACTGTTTACTGTAAATATTCTTCCTCGTTTTCAAATGGATGTTGGCAAAGCAGAACAGAAAGAATGGGTAGCTTTATTATATACATTATGCTGTTGACATTTAAGGGCAGTATCCAATCAAAGTGAAGCACATTTGTACTATTGAGCACGGGTCCTTCTCTCCCCTCCTTAAAGGTAAAGGTACCCCTGCCCGTACGGGCCAGTCTTGACAGACTCTAGGGTTGTGTGCCCATCTCACTTAAGAGGCCAGGGGCCAGCGCTGTCCGGAGACACTTCCGGGTCACGTGGCCAGCGTGACAAGCTGCATCTGGTGAGCCAGCGCAGCACACGGAAACACCATTTACCTTCCCGCCAGTAAGCGGTCCCTATTTATCTACTTGCACCCGGGGGTGCTTTCGAACTGCTAGGTTGGCAGGAGCTGGGACCGAACGACGGGAGCTCACCCCGCCACGGGGATTCGAACCGCTGACCTTTCGATCGGCAAGTCCTAGGCACTGAGGCTTTTACCCACAGCGCCACCCGCATCCCCTCCTTAACTGTAGATTAAGTCTCTATTGTATACAGAGGCCTATTAGAAGGAAATATTTTTTTTTACTTTATTTTATTATATTTACAAATGAGAGATCTGCTTTGCCATATGAGATACACTAGAACTCGAGTCCTCTAAGTCATTTTCTGTTTTTAGACCTTACACTTTGAGCATGATATTTTCTTACAACGCAATGTCTTTGCTCAATGGCCTTTTCACTCATACACATGAGCTTGTTGTGTGAACAGTTAATGTTAATATCCCTTGAAGGAGACCCTTCCACCTCCTTCTCTGGCACTGAGGCTGAGTTAGTGTGCCAGTGATAGAAGGTGATGCGTGATTGGACTTGTGTCCTGGCTTTTGCTAAAATGACCAATTATTGGCTGCTCTTCAGAAAGCAGCAAGTCTTGATAGCTGTTTGCACTGATTAGAGGGAGCAGCTGTTTTCTCTGGCTTAGTTAGCCCAGCTTTTAAAGGCAGCCCTTTCGTCTCTCTGCTTGGGTTAACTGGACATCTTCTATGCTATGGCTAAAAACAGCAAAAGTGCCGCAAGATGGGTGGGGTGTAAATAATAAATTATTATTAAGGCTAACACATTTATTTTGGCATGAGCATTCACAGGCAAGATCTTCCTTCATCACATGGATGTGTCATGAAGCACACATCAAAAGAAACAATCTCCTGTCCATGATGACAGCTTGTGCCAAAGTGCATTTGCTAGCACCATACAGTATGTCACACAGGAGGTCCATGATCAGATTTCATAATTTCTGTCTTTATAAGATTAAAGGCAACCATGTTAAAGTGGGTCTACAGTATTGGAGGAAGGGGTGCTTAGTCTTAAATCACACTGCTGAAAAAGGTGAGAGGCAGCCCTGCTTTTATCCCTGGGAAGTGGACCAGCTCTGCTCCCTGGAATGAGCCCACCCTTGAGCCTGCCTACCATTGATCAATCCAGCAGGTGAGCCAGATTCAACTTTCCAGCTGGAGGAGAGGGATATCTCCTACCAGCTGAATGATCCGAAGTTGCAGCTGCCATGGCAGACCATTCTACAACGCCACACTACTAATTATGGTAAGCAGTATTGCCAAAGGTAGCTTTCTGCTGAAGAAGAGATTGTTGGAGACTTACAGAGTTTTTGTGACATTTGGGTTTATATGTGGATAGGTTGAGCATTGGTGGTGACAGCTTAAGCACTTCTTCAAGCAGCACATCCACTGCCCCTCATCAGAGCCACTGAAGGTCACCCCCCACATTTTTCAGTTTACACTGTATCACAGAGACCAGGGTGGATAGAGGGGGTGCTGCTACGAACTTCCCCAGATGTGTCTACCAACACTATTGGTGCAGCTTCTGCACGATTAAGAAGGCTCTCGTATCTCTTTTGGGAGTGTGCTTATTTTGGCTTTGCTCTGAGCAATGGCTGTAGTACTATTGTAGGGAACCAGGGGAACCAGTTCAAACTAAGTATGCTCCCATCAGGAGAAACCCTGGTGGCTCCTGCCAAATAACCTTTCCACAGGCAGTAGCTGCTGCATTGGCAAATTTCCCTGAAACGATCTATTTGCATAATTGGCCATGTAAGTGCAAGCCTAATAAGTCCCCCAAACCACTACCATTGTCTAATGCAAGCAGATACTCATGGTAAAGACCAAATTATCCAGCTGGAAAAGCTTGTCAGAATAAAAAGCTCTTCAACTGTTTCCAGAAAGTGAAGATAGCTTGCGGTTTTCCTCCCAGATCAATCAGGACCCTCATGAGAAGCACCAGCTAATGTTAACCCAAATTAAGCATATTCTATTTTTGAAACCTGATTGTGAAGGTTTTTAAAACCCAGGGTGGTGGGCAGGCTTGGCTTCACAGCCACCCCATCTGCACCTGAGCCTGATGATCTCTTGATGAGAGAGTACCCTCTTATCAGTGTCCATGCATTTGAGTGGACCAGCCACCTGCTTCTCATTTGCTGGGAGAGAAATCCTGGATTCAGCAGTTCATGACAATACTCGAGGGACTTTTTCTCTTTGTCCACCCTTCCTTGGGACAGGTAAATATTACCTTATCCTTATCTTTACTTTTGTCATTTCCCTAACCTCTGGGTCTCTCAGGAGTGTGTTTCTACAACCATAAAGGCAGCTGCAGTGGAACCTTCTCTGGAGGAATCTTTTGTCTCCCTATGAATGCTGTCGCAGTCTGGGTATCTAAACTGTGCTCATATTAGCATCCAGCAGTTTCCTAGGTTTTGTTTGGGGGCTGGGTTTTTGTGTGTGTGGTTTTCGCATCATTTTGTGTAAAAGGATCCAGAGACCATCTGTCCTTCTCATTGCTGAAGCACTGGATCGGGGTGATGGTGGTGGAGAGGAACGCAAAGCATTTGGCAGCCTCAGAGCTATCATTTGACGCAGCACTCTCTACTATAGTTGCTAATGGAAACCTGAGTTCATTGACACTGGCGGGACCTGCCTCCTCTGATGCTAAAAGCCTATTAATCTGTCAGGCAGCTGATATACCTGATAAACTATGCTTTAACGCACCTGCTACCAGGTGGTGGGGAGTCTGTTATGAGAATAATATATATATTCTTTGGTCATGCAGGAGTCTGAAAATGGCTTCCTATATTTGTACAACATCCTGGAGAGGTGAAATAAAACTGCCATGGCAAGCTATTGAGCACCGAGGCACACTGCAAACATCCAATTTAATCAGTTCCACTGGGACTTCATGGTTCCTGCTACATCAGTCTGTACTGGTGAACCTGCTGAGCATTTTATGGGCAAATCAGCATGATTCTCTCTCTTTTTTAATACGGCTTCCCATTCCTGCTCTTAATGGCAGCCATTGTCGTCCTAAAGATGGATGAAACGTGTTTGTATTCCAAGCAGAGTTCTGTGCAGAATGATAAGGTTGGCTATGCTACGGTGAACCTGCTATATCATCACAGGGTGGTTGCCCTTGTCCAAAAAAAGAAAAAAGATCTGAGCAATCAAAGGTTTCTCACAAAATCAAGCATTGCCTATTAATTAGATTGCCTAGTAAGTGTGCATACTGCAACTGAGATTTCACCCCTCGTGATGCTTACCTGAAGCCTGTCCTCTTCTGGTTTGAGGATTCTTGGGGATTCTCCAGATAGGGTAGTCCTGGAATAGCCTGTTGCAGGATTCTGAGAATGTTAATGCCAGTTTTAAAAGACATGATTCTAGTCCTCATGGTTATGAAGGAAAAGCATCAATGCAGAGCTTTTTTAGGCTCAGAAATTTGGAGGGCAGAGTATAGGTTCAACCTCAGTAAGCAAAATACAAGATATGCACTGTGCATTGGTTCTTTCTAGAGTCTGCTGTCTTCCCTTTCCCTACACATGAATTCAGATAAAAATTCACCCCAAAACCTTATCTCAGCTGCTAGCTGAACATTTCACATTCTATAACATTCTATAACACTCAGGTTTAGAATACATAAGAAAAATGTTTGCAAGTTGAGCGTATTTTAAACACACACACACACACACACACACAGAGAGAGAGAGAGAGAGAGAGACAATCTAAACTCCTTGTTTACATTTCATCGTGTGGCCAAGATACCCAAGGGCTTCACATTTTCTCAATACGTTGTGAGTAAAATGAATTCTATTTTTCCCTACTCCCAGGGTATAGTTTTAATCAACTACCTACTGGGTCGCATAACAGTTCAGCAGAGTGGAAAGCAGACAGAATCTCTCTGCTGGGTCACTGCTATTCCATGTCAATCACAGGGTCATCTGACCTAATGACAGGAAACAGTGAGCAAGCTACCAATGGTCTAAAGTCACAAGATAGAATATATAATTAAAAGTGCATATTAGCACTTTTTGAGAAAAGCATTTGAGAAAAGTGCATATTAAGGGCAGTATCCAGCTAATGCAAGGATTTACACTTGTGCTATGGAATTTCCCCATGTGTGCCTCCTAAATCTGTCCTGGGTTTCCATGCAACACACCAGAGCAGATTTGGAGAGGGAACAGGGTACACACGGGATGAGAAGGGGGTGGGAGTTTCTTTGCACAAATGGAAACCCTTGTGTTGATGGAGCAACTTAGTTTGATAGTGCCCTAAAACTTCAAGTATGCCATATTCAGATGAACATTGCTGCATATATATGTTTTGAAGGCCCAAGGGCACATATTGAAATCTTAGGAATGATCATGAGCAGAAATTCAAGCCGTCACTGTAGAGCAGTGCTTTTCAACTGGTGGAATGTCATGAAACATCTGGAGGTTGTAAAGCACTTTTCTCGTATGTACAGATGTGGATGTGAGTGTAACAGTGCATTCCTGTGCTGCCTTGTTATGCACAAAGTTAGGGCATAGCTTTTAAACATATAGTTGAGGTCATCTGTGTGGAGGCCTAAATCAGATGCAGCTCTTTTGTCTGATTGCATTTTTCTGTTGTCACATAGTGTGCATGCAGCACCACGATGGCAATTCTGTGGCCTCTCCACGTATGCGCTGCAGAATGTGTGAACCCCATGCTCTGGCAGCAGGTGATGAATCTACACAGAGGAGTCTGCCATGGTTGGTTGGGCACTGTGCAGCTCTAAGGTGAAAAAGCACTTAGGAATTGGTTTCCACCCATAGCGCTTTGTCATCTTTCGCACTCTTTTCCCGCTTTGTTTTTTGCAGTGGATTTCTGTACTGTACTTCAGTGTTGTCATTCAAGAAGTGTAATGTCTCTCTCCCCTCTCCCCCCCATCCTCAATCCTGATATCTGCTGTCAATCCCGGCAATGCTTTCACCCTGAAATCATTACTGACAGCGTTTACTGATCAAATCAAAGACTGTGGCATACTTTTCACTTAATCTCAATCTGTTTTTGAACTGGCTTCATTCTTTAAAGGCTGGATCTAGTTTGAAATTTTCATACAGCCTCACATCTATTTTGATTACACTTGGAGATAATTCTAAATTTGTTTAGTTATGGAAAATACACTTTTGAATGCTGAGTGTTTCTGAAGGTCTTAGTTGGCACAGACCAGTTATTGTAGAACATTCCCCTGTGCCCATTTTTGGTGCAAAGCGCTTAGGTTACATTATGATATTTGAATTACATAGCATCAAACTAATATAGGCTATTTATAAGCTAACCTTTTATTTTCCTGGAGACTAACCGCACCCCCCAAGACAGAATCTTTTGTACATTGCAGAAGATAAGAAATTGAAGTCTTCCGTAAAAACAGAATGCTTGATTTTTCCAGACAATAAATACTTCTTCTTGTGCACATGTATGATGTGAGTTGGTATTGATGAAAATTGGTAACAAAGGGGATAACTAAGACCAGATATCCAAACTTTAAGTTCATTTGCCATCACAAGTAGGGAAGGTGAAGTAATTCAGTTCAGTTCACATTTACTGAATTTTCATTTCATGAAACAAAAGAGGAATAAAAACGCAGGCGCCCTTTGAAATTTGCACTTCTCTGAATACTAGTTGCTAGGAATTGGAGTTGGGCAGAGTGTAATTTACACACAGGTTCTGCTTTTGAGCTTCCCACAGGCATTTGGTTGGCCAGTGTGAGAACAGGATGCTGGACTAGATGGGTCTTTGTTCTGATCCAGCAGGCTCTTCTTCAGTTCTTATGAGATGCAGTTATCCTACCAAAAATAATGTGTATATTAGGAGAAAGTGTGCTTAGAAACACTTTTATTAGTGAAAATAACATATAAAAATGCATTATATTGGGGAATGCATATATTGGGCAAGACTGCATAACATGTGAGTGTTAGGATAATGCTTACTAAAATGGTGAATTTCTGTGCGTATTAATATTATTGTTATTATTATTTAAAATCACAAACTAATATGGAAATGTGGCAAACTTGAACCTAAGACTGGGACAATGAGAATCTGAGAGGAAACTGAAATGGACAGATGCATCAATCTTTACTCACAAACACTTTCTTCATTCTCTTTCTACCATCAAATCCTAAACCTTTACCAAAGAAGGGTATCTTCCTTCCTTCCTTCCTTCCTTCCTTCCTTCCTTCCTTCCTTCCTTCCTTCCTTCTAAATCCATTGCTGGTAGGTGTGCTGCTCCAACTTCTCTGTGCTGGTCGGTGTCTTTTTTTCCTGTACGCAGAAGAAACATAACATTTATATTTGTGGAAATAAATATTCTGTGATTTAGGGAAGCTTCAGCTTTGCATTTTATTGTGAACTACAGATTCTTCATTTAATTTCAGGATTTAAGGATTGTGCTAGGTCCACCTATAACAGCTACCTCCAGCAACCATTAGCTAGATATCCTGGCAGGTTGTAACGGTCCTCTTTGTTGGTTCCCAGCGCTGAGTTATTCGATATGCACTGTCTCTGAACATGGAGGCTTCCTTCAGCTATCAGAACTAGTGGCTACTTTGAGTTTTTCATTCTTTATTTCTTTTGCTTAATATATCTTTAGAAAATCTTATAATGATAGTTATAATATGAATCATGCAATAAAAAGTCTGTATCCCTTGGAGGCAATATCAGTGTTGAGGGAGGCCTTCACAGTTTTCACATTAATAGTTACAGTTTTCATCTGATGAGACCATCCTTCTGTAACTGTTTCCTTTCCCAGTGTAAGGGATGCAGGTGGCGCTGTGGTCTAAACCACTGAGCCTCTTGGGTTTGCTGATCAGAAGGTCAGCAGTTCGAATCTCCACAACGGAGTGAGCTCCCGTTGCTCTGTCTCAGCCCTTGCCAACCTAGCAGTTCGAAAGCACACCAGTGCAAGTAGATAAATAGGTACAGCTGTGACGGGAAGGTAAACGCCATTTCTGTGCACTCTGGTTTCCATCACGGTGTTCTGTTGTGCCAGAAGTGGTTTAGTCATGCTGGCCACATGACCCAGAAAGCTGTCTGTGGACAAACGCCAGCTCCCTCAGCCTGAAAGTGAGATGAGCGCCACAACCCCAGAGTTACCTTTGACTGAACGTAACTGTCCAGGGGTCCTTTACCTTCTTACTTTTTACCTTTCCCAGTGTGTAACTTGTTAACTCTTTTCATACAACCTTGTAACTTAATGTTTAATAATAATTTTAATAATGTAATTGTTGTCATACAAAACTTAAGATATGCACAGTGGTACCTCGTGTAACGTACTTAATCCATTCCGGAGGTCCGTTCGTAACAGGAAACTGCTTGTAACATGAGGCGCACTTTCTCTAATGGCGCCTCCTGCTGCTGCCGCGCCGCCAGAGTATGACTTCCGCTCGCATCCCACGGCAAAGGTCGCAACAAGGGGCATCTACTTCCGGGTTAGCGGAGTGCGTAACCCACAGCATTCGTAAGGGAGATGGTACGTAACACGTGGTACTTCTGTATTTTAGGTGGATAAGGGAGAAAACAAGGAATGTAGCAGAGGCTCAACTGGGTTGTCAAAACAATCCAAAGCATAATCCTAGTCAGTAGAGGACAATTCCTGTATATTCCACAAGTATCACAGCATTTTTGCTGCTATTTCCTGAATGGACAGCTGAGTGGAGAGATTTGTGCCTTTTCTCCCCCAGAGCTTCATCTTGAATGATGCCAAGTATCAAAAGGCAGCCATGTCTTAACCTGCTTCAAAGGATCAATCTTTGTAGCCTTTGTGTTTGAAAAATGCCTTCTTACACCCCGAGCAGCTTTCAATGCAAATTGTTTTCTTCTCCATAATAAAGAATCAATCACGTTTTCATTTCTCCTTATTTCTTCTAATTGATATAAAAATGCAACATTACTTCCATAATGGGCTGATCAGTGGTGCATTCTGTGGTGCACGGAGAAACAGAAAACTCTCCGAACTGATTTTTTCCAGAATGCATTAAAAAAGTAAATAAAACCTCAAGCAGTATCACAATGAGACATCATTACACACAGTAAAATGTAGGGTGAAAAGTCTTATAGAGGAGTAGCTTGCATGATCACAGTTTTCATAATCTATGTAGCCTGCAAAACGAGACTCATTACAATATATCATTTTCTGCAGAAAATTCAGTGCATCCTGGGTTGTGGGGACTGCAGGGGTGAAGATTGCACCAAATAAGATTGGCAAAAATACCTGTTTTCCTTCAAACTACTGATGGGTATAAATTTACAGAATGTTTGGGAAAAGGTTGTTTGTTTTGTTCACTTCAACACATTATATGTTTGGAATAACTATTGTCTGGTGCACAAATGCATGAGAAGGAAGTGACTAAGGTGCTACAATGGGTTGTGCCTTCCCAGGGAAAAGAAATTTCCCGTCCATAAAAATCTAGCACATCAGAGGCAGAGAAAGAGGCACCTGGCCAATCAATTCCCTGCATGCCACATTTCTAACTGCAGCCCTCGGCATCCCTGTGTTCAGTCTTGAGTGACTTATTCCAGAATTTCTGAAACTTTCTTTAAAAAAAACGCAAACTGCTTGGAAATGGCTGGGAATCTCAGCTGACCACTTTAAAAATTGTTGTTGTTGTTGTTTTTTTGTTCTCTAGAGCTGAGCATATATAACTTGCATTATAAAATAAAATAAAATCATTTGGTACCATCATCATTGTTCAAACTATTGATAATGAAAAGCAGTCCCCAGGCTATGGCATTGAGAGGAGACCCTTTATCTGCTGTATTATGAAAATTATGGGCCCCAACCTGGGCCTTATTAGCCTGTCCAATAATCAAATGGCCCTGATCCCCATCGTTAGGGGAAGTAGAAATCAAGATGCATAGATATTCTTCACTGCTCCTCAACCTTTCTGTGGACCACCAGCATGGAGCTTGTGGACTACCAGCAGTTCATGGACTGGAGTTTGATAAGGCTGAACCTCTGCATAAGTACTGACCTGCCTTTGGTGGTGTCTTATTGGAAGAGACCTCAATTTCTCTGAATGAGTACCGCATCCCTGAGGAATGCAACATCCCATTGGCCATTTGGAAAGCTGTAATTTTAGATGTTCCCCATGAAATGTTACTTCTGTGTATGCATAATGCAGAGCTTTAGAATTGATGTCTTGGGCTGCAAGGGTCGTAGGAGGAGGAAGAAAATGAGCTGGGGATAAAGATAATCCTGTGGAAGAATATGCTTGGTGTTTAGAACATTTTGTCTTGTACCGAGCGATTGCAAAGATATACACAGTGCAATCATCCTTCAAGCACCAGAGTGATGTAAGCTGGTTCATGTTGTGCAGTCTGTCGGATGTTGCCAGCATAATTTAAAAGTCTGACATGAAACCGAGTTCAAATTATTCAGAGAGCATTTCTGCAGGGATTCGTGGAAATCAAAATGAAATCAATGGAGCCATTTGTAGAATGGTTTTGCATGCTGAACATTGGTTTTCTATGAAACTTACAAGAAAAAAAGAACAAATATATTTTTGCAACTATATGGGCTCAGTTTTTATTATACAGTAAATTCCATTTATTAAAGCAAAGGTACGACTTCAGGTTTGAACATTAATGACTTAAGAGTTAGCTTTAATTTTAGCTAATATATTAACCAACCGAGCTATCCAGGTTGTTCTTAACTTTAATATAACATGATCCTCCCTCCTTCATCTACCTTTGCCAGCTATAGAAGGCTTGGGGGAAGGCACGGATGAGCAGGCAAGGTGGTAGATAGAAGGACAGACCATTAGGTGTAAGCATTGCAATCTCATTGAGTGCCTGAGACAGGATTTAGGTACCATCTGTGGGTGAGGACTTGGCAATCCCAAATAACAATAAGTAAACTTGGGCAAGAGGGTGATTTCCACTAGTGAAATTCTGTGCTAGAGCTTCTCCCAACTCCCAAAGCAGATGTGGGGATGGTGAGCAGTGCATGCGGGTGGAGGAGAGGGAGGAAAATTCCTGTTACACAAGCAGACGTCATGCCGCTTGTACAGTTATTTAGCTGGATGCCCCTCTGTTTTCTTAGACCTGACTCATGGCAGTTCCCTCTCAATTAAATTCAGTGCCCAGTGTGGACAGGTAAAGTGCAGATGAGGCTTTACAGACCCTCTTGCCTCCTTTGATTACATGTTTTATATTTCTTTGCTTCCTGTTGATTTTGGCTGGGGGAAAAGTCATGAATAGCTTTCTAGAGACCTCTTAAATAGCATTTCTTAATTTAATGTTAATTTCTGTTTCCAAGGAAAGATGGGGAGGTTTAAGGGTTAAAGGTTTCAATGAGCCATTCTGTTTAAATTATGCATTGCCTTTTTGATATTGTTTGATAGTGCATGCAGTTGGGAGCGGAAGGAAGGGCGCCACCCACAACATCTCGCACAGAGCTTACCTCACAAGCAAGCTAGCCTGGCTATTCCAAGAGTTAGAAGTGGGGCCCCTGGCATTCAGCCAATCCCCCAAAACTCATAACACTATGTTGTTTTCTTACATCAGAATCTTGCCCAGGCAAGTTGGTAAAAATGAAACTTGAAGGCATGACACAAGAAAGAAGGAAATGAATTCTAGTGATTTTCCCCAATGATCTTTCCTGTTGTTGGAAGTACAAGTTTTGCAGCAGGCAAAAAGGCTACAAAGGCATGCTTGAACTCACAAGCCACATTAAGTCTTGGAATGCTCCAGTACACACATCCATTAAATGAGTGTTTATTTTGTGGAATAAGGAAGTGCTTAGTCAAATACAGAAGCATGTAGGCAGTTTAGTTAGAAGGCTGGTTGCAGTGAAAAAATATTTGCTGAGATGCGTTCCATAAGAAACAACAAGCACACCATGTTCTTTCTGCTGGAAGCTTGTATTTCTGCTCTTTCTGTACTTCTCAGGTTGCCGTCAGGGAGCATTAAAGTACACAAGTGAACAGAGGTATGCTTAAGCCTATTGATTTCAGCGGGCTTAAGTGCTCCTGAACTTGTTCCACAGTGGTGAAGAACCTCAGGTTGGGGGCCAGAATGAAGCTCTCCAGGCCTCATTCTCTGGTCCTCAGATGCTGCCTTGGCATGTACTTCACTGAGTGCTTTTGCCTTGCTGAAACGTGTCCATGATCTGTGGTTATTTATTTATTTAAGGGATTTCTGCCCTGCTTTTTGAGAAAAACCTTCACAAAGTGGCTTGCAGCAAAATTTGAAAAAAACCGCATATTTAAATATATAGTTTGTTACAGCTGATAAGAGTAGGAAACTAGCATAATGCCTTTGAGTTGCCTAGATTGAGGGGTGGTGGAGGAAATTCTGACTTTTTGTATGTGTGTGGCTGAAATGTAGCCTTGTGCAAATATAAGGTTCTTAGCTGTTGCCCCACCCACCTATCCCTCTGGGCCTTGAAGGTTCCTCATCAGGGACTGAGGGTCTTGAAAACCTGCTCCTTTGGTATTGAATTATGACTTGCCCCTACCAGAAAAGCCCTTTATGGCTTGGCTACCATATCACTCTCACCTTATATAAGCCCCATATCAACTTTGGTAATCAAATCAGGTCATGTTTCATGTTCTTGTGCTCAGTTGAGATTATTGTGGCTGGAAGCAGGCCTTGAGCATCAGATCCCCTGAAGCAGCGGAATGATGTCACAAGACACATTTTTCTTCATTTGGTCTTGGGTCCATGGCTTATTTTCAGAGAAGCCATGTGTCCATTTGGCACGCCTTGATTTCCCATTTTGTTTCATTTAACACATTTATTCTGCTTTGAGGGTGGTAGCTTCTCTCCACAAAACAATTCTGCTTGTCTTCATCAGCATTGCATGAGGCATGACTTTTTAACTATTTTCCAAAGTCCAGCTTGCAATATATTAGACAAAAATTTATATGGCAGTAAAATCTTTATACAACTGTGCTTAACTGTTGGAAAAAGAATTAATCTCTCTGGTGGGTGCCTTACCTAGTTTGCTTATTTCAAAAAACTAGTAAATTTGCTTTCCTCTTTTCCTCAGTGACAAGTTTTTATAAATAATTTTAAAAACGTACACCCTCTTTTCCCCCTTTGCAAAGGAGTTGCTTGAAATTGGTTGGCCGGCATCTGTCTGTCTTGGGAGACAATGGAGCAGTGCACCCTTGGGGGTGAAGATGAACTCTTGGAAGGTTACAGGGCCTGCTATGGCTGTAGAGACAGATATGGGAAAGACAGATATGTTGCAGCTGGGGCAGATGGAGGAATCTGGTTGCGTTGCTGCCAATGCACCATGGCGTTTCTCCTCTCTTCACTCCTCCCAATGGTCATTCCTCCTCTGGTCACTGCTATAGGGATGAACAACCTAACTGTCTGTCTCCAGAACCTGTGGTTTTCTACAAGGGATTCCCACATGGTGGGGATGATGTTGCTTACGGATAAAAAGCAAATATAAAAACAATGATCCAACCGATGGAACAGTTAGCTAACTTAAAATAACAGCAAAAATACAAAGAACAGTACTAATAATATACATATTAAAAGCAGCAACAGAATCAAAAGCCTGTTTAAAAAGAGACGTTTCAATTCTTGTGGAAAATAAATACAGTGGTACCTCAGGTTACAAACGCTTAGGGTTACGAACACTTCGGGTTACAAACTCCGCTAACCTGGAAGTAGTCCCTCGGGTTGAGAAATTTGCCTCAGGATGAGAACAGAAATCGAGCAGCAGCGGTGTGGTGGCAGCGGGAAGCCCCATTAGCAAAAGCACGCCTCAGGTTAAGAATGGTTTCAGGTTAAGAACGGACCTCCGAACGAATTAAGTTTGTTACCCGAGGTACCACTGTAGAGGAAAGATTACCTAACCTGTGGAGCTGGGGATACCAACACAGAAAAGTCCTCATATGTTGACCCCAACCTTACCACAGATGGCAATGGCTTTTTGAAGACATATCAGTTTCCAAAGGCATTCCCTTGATCTCTTGAACTGAGGCATTTATATCTGGCCTGCTTATTATTGAGCATTCATCCTGATTTGCTTGCAGGAAGATTAGATGATGTTTGCTATTTAACAAGCATTCATCTTGTCGGAAGCATGTTTGTTGTATAAGAGCCCCAAATCAACCTGAATGTGCCAATATGCCGGAATCCCACCTGGAAGCAGTGACAGAGTGGAAGGGCCCTAAAGATCTTCTGTTTTCATTGCTTATTTGTTTTCATGGGATTGTTTTATTGTGTATTTGAATTATGGGTGTTTATATTTATATTTTTGTATAACTTTGGAAACTGCTTAGAAGTCTGTTTTGACATTAAGTGGCATAAAGGTAAAGGTAAAGGTACCCCTGCCGTACGGGCCAGTCGTGTCCGACTCTAGGGTTGTGCGCTCATCTCACTCTAGAGGCTGGGAGCCGGCGCCGTCTGAAGACACTTCCGGGTCACGTGGCCAGCGTGACGAAGCTGCTCTGGTGAGCCTGCACCAGCACAGCACACGGAAACGCCGTTTACTTTCCTGCTATAAAGCGGTACCTATTTATCTACTTGCACTTAAGGGTGCTTTCGAACTGCTAGGTGGGCAGGAGCTGGGACCAAACGGCGGGAGCTCACCCCGCGGCGGGGATTCGAACCGCCGACCATACGATCGGCAAGTCCTAGGCATTGAGGTTTTACCCACAGCGCCACCCGCGTTAAGTGGCATATAAACAAACAAACAAACATTTGTGAATCTGGATAAGCAGCCTTGGGGACAGTTTTGGCTGAAAGGTGGCATAGTTAGGGAGCCTGTTTCTCTCTAAAATGCCAAATATGGAAGCACTTTTGGTCTATCGTAGGAAGTCTTGCCCAGAGTTAATGGAAGAAGGCACTGGAGGCTTGTTGTAGGGTGGAAGCAAGGGAGCCAACAGTGCCCCTACTGGCTGTACGTAGCCAACGGCAGGCGGAGCTAATGGGCTCTGTCTCCATGCTTTTCTCTAGTGAATTCTACAAAGGCAACCCTGAGACTAAGGAGGAAGATAACAGCTAATGCGACACCCTGGACTGGTTGCCAGTAAGGAGGCAAGTAGAGTGGGGTTGGCTCAGGGCAGACTGAGCTTGGTGGGGCAGTGCCCCCTTTGCCCTAGTGAACCACCAGCCTCCATTTTGAAGGGAAGGTAACCCTTGATTTTTGTAGTGGTGCAAAAGGCACATTAGCTTGGAGAGTGCATCTGCATCCCCATCCTAATGCTGCAGTGACTTTGACTGACTATACAGAGATGAACTGTTTAGCATTCCATAAGCTCTTTTGAACAAACTTTAAAAATGTCTCCTTGAGTAGAATTTAAAACGAACTTTTCTCTCCTGAATCACAGATGCACAAACAAAAGAGAGTGCTTGCGTACAGCGGCATAGCACTACTGGCATTTTAGAATTGTTATCATTCACAGAACAGTTATTAATTCCACCTTCTCTTGTCTGCTAGCGTGGAGTGTTATTCCAAGCCTGTGGTATATGGATCTTTCCATCTATTCATCCATTTATCTCTGTCTCTAGGCGTGATAAGTTATTCAGACCCTGGAATTTTAATTAGAAGGAGCAAAAGGGGGAAAAGAGAAAAGAAAGGGGGGGAAAAAGTAACTTGTCTTACTCTATCAGTAGCGTGACCTTATTGAGATGCATAATCTGTTACTCATGTCAGACATCAGAAAGGGTGGCAAGACTTCACAATACTATTATATACAAGAAAAGGGGACAAAGGAGAAAGCGTTGCATTGGGTTTGTGGGTGTGATGAGGAAATCAAATCCTTTGTTCTTGGTTACTCACATTACAAATAAAACACCATTATTGTTTTCCCAAGAAACTGGGGTGGTAGACAATTTTAAGCTTACTCGGAATGGGCCCACTGAAGTAAATTGATTTAAGTAGCTTCAGTTTCCGTGGCCTTGGTTCAGCTAACCCAGCATTCTGGTGGGAGCCTGTGTGGCAGCTCCCACTAGTGCCATGGGGCTGTCCCCCTCACACACTGCTGTGTCTCCCCCTTATCTGCTCTGAAGGGTCAGGAGAACCTCCAGAACATTGGGGGAGGAGAGGGGGACAATCAGCTTGCGCTGGTGGAACAATCAGAAGGGCACGATTTTGAATTCCTCCGATTGAGTTTACTCTCACGTAGCAAACAATCACTGGTGCTTATACAGTGCTGTTCTTTTGCCCACACAGTTTGGTATTCAATTGCACTGCAAAAACAGGTTGCTTGGTGTCATTTTGATGTCAGGTGACTATGACAAGTGGGTGTTCTCATCTACCTGTCAAATCTGGCACACAGTGGGTGAAGGAGTGGAGAGAAGAATCTGGCTCACCCTCTGGATCTAGTTCCCCAACCCTGACTTAGCTAGATCTCACCCTTGAGATATTAAAATAGTTTGACATTGGAACACTTTGGATGTGACATTAATGCATCTCATGGCAAGCAGCAGTGCCTTGTTTTATACTTGTAGAGATGAAATAGATGACCCAAGCAGTGACTAGGCTCGAGTTTCCTTGACTGTGTGTCCAGAAATTCTGACAGCTTAGCTGCAAGATTTGTGTTTAATATCCGATATTAAAAGAAAAATGATTGTGTACTTGAGGCTTTCATTTTTTAAAAATGTGTTTCATACAAGAGTCGCCTAGTATGAAAGGCATTTTATCTTAAGATAGAAGGGATATGATTTAGGATTAGATGCATTCTTTTCAAACCGTGGGTTTTAGAGATTCAATCCTTTCATAATAATAAAACCTACGGCTGTACTTTGGGGGCTACTGATGTTCTTTCTCACATGCACAGGTTAAAGTTAAAGAAAAAAGTTTGCTAATTTTCCTTTAGTTAAGAGATTATGTGGCAGCTTTTCATTTAGCTGTTTGGGTGGTGCTGCGATTTCTGCTTCTGCTAGCAAAGTGCTATGTATGGTTTATATATTAAACTTGGATGTTGCACTGAAGAGAAAAGAACAATGCAAAGTGTTGTACAGTAAAACTAAATCCAAATGCATGAAGTCAGTGAAACTCTTTTTAAAATAAAAAAGATCAGACTACAAAATAGCAGCAGGCTCAGTGAACCAACAGTCGGAAGATTTTTAAAACAAATTATTCTTGACCTGTAAGTAGAACAACAACAAGGAGGCTGCTGTGGGGGGGGGGGAGGGAATGGAAGAAAGACTCATTGTGCAGTGGAAGTCCTTGTGCATGGCCTCTGTTGATGGAGTACATTAGGTGAATGCCACACTTAGCTTATAGAGTCTTGGTGCTGGTTCTTGGCCTTGTCAGTAACTATTGGGGAACTAATCAGCCACCCCTTGCTCGATCACATTGCTTCAGGTAGCTTACAAATAAAAATATTAGTGTTGGGTGAAAAATGTTCTCTGACTTTTACAGCCCCATGCCACCAAAGTGGGGTGACATTCTTTGGTGACATGGAGGGGCATGTGAAACTGCATACATTTGGGGGGGGGGGAGGATGTTATCAGTAAAGCCTGGAATGCAGCATCTGCTTTTACACTTAAAATCTGAAATAATTCGGACTGCAGGCCAGTTGGGGCCTCTATATTTTTCTCCCATAATGCATCTGTTATGCAACTGCATCATGTTGTAGTGTTGTTCAAAGGTAGCATTATGGGAGGACATGGCAGACTGGCTGACCACTGACAGCTGCTGTTTCCATCTGTTTCAATAGGCCAGAAAAAAATATATTAAGGAATGTGAAATCAAACACGGTGGGCCCACCTTTACTGCTAAGTTCCTCCAGTCCTGAAAATTTGTTTAATTCTCCACCCCTCCTGAAAAAAATGAGATTCCCCCCATCACACTTTCATACACCCCTGAAGCCAGAGGAAAAGTTTTAAATGAAAGGTTTGAAACAGCGCTGAAAGTGCATATAATTTGCAACAAACATTGAAAACAATTCTAACAATAAAACTAAGCAAACAGCTGTTAAAACATAATCATAAAGCAGAATAACAAACAGTACCATCTCTACCGACTAAAAATAAAAATCAGTGGCCACATGAAAAGACATGCCCACCAGAATAAAATAATCCCAGGAGCTCAGAGCTTGTTTAAAAGGGGGTAAAGGGGGAGACATGAACTTCTTTTGGATGCCATGTTGTTGACACCTGCTTGTCTTGAGTGCATCTCTGGGTGTGCTGGAGAATCTCAGCGCCTGCTGTGGCTGCAGAGACTGGTAACTCATAACTGCTGCCTCCCATGTTGTTTTTGCTGTGTTTGCAGCACTGAAGTGACCTCTCTTGTGCACAAGCCTGGCAGTGGCAGAGCTTCATGCTCTAGCACCGGGGGGTGGAGAGCAGGCGGGGGCGGGGCACGCCGCCTGCAGGGGCGTGGCGCCCAATGCGGGCGGGGGGGACAGCCGTGATGGCACCCCACCGGGATCACGCTGCTGGGGTCAGTGCGATCCCCCCCGCACTCCTTTTCCTCCGCCAGTGAAGCCTGGGCAGTGTGTGTTTTTCAGTGGTCTACGTTTGCCTGAGCTTGAGTCTGGACTAAGGATTCTGAGCCCCTGTGTTCTGATTCGATACATGATATTCAATCACAGAACATTTCAGGATTTGGATCTCTGCCATTGGCTCTTAAGCTCTGAGTCATGATTCGCAGCTTGGAAGTTTAGACGGCCAATCATGTTGGGAGTGGGAGTGGCCCAGGCCTTAAAAAATGTATATAAGCAGTTGCTTTGCCCTTGTTGTCCAATTCTGTAGTTCAGTAAAGTTTCTTGCTATTATCACTGTGTCTTGCCTTGTGGGAACCCACCTACACTACAGGGTGTATGGAGGTTCTGAGCTGTCCAGATGGCAAAACCCCTTTCTTGGCCTTGCTGATGGGGTCCAAAGGAAAGCAGAGCAATAAATTTGGCACCAGCTTGGCTGCAGGAGTTGCCGGAAGGAGTCATATATGACTGACAAGTCTTTCTTGTCCTCGCCAACCAACTGGTAGGGTCTCATAAGCTGATAATAAATTTCAAGCAGAATTCACAAGGTTCTCCTTTGCTGGAGGGAGCAGAAGTGTTTGTACACAGGCCCTGATTCCACTTGGTCAGACTTTGTCCTAGAAAACCACACTTGATGCCAACAATCCCTGTGATCTCCCTGGTTGTCCATTAATTCCTAAGTGTTCTCAAAGTCCAATTAGCTGATCAAGCTGTGCCCTGCACTTTGGGGCAGCTTTGCTAATAGTTTTTGAGTGTACACCAGTGATCTAACCACTTTCTGCAGAAAAGCACCTCACACTAGTCATGGCAATGAGGTGGAGAGTTATTAATTGAAAATACATTTCCTCAGGAAAGGTGCTGAGATTTAAAAGAAAAAAAAACAGTTCTTGCAAACTGTGCACAGAGCTTTGTTTGATGCTCTTCAGGATAAGCCAAAAAGGACTCACAGTTTGATGCTTTGTTACATTATTTTCCTCTGTTCGCTTCCTTAATGGGATTTACTGTCTATCCTATCTCAGACAAATGTCACTGTGCCAGCTATTGCTTACCATTCTTATTTTCTTCACTCACGCATACTGTGTGACTTTTATCTTCTGTGTAGTTCATAGCTAGCTTCCCCTTTTGTTTGATGATGGCTTTGGAAATGTTCCCTATACAAGCTGTTCTATTGAGAAGGGTGCCGGTTCCAGTACTTCAGCAGGTGACATGACGGAGCTAAACAGTAAACTGTTCATCTGCCGAAACAAACAGCTTGCACTGAAAACTCCCACCAGGGCCACTGCTTGGCATAGATTGGCCATTGTTAAAACCAAATGACAACACGGTTTCAAAAACTTCATAAAGGCCTTTGTGTAGTCTGTACTGTAATGATGTCCTCGTAGCAGGGAAAGACATACATTTGCAATGATTCCAGTTCAGAATCATTAACACCAGTCTTATTATTTCTGTGTCCCGAAAAGTCTCTTTTGAAGTATGGGTAAGTGGTGGAAGCTATGAAATACACAGCTAGCTACTTATGCAGAAGATAAAAGTCACACTGAGTGAGTGTGGCAAAGAAAAGAATAATGAGGGGCATTCAGTGTCATTTATCTGACATAGGGAAGAAGATAATTTCTTCTAAAATGGTCAGGAACCGCATCCTCCACTCCTAATGTAAATAAACCTATTTTCCATTGGGCATGAACTGGGATAATAGGAACTGGAAGGTTCTGGTTTGCAGAAACCTCTTTGCATGACATCATCTTTGTTAGGCCACTGGAAGCTTTTTGGAGTAAAGTTTGTGTGGTTCTGCAACTCCGTTGTGGGTTATAAGAACCCATCTTATTTCTATGATTGTAAGTTGTTTTAAGCTATTTTTAATATTATGTTTTAATGCTGCAGTTACTCACACTGGGACATTAGGGCAAAGGGTGGATAATTTAATAATAGTAATAATCATAATTTGTTTTACATATTGTATTTTAAATTGCTGAAGCATGGGTAAGGCATTGAAATAACAATACGTTGTGCACTCCAAGGTAACTGGTGTCTGAAATGAGAGCCAAACAGAAAGCTGCAAATACATGGCATCTATATGACATTCCAGATATTTTTTTGAGTTAGAAGCTATGGTGACTTCTCTTTTCTGGCTGCTGGTTGGCCAGGCATTGTATTTGCATGTCCTCAAGATTCCGCCTCCCCTCAATATTTTGGGGAAGCCACAAATTCGGAATTTTAGTGAATGCTATATTTCTATAACTGTATCTGTGGGTTAGCCGTACACCAAGTATGGGGGAGGTCTTCAGATGACACCATTCCTTACATTGAATGGATGTGTGTGTGTGTGTGTGTGTGTGTGTGTGTGGTGAGTGTGGTGGTGGTGGTGGAAGAGCTAGGAATGCTCCCCTCAATGATTCCTTTCTATGTGTTTTTGTGTGTGTGCTTTGAATCTGCTGTGTTACTTGGAACTTTACCTGTCTTGAAAATCCATGGAAATGTTTTTGATCATGAGGAGGTAGGTGGCATTCCAATAATTTAAGGCCTGCGTAGGGGCCTGAATCTGCTTAATAGTCAACTATTACAATTTGTTGGACCTTAAAGGGTTAACTTTATATAAGGATGTATTAGATGACTATGTCTGGTATCTTGGCTAATTGCCACGTCTCTCATGGTTTTGAAGTTCCAAAGCCATAAAAATGACAGTAGCTCATAGTCTCACATTGATAGTGAGGAGGGCGGCTTGCCAACCCTTTGATTCACCTGGCAATGGTATGGGATGATGCCATTGGTTCTTCCCCTGGCTGACCATGGAGACATGGCTGTCTTTGTATTCGCAGGCACAACAGTATAAATACAAGAGACTAGAGCACTGTTATAGGTAGACTAAGATCCCAACACAAAGAGAGATCCAACTTTATGATGGAAACGGAGAGGTTCCAGCTCCAAGGGTGATCATTCGCTGTCATGTCTCATCTTTGACAGCAGATAGAACATACTGTAAGAATGAAACAGTCTGGGAAGGGTTATTCATGAATGCTTTGTAGTTCACCTTAGTGACTATTTATGTGCATTTTATGTTTAAATACCGGTACTCATCATGTGGCTAATAAAACTTGTAAGCTTTATACCCAAAAGCTTGCGTATTGTCTACAAAAGAACAACAGTGCTTGAATATGTAAAGCATGTAGGCACCTCAATAAAGGCTCACCCACACTTCTCTTTGCCCCACATTTTATTCTGTTTGTGCTGTGATTTCAGGTCTGAGAGTAGAAATTATCTCACTCACATTCCAACATGGACTTTTGACGCCTGTGCTGGCTCCTGATTCTTTTTGTCTGCTTTGAAGAGGGTGAAAGAGCTCCCTGGGCTGTACACAGTAGTTTTGTAACTGTGGAGAATATAAAATGTGAATACTTCCCCCCTCCCCCAAACCAAGAATAATATCCTAGGAAGAAATTCTGCTTGGAATTTCTGATAGTAGAAAACATTTTGAAGCAGTTCAAATGCAGATGCATATCAGAATGTGGGAGTTTCTTTCTCTCCTCACCCTGCCCTGACAATCTGAGAGGAAGTCTCAGTGTTAATTAAGTTTTGAAATTCTCAGATCAATAGGTTGGCTATTAAATAGGGTGCCGTTGTCATACAGGGAAAGCATAAGGCTGGCAGGCTCTTTACATTCAACAGTGAAGTGCCATTGTTTTTGCACTTGTAATGGCCTCATTTGCATCCCAGCTAAAAAGGATTTGAGTTTCATGTTAACCTTTGTAAGAGTTGATGCAGTTGGATGCGTTTTCTAATGTCTCTCCTCTTGCCTCTTCCTGCCGGCACTGAATAAAACTATTGATTAGCATTCCAACTAGGGATGAGGGAGCTTGTTGTGCCTCATTTTGAACCCTGCTTGAAGACTGCAGAGGCAGCTGCATACTGACTTGGTTGCTATTGGATTCTTGCTCAAGCAGTGTGGCAAAACAAAACGGCTGGCACTTCCATTTAAGAAAAACACAACAGCTCCAACGTATATTTTTTCTTGGAGTAAATACACAACCATACCCACACATGCACAAACAAAACCACATCACACACAGAGAAAAAGATCACAGAAAAAAGCAAGTACTTTGCTTTAAGGCATCACCCCTCCATTTTAATGTGAATACTGCACATTGTCTATATAGCTGTGTAATACTTGAGCGCTGAACTTGTGGCCCTTCAGATTCCAGCTGGAGTCCAGTAACATCTGGAGGGCTCTAAGTTCCCCACTCCTCATCTAATATATATAGACAAGGTCAACTTATTCTCCACCCATTATTGTTCCAAGAAGAATTTGAATGATGTGACACGCATGAAGGATACTAGATGCAAATATTCTCTTCCTCATCCTATTTCTCTTTATTTCGATTGTACTTTGGGTGCATTCGTTTCGTTCTTCCCATTGGACTTGTACTTTGTGTCCCATTAAATTTTCCACTCCACTGAGCTTTGTATTATGTGTAGTGCAAGACAGTCCTTGTCCCTAGCAGATTGTGAATGAACCAGAGAGGGTATACCAAATGGATATAATGGGCCACAGAAACAGCGGAAGTGAATTGGAAGCTGACCTTCAGATCTTCATTGGAGGACCATCTCCAGGTTCTCATGCATAACGATTACTGGTGAGGGGGCCTTCTTGGTAGTGGTGCTCCATTTATTTAATGCTCTCTCCAGAGTGGCTTGCCTAGCACCCATGTTGTGGTACTTTTGATGCCAAGTGAAGACAATTATTAAAAAAAACACACCTCCCAGGCCTTTATAGTTATAATGAATGATAATTAATTATAACATATTTGTTGGGTGTTTTTAAATTTGCCTACCAAGTTGATTTCTTCTTGCTGGCTTTATGCTGGTTTAAAATGCATTTTATGCTGCTGCAATTATGTTGCTTTTCAGATTATTTCTTCTCTGCTGATTTGTATTGTTTTAGAGCTGATTTTATTGTTTTACATTTCGGGTTGTATTTTGAATAGTGCTTTTACAGCACCCAGACAACTTAGTTATATGGCCAGTATATTAAAAAATGCAACAAACAAAAAATCAAAACCTAAGCCCCTAATACCCTGTTTGCTCAGCTGTTTTGAAATTGGTCTTAAATTTTTTAATTCTTCTGTGAAAGAGGCTCAGTTTTCTGCTGCATTCTCAGAGCACTTGAGAATTTCGAGATTTTTTTTTTTTTTATGTTGATGGGTTTGGGGTTTTGAGCTTAAACTGTTGTTGTGAGGTGGCCAAAGGTGGCATGTTTTTATTTCTTGTAAACATTTCTCCAGTCCTGTGAACCCTCCTTGGCTGCCTCTACTTCCTGATCTGAAAATGCCTTGTGGGGTGTGTTAGCTCAACATGTCTTCCTCTGAGCTTTGATTGAAGTGTGAGTATCTGGAAAGGCCGTAGAGTGCAGATGTGATGATTTCTAAAAGGAAAGAAAGAACACCTGCAAATGGCCTCTTGGCCATCACAGAGAAGGGTAGCACAACGCGGTGTTTGTGGGTATTGTTTTTGCTCGTTATTATGGTATAGATTTTTGTGGTTTTTATATTGTGAACCTCCCTTGTGATCTTTGGATAAAAGGTGCTATAGAAATATAAAATAAATAAATAAACAAAGGAAACATGGATCTATATCTATATCTGGTCCTCATGAAAATTCATCAGTATTTATTGTGAATTTCTCTCTCTATACACATTTTTGTATGCAGTTGCCCCTTATATACACATCTTAGCAAAGCAATTTCCTCCAATATAATATATGTTATTTTCACTAATATATGCATGGTTTTGCAACTCTGCTATATGTGTGAACTTGTTAAAATTTATTTTGGATGGTTCTGAATGTTGCTTAGTTTATCAGAAGTCTTTATTAAGGTTCTCTGAAGGACCTCTCACAGCACATGGGTAAATTACAGAAAACGTCAAGCAGCAGTACATAAATAAGGATTTCACACAGGTCTTTTTTTCAGCTGAAACTTACCAGAACTCAGTTCCTGCCCCTCTCAGGTGGGCGCCATTGCCATTCTAAGAGAATGAGGGAGGTGCTCACGGTGAGTTCCGGCACCTCTTTTGCTAGAAAAAATGATTTTACATAAAAGACGTAATTTATGCAAGTGTCATAACATTAATAAAACAGAGCACTGTCCTCCCAAGTTCTGTCTTTAGGGCTGCGTCACCACAAAACCCCTAATGAAGCTTGGTTTTTTTTAATGCTGTGACTGGAGGGGAAATGACCTCTTTGCCTCATCTCAGCAGCCCTTCCCTCAAATGGATTGGCACTCAGGAACTAAAACTTCCAGCCCTTTATAACATAAAAGCATCAACAAACACAGAATGCATAGTGCCGGGGAAATTCATAACTCATTATAAAACTTTAGGAAAACCTTATTACTGTGTGTTTGTGATCCAAACCGTTCCCAGTAATGAGCTAGCTGCCCATATTGGTGGTCACTGCCTGTTTCAACTCTCCCACTGAGGATCCGAAAGTGATATATAGCAATGGGTTATACCTGCGTTTGGTGGAGAACAACACTGCAAAATTCAGAGATGTGCAAATTTCAAAGGATGCCTGTGTTTTGGATCATGTATTGTTTTGGAAGTTTCACCTAAATTTGTGAACTGAATCAAATCTCTCCCCATTCTCTACCTGCATCCATGAGAATGTCAACATTTAATTTAAAAAAAATTGATTTTATGCAAAACAGTGCAATCAAATGAGCACTAATAAACCAGTGTCCCCCCGCCCCCAGGAGAATTTCACCAGCATTTTTTTTCCACTTTCCTAATTTTGAATGCAATTTCTTTTCTCATTAACTGATGGCAAATGGTCAGGAAAAAGTGGGATAAATTTCCAGCATGGCACTAATTTGCATTGCAACAAGGTATCAGAATATGGACCATTTGTCTGGAAATGACCTTTTCTTTGCTGCCTTAAGCAAGATAAAGATGTAGGGAGCTCTGTGGAAAAACACAAGCCTGGATAAGTGATCTTGTTGCACTGTGGGTAGCAACTGTAGTATGGTGCCTGACTGTGATGACACAATAGTGCTTCCTGCCCGACATGGACATATTTCCAGAGGGATTTACAGCAGGTATGGGTCATGATACGAACTGTGCAGGTTAGAAGTGCTTGGGAAATGGCCTTGTCACATAGAGTTAGCAATATTAGGAAGGTAACCTGCTGTTCTGAGTTTGTGCTTGTTAAGAATCTAATCAGCTCAAAGTGACTGGGCCAAGGTATCTTGAAGGTCCATACTGCTATTACCTGATGTTGGAACCTAAATTCCAATTGGGATTTGATATAAGAGGAGAGTGATAGGAGCTGATTTGTCTCACATTGTGTGTAGCATAGGTTTTTTGTTTTGTTTTTTTAAGTAGAGCCAAATGTGACGGAGAGTGGGGTCAGGTGATGCTCAGAGACAAAATGCAGAACGGTATCAGGAAAGATTTTCTTGGGAAAAGCTATTAGTTTCTGGAGTAGCCTGAGAAGAAGCACTTATAAGATAAAGCACAGAATAACACTGGGGGGAAATATAATCCGGTTGCAGCTTTTAAGGTTTCTGTCGTCTTGGTAACTGAATTGCTTATGATCCTTTATCCATCTTATCCTCTAGCTTTGTGTGACAGGGTTATGCTTGTTCCCTCTTTTATTTAATTGATGAGGAAGCTGAAGAGCGAGACCTTGGCCGCGTAGGAAGTCAAGCACAAAACAGGAAACAAAAGCAAATTCTGGAGTTTAATGATCAGCGCAGCCATCACACTCGCAGGAGGCTATCAACAGCAGAGCACCAGACCTAGAGACATTGTCCAGCTTCTACTTCTCTGAATTGCAAATTAATTAATTTGGGGTAAAAAAAACCCTTTACAAAACATTTATTAATTGGATTGTTTAAAAACCTCTCTTTCTCCTGCTGCCTCTGACTCTATGTGCATATATTTAATGGTCTACATATGTACAATGGTACATGCATAGAGCTCTACCCGTGGTATTGAGAATATTTAAAGTACAGTAGCTGTTTTTCATCTCCAATATTATGTTTTTGCCCTATTCAATAGTACCCCCATTCAGTAGTAGCAGAGTTACTTCTTCAGACAATTTGTGGGGTGGATTTTTATGGCCACATTAACACCGTGCATTTCAAGCACTATGATACTACTTTAAACAGTCATGGCTTCCCCCAAAGAATTCTGGGAGTTGTAGTTTGTTAGGGGTGGTGCTTGGAGTTTTGAGGAGACCCCCTTTCCCCCTCCAAGAGTGGTTTAACAATCAATTCACCTTCACAGCGAACTCTGGACACTGTTGCTCTGTAAGGGGAATAAGAGTCAACTAATAACTCTCAGATCCCTTAACAAACTACACTTCCCATGATGCTTTGGGGGAAGCCTTAGCTATTTAAAGTGATCTCATAGTGCTTTAAATTTATGGTGTTACTGTGGCCTGTGTTACTCACCTGTGTATTGCAGAGTATCAGTTCTAGTTTTAGGCTACCTCTGAATGCCATCATGTATTCTTTTATAATTTGTTTCTAGGCTTGTTAAGCATATCAGTCTTTCTCCCTTTCCACAGTGTGAGGTATGTTGGTTGCTAAACATACCAATTAAACAAAAAGGTACGGGATTTGTATAATAACTACCAATATCACAAAAGCATTGATGTGTCTCCCTTAATTGGTGACAGCACTTCCTAAGGGGAAGAGGAACTTGAGAGTTCTCTTGGCTTAAGTGAAAGGTAGGGTAAACAAAGGGATACTCGGTGTAGTTTTTTGAGAGCTTGCCATTTTGGAAATTTGTTAGTACCACTTGCTTGGAAGCTTTTACCGGCACTGCCGGAAATGCTTTGCAAACTGCTTAGAGGTCTTCTGTTGAGAAAGTGGTATATAAAATTTGTTAAATAAGACAAATTAAATAAACAGTGCCATTCTGTACAAACCTACTTGGAAGTAAGCCTCACTGAACTTAATGGGACTCCCCTCCCTGGAAAGTAAGCATAGCATTGCAGCCTCAAACTTACCTAGGAGTAAATCCTACTGAACACAGTGATGCTTACTTCTGAGTAGACATGCACACGACTGCACAGTTAATATGTTTAACAAATCATGCTGATTGTGGTTTTTTTTAAAGTTAATGCAATGATTTATTATTATTATTTGGATGTTGGAGATTGAAATATGCTTTCACAAGTATGATTTTCTAGGCTGCTTTTACAGAACTCATGGTGACATATCAAAATATTATTAAATAGTTTCAAAAGAGAAATATAATTTACCTTGACCATACAGAGTACACTATCAATTCTCAAGTGTCCTTGATGTCTGACTGATCCAGATATTGCTTCTGTCGTGAATGATTTTTACTTTTTTGCTACTTGTATTTTTCACGTTGGCATTTTATTATGGTTTGGTCTCCTGTATGTGAACCGTTGCTGTTATTTAATGATTTATTTAGGGTTTTTTTTTAACAAAGGAATGCAGAGAAAATGTTTTGAACACCCACACAAAGTTTTAAGTTAAGCTGCAAACACTGTATAATGTACCACTGTGATATTCAAGGTTGTATTGTGATGAGCCTTGAATGGCAGGAATTTTTTTAAAAATCATTATAGAACCACCAGATATGTCTGACTGACTACTTTTGTCATATGGACTAGAAGACTCACAGAAAGTATGGCAGTGAATTCTAGCTCTTCTCTAGTATTGGGAAACTCTGGTTTTGGAGAAGGGCCATAGCTCAGTGGTGGTGCATCTGCTTCCAGGTGATGTAGAAGGGAACTCCAGGTTGGGTGAGAACCTTGTCTGAATTCCTGGAGAGGCTCTAACAGTACTGAACTAGATGGACCAATGGTCTGCCTCAGTTGGCAGCTCCTCATGTTCCTTTGTTTTGGGGATAAAGGGAATTTAGTACAACTCTCCAGTGGTCCTGTTTCACAGCATCCCCCACCACCAAAGAATCATGGAAACATATGCATTTGTGAGCAGCAGAATTTTTCATTAAGTGTGCTTACTAACATAGAGTGCTGCTTTCAAACTGAGCTCATGGCAATGTGGATTATAAAAGCCTGCATAAACAAGCATAATAGTTTCCAAATATAGTGTGAATTTTGCTATTTGTTTCCAGAACATCCTTTTTTTGTTTTTGTTTTAAGTGTTTGGGACTTTGGTTGATTCTTTCTCAACAATGACAATCTTCTAATTTGCATCTGCAGCCAAGGTATAGATAAAATGTATTTTGAATACAGAGCGTTCAAATAGATATTCTGTGAACTACTCAGATATTCCCAGTTGTATCCACAAAATTATAACATCCTGTACAGCAGATATATAATAAATATGTGGAAGGACTTATTGCCATAGGTCTAACTAGATATAGTATAGGCCAAGAATGCCTGTGAAATGGGATTGAATCACTCAAGAGGCAGCTTATCTACCTGCAGAAGGTTTGCGTCAAGGTCAGTTGCAAGCAAGGCTGGAATGTGAATGTGCCTCAGAGTCACTATCAGTGTAATGGCCTTTGACTGGCATACCTGAAATGAGTTTGTGGCCCCAATCTAGTTCTTAATGAATAACCTACAAGGTGGCATCTTTCCTTGCAATTCCAGATGAGAAATGAGTCTGTGTGCAGCTCTGACGAATGGTAGAGATGTTTTCGTGCCAAAGAGGGGCTGGCAGCATGAGCCTGACTTAAATATATCACAAATGTATCGGGTAAACAACAGTGCTTGGAATTCAAGCAGGTCTGGCACAGCCACATAATCGTTCTAACTTCTGTGTATGATTCAGCTTTAAAGGTTTACTAGAAAGATGGAACGTACTACTGTACTACTACAGACCGAACGTATCAATTACTAAGATATTTGGCTGGTTTATTTATTCAGAATAGTCTCTACATTTTGCATTTATTCATTTGGAACCCGTCTTTTTCCCATTGAACAGACAGCACTGTAGGGGTTCCTGGGCAGTTGCTTGTTGAGGTTTCTGGTTCAGACCAAATCCCAGACCCAAACCTGCTTAGTCTCAGCAAGGGCGCTGCAGCAAGTACTTTTGGGTCATGCCCTTGTGGCAATAACATCCTTACAGTTCCTTTCTTTGACTAGGGCTGGATCTACACTGACCTGTTTAACGTTATTAAAACGTTATTAAAAAGGTCATACTTGCAAATTAAAACGTTTTTCTTACCTTGCTGTGGGTTTTCTTCTGTCAAAGCGCTGCTGGTTGCTCTGCAGCACCCTCTAGTGTCACATTCTAATAACACATTATGAACACTAGAGGCAGAACATAATGTGTCCCTCTATATGCTACGAAAACCATTATTTATGTTGTAAACCACGAGTGTAAATCTACCCTAGGTTTCCCAGGGAATAGGGAGCAATGACTGTTCCCCAGGGTTTGGGATCCATCCTGGGAGTGGGCTGAAGTGTGATTTGAGACTTGGTGAGCTGAATTTATAATTGGCACATGATGAAATGCTCCCTGCTTAGTTCTTGGGCAGTGCGTAGTAGCTCTTGAAAGCCTTTGTGATGGAACTGCAAAATGGCCACTACTGTAAAACATGAGTTTAGGATTGTGGCAAAATAATCATAACTGGTTCAGTGAATGGAGACATCTATCCCTTGCAATTGCCACATGGTGATTATGAAGTGCAACTGGCCCTCACACACCCATACTAGTAGTAATTCAGTATGTGCTTTCCCCTCATTTCACATAAACCTTCCTCTGCTACCTGTTCCTAAAGTGACTATTGACGATGTGGAAACTCCATGGAATAGTGACAATAAACAATATCCTGCTCTGTCATTCTTCTCTGTGTTCCACTGGTAGGAACTAATTTCAGGGAGATGTGTGACACAGCCTTTTTCATGGTGGCACCCTGCTTGTGGAATGCGCTCTCTCGACAAAATTGTCAAGGCCCCAGTGCTGCTATCTTTCCAGTTACAACTATTTGTTTCCTCAAGCAATCTAAGGGTTCTTACTGTTAAAGCCTTATTTGCTCTTATTATCTGCCTCTTTTTGACGGGTCTCCTTATTGTTTTACTTACTTACTGTATAAACTTACTGAGTAATTTTTTTTCATGTTGACTCCCACCTTGATACCAGTATTGGTGAAGGATGGGCTATAGACATTTAAATAATGAGAAAAATATTATTAATAATAAACAAGAATGTGTTAGTCAAGCCATCCAAGTATATTAATTATAACATGTGGTAAACAAAGTGCCTTTACCATTCAGATCCCTAAACTGATGTAGGTTAGGTACCCTTGTTAATCTCCACAGAGTGAGATGGATTGAACCTAGCATATTTTACTTTTTATTTATATGTTTCACTTTCCTTCTGGTTCTAGGTGATCTGTTTCTTTCACTCTGACAAAGAGACAACCTAAACTAAAAGGGCAGAAAAGAGACAACAAAACTTGGAAGTCAGTAAAGTGTGTCACAACACCACTCTCTAAAGAGACAATAAAGTTTCTGATCTCGAAATAAAACAATGTAATTAAGTAAGGAGGGGGTATTATGGTGGCAAATAACGGCAACAGCAATTTGAAAAGTCCTTGATGGCAGAGCCAATAAATTAAAAAAAGAAAACCATTATAACTGTGGAGCCGCCTAGGGGGGAAACAAAACTGAAGCTGAGCAAGGTAATAGATTGGATCTATGCAGTAAACAGAGGTAATGGGTTCAAAATAGTAGCTGCACATACAAAAGCAAAGGCTTCATCTCTGCCAGAAGAAATATGCGCTCTTCAGGCTGTTATTATTTTAGTGGAGAAGACACTTTTATTGTGATCAGTTTGCTTTCTTTTCCTGAGTTCAGCGAGTATAGTTTGTAGATTCTAATTTATGGGGAAGATATGGGCAATCGAACAGGAATCATGGATAAAGTGGAAACATTCTTCTTTCCAGGTCTCCAGTTTAGAGGTGTGGTTTTCTTTTTACTCTAAAGTGTGGTTGGGGTAGAAATTAGATTCATTTCACATTTACAGGTGAGCCTGCCTTAGCCAGACTTTCTCTGTAACAATACGAGAAATGAAGCACACAAGCTAGCCTTTGAAATTCGCAGGTGTCTGAATTTTGTAACACATTTCTGCAACCAAACACTGTAGAATTATAAATATATATAATATGCATATATTAGGGGGAAGAGAGCATAAAATAACATACAAACATAAAATGAGAAATTGCTTGCAAAAGCATGTACATTAGTCAAAATTGGGCAATTATTCTAGGAACAATTCACAGTGAAATACAATGAATTTATGTAGTGTTTAAAAATACTAACACTGGGCAACAATGTTTTACTTTTTGAATGTTGTCTAGATTTCTACAACTGATTTAGGGTATTTTTGCACTGCTGAATCAGGAAATGGCATCCATTTCTCTCCATCAGGTCAGGTTTACTGTAAACTGAATGGTGGGCATTGATAAAGGTAAGTACACGTAAATTGCATGTTGCTTCGCCATTTTTCAAACTTCAGGGCTTGAACTTCCATTTCTTGGAACTCCAGGAATGCTCAGCAGCAGGGAGGTCTCTCTTCAGAGTCCAACAGTAGTCAGCCATCATGACTGCATCCCAGCGACCCTGATACCTGGTCTCCATCTCTTTCATGTCCTGATGGAATCTCTCCCCCTGCTCGTTACTCATTGAACCCAGGTTCTCAAGAAACCGGTTCATATGTGAAAATAGGTAGTGCATCTTGACGCTCATGTTGCAGCCCAGGTTTCTGAAATCAGTCAGCATGTTGTTGACAAGTTCTGCGTAGTTTCTGGCCTTATTGTTGCCAAGAAAGTTCTTCACCACCAGAACAAATGCCTTCCACGCTTCCAGTTCCACTTCGTTCATTGACTTTCTGAACTCTGGATCTCTAATGAGCTAACGGATCTGAGGACCATCAAAGATGCCAGCTTTCAACTTCTCCATGGTCAATCTTGGAAAAGCCTGGCACAAGTAAGTGAAGCAGTCACCATCCTTGTCCAGAGCCTTGGTGAACTGCTTGATTAAGCCGAGCTTAATCTGCAGCGGTGGGAAGAGTATTCTGTCTCTGTCCACCAGAGGGTCGTTGATGACATTCCCTTTTTTGCAAGGCACCAGTTCCTCCCACACAGGCCAGTCCTTCTTCGTGTAATGCTGAGCACGGTCCCTACTATCCCACATGCACAGAAAACATGGGTACTTGGTGAAGCCAGACTGTTGTCCCAACAAAAAGTTCACCATCTTCTGGTCAACACAAATAAACCACTTATGCTGATCATAACCAATTTTCTCCAGCACATATTTCACCGCTTCATAGTTCTCCTTCAGTGTACTCGAGTGAGCCAGGGGTATAGAGGCAAACTGGTTGTCGTTGTGTAGCAGAACACATTTCAGTGATCGCTTGCTGCTGTCAATGAACAGTCTCCAATCTTTGGGTTCGTACTGTGGCACTCCAAACTTGAGCAAAAGCTGCACAATATCTGCACAGTACACCAAGTCCTTCTCTTCCGAGAAAAAACGGAGGTACTCTTGATGCCTGTTGCGGAAGAAGCTGATGCGAGCACTGTCAGAGAGGAGGTTTTTTTCCTTCAATCTGGATGCCAACAGTTCAGCAGAGTCCTTTGACAAGCTGAGGTCGCGAACTAGATCATTCAACTTCTTTTGGGAAAATAGATGTGGAGCATCATCTTCAAGAACCACTTCTTCTTCTTCATGTCCTTCAACACTGGAGGCATCTTCGTCACTAATGTCAGGAAGTTCTCAGAAGATAGGCACTGGAATTTCATCACAATGAGCTACAGGACGACATGCTGATTGAAGATCAGGATACTTCGTGGGGCGGCTGCCCCATTAACTTACTTTTGATCCCCCAACTTTATGCTTTGCCGCACCAATTTATGGAAGATTTTGAGGTTTTATGACTTCAAACTGATCCCTTTTCGACATAAACACCCAGAACTATCGGACCTGAATACTTCTTGTCATTAAACTAATCATTTCCAATCAAAACAATTATTCGACATGGCATTTTATCCCCACCAACTTCTTCTAAAATGCCCCACACAAGCGTACATGTGAACAAAAACGTAAAAAAATGACATGTGGCCATAGCTCAAAAACTTGACCTGATTGAGCAAAACCAATGTGATTTTTGGATTCAGCGCATCAGATTCGTCCTAAATCAACTGAAAAAACGCAGACAATAAATTTGTTGTTGACCAGTGTAATAGCAGATTGCTGAGGAAATGTGGAAAACCAAATTCAGGATTGGAAAATGAGAGACCCAGAATTGACAGGTCCCTCTATTCCTACTCTAAAGCCTCTGCTGTTTTGGGTGTGCTGCTGTGGGGCATCTTCTCCCTTCTAGGTGCAGTCACCTAGCATCAATGTTCATGCAAATCCCTCTGAAGCCACATGGTAAACAGGGAAAAGGGGAATTGTAGCCCTTCTAGAATAACGTTATGCAAACATGAAATGGTAATCTTTTATGTTTTTATACTTTTTTTCTCACGCTGAAGAACCAAGTTTGCAGCATAGAAATTTCGTTGGTCTGGGTATCTGACCAGATTCACAGCCCTGGTTCTTTTGTATCTCTTCTTTGCACATGCCGGTATGCCACTTTTAAACTCTCCAGTATAATCCCTATACTGAGGGTTTGATAATCTTACTCTCTGAAGAGTGAGGGTTCCTCTGAACCCAGCAGAGAGGAAACAAACCCCAACACTCCCCTGAGTTCATCTGAAACCTGGAATTTGTTTCAGCTCTGCCATCGGCAAGTGTAAGTGCAGAGTCATAAGAAGTCTTCTTGTGTCTCCAGCTCCAAGCTGGAGGTGGGGTTGCTGTGGATTTGAAGCTGCACCAGCAAAGTGTTTCAAGTTTGGAGTATCCAGCATGTGCTGATACAGTAGAACAATGACTAGAAGTTGTGATGATATGATCCATAACTACATGAAACTGTAAATCCATAAAGGTTTTGACTGTGAATGTTATCGAATTTTCTCGTGTGAAATACAAGCTGGACGTTGCATCTTTTTGGACGGACCAGTCTTGAAAATGAACCATACTGCTGTCCTTCTGTACAAAAGGGAGAGAAATAATCTTATCTGGGAGGGTTGAAATATATATTTATTTATATAAATATTAGTTTGCTGTAATCTGGCCCTATTTGGGACATCCCTTCTAGGTGGCTCACAGACATAATAAAAAAATAATAAAATCAGTTTAAAACCAAACAAGAAAACAAGCAGCATAAATTTTGGGGTTCAGGGAACATATAGAACACATCTGAACAAAACAGCTTTATTGATAGTAATGGATGGAAAGGAAGAGGCTAAAGAAGCCTCCTGGGGACGTGCCAGCACCTCCCATGGCACCCACATAAGGTCTCAGTTAAGATCCCCTCAAAAATCCACAGTGCATGAGAGACTGTTTGTTCTTCCTGCTCAGTTCATGTATGCATTTGTGAACTTGTCCACATGACATTGGTGGCCAGGACTGGACAGCCACCCTCCCTTCGGATTTGAGCAGAGGAGAAACACAAAGAGCTTCTCTGTGGGCAAGTAGTGCTGCTGGGTTGTTTTTTTTTTGTAAAAAAAGAAGTGTGTGGTGCTGTTTTTCTATTGATGGAGGCTTCCTCACACTATTTTGTGGGCCTCTATTTGTTCTCCTTCAGGTATGGCAGCCATTTTGTGTTATGCCACACTCTCACAGGTGCCATTTTGTGCCTGTCACCTACAACCCTTTCTCAAAATTCTAAATGTGCCCACTGGCCCAGAAAGGTTGCCCAAAATGGACAAATGGGTGAAATCAGTGGAACCTTCTCTTAAGATTTACCAATGCTTTGCCCTTGAGAAAAGAAAGCGGCTTTGATATTTCAGTTTCCAATTCTTCAATAGTGAGTTTTGTTTGATATATGCTGACTCCTGTAATAGCTTACATCAGTTTTGATTAAACAGAAGCTGCCTAAATATTCAGCCTAATGCTTATCTAATGTATTATATAGCAGAGTGATTGTACGTTATAATAATAGTTAGCTGTCATATCAGAGTGACCCTCCAAGAGATGGTAATGTCGAGTGATGACTACTGATGCTGTGAATATAGCAGGAATAACTGTGGGGTTTCTTTCTCTTAAGGCATATGCATTTGCAGTATCAATTTATAGTGGAATTTCACAGTCCCATCATTTGCAGAATTCAAGATGGCCTGAAGCACAGAGACCAATCATTCTTAGTTTCCTTGTGAAGCTAGAGTCTTGTAAATAGCATTGACAAAGTAATGAAATTTCCCCCCACCACAATATAAGATGGTGCTGTGTTCTGAAGTTTAATAAATGTTTTGATTAAAATCAGACCAGTTGTCTCAATCCTGGTTGCTCTAGGTTATTCTCATTGCATTTTTCATGCCCGCCACCTTAGCTGCTTCAGTTTAAAACGAGATACATTATTTTTGAAATGACAACACTGATTATTTCGTATTTGTCACTGATTAATATTTCTGCTTATAATGTAGAGAGTTTATCCCCAATAAAAGTATCATATACAATCACACAGTTTGAAAAACGTTAGTATTTTAAATATGCCCGTGAGTATACAATCTCATTCTGTAATGTTTTCTTTGCAACGTGGACAGCAAAATTTCCGGAAAAGCAAAGAGCCTCATTTATTGCAAGGAAATTACATTCAGTAATGCTTGCTGAGGATCTGATCTTGTTGTTTTTTGGCTTAAAAACACATCGTGCAATTACATTGTTGAGGAGATCAAAGCACTGGAAAACGAGGAGCTGTAGGAATCAATTTATTTCTGTTCCATGTCACTTTTGCTTTTCCTCATCTGTAAGTTCATTCTGTCCTATGTCTATGTTAATTTGCAATTTTTAGATGTCTTTTTTTAAAATCTGCATATAAAGGCATGTAAGTATGACTCATGTTGGCTATCATGCAACATTATTTTTTTGAGCCAAGAACCGCATCAGAACATTCAAAAAGGGCAGAAGCTGGTAGAATGGAATTCAGCATCATGCCATGAATGTCCCATCTGCCCAAGCATTTCCGCTTGCCAGATGGAATGATTCCTCCTCTCTTCACTGTTCTAGGGGTTCTCATCACCCCCCTGAACCAATTTCAAGGTGGAGGAAAGGGGAGAAAGCCCTATTGCACACGACTTCTGCTGGTGGGGCTTGTTAGGTGAATCCTGCTGTAAGTTCTGATTGGTTCATTCATCCAAGATGTGCAAATCAGGTCAATTCATATCAAAATTCAGAAAGATCGAATTCCTCAGGTATCGCTAGCAAGGAATCTAGAGGTTTTTAAGCATGTAATACCAAGATGTATTCTTTGAGGTGTTAAGTGGTAAATGCTAGGTCACAAAAACTTGCCATTGTACAAAGTATTAAAATGACAGGCGAGTGTCGATACAAAACAGCGTGAAATGGTCATTACTTTACACATAGGCTGTTTTTCATAAATTAAATAGCATATTATAATAGAGCATAAAATGATGTTCCAGCAGTAGTCAGGGGTGATAGGAGCTGTAGTCCAACAACTTCTGGAGGGACATAGGTTAGCCCCCCCTTGATGTAGTGGCCAGAGCAGGAATGGGGAACCTAGGGCATCCCAAATGTTTCTGGACTACAGCTCCCATCACCCCCAACTATTGGCCATGTTTGCTGGGGTTGATGAGCTTTGACATCCAACAACATGTGCAGGGCGACAGGTTTCCCACCTGTGTTTAGGGTATGGGCAACATTGGCCCCTGCAGCTGTTACTGCAAATAGCAGGAGGAACAAAATAAGGGCAAGATTGCTCTTGTCTGTATCTGAAAGAATTTGAGGAAACTGCTTGCACATAAACAGAATGCCAGAGACTCTACTCCAGCAATAACCAACATAGAACCCTCCAGATGTTATTGGACTCTCAACTTCTTTCAGTCCAACCTAGCATGACTTATGGTTAGGGATGCTGGAATTTGTAGTTCAATGACATCTGGAGGATACCACATTGCCTACCCCTGCTCTAGCAGGAACATGGGAAGCAGAATTATTCAGGTTTCTGTTCCATCTATCTCAGTATTCTCTACACTATCTGGCAGGAGCTCTCAAGAGTTTCAGACAAAAGTCTTTCCCAGCCATACACTGCGATACTAGTGATTTAACTCAAGGCCTTTTGCCTGCAGCACATGTTTGCTACCACTGAGTTATGTCACTTCCCTTAAAATGTATGCCATGTTCAATATGAATTGTATTTGCTTTTGCTGAACTTTCTTCCCTGTGTTGACAATGCAATTCCCTGTACTGACAATGCAGTAATTGTCTTCAGTGCAGTTGCTCTTGCTCTTTGTGCAGTATCCTACTCAGAAGGAGAGCTTTGCACAGAAGCTGAAGTGAGATTCATGACCCATAGGCTCAAACAGCAGAGCAGCAGTCCATTCATCCTGAAATGCAACCATTTTGGCTGTTAACATCTCACATTAAGCTCCTAAACATGTTAACCATAATCCAAAGCTGCATGGGGCTCTAAATGTACATGCAGTTGTGGCCTTCCATCTTTACTTTAGTTTTGGGAAATGGTTCATAACATCATACCCATAGGGTACTATGTACAACAGGCTCTTGAATCACAGTATCAGTGTTCAGGCATTCATCCATATAGAACTGAGGTTGTATGTGTTGGTTGTGGAAAAATTGTGCCCAGCTCCCCAGTCTACCATGTGTTCAGGACCCCTGTTTGCTCAGAGCCTATGCATGTACACTCAAACACATATAGGCTCCTGTATGTGCAATCTTTTTAGCTAGCGTACAGATGGCAGATATGGCAGTCTGTGGGCATTCAGGTGTATTCACATAGGCTCCATACAAATGCCCTCCTCCCTCAGGCATGCATGAGGCTGGTGGTGAGGCCACATGAAGCAACCCTAATTCTTCCCTCTCCATGCGATCAGTCACATATGGTGAATGCCTGAACAGGGGCTCTGCGAAAGAGCTGCACAAAAGGCCATGCTACAATGTGACGCTTACTTCATAGCATACTGTTGAGTGTAACCTTTCTTCTCCAATAAAGATTGTCAGTGTGGGTGGCCTGATCTGGATCAGGACCCTAATATAGGGAGTAGGGAGGCATTTTGAGCCCTGCTATGGTTGCAGTCCAGATTGGGGTTTCCATGCCTGCAATTTGTCTAAGGGGGGAAAAAACTGCCATTGAAGTAAATGTGATCTTTCACCCACCCGCCACCTATGTAAATGGCAGGTGCAGGGGCCCGAATCTTGATCAGGACCCCTGTGGGGAGCAAAGGGTTGATTAAAGTATTCCACTATACTATACTATAGCTCCACTAGCCATTTTTTAGTGTGGTGGTGAAGGTTTTCACTCAGAGGCAAGCTACGGAGTAAACATCAAACGTAGCTTGGGTCTATCACGGGAAACAGTGCAATTCTTCCTAGGAAGCCAATGAGGTCTTTTATGTGCCTCCAGGGCTTGGTGCACCTGCATGCTTTAAATAATCCCTTTCTAGTTGAAGAGCAGCTCCCTACACTGTCTAGAAAGCAAAGAAATCCAGAAGTTGTTTCTAGAGTACCAATTTATCGCAACCCAGTTATGATTAAAACCAAAGTTGAAGAATTAAACTGCAAATACCTGCCTGAAAAGGCAGCAGGTTCGTTAATTATTTGGTTCAGAAAATGCTTAACAAGATGCAAGAATCAATAGGGAGAGGGTGACAAAGCAACCAGCATTAAAGAATGTGGGGAAACAGTGGTTTTTTTTTAAAAAAAAGATGAGCTATTTGGTGCACCTTGTTATAAAGCTAAGCCTAAATCTTTATCCCTCATTGATTAATATCATTCTCCAAGCTGGGAACAGAGCACAGAGTGGCAATGGTATCGTGATTGGACTAGGAGTGCCAAGATAATTATTACTTCGTTAGAAGCCCTAAATGGTTTTCCATTTAAGTGGCACAGAGAACAATAGAAATCTTAAATAGGTTTCGAAGTGACATAGCAAGCAATAAATGTCAATTAGTGCTAATGGCAGAAACCGCAAAAAAGCAAGAAAATACTTCAACTTGCTCTTTCCTTATCTCTCCCCCCCCCAAAGTAAAAGCCAATGATGTGAGTGTATAAGGTATGCAAATACTGACAGAACATAGAATACAGGACAACCGCTTTAAAGATATTATAGATCCAAAAGATTAATTTCTTGCTTGGATGCCACTGAAGGGCAATGTAGAAATTCACACAGCCACTGAAGTATGTGATGCCTACCCACCTTGTATAATTTCAATGGAAAATGCTACATCCTGTATCCATTTGATACAGGACACAGTTTGACACTTGACACTTTTGAGCAATCACAGCAATAGTCCCTCATGGGACAGTCCAGTGATGTTTGGGCATCTTGGAAAACATTGTTCTTTGTTTAAAAGTATTTCTAAACAACTTTATATTTAAAATCTCTTAAGTGGTATTCAAAAATGAAAGCAGAAAAGCTGAGAGTGAAAACAAAAATCTATCAATAGCAGGGTCCAGTCTTATGGGTCAGGTAAAGCCTAGGCAAAAGAGATGTCTTTACATGTCTGACACAATTGATAGATGATGCTTCACATACATCCTGTTATCAGCATAATAAGATGCTAAAGCCATGTCACAATGGATGTGGAATTATAAACATTGTTGAAATGTTCTGAAGAAATAGCTGGAAAGAGTTAACATGACCGCAGTCTTAATAAATAAATGTTGTAAAAGCAGGAGTCCCAGTTACACTTTCTGCTAGTTAGGCTATGTATAACTCTAGTCTGCATCTTACATGGCTTCAACTATGAAAATGAGCAATATAAAAAATACACAGATAATCTTTCTCTCTGTCTCTGTTTGCTTGTTTCTCTCCCCTACCTGTCTGGCTCTTCTTTGTGTGTTCCCTCCAAGATCTGGCTGGGTATCTATGATTTTTATTCCCAAAGGCTAAGTACTCTATGAAAATCGGAAATTCTGTTTCATAACTACATGTGGTGGATGAAACTTCAGATCTTCAGTCACAGCAGGAAATAGCAAGCCTAAGATTCAAATTAATCAGATGGATTGTTTTGTCAATGGATTACAATGATCTTATGCCAGTCTGAATCCATGGATTGAATCTCACTTTTAGTTGTACTCAGAGTAGGCCCATTGAAATGCATGGACATGACTGAGGTCCATTCATTTCAATGGGTCTGCTCCAAGAATGATTAACACTGGGTACCATATTCCTTTCTAAGTATTACATAGCTATCTTACAGACCGTTATGTTGCTGTGTTTTTGTTCAATGTTCAGAATATCAATACTCTCCATACAGGGTGCCAACTTGAATAAAATATTGTGGGGGCAGGTAAGTACACCCCTGCATAATCAATCACATGATGTGGTACATGCATACCATTTGAATGGCAATGTCCATTAATTTTTTGGCCCCCGGTCCCCTCAAATATTTTATTGGTGGGATCAGAGACCCCTCAGCCCCTAGGAGTTGGCTCATATGCCTCCAGTTGAAAATAATATTCATTAAATGAAGCGTACATCAGTAAACCAACTAATTAGTTTCAGAATCTGGAGTCCGCGGTCTTTGTAACTGGCTACACTTTATTCCCTGATCCACTGTGTTGCAGAAATTTGAACCCTGATTAGATCACTCAATTAACATTACTTTTATCATAACATATCATAACATTGTTCAGCCACAGCAAGCAATTCCTTTCTACTAACACAAAGCTGGTCAGAATCGCAACCTACAAGTATTCAAATCTAAGTTGGGCAGTGGAATGGTTGAATAACCCCCCCCCCCACCACCACCAATAAAAACACATACTGAAGCTGTGATATAATTTTCTCTTCTATAAAGCTGGGATGTTCTGATGAAAGTCATGTCTGGTAATTGCTGGAGCTATGATGTAAAGATATTGGACAATCCAGATTAGACTATCTCAGACAGTAGGATTTTTTTGCCATTGATTTCAGTGAAATGCAGAAGCCGATCTCCCAATGGCTTTCATATGGGCTTCAGCTTCAATAGCAAAGGCTGTACCAAATTTTCTTTTAGGTTAAGGACATAGCACAGCTGTGGATCTGGTAAAACTGGAACTTTTGAAAAAACCCACAATACATTCTGCTGTGAAATACAATGAAAGAACTGAAGCTGCATAAATAATGTCCTTGCCGTATAATAATTCTTCCTTCAATATGTTTTGCATTGCACCCACACTCTTGAATGCATGCATGCATCTATCATCTATCTATCTATCTATCTATCTATCTATCTATCTATCTATCTATCTATCATCTATCTATCTATCTATCTATCATCTATCTATTTTAGTTATATTCTACCATTTAGTATACAAATCCTTCCAAGGCGGTGTACAAGTAGTAACAATGAAAATAAAATTACAATAGGCTAAGTTTAGACCCAAACCATTGTGAGGGGTTTCCTCTCCACACTGTAATCTCCATCTACCTAGGCCTATTTCTTTTGTGAATGACAGCTGCCAAGGTGCCAAGCTCTTAAGAAGGTCCAGGGCTAAAAGGAAACAGCATGACTATTCATAAAGCTAAAAATTAAGCTACAAAATTTCCCAAGTGTTGTATGACAGAACCCCATAGAGAAGAAACACATGCCTAGCAAATGTCAAGCCTTGTAGCCATTTTACTGAGGAATATATGCTGAATCAAACTATTACTGGCAAATGGTAACTTGATGTTTCTCCACCTCTTACCACAGGAGAGTTAAAAGCAATAAACTATACTGTATTGTAGCAATTGCATTTTAGCAAATAGGATGTGCAGCCATTTTTGTAGGTGACTCTAAAATTGTTTTTTTGTGTGTTTCCTATATCTAGAACATGAATGAAAGACTTACCTTGGCTTTATTTAAAACAAAAATACAAAATTCTGCCACATTCTGGCTCTCCAACTATAATAAATATTAAATCAGTATTTCAAACAACTATACTTTTATATATTTTTTTATTTCTTGGAAAACTGAACTTAAACTATGAAGAAAACTTGGTGAAGGGGTATCAGAACTAACGGAGGAGTGTAGAATGCAGTCCTGATAACTTTATAATCTTAATTAACTTTATAATCTTAAATGTAAATAAGATTCCGATAACCAGGAACTGCAAGGTAACAGCCAGGACTGTACCAAATGGACAGAGACTATTTTTTAGCTGCTTCACCCACCCCAATATCAGCTTTGTTTCAGGTATATTTTGTACACGAGGTAAAATTATTTGGGGGCAGCAAGAGAATTGGAACAGCTGCCATCTTGCTTTTTCTAGAAAGTCCTACTCAGTTTTTTTCCTTTTTAGTTGGGTAATTTAAAATGTTTGCTGATATACAAAATGCCTGCCTGTTTTGCCACTCACTTTGGCCAGCCTTGTAGTGGAGAGCTGTTGAACATCCTTTTATTTGAAAGGCACATTAGAATAAAATAACATTCCAAAGACAGGGCAATGATTGAAACAGACTTGTTAAAAATACAAAGGGGCCGCTTCAGACATCCTTTTTATTTTGCATTCATGATGTTTTATGACCATGATGCTATTGTGGTGGTCATGTACAACCCCACTATCAATACTGTTTGCGCCTGCAAAGGTTTGGGGGCATTCACACTGCTTCATTTCCAGTCAGTGCATATCCTGTAATTTCTTGCTAAACTCTCATAATTTTTCATTTCACTAATGCCTCCCCCACTGCTTTTGTTGTGTTATAGCTCCTCCGGTCAGAAATAATATAGTAGCAATGGAGAAGTATTGCATAATAACTAACAAAATAAAATGATGTGCAGATGGTCCAATATCCACCACTAATGCATTATTACTGCATCAAGAACATGTTGCAGAATATATCTCCTCAAAAATGTCCGTCTTGAGGGACAATAAAATCATAGTTTGCCATTCTGTGGAACCCTATTTTTAAACTGGCCATGCTTGCTGTTTGGGTTTTTGAAAGACATTCAGGTAAATATATCTATGTATCTGATATATGAACTATGAAGATGCTTTATTTGAATTTAAAAAGTGTCCATGATTTGTGTGTGTGTGTGTCGTTCAGAGATTGACAGTGCAATCCTATGCATGTGTAATCAGAAATAAGTCCCAATTCAATGAGGTTTGTTGTTGAGGAGTCAGTTGGCGAAAGAAAATTAGAGGAGGGCCATTTTATGAAACAGTTTCTCCTTGTATTACTGGGAACATTAAAAAAATTATTTGGTTGAATCTCTGTTTCTTCCATCTGTAGCATAGCCTAGGAGTTTACTCTGTGGCATGTGTTACCATAGGATGAAACAGTCACCTGTAGCCTCTGATCATATTATCACCTCATTTCCCAGGATTTCTTAGTGGCAGAGGAGTGAAAATGCCTGACTTAACTCCTATAAAGTGGTTTTTGAACCAAGGATTCTGATAAGCAGGGCAATTAGGAAGACAGCTTGCTGGTCAGTTTCCTTGCTTCTGGACCACTGAAGTCAGAAGCTATAGGTGACCCTTTCACAAAATGCACACAGTCAACTTATTTTCAGTTGGTTTTCTCAGCGATTCTGCTTCTGAGATTACATTTCTACAATATGCCTAGAAACAAAATTTTCCTGTATTCATCTCTGCTTCCAGATACCAGCATCACATTTTGAATACTTCAGTGACCAGTTCACTGGGGATTCTTCCAGCTCTGCATTAACCTGCAAACCCAAAAGGGTTTTATTCATAAAGCCAGAAACAAAACCTCAGCAGATATTTCAGGAGAAATAGACTCTTCTAACGTAGTGCAAAGCTCATGATGTTTCATGATGCATAATGTATTTATATTTTCTCAAATCTGTGCTATTGTGGCCAATTATCCTTATCTCTATTCCATAAAATGTGCATTGCTTATAAAGCTTATACTGCACAGGGAACAGAATGATATGCCTCCTGGAATCTATGGAGTGGGCAAGATGAGAGAGGCATTGATTTTGTTTCCGGCAATTGAGGACGCAGATGAACACACTCCCTTAGTATGTTATGCTAAGCTTCTTTTTCTTCTCCTAGTCTGAGAAGCTTTGGGTGTAGCAATGGTTGGTTAGCATTACAGAACTTCTGCTAACTTTGAAAAGAAGATGTTTGCTTCAGCACAACAGCACAACACCTGCTACACAGCAGGGCAAGCTAGAGGTAGGGCTGGGAAATAAATTCAATTCAGCCCACATTTAACAAATCCAAAGACTGTCATACTTTGAAATTTCCCAAATTTCCTATGCAGCTCCCCAGCCCAATCATGTTTATAGAATCACAGAATCATAAAGTTGGATGTGACTCTGAAGTTCATCTTGTCCAACACTCTGCAGTGCAGGAGTATTCAGCTGTCCCATACCGGGATCGAACTATTTCTCTCTCTCTCTCTCTCTCTCTCTCTCTCTCTCTCTCTGTATGTGTAACACACGCACGCACACACACACACACACACACACACAGCATTTTATTAGGGGGAAATGTTTGCAAAACTGTGCATATTAGTCAAAAATGTGTCCAAAAATTGGAGAAATTTGCACTAAAATGCTGATGAATTTTCATGAGGATTTTTTTAAAAAAATTACAAATTGCTGTAGAAATGTGGAGAACTGAATTTCAGATTGGAAAAAAAGGAGAAATGGAGAGAACCAAAACGGTCACACTGTAGGTTAATGCAGAATCAATGTGCAATGAGTTTTTATTTTTGTAATGAAATTAGTTTCTCAATATTATATATATTGTTATATATTTATTTATACTCTGCCTTTTCCTCCGTTAGGCGCTCACTGTGGCTTACAGATAATATAGGAACAGCTAAAAATATAGAAACATCTTGTTGATTGATTTGATATGCACTTTCAAAACTTTTTGAAGCTCTCTGCTGAAGGTTTTGGGGTTTTTTTTTTTGCAACAAGATGCTGTCTATGCAGGAAACAATGTACAGTGTGCACATCAGGAACTCTTCTTCAGAAAAGCTGAAAATCTACTGTACCTGCCAAACATTGATGGTGCACCACCGGAAGCAACTGTTGTAAGTAGAAGTAAGTACTAAGTAGAATCTCATATTTTTTGAAATATGGTTTTGAGAACTCCTTAAAATAGCAACCTTGTAAAGCAGCAAGGAGTGGGGGCAGGGATTGCAGTTCAGAAGCCTAGCTCCACAGCTTTCTTAAAAGCTCCTTGGAAAAGGCAGCTTGCTTTTATATCTTTGAGGGAGGGAAGCAGGGATGTTAGAATTATTCTTTTGAAACTGTAAAGAAGTAATTGTTTAAAAAGTGAAACTGCACCTATATACAGTTTTCTTTTTTTTAAAGAAAGCAGCATGGTCTGAGAATACTGTTGTATTGTGGAATCATTTTATAAAATACACTGGCAAGGGAGATAATGCTCTGCAAATGCCCATGTCCTTTATTTCTAAGACTCATGGTTCTTAATTCAATTCTTTGTACTATATAAATTTCTATACTTTGTACTAATCATAAATTTCTTTTCTACCCCAGGCCCCTTTGACTCCCTTTTAATCTCCAAATCTTTGTTCAGTCCCTGCACAGTCCCATCAACACCAGCGGGTCAATATTGTCCACTTTCGGAAACTCTGAACTAAGGAGAAGGTTGATAGCCAGAGCAACCTCAAGAGTAGAAGTAGAAGTAGAAGTAGAAGTAGAAGTAGATAAAGTGCCATATTGCGGGGAGGGCCTGTAGGGGTAGCGTGACTTGGAGAGGCAAGTTGCCCATATGCCCTTATGGATAAGACTTCCCTGCCAATTGCAGATTGGGGGGATACTCTGAGAGAGATTTGTTTACAGCAACCCTGCACTGTAATCCCTTATTGATATTGTAGGTCAGAGAAAGAGCTGAGGCCCACTGGGATTCCCAGTCAAAAATCCATTATCATTCTCAGGCTGCAGCAAAGGCCAATTTGCTTAAATTGCTCCTTTATGCACCCTCGCCAGCCAAATCCACCACAAACGGAGGTCCCGTGTTTTGTTGACTTGCATAAAAATTGGCTGCATTTTCAAATGTAAAAACGAAACCTTAAATATATGTTGCACCTAAGGCAAGCCCCAAAGTAGCAGGGACTCCCCCTTGCAATGCTGATTTTTGTGTTTCAGCCCTTTCAGCTACAGGCTTGGATAACTCAAACACACACACATACATGTGCACACACCCAAATAATACATTGTACATTTTGTTGCAGGGGCCACACTTCTTTGATCATCTAAAAAATTGAAGGTGAGTTTTCAAAGCCCATTTCTCTTCTCCGTACCAGCAAATGAACTACTGAGGCGGAAAATTAAAAACTCAGTTTTGTCCGAAAGTCAAATTAAGAGCTTGAAAACGAGACTCAGCACTCTACGGCTGCAATATTTGGAAGGCAGGGGCTCTAAACTCAAGGTTAATAATAGTGAACACAAATGGTCTATATTTTAGGTTTGCTTGGTTTTCAAAAAAGGGTGAAACTTCTACAGCTGCTTCAGTAGTTTTGAAGAATCTGCACCTGAAGACCTAATGGAGTTCCTTTCAAATAGCATAGCCTATTGTATGAGTCATAAAATACTAGAGAAGTTAGAATGGTTCTCTCCTTGTTGTCCTTCTGCTGGCAGGTGAAGACCTTATTCCAAAAGGCTTTTGGGAACTGACTGTTTTTAATGAAAGGACTGGTGTCATGCTCTTTCATATTTTATCTGTAAGCCGCCTTAAGTTCCTGTCAGGGAAAAGGGTGGAGGTACAAATAAATATGCAATAACAATAACAATAATATATATAAAGAGGAATTGGCAAAAATGCACATGAGCAGTAGTGTCGTCATGTACTGCTAGGAATGAAAGGTGGGACATGTTTAAGCACCCATCCATAATCCAATTTGCATCTGAAAATACTGTTCAGGGACACACCAGAAAAGACAAAGCTTCCAAAACTGTTAAGCAATGTAATGATGAAAGTATGAGTAAAAATAACCTTAAAGAAATTGGTTGGGATCTAATACAACATTCAGTGGCTGAACAGTCATTGTGCTATTAAAACAAAACCAAAACATGGAAAAGGCCTCCAAAGTCAGTCATCAGAACAATTTTCAAGGATTAGTTCTGTATAGACTTCTAGAAAAAAATATTACTGGACAGATGATTTGGAGCTGAACCAACTGATGGGCCAGGTGCACCTGTGCCATCCTGCCGGAAGCCCTTTTGGTCATCCATCTCCTAAGTCTGAGAGGTGGGAGTTGAAGAGAGAGAAGTCATTTTCTGTGGTGGCTCCATGCTTTAAAGCTTCCTCCCAGTACAGCTCTTGGATGCAGGCTGAAATATTACTTTGTTATTGATATTCCATTTTAATTTTCTTATTGTTGTAAGGAAACTTCAACAAACTTTGTCAAGAAAAATGGCATAAGGATATTTTAAAATAAATAAATGAAGGCTACATGGCTATCATCACACTAAAAAACTTTAGGCTGCAATCCTATGTACACTTTCCTGGGCGTAAATCTCATTGGATGTTTGTTTATTAATATTCACAAAATTTATATACCTCTGAGCAATTTACTTCTTAGTAAGCATGTACTATTGCAGGGTTGGTCTCCTTTTTATGGTGTACAGTACGTCCTCTTCAGGAAAGGTTACATGGTTCTGGATGAGAAAATCTAAATTTGTATATCGGACTCAATTAAAATATCTACTCTTTCCCTTTTATTATAGTACAGGTGCATTGCTAGGGGGTTGCCCCAGGGGGAAATGATGGATAAGGCCTGGGCCTCTTGCCGAGGGCTACAGATTTGCTGTCCCACATTGCCTCTTATTTTAAATTTTAATCTTTAAAACCTTGCTTATATGGCAGCTGGTAAGCAGAGGTTGGGTGGCCATCTGTCGTGGATCCTTTAGTCGAGATTCCTAGACTAGATGACCCTTGGGATCCCTTCTAACTCTACAGTTCTATAATTCTATGATCCATTTTAATTTGCTCAGCAGCCTATATACACATGAGCATGTATAAACTTTGTGCAAATTTGTGACATGGGCCAGTGCTTTGAGTCTTTTAAGTGCCTTAAAAGTGCTCCTGTCTAAAGTATCTAATTTCTTATGGACAGTCTTTTATAAAGTGATTCTTTACTGAACTCTCTGCAGGGTTAAATAACAATAAATATGTATGTAGTGATACATATATCTTTTTTTTTTAGTGGATTTAGTTTTCTTTCCCAACTAGGCACTGCATTTGTCGCACAAGAATCCTGTGCCGACTTTCATAACATAGATTTATTTTCCATGGCTTCTTTTGTTTACAGTCATTCCTAACCCGATTAACTGAGATTCATGTTGCCTGTAGCCTACTGACAATAGCCATCAATAGTGGGAGAGGTGCTGAGGTGTGTTATGTTCAGCACATCCCTTCAGGGGGTTCTCTGTCAAAATCTCTTCAGGCTATCACTTATCGTGTCAATACCAAATAGCATGGAAGAGTTGAAGTGTGGAAGAATTGAAGAACATGACAATTTCCATGTCCACAAGTTGAAAATGCATGTTTTGTGGCATAAGGACCACATGAAATGTGCTAAAATATGGCATTCTAAATGGTTGGTATCATGAAGAAGTTTCTTTATATGACATGATGTCATGTTACATCATCAGATAATCTCTCACTAGAAAATAGATGAATAGAATATAGGCATATATTTCCCCTTTTCTCTGTGTGAATTAGAATAAGTCATTTAATGTGTATGATTCAAATGATCATTTGTTAACAGCAGCCTCACATAAATCACTGTTAACTTAAGGTTTGAGGAAATTTGGCTTGTCTGTTAAATTAGGGTCTGAGGTAATTTTGACCACCATACTAACCAATCAAGGAAATGAAATTGTTGCCAGAGCACTTCCATTTTGTTCCCCATACTTTTTTCATTTTATCTGTTTTTTGCTGTCATGCTCCAAATGCTAGCAGCTGGTTGTTATCTGCTATTTTTGCAGGTTTGCAGCAATAATGTTAGATTATGAATTCTACCATGTTAATGTTCTAGTATTATTTTCATTACAGAACTATTACTTCGAAAGGCAGTAAAAATCCATTAATCCTTCCAATATTGCCTCCTGCTTTAGTACCGGGAGGTAAAGATTTTAATAACAGAAATTATGAAAAAATGTTTTGCATGACTAGCTCATGTTGCTATTCTTTTGCTTTCATAATATTCTTCTTTATATATGAACTTGAGGGGCAGAAGTGTAGAAATCGTGTCAAATAGTGTCACAATGCTGGCAGCTAGCAAGTGAACAATCTGTCAGTTTTGCTTCTTTCACTTTCTCATTTTTCTAATTGTAAATTCAGTTTCCCCACATTTCTATAGCAATTGAGAAAATCCTTATGAAAATTCATTCGCATTTTAGTGTGAACTCATAATAAGTTATTCATTCATTCATTCATTCCACACTTTCCCAACCAACAGGACTCAAGATGGCTTACATATAAAAATGAGAACATGAAAAAAAACACCCCACACAAAAAAACAAATGTTGTATGGTGTTTTGAGTAATACACACCTTTTTACAAGCCTTCCCCCACTATAATGCATTTTTTGTAAATACAGTATTTGTGTAGTGCAAATTCCAAGATAGCTGTATTTTGGTTCACAAGAGTCAAACAAAGAGAGAGAATGACAGCAAGTGGGCTTCTGAAAGATAGAATTGCATATTTTATTCTGGATAACTATGCTACTAACTAGTATGGTTATGTCATACTGGTTGAAGAACTGCATCACAAAATTTGGATAGGTTCAAATAAGTGCTTTGGTTCACATAGTGCGAATTTGATAAATTCAGTTTTAAAACATGTAATCGTAGAATTGCAGAGTTAGAAGGTTCCCCAATAATTAAATAGTCCATCCATCCATGGCAGATGGCCACCCAACCTCTGCTTGCTTGCAAGCCTCCAAGGTAGCAGAGTCCACCACATCTCATGGGAGTCTGTTCCACTGTCAAACAGCTCTTACTGTCAGAAAGTTCTTCCTGATGTTTAGTTGGAATCTCCTTTCTTGTAACTTGAATCCATTAGTATGGGTCCTATCCTCCAGAGCAGGAAAAAAACCAAGCTTGTTCCATCTTCCATGTGATAGCACTTTAGATATTTGAAGATGGCTGTCATACCTTCTCTCAGCATTGTATCTGGCTAGGTCATCTTTAGGGTACACTCCCTGAATCAGTGGACATATCATTCAATTTCTGTAGATCTACTCTGAGGTTGATTTAAGCAGATAGAACATTCACTGTAATAACACCAGGGCAGGAGGTAAGTTGTATTACAAATTTCTTAGTGGGAGAAGGAAGTTTTGCTGTCAGTCTTGCATTTCCTGTCAGGTATCATTCTGCCATTAGATGACCTATATTGTATCCTAATTAGAATGAATCTCCTTATTTAGTCATGTGTGATAAATGAGAAGTCCATCCTCCAAAATTACACTGATTTGCATCAAATGGTGCACCTATGGGGTCATTACGGAGATACACTGTTAGAACTGGCAGCTCATTAATCTTTCTTTGCTTTTGTCTGTACTCAGTGATTTTTGTCTGCAACCTTTATACCCTCCAATGCATCTCACTAAAATGTAACAGGAGTTGTTTGCTTAGTCAATAAAGGCTTCAGTCTATTGCCCCAACCTTTTTCTTCATCTGACCAGATTTTGATGGCCAATTTTCAGTCAGTGAGGACAACAGTCAACAGATTCACTCTGTGGAGCAACATGATTTTATTTGGCCAGACCCCCTGTATCATTATTATTTGGAATTGGCAACCTAAATATACCCTATATATACCAGTCAGAGTTGACCTTCAGATTTCTTTTCTTTTTTTTTTTTAAACTATTGTTCTTTCTGAAAGCCAGCTCAGGAAAAATCCCAGTCTTCAGTCCTTTAATCTTTCTCTGCCTTCATGTACCAAGCAACACTTCCCACAACAAACCCTGAAACTGGTCATACCAAACATTCTCTGTCAGCAGGCCAGACTTTCTAACAACATCTCATTGTCATGCCTGTAAAAGCATAATGGCTCTTATCCAGAAATGCTCCCTTTGCTGAACAAATGATGGCACTTTCGGTTCAGTTTCTGATGGTTGTAAGAGAACAAAAATTGCCTGGGTTCAATCTTCTCAATCCCCAGACAAGTGATCAGATCTGGCAGCACTTTGATTATCTTCCCAGCAGGAGAAATGGAGGGAAATCCTCACATGTACTAGTGGAAAGGGTGCAACTTGTCCTGTTGTTTACACAAAAGATTGCCTCAGCCCTTATACCGTATATCCAATTGATATCTGCGCTCTGTAGGTGAGAGCCTCCTGCAGATACCATCTTATCAGGATGTCTCTTCATGGCACCTACCATTTGGAATTCCTTCCATTAAATATTTGGCACCGTATCTACTGTCTTTTCAGTACATATTGAATATTTTCCTCTTTCAGCCAGTCTTTTAAGTAGAGATCTTTCCCAGTCTGCATCTGCACTGGAATTGTTTTTATTGTTTTGTCACTTGTTTGCTGCCGTAGGGCAGTATATAAATTTAATAAACAAACAAATGAAGAAAAAGTTTTTCAGATTGTGCTATTCCCCAGATTGTTCCTTCTTGATTTGAATTGCCCTCATGCATTCAGGAAGGGAGGAAAATAAGGGCAATCAATGCACAATCTCCTGTGTCTACAAATGGATCACTATTGATCAGAGAAAACTTTGAATCGGGCCCAAGGTTTCATCTGAATCGGGCCCAAGATGTTGAATTCCATGCCTGCCCTAGTTAGAACAAAAAGGAAACTTTAAAAATTACAATCACAAAAGGTCACAGCTCTTCCAATTTAACTTTTATTGCTTTTTTCAAAATGAGTAAATGATTTAATAGAATTAATTTTGGCAATGAAAGCATCTGAGTCACACCATTCACACTTTCCCCTCATTTGAGCTTTATGAGGAATGAGGTTTTTCATTTGTGATCTAATTATGGTGGTTCATTGTTTAATATGCTCCAGTGGCTAATTTTGACTACCTTGTCTATATTTCTAAAAGAACACAGCATAGAAGGGGAAATTGGAGATTACTGTGGTTTTTAACACTGGAACTTACACCTCTAGGAGACAGGGCATTGAGAGACATACCAATTAATCCTTCAGTGGTTTGTAAAATAGAATGTAAAATAAGACACCCAGCACAGTACTCTGAAAGCAAATTACATTCTCCAGTCAGAAAATAAATGATTTGTTTTTCCTCACATCTATGTGATTCATCCAGAATTTACATTTAGAGTCTCTCTTCTTTTTTTCTCTTACGGCAATTTAAATACTAAATCATTCATGTGTTGCATATTTCATGGTCTTGTTGATTGTCCTGGATTTTATGCTATAAGTGTGTTCACTTGACAGAAATAATAGGAATATTGTACTGGTAATTATGTTGTTGCTAATAATGTTGATTTTATGTAATTGTTTGAAACAGCCCTAAGTCTCTCTCTAATGTAGCTACAGAGTTACAAGTTCAGGATTATTCCATGCCTGTCTGCTTGTCTGAACTTGTCTCCTAACTTACTTCAGAGTTTTGAGGAGTCTTCCTGCAAAGGAAGACAAGCCCATGCCATGTCAGAGACAAAGTAGTATGAGATTGTTTCTTTCCTTCTTGATTTAATATAACTACCACTAATTATGAAAGCATAAGCTAGAAAATAATAGTTGTATATTTGTTTCCTCTGATGGACACACAGCTTATCAAGATGCTTTTATGATATTTTTTCCCTCAGGGGAAAAAAGATAAGATTGCTTGTGGCATATGCCTAATCTCTTATAGCATCATTGTAAAATATATAATAATATAGATAACTGTATCTTGCTTAAAACATCCTTCTGTAATGTTTAGCAGCCCACTCCTTGTTTTTCTAGAGCTCTCTGCAAGCTAAACTTGTTCAGGCAAACTTGTTTACAGTAAAGTCATTTTAATAAATGCTTACCTTGCCGTGAACACTTCTCTCCATCTTCTTGGATCCTTGATTTACCATATTTGCGTGCCATTTTTCTAGGAAATTCAGTGAGATTCATATTGTTTTCCACTGAGCTCCATAGGTGAATTTAAATTTTGAACCTAGATTTCCAAAGTCCAATAGTCTACCCAGAATACATATATTTAAATACATTAACAAAACAATACAATGAAATAGGCTGTGCAATTATGTTCTGATTACTTCTTCATTTTTCATAAAAAACCCCCACCTTAATACTTACAGTATTTTGGCAAATATGTGGTGCCTGAAAAAAAACAAAAAACAGTTGTCTGAATGGATTCTGCATTTTTCACGTCAGTGTAGGTTGTATTGGTGAAGTGTTTTGCTTTTAGACCATTCCAGCAATATAAGATTTCCCTAGCATCTGAACTGACAGCTAGCCATTTGGATTCAATGCTGTGGTGTTTTAAAGTTTGTGTTATACACAGTTAGAGTATACTTATACAGCTTTTTCTATTCAATGCTGGTAGGTTCTGAGTCAGATTTGTATTAAAAAAGATTCATGGATGGGAACAGTTAGGAAAACCACAAATTGCTTTCATGTCTGAGTCGAAATAACACGCTTATAAATTTGGTGATACGATTTTATTTTTTTTAATGAGAAAGTGCAGAAGGTTGACTAGAATCACCTTAATTGCTTTAGTTTAATGGTATATTTACTTCAGAATTAGTTTAATTTTAATATATACATTAGCAGAATAACTAATGGTGGGTAGGACAAAGGCCAAATCATTATGCATTATCATGTCCTACAAAGTTCAGTGAACTCTGTTAATTCATAAGGGTGTGACACATGTTTACAGAGCCATGAATCTATAATCAGTAAATACCATGGGTTAGCACTATGTAAACACTGCTTCTGTGCAATGTTGTTCATGGCAAAATTGTCACTCTGAATTTCATTAGCCATTTTACTTTAATCATCAATTTCACGGGCATAAATGAGAAGAGAGTTATAAATCATTTTGAATGCAGAAAGTTGCTAAAGAAATGAGGAAGTATTATCAGTAATTACCTTTGGTTGGGTACAATCAAATAATGAAAATTTCTAAACTCCAAAGTGATGGTGGCTATGAGAAGGATTTTGTATTCATTTTAGGATCTATGATTCTGAAGCGTGTCCTGTTGGGTTAAACTGGACTTATAACCTTAATATATTGTAACATACGACTCCTGTCTCTGACTGAGAGATTCCAGGCATAGGTGTCAACTGTGCAGGGCCCTGGGTGCCCTAGCACCCACAAATTTCTAAATGAAGGGGCTGCCCCCCCAATTTCCCTTGGCGGCCTGCCCCCACGATGTATCCTCATGGGTGTGCTGACATCACACATGCACACATGCCCTGGGTACCAGCTGTCGCAGGGGCAAGGTGGCACATCTGATTCCAGAGGTTCCAGGCAGGGTTTTATTTCCTCAGAATGAGGGACAGTGGAGACTGTGGTGTCTTTATGAGATATTATTTATTTGCTCATATATACAACCTGAGCCAACAATGGAGGGGCTCACAGCATCAACACCTTAGGGCGGTTTTACTTCTCCAATAGCTGCAGCCTTGGATTCCAGCAGAAATCAAGCATGGCTCTGTCTCTCAGCTGCCCAGCTCGCTTCTAGCTTCTAGCGCACACACTGCAACTCTGGTTTTTGTCTTTCTATCTACCAGACCCTTGAAGGAGTGGGGCCCAACCACTGGCCCTCTGGCATAGAGCCACTTCCTTTGTTACCTTAAGGATCCATACGTAGGCCATTACCAAGAACTTGCCTGGCTATTCCAGCAATTGAATCCTTGTTGGATCCAGGAATTAGAAGGCACTCAGGCATACAGCCCCTCCACCCAAACTCACAACAATGTACAATGGAAAATTGTGCTATCACATGCTTTAGGCTGGTGTAGCATACCTTCCCTTATTTCTCCAATGGAATTAGAGATGTCTTAAATAATAATAATAATAATAATAATAATAATAATAATAATATGTATACAACACCAATTGACTGTGTTGCTCCAGCCTCTCTGGGTGGCTTCCAACGTATATAAAAACATAATAAAACATTACATTTTAAAAAAACTTCGCTATACAGGTCTGTTTACAGATGTGTTCTAAAGGTTGTATAGTTACTTATCCCCTTGTCTTGGGAGTTGCATAACTGCATACCCTCCGATGAAATAGGGATGTCCTAAGGAAAAGTGGGACATTCTGGGATCAAATCAGAAACTGGGATGGCTTCTGTCGATCCAGGACCGTCCTTGGAAAATAGGGACATTTGAAGGGTTTGGGTGCAGTGATCTGCCTCCGCTCCCCTTCCTTCCTGCCTGCTGTGTGTGAAAGAGCTGTGGATTTATTGGTGGTTTTGCAATTCACCAAGCCCTGCCAGTCTGGTGATAGAGGATTTTGGATTGCTTCCTAAAGTTGCAGTCCTGTGCACCCCTGCTGAATACCTTGTGCCTTTCCAGATGTCAATGGACTTTGACTATAGCTCAGAGGGGATGGCAGCCAAGGTTCAGCAACACTGGGAGCGGGGCACAGACTGTGCACACTTCTTCGGGCGCATGCCCCATTGATCTTAATGGCCCTGCTGGATAGACATGCCTAGGACTGAGTGCTGGAAAGCTGCTGGAGAAGAGACAGTGAGCCAGAACCTCTGTGGATTTTCATATGGAAGGACAGGTTTCTTCCTGAGTTTGTTTCAAAAGGGCTTTTGCTTTTCAGTAAGAGAGCCCCTATGAGCTTCTTGCATTTTGACAATTTGCTCTCATAATTCACATCTCTTTTACAGTAATGCTTGCTCAATTAATAGTAATTTTCTTATTTTGGAAATGAAATATATTCATCACGCCCCATATGCAAAGAGAAACGTTCCTTGGGCCGGCATGAGGGAATTTTCTTCCTTCATAAATGTTTCATCTACTTTATTAAGCCTCGTGCTTTTCGCACCTTGCCTGCATAAGAATTTTTTTATTTGAGAGATTTTTCTGCTATGAACTACAGAAAAGGAGATGCATTAGGCATAATTGCCAACTGGGTATTCACTCACAATCATTCCAAATGACTCCGTGGTCTCGCTCATGGCCACTGGCAAAGCTTTAATAGCCCCAGAGAGAGGAAGGGACCAGCTTGAGCGAGCAAAACCTTCTTCCAATGCATGTTGACAGAAAAGAGAACTTTGGAAACCAGCTGAAGAACGCATCTAGGAAATGTTGCGCACAAACCCCTTTGAAATAAAGAGGAATCACTCAAGAGCAGCTTTCGTTCAGTTGCTGATCAGAAAGTCGGCGGTTCGAATCCCTGCGACGGGGTGAGCTCCCATTCCTTGGTCCCTGCTCCTGCCAACCTAGCAGTTCGAAAGCATGTCAAAGTGCAAGTAGATAAATAGGTACAGCTCTGGCAGGAAGGTAAACGCTGCTCTGGTTCGCCAGAAGCGGCTTAGTCATGCTGGCCACATGACCCGGAAACTGTACGCCGGCTTCCTCGGCCAATAAAGCGAAATGAGCGCTGCAACCCCAGAGTCGGTCACGACTGGACCTAATGGTCAGGGGTCCCTTTACCTTATACATTCAAAGTCACTTGGTACAGGCCTTCCTTGAATGTCCCCCCTTCCTGATGCAGATGCTCTACACAGTGCCACACCCCTTTGCACTTAGAGTATCTGTCAGGATGATGGCTAGATTAGAAACCTTTCCCCATGGAATGGGAGGAGCACAGTATTAGGCTGTAAACATTCCAGACCTTCAAAGTACCTTCTCCAGAATCCTCTTACCTGTAGTTTACCCCTCACTGAACTACAGTTCCAAGTACCTTTAACAAACTATGGCTCACAGGATTCTCAGGATAGGATGTACTTTGGAAGTGCTTTAAATTTATGGTGTGTATGCACCATACATTGTCTAGCTCCAGTGTTCTACTGGTCTTACTTTGCATCTAGTCTCCCATTCATACAATTGCTGCAGAGATGGGAACTTGAGCTGGGAATGCACTGTAAAATGGCTTTCCTATGTCCTTGCAAGTTCTTAGTATTCTCTAAGATGCTGCTAACTATAGCATCCATTGATTCTTTAGGTCTCCTCTGCTCGCTTTCAAAAGGATATCCATTTCTGATGAATTGTTGAACTAGGAATCTTAGATCACCGGTGATGAGAATACTGCTGCCTAAAAGGTAAGGATGTTTTCATCCTTCAGATTGCTATGGAGTATGGTTGCCAGCATGCAGCTTGTAGTATCTTCGAATATGCAGCTGAAGCAGGAGTTAAGAACCTTAGAAGACCCCTGCTGGAACATATCAAAGACCTATCTATTCCAGCATCCTGGTAGACTAATGGCCAAACAAAGGTCCATGGAAAGCCCAGAAGCAGGAAGTAATAGCCCACTCCCAAGTTTGTTTCTTCAGCAACTGGTACCCAGAAGCATGCTGCCTCTTTTCATGGGGATAGCACAGAGCCATCTTGACAAGTTGCCACTGATAGCCTTTATTTATCTAACTCATTTTTAAAGATGTCCAGGTTGGTAGCTATCACCACATATTGTGATAGTGAATTCCATAATTCAATCATACACTGTTACCAAGGAGGACACACTTTTATCTTTCTCAGAGCTATATGGAATAACTCTGGATTCTGGTATCAGAGAGGGATAAAAACCTGTTTCTAATCCCTTTCTCTATACCAGACAAAATGCTATAAAGTTTTGTCACCTTTTCTCTAAATTAAAAAAACCCCAGATGGCGTGACCGTTCCTCGTGAAGGAGTTGCTGTAGCCCCACACTCATTTTGGCTGCTCTTTTGTCGCACCTTTTCCAACCATTACAATCCAGAACTGTACACGGTATTCCCTGTGCGGTTGCACCATAGATTTGTAGAAAGGCACAACCATATTGGCAGTTTCCCAGTCAATCCAATTCTTAATAACTGCTGCTCACGTGAAATTCACTTCTTTTTTTCACAGCAGCCACACACTGGGTTGACATTTTCATTGAGTTATGCAGCATGATCCTATGATCCATTTTCTGGGTCTGCAAGCTCACACCCCTTCCCTGGATATGAGAAGTCATATATGAAAATGTTGAACAGCGCAGGATGTAGAACAGAGCCCTGTGACACCCCGCTCTAGTTTGACACAGAACAATTAATGAACCATCGTTTGGTACAGTTGTTCAATCAGCTGTTGATACACCCAACAGTAGTATTGTCCAGCCCACATCATAGCATCGTATTAAAGACAGCATTATGGGAGACTTGGTCAAATTTTATGCAACTTTAGTATATGCGTGTTTGTATACATTACTTGCCTACAGAACTGAGAACTGCATTGTAAAATTTCAAAGAATGGCTGTGTTTCAGTTCAGGTGTTGTTTTGGAAAGTACATCCCCCTTTAACTGCAAACGGAAATGTATTTCACTCCCATCCCTAGACTGGTAACACAGCTGTTCGTTATCCTTACCAAGAAAGTTCACTTTACAGTTTATATTGTGAAAACCTTCCCCTTCCCAGCGCAGCTTTGCTTTAGCTTTTAGTCTAAATTTTGCACCTTGTAACCTTTTATTTGATTTCCCCCTCCCATGCTTTATTGCTGGGGCCTTGGCTTTTAGTTACTCTCTTCTCCTGAATGAGATTGTACTGCTGCTTTCCGTTACCGTCGTATAGGTTTTTAATTCTCTTTTATTGGAGTGCTTTTACCATCTGTGAATCACCTTGAGCGATTCACTTAGATTTTTTTGCAGTAAAAAATAAAGGAAAAAAACCTTTATTTGGTTGGTTGGGGTTTTTTTTTGTCCTGTTTTGCAAATTTCTATGCATCTGTAACATTATGCCTTCCTTGGAACTAAATTAAAGTACATGGAAGATGTCATATTCTAGCATTTCATATCTCTTATCTATCCTCTGCATGTCCTCACATAGTTCTGCAGAAGCTTATGTACGGACATTGAAATTCATACAGTTCTGAATATTACTGTTCATGGTGATTCTGAATGTTAATGTTTACCAGCTGTTCTTAATCCCAACCTGTATCCATTCATCTCATAAATCTGGGGCATAATAGCAACTTGGTAGCTAGGCATTTGGAAGATTTGTTATGCTATAATCGGGAGGAAAGCATCATTGGCATTAATGCTATGCATCTATTAAAGGAACATGAGAAACAAGTCTTCTTCTTCTTCTTCTGGCCTAGATCATGGCCAGTTCAGTTAACCACTTGCCATATGATGAATCACAGAGCTGGAAAGGACCATGTGGGTCATATAGCCTAACCCCATGAAATGAAGGAATCTCAGCTAGATCATACATGACAGATTACCATCCAACCTTGGCTTAAAAAGAGGCCACCACCTCCTGAGGAAGTGGTGGTTCCGCTACTGGACAGCTATTACTGTCAGAAAGTTTAATTGGAATCTCCTTTCTTGAATCCATTGGTTTGGGTCCTAGCCTCCGGAACAGGAAAAAAGGAACTTGCTCCATCCTCCATGTTACAGCCCTTTAGATATTTTTTAGGATTTTGATATTCTCAAAGCTGCCTAGGATAGGAGCATAGTGAAGGCCAGTGTTTGCACAAATGTGTTTTAATCATTGCAATAGGTAGAGTATACAGCATTCTTAGCATTAATCCAACCCTAAATTTGTTATTCAGATCAGATCAGCCCAAGTGCCTCTCAGTTTGTAGTGTGGTACCCTCATCCCCGGGTAGATACCTGTCTTCTCAGCCTTTCATAAAGTGCCATGGACATGAATGGCATCAAATAACTAAGTAGTAAGTTACACAGCAAAGCAATGGCCAAAACCAACCAATGGTCTGTAATGTGATCTCCTACTGATTTACTCTATTCCATAGCACTGTTGCATTAATTGGTGACATTGCCATTAGAATTTCCTTATGACAATGAGAAAAAGGTGCTTTAGAGTTCTCTGTCTTCTTGCAGAATCTAGGGACTCAGCTACATTAATCAAATTACAACGTTATAAATGTGATATAATACTGTAACACCAGATGACGCTCTTGTGAGCTTTACAACGGTTTTTAATGCAGCATTTTCAGACCGTTTTTATTAGCTGTGTAGATCTAGCCTAGGTATCTTGGAAGACTGCAGAGGTTCATCCAGGGCTTTTTTTCCAGCCGAAACTTGTCAGAACTCAGTTCCTACACCTCTCAGGTGGCTGCCATTGCCATTATAAGAAAACAAGGGTGGAGTTCATGGTGAGTTCTGGCACCTCTTTTTCTAGAAAAATAGTACAGGGTTCATCCCATTGCAACTGGAGCTGGATCCCTCTTGTCATCTTGTGGGACACATTCACTTTATGGACTTGCTCTTCTCCAAAATGATAAAAAATAAGCCAAGCAAGATGTCAATTGTAAAGCAACCCCCCCCCCCCATACTGGGTTACTGGACCATTTCAATACAGAATAAGGAACACACTCATTTGTCAGTCAATGCAGTTTATTGAAGTGAAACAAAGAAGTTCATAGTATACATGACTAAACCACCCTTTTAGTCTGACATGGGCATCTTGTGAAGGCACATGGGGAATCTTCTGGGGAATTAGAATGGCAAAAGAAGACCTGAAGAATGCCTGTCTGAAATGCAGTTTTAAAGGTAGAAATTGGGAATGTTGTGTACCACAGAAAGAAAGAATGGAAGAAATTGAACAATTGCTCGGTAGATGCTATGAAAACCAGTTTCAGAAAAGAAGAGGAAGCTCACATTTGGCTCTCTATTCTCCTCACACGCTGCAGATTTACAATGCCATGAAATATAGATAAGGGAAGAGAGTTATACTCTCTTGTTAATGGCCGTTGCTTCTCAATAGGGAAGACAGGCCTCTTTTGGAAAAAATCGATGTGGGCTTCTTAACCTTCACTTCAGGCTTTGTTGTGCTGTGTGTCACGCATCCAGAAATGATACCACCTTTAGTTTAGGGACAAATCTCTCCCTGCACAAACAGGAATAATCTTTAGAGGATTGCTTGGGAGGGTAGATACTAAGCACAGATCTATGATCCTCATCCATTTTTCAGATTATTAAAATTATTCAAGGGCCTGATACATGGAGCTTGTAAACCTATTCCACTTCAAAACATTTATACACCAAATCTGTCACTTTTATTGTTAAACACTATGAGATAAAGGCATTGACGAATAGCAGTTTGGAAAAGAAACCAAAATATAGGAGTAAAATCCCTACCCTTGTTCTGAATTGCTGGAAGTTTGCTAAACTGTTTCTAAAACTTAGGCAGTGCCTAAATTAAAGTTTAGTACACTCATATTTTGACATGAAATATAACAGACAACATTTCCCAGGACAGATGATTCAGGTTCTTTTTATCTATATTATCTATTCTTTTTATTTATTGATCTATCTTAAAAATTAAGTTATATACTGATTTTGATTTATATGTTGATACATCTCAAAGCAGTTCACAATATACATAAAACCATCAAAATCAATAAATAACAACAGCTAAAATATGCAGACAGTAATATCATTTCAGCAGCTACAGCAGCCAGAACAAAAAGCAGGCACACACCTCAGTATCAGCTGTCAGGAATGAGCCAGCTCCCAGTGAAGGTTTGCAGCCAGCTCCGAGTGAAGGCTTGCAGCCAACGGAAGAAAGCAGCCAGGAACAGAGAAAGTTAATTTTCATGCAGGGTGAACAGCAGCTAGTGCCAACTCCCCCGCCCCTTGGAATGCTGGGTGATAAGGGAATGGCTGAGAGTGGGCTGGAACCCAGCCAAAGCTCTTGAGAAGTTCAAACAGGCGAGGACAGAGATGGAAGTAAGTAGTTTGTCAGAAAGGGAGGAGGGGGGAGCTGATCCAATCCCTCCTCAGAGTTGGCTAAGGGGAGGGCTGTTAGACCGGAAATAAAGCAAGAGATGTAAGACGCGAAAGTTCTCCATCTTCTGTAGAAACCGGAAGGGATCTTCAGAAGGGTCATCTTCATTGATGATGTCTGAGGCTGTGTTAGAGCCCTCTGGAGCTATCTGTTTTGACAATAAATAATCCTTTTTAATTAACTACGCTTACTGTGTTATCAAGCTGGGAACCTGGACCCCTGACATCAACACTCATGAAACATGATGGCAAAGAAAAAGGGGCAGGATTCAGCTAGTGAGTCCCATCAGTAGAAGCCCATGCAAGGGGATCCATTTGTGTAATGGGACTTCCCTCCACCCCCCCCCAAATTCGCTGGGGAGGATCAAAAGACTCTCCAGATCCACACACAGTGGGAGGAGTGCTCGAATTGTTTCATCTGGCTAGTTGAAATGCTTGTCTTGATGAAACGACTGACATGGTGTGACACTGAATTCCTCCCAAGGTCTTTAACAGTCTTTAAAAACAAACTGCTGCTTGCCTGATCTCTATAGGAAGCTCAGTCCACAAAAAAGCTGGAATATCAATGTACAGTGGTATCTCAGGTTAAGTATGGTACTTAATTCGTTCCGGAGGTCCGTTCTTAACATGAAACTGTTCTTAACCTGAAGCACCACTTTAGCTAATGGGGCCTCCTGCTGCTGTCGTGCTGCTGGAGCCCGATTACTGTTCTTATCCTGAAGCAAAGTTCTTAACCTGAAGCACTATTTCTGGGTTAGCGGAGTGTGTAACCTGAAGCATATGTAACCTGAAGTGGTAACCAGAGGTACCACTGTACAGTATATCCAGAAAATATAATCACACTCTCAGTTAAGTAGTGGGTGTTTTTCTGCTGTAGGAGTGGCTAACGTGTGGCCTACCAAATGTGGGGCTACAACTCCCATAATCCCTGGCCACTGGCCATGCTGGCTGGGGCTGATGGAATTTGGGAGTCCAAGAAAATCTAGTGATTCACAGTTTAGCCTTTTCTATTGCAGTTAAGCCTACAGACTTAGGCCCTTTCTCAAATGTATGGCTTCTGAAGGAGCCTGGCCAGCAGGGACATTGACCAGTGGGTGTGCTGCTGTCTCCCATTATGTATTCAGTGCACCTGTGAGATGGGTGTGTATGTATAGCTCTGTAGTCTTTCTTGACCGCTTTTTACCTTACAGCCGACTGAGTTTAGCTTAGATTCTCTGAACCTTGGAAACTTGCTGCACCTTCAGGCAAATAGGGGTATGGGCTATAATGGGTTGACCTGGGACCAAGGGGTTTGTGAGTCGTCCTCTACTGATGGTACCTTCTTATAGAGGGCTCATAGCTTCATGGAATGCAATGGCAAAGAATATATACAAAAAACCAGCACCTCACACTATCCCTGCTGTAAGATTCTTCATGAACTATCCAAGAAAATGTTAACTGCTTTGCAAATTCAGTAAAAATCTATAAAGTTTTAAGAAGTAGATGTTAGATTATGTGATGTGACATATTTTGATTGAGTAGTTCTTCCAAATGTCTCTTGCTCATGCAAGATATATGAGACTGCAAACAGGAGGAGGAGGAAGTTCAAAAATTAAGGAACATAGAAAAGGTCACCATAGTAAAGTTTACTACATCTTTCACAAAATAAATGAGATACTAAAATTCTGACACCTTAAATTTGAGGCCAAAGATTGAAATAGAAGCCAGAAGGGAGCTGCCACTATGTAACAGCAATGAAAATTGGAAATTTGCTCAATGTACTTTAACAGCTTCACTCTAATTTGGGTTTTCATAGTAGTCAATGTCCATGGCCCCTAGTTGTGAGTACCAAAGTACTGCATAAATGGTGTATCATGTTAAGGGTGCTCACAAGACCCCCAGCATGCATAGGTGTGTGTGCATTGTTGAAGGCAGGGCCAAGAGGCATGGTCCTGCTGTCCTCTCCAAACATTGGATGTTTATGTGGAGGGGGTGCAAGTGAAGAGACCCATCACATGTATGTGTGTCAAGTTGTCTTGGCGTGCATGTGTGGGCCAGGACCAGTGGTGTTGTGAAGCACCACCATTGTGGCTAATACTCTGCCTTCTCAGAGAAAAGTACCAAGATATGGTCTGAAGCCGCCATGTTGCTGACGCGAGGCTAACCAGGTCTGGATCTTGTCAGTGCCTTGATGGGTGCATCCCATTTCTGCCTAGGAACCATAAATAATTCTGCCTTGGGTTCCGTGCTTGAAGAATGGTGGATAATAAATATAATAAAATACACAACAACCCACCAAATAAGATAAACAGAAAAAAGGAAGGTTACATTAGCAGCATGCATGGCTAAGGGTTACACCGCCACTTTTTCTGCCCGGACACTGAGGTCCAGCGCCAAGGGCTTTCTGGTGGTTCCCTCACTGCAAGAAGCAAAGCTACAGGGAACCAGGCAGAGGGCCTTCTTGGCATTGGTGCCCGGCCTGTGGAACGCCCTCCCATCAGATGTCAAAGAGATAAACAACTATCTGACATTTAGAAGACATCTGAAGGCAGCCCTCTTTAGGGAAGTTTTCAATGTGTGACATTTTAATGTATTTTTAATCTTAAGCTGCTCAGAGTGGTTGGGGAAACCCAGCCAGATGGGCGGGATCCAAATAAATTATTATTATTATTATTATTATTATTATTATTATCACACTGTTTAACAAATTCTGATTCATAAAACCTAACTAAAAATTAACATTTTTTTTATCAAGACCTTTCACAACTGTATTAATTGTTAAGTGGACAGGGCAGTGACTAGGAAAGGGAGTGCCCCTGCATGTTTGTCTTTGGAGACCCTGTCCCCATAGGGTCACCTCTGTCCTTTACCAACACAGCCCTGGTCTCTCTGTGGCCCTAGATTGGCAGTTGTCCCCACCACTCTCTCAAGCTGATTTGCTGGGCTTGTTAAGATTTCATATCTTTGGGAATGAGTTGCCCCATTTGCCAGGAAATAACACACAGATACACGATAACTTCAGGGACAAGGGTGGCGCTGTGGGTTAAACCCCAGAGCCTAGGACTTGCCGATCAGAAGGTCAGCGGTTCGAATCCCCGCGACAGGGTGAGCTCCCGTTGCTCGGTCCCTGCTCCTGCCAACCTAGCAGTTTGAAAGCACGTCAAAGTGCAAGTAGATAAATAGGTACCGCTCCGGTGGGAAAGTAAACGGCGTTTCTGTGCGCTGCTCTTGTTCGCTAGAAGCGGCTTAGTCATGCTGGCCACATGACCTGGAAGCTGTACGCCGGCTCCCTTGGCCAATAAAGTGAGATGAGCGCCGCAACCCCAGAGTCGGCCATGACTGGACCTAATAGTCAGGGGTCCCTTTACCTTTACACGATAACTTGCAATAACGACTAAACGGCTATATTCCAAAAACTTGTGTCCTGCTTTTAAAATCATGGCTCGTGCTACACCCTGTGGTTTGAATGAATTTATATATGTAACTATGCAAGAATGGTTTTTGAATTTTGTTTTGTTTGTCTTTATATTTTAGGTTTGTTATTGCTTATGGCCAAATAAATATAATTTGCTATCGCTACTAAATAAATTAACTGAGTACTGGATACAGTTTGTCATGTGCTACAAAAATAAGTTTAAAAATAAACTTTATCAGTGTTGCTTTTATTTATGCTACATTTTTTGGTTGTTTGGGTATTTGTTTGCTGTTTGGATTAAATATTAATAATAAAAATAACAATGCGCATTAAAAAAGGATTTTAATATACAGCAAGGCATGCTAATCTGCTCATCATTCCAGTTTTTTAAAGTACGGCATGATAATTCATTCTTCATAAGTGTTGTGCAAAATGTGCCCTTATCTGAGAGCATAACACTGTCAAAAGAATTTTAAAAAACTGCTTTACAGTCCATAGCCCTAATTCATAGAACTTCAGGTTTTCAGAATCTATACAGATGTTGGTTCTTTCAGTTTTTCAAGGCCAAATATACCTGTTGAAGAGGGCAGAAAAAAGTTTGATCCCCACACCCCCAGTCAGTTTGGCTTTGTCAAAGTTGTCTATACGGACACACTTTTATTTGTATTTTTTATTTTTTTTATTTTTGCATTTTACAGACCATAACAACAAAAAAGAAACAAAATACAGATATTGTATCTCCTTTGACACCCCTCTCCCCCTTTTGTGGATCCTTATGTTTACATTTTCATTCTGCATCTCAACACTAACTCCAATTACAGTGGTACCTCGGGTTACAAACGCTTTGGGTTACAAACACTTCAGGTTACAAACTCTGCTAACCCGGAAGTAGTAGCTCAGGTTGCGAACTTTGCCCCAGGATGAGAACGGAAATCGTGCACCGGCAGCGGGAGGCCCCATTAGCGAAAGCGCGCCTCAGGGTAAGAACAGTTTCAGGTTAAGAACGGACCTCTGTAATGAATTAAGTTTGTAACCCGAAGTACCACTGTATTATAAATTATTTTAAATCCTTAATCAGTCCATGGTTCAGATTTTTGCTACAAACCTACTAATAAGTGTAATTATTTACAATATTTTTTCAAATACCTTATATAATTCCCCGATTCTTTGTTAAAATTTGATTCTGGCTCCTGATTCTTCCTGTAAATTTTGCCAATTCAGCGTAGTTAATTAGTTTTAACTGCCACTCCTCCTTGGTTGGAAGAGTATTTTCTTTCCAACTCCGGGCCAGCAACATTTGGGCAGCTGTGGTCACATATGTGCATATGTAGCCATCAACATGGGCTGCTGATTTTTAAAATTATCACATATCACCCATTTGCACACATGAGACACAATCTGGAAGGTGACAGTAATCCCAGCTACACTGTTAGCTCTTAATAATTACTAAAGGATCATCTTCCCAACTGCATTTTGTTTTGTTTTTCTAACCATGGAAAAAGTGCCTTGCCCCAGCTCCATTACAGCACACCCTCCAACATTCTCCAATTAATATAGAGACATCCATTTTACTATTTATACCCCACACATCTTATTGTGTTGCTCCAGCATTCCATCATATATAAAAACATTATAAAACATTAAACATTTCTTTAAAAAACCTTCCTTATGTACAGGATTGCCTTCAGATGGCTCAGGGGTTAGGTAACTCCATAACCTCCAACATTTCTCCAGTGAAAATAGGGACACTTTCTAAGGAAAGTGGGACATTCCGGAACAAAATCAGAAACTGAGACAGCTTCTCTAAATCAGGGACGTCCCTGGAAAATAGGGACACCTGTAGGGTCTGATTACAGCTTTATATCACAATGTTTCAAAAACTCACTGCAGGAAAGGTATAGGAAGTACCGTATTTTTCGCCCTATAGGGCGCACCGGCCCATAGGGCGCACCTAGGGTTTTTTTGGGGGGGAGGGGGAATAAAGGGGAAAAAATTATTTCCCCCCCAGGCGTGGGGCTGGGGTGGGGGAAGCCCGAGCTTCCCCCGACCCCAGCCCCCAGAACAGGCTGCTATCCGCAAGCCTTGAGAGCCCGGCGGGAACTCCCGCGGGCTCCCAAGGCTTGTGGATAGCTTCCTGAAGCCTGGAGAGTGAGAGGGGTCGGTGCGCACTGACCCCTCTCACTCTCCAGGCTTCAGCAAAAGCCTGCATTCACCCCATAGGATGCACACACATTTCCCCTTCATTTTTGGAGGGGAAAATGTGTCCTATAGGGCGAAAAATACGGTAAATTTTAGAATGACAGTTTCTCTTCTAAAACAGAAACAAAAAATTCTAGATACTCGAATATTATGTCCCCCTCCCAACTTGTGTTTTATTGTGGGTGCATCCTGTTACAAGTTATTGACACAATAATAGTGCATTAGTGGTGAATTTATTCTGCTTTAGTTTGTTCCCCATTTCTACCATATTATTGCTCTACAGAGGAGCTATAATGCAACTTGGGCTGCATTCACATGACAGTTTATTCTGTTTTCATGACTTTCCACTAAACGTTAAGTCCTGCATTATATTTGAACTAATATTTGAACACATGACAAAATATCCTCCTCTGAACTATTGTGAAATGTAGCACAAGTTTAGTGCTCATTTCTGTGTTATTTCCTAATTAATATGGTAGAAATGAATGCTAAAGCTGTGCTGTATTTTGCTATAGTTCCAGAAGTGGCTTTTTATATTGTGTGAAGGCTTAAATATATTATAATGTGAAAATTAACAGTGAGGGATGAATATAGCCAACAACAACAACCACCCAGAACATTTGTGGTATTTCAGCAGGGAGTTATGAGATATGTATTGATTGGAAATGAAGCAGCGTGACTACCACAAAACTTTTGCAGGGACGAAAGCAGGATTGTGTATGACCACCCCAGCAGTATCAGGAGCACAAGTAATCATGAATGCATGCTTATGCATGTCTGGAGGGGCCCTTTATTTCCCTGAATAAGCTTCTCTTTAGCACAGCACTTGGTTTTACCTTCTAACTCTAGTGCAAATTTCATGGAGTTAGACCCTTGTCTTGTTTAAGGTGATGCCTAATATTATTGTTTCACTGATAACCTAGTAATTCTTTTGCAAGGCCATCAGAACTCCTATTTCATCACTGGAAATCAATGCTGTTTGTAGGCAGAGAGCTTGAATTGCCACGAGCAATTTCCCCAATTTTAAAGCTTTGCTCTTTTTGTTTTTTAGTAACCCTCCCCGCCCCAGGTTATATTTCTAATGATGGTGTCACCTCCACCATCCTCATCATAGAAGGAGTTGTAAGAAAAGCATTGGATTCAGTGAGATCTTGTTGTCCCTCTAAACCGAACCTCTGAGATCCATGCATCACAATTTTCATTTACAAATTCAATATTCACAATTCAGGCAGCCTTATTCAGAGTTTTGACTCAGTCCCCATTAAGATTAATCAGCCTCTATTCCCAAGCTTGCCTTGGAAGATCCAGGGTGTTAGATAATCACCCGGAAACTCATTGCCTGCCATTATGTTACGCTAGTGTTATGAGACTAGGATGTTGAAAGGGAAAGGAGTAAAAGAGTAATCATCTTTGCAACACTGAAATAACTCATTAAGATCATGGGAAAAAGAAAGCAAAAGAACCAAAGGCATTAAAGCTAATAGCAAAATTCAGGTTGTCAAATGAAGTGTGTTTTTCATTTTAAAACCGTTAACAGGATTTCTGAAACTAGAAATGGCAGAGCAAAGTTGAATTCAGATAAAGTATCACATTTCTGTTTCTTGTAGTTTTTATTTCATGCCCCTTTTGCCTTTCTAATTGACACCTGGGCCCTGACAAATTGGGGCTGCTTCAGCTGAAAGCAATTTGCTTTTTAACCCCACCTAGCTACTGCAAACAGATTCGCTTTTGTGCGTATTACTCGTGCATTAACAACCCACTGAAAGATGAACCTGTTAACCCTGAACAGAAACTTTTATACATAACTTGGCTGAGCATTCTGTCATGTGCCTCGCTGAAAGCAATAATACTGAATCATTTGTATCCACTCACATAAAAAGGGCAGGGAGTCTAGCAAATGGATGCTCTTGCAAACTCTGGCTGTAATCTTATAATGGAATATATACTACAGAAAGAACCACAACAGGAGGAAGTGTACTATGGCTGCTAAATTTTTCAAACTGATCTTTGCAAGAAACCTTCCTTTACCATTCTCTCAACATCGTTACAAATGCCAACAGAAATGAGTGGCTCACAGTAGAAAAATGAAAGGCAATGGATGCCCTCCTTTTATAGAAAAAAGCAGTGCTTTCAAGATGTTTTCTTATTACAATGCAGGGAGAGAACCAGTTGCTGTCAAACCAAGTTGCAACGTGAAACAGAGAGCTAAGGCTCTTGCACTTTAAACGTGACACATACCCAATTCATCTGCATTTTCAACTAATATGATAAGTGATTGTGTGCATCCTCCCCAGTTTTGCATAGGAGTCCGGTTGCAGCCAGGGTGAGAATTGTTACATAAAGTTTTGCCTCAGAACAATTCAAGCAACAGGTGCGTCATCTAAAGATGGAGCCAGACACCACACATGCCTTATTTTCAAGGTACAGCTAGACACACATTGTTCAGTGTATAAAAATACTGTTGTGAGTTGTCCAAAACTGAGTAATTGGTTTGGGAAATGCAAAAGGCTGGAAGAGGTCTGCAGGCCAAAATTGATTACTGGGCCTCATTACAATTTGATTTTAATCTTACTCAATCTTGACCTTAATCTTCTTGTCAAGGAAATCTATTGACCAGACCATCTTTCTAGTGATAAATAGAGGCATTTTAATGGTTTTATTGTATTCTCTTAGTTTCTCCTTGTAAGCTATTGTGATGTGGCTTACGTAATGAGTGCCTGATCACTTTTTCCCCTGCTTGTTAATTCATTTTCATTTGCTTCATTAGACTTTTTAAGTAGTGTTATTTGCCTTAGTGTGTGCCTGAGATAAATATTTTGTTCGATTCTGGTATGTTTAGTCAGTTAAACACTAGCTTTTATTCAATGATAATCCTATTAAAGCAATAGGATTGGGAACAAGTAATGTGGCATGAAAAAGGAGTTGTAGTATAAAAATAATAAGTTAAACAGTTCTGGTATTTCTGTAGAAATCCAATTATCTACAATAGTTGAAAAATGATATCATCCATGCCTCTGGGTCTGCATAGGTGCAGCATAACAGCTAAGTGGGCGCTAACTGAGTTAAACTTTTGGGTTAGATGCTCAAAAGTCACAACACTGACTCAGAAGTCCTTGGAAAGCTGTCATCTTATATCCTTATTTTAGCTTTTTGGAGATAAGGCCATCTGAGGTGGTAGTAAACTTTGTGTACGTGTGGTTTCTTCCCCATCAAGAGAACCACTAGTAAGATTAAGGTAAGACTATTGCTGAGCAAACCTTGTTTAGATTCCCTGGACTGAGGCAATTACCAAACAGTCTCAAACTTAGCATTCTTGGGAAAGGTGGCAGCTTCAGTAATTCCTGAATGAAATGGAGCAAATTGAAATTCAGTTATCTTTTGCTATATTTACTTGGAAATGTGGTGGCTGCTATGAATGTTTATTATGTCAATTTAGACTGGTGCATCAGTGCTGCTTATTACTAGAGATGTTAGATCTGACCATAGTGACCTTTTGCTTTATTTATACCCAGATTGGAGTATTGCAATGTGCTCTGTGTAGGGCTGTCTCCTCAAAAACTGTCAGTTATTCAGAATGTGGCAGCCAGACTGTCAGCTGGAGCTGTTTTTTGGAATTGTGTTTCCCCTTTGTTAAAATAGCTATGCCAGTTTCTGGTTCATATTTGGACACAAGTTAAAGTGCTAGTTACGACCTGCTCTTCTGGAGAGCATAGCCTTCAACTGTCCAGATAAAAACATGACAACCTGTTTTGGGGGCTGTGCTCTCAAGAGCATGGTGCCCAGAAATGTGTGTTTTGGGGGTGCTGCGGCCCTGCCACACAAGATGGTGATGCCCCAAACCAGACATTTTTTGTGCTGTGCTCTCTTGTGAGAGCACGGAGCCTCAAAAAGTGTTTTTGGGCTCTATACTCTCACACGGGTCATGTGACTCGCTAGGATGTGCAGCCTTGAATACATGAATCTTGGTTTGGGGCCTGGAGATGTTGGAGGGTATTGGAGAATCATTCCTGTATGATTGTTTAATTTCTAGTTAACATGAGGGGGGGTGGTGGTTCTCTTTCATAGTTTCCCTCAGATTGTGACATTTATTCCCCTAGAGAGGCTTATCTCAAGCTCTGTTGATGTCATTGCACCACTGTGTGAAAACCTTCTTACAGACAAGTCTTTGGCCTGTAAGATTTTTCTATTTTAATGTTCTCACTCATGCTTTTGCTAAAATGTTGCCAGTATGTTATTTTATTTGCTCTTTTGTCATGTTTCAACCTAAAAATGAGAAACGGTTTTCAGTCCAAGGGCTAAATTCCCTTGAACGGAACCTTCCAGGGTGACATTCCCTTGTAGGAGGAGTCAGAGGCAAAAGTAGGCTGAGCAAATGAATACATCTCTTACCTTTATACATCAAGCTGCATTCCAGCTACACAAATGCTTTTGTTTAAGTGATGTTTTCCTTTCCTTTCCTTTCTTAAAAAAAAACCTGCAGCTGGAAAAATATTCTCTTACTTTCCCTGCCAAAATTTCCTGTCAGAGGCACTAGTAGCAGGAATTTGATTTGCCCAGAAGCTTTTGGAAAGATGACTTCTCATTTTCCCCAACAACGTGGTTGAGAAATATAAATATCTTTTCTAAAACAGTCCTGCATACCAGGCGCAAAATATCACAAATGAGTCATAAACCTAGTATATGTTTCTTTCACTAAGAAGAATTCAAAACATGCTAACTGTATACTTTTGTAGCTTCAAAAACAAACTGAGTTCTGGATGAGCTGTGTCAGAAGCAAGAGTTATTACTTCACATTTCAACTGGTGATTGTGACAACCACCATTTTGTAGAATTGTAGCAAGTAGGAGGAGGACCAAAGTCCATTCAAGTCAAGAGGAGGACTCCTATACAGTCAATTTTGGAGTAGGGTCAAAATGTTCTTAGAGCTGCAGATCAAGTAGAACAGGAAAGATGACAAAGCCCATGCAATTTCTGTTGTTCTACAGGATTTGAATGGTTTTATTTTGAGAATCTTTTGTAAGCTACTTTTGTAAGTCTTTAGGGACTAAAAAGCAGGATATTAATATTCTAAGTGATAAATAAAATCAAGCCAGATAAAAATAGTTCTAATTGGAAATGAGCACAGTGGAAACTTTAGCCACTACCTAGAAAAAACAGTAAATATTTTTGCAGTCCTGAAATTGAAAATCCCTGCCTGTAGCTTTCATTATTATGCTTTATACAAGTACAACACTCTGACAACAGCTTTTGAGTATTATGGGTTGTTTGCAGCTGCATTTGATCCTTCCTAGGCTTAGTTTTTCCTCAGCTTTTTCCCCTTCAAAGGAAAAGAGAGATCTGATGGCTTTTTAGCCTGGGAAAGTACTACAAAGAGAAATGATTCCATTTCAGTCTGCTGATTGTAGGAAGAAAAGCACTTTAGGAAATGTTTATAGCCAACCAAGGAAATCTTAAACCCAGTGAAGCAGGAGCCTGTGAACTCATCAAGGAGCTAACTTTCATAACGATACTTCAACAAAATAGGTCAATCTTAAATTAACGGAAGAATATCTGTCAAGGACACAAGTCAAGGTCAGTTTGTCTTATTTAGAAAGCAAAGGGTCCGCCCTCAAGACTATATGGATTCATTACTCTTTCACACCTATTCTGTCATACTCTCAATCATGGTGAGCAGAGAGTAAACATGCACTTTAATGCCTGGATTTTAATCCGTTCATGGGTTTCAGAGTATGCAACTAGGGTGTTGCCAATTAAGGCTGGAATCTTTAGGACTGCAGAGACCAAGATTCGAGCTACCACCTAGCCATGAAGCTAACTGGGTGCCCTTTGGATCACAATATTATTATGAGGAAAACATATTCTATTTTTTGTCATATTTTCATCCCACTCTTTCTCTGTTGAAATAGTTCAGGGTGTTTTATATAGTCCCTCCCATTGTATCTTCCCAACGATCCAGTGAGGTAGATTAAGTTGAGATGGTAACTTGCACAAGGTCACACATTGTGGCAGTGCTTCTCAAGCTATCTGATGTGGCGGACCAGCAGTTCTCACCCCACCAAAATGTCAGTACCTGAAGCGCCCCATCCAACCTAGGCTGTGATGGAGTTGCTACCAAGTTGTTGGTAGGCTAAATGTTCAGTTAGTCAGTCAAGAACAAAAAGAGTGTCCTGCTGGATCAGTCCAAAGGCAGATCTAGTCCATCATCTTGTTCTTCCAGTGGCTGGCCAGTTGCCTGGGGAAAACTTGAAAGCAGAACTTGAGTGCAACAATACACTCCCAACCTGTGCACCTCAGTTATTACTATTCAGCATTAGGCATTGCTTTCTATTATTTTAGGTAGGCATAGGATCAGACTACCTATAAGACAAAGTTATAGGCTATCAACTCTAAGTAGTATAAGTGGTGATTCCAGAAGAAAAAGAAGAATCTTACAGTACATGTTTGCTTGGAAGCTGTTATTTCCAAATTGTTGATAAGACCAGGCATTCTAACATTCAAGTTTTCTTTTATCTCTGAAAGAAGTGCTCTATTTAGTTTTCAGATCATCTTTGACTCCTGGTTATAAACATATTCATCTCTCCCGCATCACACTTTCCTGACCTTGGTCTTTTGATTGCATTTCCTTATCTGGATTACTTTGAATTCTTGATTTCATTAGCAGATCATCTGAACATGTCAGAATGTGTAAAATGAAAGCAGACTCTTTTCAAAATTCAGATATAGTGATTATGGTTTGGTATTTTCCAGTACAGAGCTTTCTCCAAATACAAAGAGAGTGGGTGAAGGGGAACGACTTGCAAAATGTACCGTTATAATCATTTTTACAGATGAAAAAAGCAAAAAGATATTACAGGACTTTTCAAGGGTAAAATAAAAAGCAAAGCCAGGGGTCCTTGTTCTGAGACACAGAGCAGCTATTAAATAACAATTATGTTTTGAGCCTTACTAGTCCTTGAAAAGTTATGGCTCTCAAAGCTAGACTATGAGTTTTATTCAGTTATGGTTCAAGAAATATTATCTTCAAGTAACTTAGGGTAAGGCAGGAAAGAAAAACTGATATTCAGTCATATTCTGTTAAAGCTAGTATTATTCTATCCCAGTATCCTAAAACTAGTATTGTTTTATCAGTGGTTCACAATCATCACAATGACTTTGGACTATCCTATTTTCTTCAGGATCCCTTTAAGATGGATAATCTGAATTTTTAATTTTACTTTAAGGAATGTATTATTTTTTTTTACTGAGCAGTGGCAGGTTTCTCAGGCTGCCTCCAGACCCTCAGTATTTTGTGGGAGAGTTTCAAGTGCCTACTGGAACTGTAGGATTTCACATTTAAAGTGGATTAAAGTGCTCTGTTTGTCTAGTGGAACAAAGCTACTTTTTTATATAAAAAAACCCCCAAACACACTGATGTTTGGGGCTTTGGAAAGTGATGGGGAAATGCATTGAAAATGATGGATTAATGACTAATGGGAAGATATGTAAGCACCCCACAAGTTAAATCAGGTTGAATGTACGATGAATGCTGATTGACTGTCTTATAAACAAATCAGAAATAATGCTTAGTAAAGACCTGATACAGTCTAACTGCCACATCAGCTTTGTGCAAGAAAACTGGGATGAATGGTGAATAAATACTGTAGGTTGTCTGGAGGAGCGCCTAGTCCTGTTGACTATTTTGCGGCAAACAGTGCTAACATATGTTCTGAGCTATGAAAGATATGCTCAATGGGGAAAAAAACTCGGCTTCAGCATAGAGAGTTGGCGTAGGGCAGAGATAGGTAACCTTTTGCTTCCCCCCACACCTGATACTGTCAGACTCCAATTCAGGGATGATGTTAGTCATCATTCACCAATATCTGGAAGGCCACAGATTTCCCAACACCTTAGCGGTAGGAAAATGAGTAGGATATTTCTCCTTGTGCCTTTTGACATTTCCATCCCTTATGGATCCTACTTTGCAGCCTCCTTGAGAGTTTTTGCTTTTTTTGCATCCTTGAACTTGGATCATACTTTTTGCTTGCCTGGATGGAACACAGAGAGGGTTGTTTGAGTGTGCATAGAAATAAGCCTACTGTAAGAAAGGTAAAATGAACATGCATTGCTCCACCTACTTTTGATTCTTGGCCCGCCCACTGTGGGCATGTGACCATGGAAAGTGGCCTAGTGGTGTTTGAGCTGAAGAAGGTTCTTCACTCCATGATATGACTGTATGACTATGCATTTCTTTTAACAGATAGGACAATCAATATGTAGCTGTCAGGGAAGGCAGGGTGTGAATGTGTGACAGGGCTGGGAGGACCGGAGGCTGACCTAGGAGAGGGGGCCAGCAATTTATGGGGTTTGGTGCCACCCATGAGGCAGGAGGAAGGAAGGAAGGAAGCGTAAGGGTCCAAGTAGTCAGAAACAGAGGAAGGGCCACAGAAAATGTTGGAAGAGGCTGCTCAGGCAAGGAGCTGGCCAGTCAAATCCCCACTTCCCCCTGCCCTGCTGTCTCCTAGAACCAGAAAGGCCTGAAGAAGGAAATGCAGTGATTACTTCCATGCAGCAGAAGTCTCAGGTCACGTACACTCTTCACCAGATGAGGGGACATTAGCCTGGTGGGTGGGTGGGGACATAGTCCCACTGTTGCTTCAACTGTTTCACCAGACATGAACCTGGGAAAGTCAAGGCCAACTACATAGACACCAGAGGTGTGTGTGTGTGTGTATCCAGTGTACCTTAGTCACTGCTGTGTGTGCGCTTTTGTCAACAAAAAATGAATTATTAGCCGTTTGTCTTCTTTTACTGAGTGTGCACAGGACAGTAGCCCTTTGGGCTTTGACAGTCAGTCTTCTTTGGAGCAGCGTACATCTGGAGGCATGGCTGGCACGCGTCTCAGGGGGCGGAGCATGCGGCAAGGGGTGTGTGGTAAGTGGCGTGTGTCGGGGTGTGTGCGGCAAGTGGCGCATGTCCTGGGGCGTGTGTGACGAGAGCTGAGTGTCCCAGGGGGTGGGGACGGCCGAAATGTCACCCCCCGGGATGGCACCCAGGGCAGACCAACCCCCAGCCCCACCTTCGTCTGCCAGTGCTTGTCACGACCTGTCTGCCTGTTTGCCTTAACTAGAAAACTAAGAATTATTTTTTAAATTTTACTCCCTTGCCTATATGATCCCCATTTGAGGAGATATTTCTTCAGGTGCAATATGAAAAGATTTCCAACCCAGCTCCAAGAGTTATTACCACAGAAGCAGAGTCTCTTTGTTGAAATTAATGGTGGAAATAGATATGGCTGATCATACAACTTCTTTGATAGAACGAGATGAATATATACCATGAACATAAACTTGCACAGTGAATGTTTGATTATCTATCAATGAATAAATGAATGTAAATTGCTGTGTTTGTTCTTCCTCATATCATGATTGAGGTTTCTGTCTCTCATAGCTGGTATAGCTGCATTTAATACAGGTGCAGACCTTAAGAACAACAGGAAATGAAAACTTAATGTTTATTTTCTGGAGATTGTTGTAGTTTTGACAAGGACAGCAAGAAATTCTTGGAACAACTCTATCCTGACCTTGAAGGTGGTTTGTTTGTTGTTGTTTTTTGGTATTCTCCACCCACACCCTGTCTTCCTTTGATCTATACAGAAAGCTGGGACTGAAGCCTTTTCAGGTATATTTTAATTATTGCTGTTTTTCAAATATTCCTGGTTTCAGGCTGAAGATTTTCTAGTGACTCCAACAAGAGGATTAGGCTAAATGCTCTATTTTTGTTAATGCTAGGTAAGGCGATAAGGCGGCACAGCAATAAAATGAGATGGATTCACCACCCAACTAGGTTTTTGCATAGCTTTAGCTTCTACATACAGTGGTTTTTTTTTTTTATTCAGTAAGCAAATAGTGAAAATAGCAGAATCCTTGCTTAAGCCAGAAAAAGTGCACTCAGCTGTTCTGAAAGCAAGCTTCGAGCTTATCTGTAAGCATTTGATAATGATGCTAAGGCTTTTCCTATGGAAATAGCAACTTAAAGAGGAAAAATAGAGCCAAACCAGGGGAGATGGGATAGTAGCCATATTTTATGCACCTCTCCCTCTTCCAAAATACAGCAGGAGTGGGTGGAAAACTCCTTATTTTTATATGAAAAAAAAGGATGCCATAGAGGGGAAGGAAATCTACCTTCCTCCCTGTGTTTCTATACTGTGTTCTGCTTCATTAACCAATTTTCTTCCCACCCAATTCGCTGCCAGTACTGGATTCAGGCCAAGGGAGAATCTGCTTAAAACTGCAGAGCAAACCTGAGTTGGCAAGGCTCATTTGAAACAAGAAGAAGAAACCGAGCCTTTAGTGTCATCAGCCCAGACACTCTGCCAATAGAGATTCAGCAGGCGCCTTCCATCCCAACCTTTAAATGCCTGCTGAAAACTTCTTCTATTCCAACATGCTTATGCAAGCAGTTAAGAACACAACTTTCCATAATAGCTAGCTAATTTCTGCTTTTAACATTTTAATATGGTTTTGTGTATGATTGTTGTAAACAACACTGATTTTTAAAAAAATGAATAGCAGTATCTAAACATTTTCATAAATAAAATTGGTAGATTAGTAAGGGGGTGGTATATTTCTCTCCTCCTAGTTTTCCTTTATGTGTAAAGAATAGACCTCCCTACCTATATTTTAGATGCTAATAGAGAAGACGTGGTTTGGGGAGGGGCTGTGTCAGACTTCAGGAAATCGGCTTCCTCCCTCCTCCTTGGCAGTAGACAAGCAGAACAAAGAGAAAGGAGTCTCTTACCAGTTATAAACTTTAACGATCACAGTGAGAGAACAAAGAATCCATTCCTAGGAATGAAGGTGCTCCCAATTAAGGGTCCCACCCACTTCCTCCCCAGTCACCCACGTCACTACCGCGTCTTGTAACCTGATCACACAACCACTGTGCTTTCTGTTCAAAGCAGCTCTTTATTTGTAAGCTGGAACAGAACTGATTGAGGAGCTCAGTCAGCCTGCTTATATAGAGCTCCAGAACAATAACTGTTGCCATTTTCTAAAACTATCCAATCACTGAATGTTACTTTCGATCCTTCATTTGCATAACTATCTACAGTATCCCCCTGCTGGCCCAGGGTGAGAACTTCAGTACATAACAGTTGGGATAATGCATCAACACTTTGAGATCATTAAAAACAACAATATTTTGGACAGCGATGTTTATTTGCTTGTTTATTTTAATTTATTCATCGCTTTTATACAAGAAAAGAATCTCAACATGATAACCAGCAGCTTGCATTTTCTGTGGTGAGAAAAGCCTTCAATTTAATTTGACTACCTTCACAGAATCAGTCTAAATTATCTATTTCCTTAGCTTAACATGCAGTCACACAAAGTTGTTTCATGCTACTGAAATACTCCCATTTCCTTGCTCATGCAAAATAATACACACCGCAAATATTAGACTACAGTTATTCACATGTTGGACTCTGTTGGTTTATTATATTTATACCATGCTTTTCAGCTACAATAGAGTCCCAAAGGTGTGGCTGGGTCACAAAAAGGTGTGGTTTACTAGAATGTGGTGGTGTTTTGGGCCTTGGCAGTTGATGTCATAGTCCAGGTTCTAGAAGAATTGTCAGTTTCATTTGTCAACATCTGCTGTTTAAGTTATGATTTATTTATTTTTTGCAGTCATATTCCAAGCAGGTTCATTTATTTATTTTACAATATTTGCATACTGCATGATTGTAATAAAACCTCAATGTGGTTTATGCACAGTAAGCCCACAACTTATATCTTCCGGGGTCCGCTATCCAGTTCATTAATGTTATGAAAATGCACCTAGTTTCCCTCTGGGCTCATAGGCTTCTCCTCCAGTGTGGCTTCAAAAAAGAGTTTGGAAACATTCACTTCTGTTTTAGATTAAACACAGCTTGCCATGTCAACTTAACCTGCACAAACTGTGGTTAATCTTAGCAATGGTTATAGGAAACAAGCTGACTTCAAAGTTTTGAAGCTGGTTGGCTTTCACCCAACTAAGTTAAAAATAACTGCACTTGTGCAAACTCCACTAGTAAACATATTGTTGTTGTTTAGTCGTTTAGTCGTGTCCGACTCTTCATGACCCCATGGACCAGAGCACGCCAGGCACTCCTGTCTTCCACTGCCTCCCGCAGTTTGGTCAAACTCATGCTGGTAGCTTCGAGAACACTGTCCAACCATCTTGTCCTCTGCCATCCCCTTCTCCTTGTGCCCTCCATCTTTCCCAACATCAGGGTCTTTTCCAGGGAGTCTTCTCTTCCCATGAGGTGGCCAAAGTACTGGAGCCTCAGCTTCACGAGCACTCAGGGCTAATTTCCTTAAGAATGGATGCGTTTGATCTTCTTGCAGTCCATGGGACTCTCAAGAGTCTCCTCCAGCACCATAATTCAAAAGCATCAATTATTCGGCAATCAGCCTTCTTTAAACATATAGCAAAATACAATGTGAAGGCATTCCAGCGTCAATCTGGCTTTTTGCCATATATATTTTTGCCAGTATATTTTTGCCATATACTTCTCACCCTCTGCATGCATATATTCTCCATAACCACTCCTGCTCTCCCCAACTGCTATTAGATAGTTCTATTGAAAGAGCTGGTGATTCAGCTTGAATATGTTAAGCCACTGAGTTAGAGCTAAAATGCGCTGTAGTGTGTCTTGACAGATTAACTCAGTGTTGCTCCAAACTGCCAGTGTTTTCATGGCATCTCCTACTTTGTGGGGGTGGGGGCACCCATTCTGTAGGCCCTGTAGCAAATATCCTTTATTTGAACTCCCAGTTGTTGCTTGTGGTGCTAACACATGTGCATCACACTTAAGATCAGACACTGGGAGCAACTGATTCGCTCATTAATAATAATTTACATAATTGCCTGACAGTGAACATCCTTTGAAAGTTCTCTTTAATTGATTCTTCAGGAGTCTCACTCCCCATTCCCACCCCCAGCAACACTTTTCAACATGGTTGCTTTGTTTTCATTAAGTTTGTAATATTTTCATATGTTTAGCGTTTTGATTGGGAAGACGGAAAGGGAAATTATCTTGAGAGGAGATGTAAAAAACTGCCTTTAGGCTGCTTCACATGTGACAAAATTTGCAGGTACGCTGTGTACATTATCCAGAGTGTATCCAATTATATGGGAAAGACAAACACCTTCCTATTTTGAAATTATATACCACAGTCCTTTGGGCATGGGCACTGATATTTTAAAATAAATTCTTGTCCCTCACAACATCTTCATGATCATCATTAATTACCCCACACTGTAAAGAAACTTTCCCAGGGTGGTTTTACAGTAACAACAGTAATAAAATCTAAAACAGCAGCTGGCAGAGCTGTATGAAAATCAATTACAGGACATCAAAATAATGGGAGGAACTTTGTTTGTAAACCGCTTTGAGGTCTGTTTGCTCCCCGCCCTGCCCCAGCCAAGCGGTGTATAAATTCTGTGAAATAAAGAAATACTCAATTAAGTCATACTCAGATTATACCCCCTGAAATCAATGGATTTCCATTAATTTTAATGAGTCTACTTTGAGTATTGCATTGAATATTACCCTATATCCAATCTGGGGGCTTCTATTGTAGAAATAAACAATTCTAGTGAAATGCAGATTTCTGGCTAAAACTACCCACTTATATTTACAGCCTCTTAGTGACTTGTACTTTAAAGATGTTGAAGTACTTTATCTTCCTTTAAGAGTACTCGTTCCAAAGTGGTTAAAAACCAGAAATAACCACCAATTACCCATTCATTAAATCATGTTTACCACCTTTTCCTAAGGTAATTACACAGTTACAACATGGTCGTTTATGGCCTGTAAACACAGAGTCTGTGTTTATAGCCTTCCCTATAAAAGCTGGTAGAAATGTCAGAGGTTAATTGTCACCATGGCATGATGTTTACAATGGGATTCATTTTGGCCTGGAAGAAACGATGGTGATACAATCATGCAGATTTTGCTCTTGCTAGTTTATTTCCTCAGCCTCTGATCATTAATTTCAAACTTATATCATTCGATGTGATTTTCTTGAACAGAGTACTTTTTGAGTTTTAAGTTTTCTCATTTGCTCTTGTGGGTCAATCTGCTTTAAAATGATCCTCCCCCAAAGTATGGCTCATTAATTGATTGCTTTAAAAAGACATTAGTAGAAGTGAAGAGAACAGGAAAAAAATAACAGGGTGGTTTAGCGGAGGCAGTAAGAGAATAAAAACACCCCTTAGGTGGCAGTAGTGAGGCTCAAAGTAGGAGAGGCTAGCTTAGCTGGTTTGCCTGCCTCTCCTCCCACAGCCCACAGCCCATGCTGTTATATGTAATAGTAAAAAGCAAGATATCAATAAAACCAACAATAATCTAAAGAAAAAAGGATGAACATAGAACAACTTAAACATGGGGGAAAGTTCACTGAAATAAAGCCTATCTCTCTTTGCATTTTCAAAATGCACCCCCCCCCCCGAGGTTTGCCGTTGCGGTGGCTATTACTTGTGACAGACCAGTTCTGTTCTGTCTATCAAGGGAAAGTACATCACAGGAGAGGAATAGCACTGACAGCTCTGTGTTTTGTTGTATTTATTTTGCACGGTGCGCTGTAGTTCTTTATTGTCATCTTAGATGAGGCAGATCAGATAGAGAATGGCAAGGTGCATATTAATCATAGCTTGCCGTCTGAAAAGCGAACCAAGCCACCCTGTAGTCTCGGATGCATGTCTGTCACATGCCAAGATGATTTAGCCCTTTTCCACGTGCTTATGAAACTGAACATATTTTTCTAGAGTCCTTTTAACCTTAATACGCTTAGCACAATCCATCATAGCAGAACTCAGGGGCCTTCAATTTATTTGATAGAATCCCAAAACTTCAACAGTATTTCTCCAGTCAAAGGAGACAATAATGAAAATGCACTGGCCCCAGTATGGAGGCCTATGTGAACCGATGCGTACATTCACCTGGGCTTCCGTGCTCTTGATAGGCCAATCTTGTTGCCCCTGCCTCACTGGAATGGAAACCACATGCTGCTGTTGTAGCTTTAAATGCAGTGCTTTTTTCCCTGGGGCGTATGCAGGGGTACGCATACCCCTAAACATTTGTGAATCTAAGTTTGGCCTCATTGAGGGGCAGCATTTCAATATGAGTAGGAAAATGAGAGTACCCATAAACACTTTTTTTTAAAGAAAAAAGCACTGTTTAAATGTATAAGGGAGAAGGGCTGTGATGCATTGGCTTTGTATACAGTAGGTTCCAGGTTCAATTCCTGGCTTCTCCAGCTGTGTGTGTGGGAAATGCTGCTATTTGAAGCCCTAGAGAACCCCTGCTAAAAATGTGTCAACAGTGCTGGGCTAGATGGATCAACAGTCTGACTCAGTGGAAGATAACTTCCTATGACCCTTATCCATTTTACCCTGTTGCTGTGTGGAAGTACAAACTGCTTTCCTTCAAAGCATGCCAGGAAAATTATAATTCTGCATTGCACTGAGCTGAAATGGGAGATTCCTATTTGCAAAGTGGTTCACCTGCTCTAACGCGCTCCTTCCCTCCAGGTTGGGTAATCTACGTTGGACCAGTTGAAAACGGACTGTGTTCAACTCCACTGAAGTGGGTGCAGAGTGCAGTCCCTCTACCTCACTCTTTATAATCGCTTTGCCCAGAGAGAGGGATGAGACCCTGACTTCTCAGTAAACATTTCCTCCCTGAGGTGAGTGCTGCCCCTTTGCAGGGGAAAAAAAATGTCCCCACCCCCAAATGTTACCTTTTTGCTGTGAAAAACAAATCCTGAGAAATTTAATTTGGTATTTCACACAGTTCTAAATTGCCCTTATTTACAGCTTCTAAGCAGCAGCTGAAAGAGTAACTTCTTAGAGCCTCCATTTATGCTTGTATTCATGTGTTGCACAGTTCTCATGGGATTATACCACTGTAGAACACACTGATCCATTTGCTTCTCTAAATGCAGCCTCATAGCAAAACTTTGCCCCCCTGAAAAGTGTACAGAACACACTTATGTCCTATTAGATATTACAGCAATGTTCTTAGTTTGTTCCCTCAGCTATATCTTGTGCCTGTTCCTAGAAGGGTATTACTGTTTCCTAAGGGTTTTGTTTCGGTATAAATACATTATTGCTAGTAAGGCCATTTTTAGCCAGACTTGCAGAATAACTTCTAGCTGACAGTGTCTTTGCGCACAAAGGTGCTCACTACAATCCATTTCGGGTGAATTTTGTCCTTGCACATGGGGATGAATGTATTAGGTTGCCCTGTCTCAGCTAAATTTGTCCGTAAAGTGATTTCTGAGCAGTGTTTTCCTCTTCTCTGTAAGTGTATTCATCTGCTAAAGGTCACTGCTCTAGGTCTCCATGAAGTTAAATGAAACTAAAAAGCTTCTCTCCCAGCAATTGTATGGTTGTTTTATGAACTTATTAATTGGGATGATCTTCCCCATGCTTAACATAATAGATTAACCCAAGAATTCTGAATTACTGATGAAACAGCACTTCAGACAGAAATGCATGTTAAGCACACTCTCCAAATCTGAGAGCGACAAAACATCTATATTTTTTTCTAATGGGTTTGACAGTTTGGAATATAATAACCAAACCAAATGTGGTACAATGTGTTTTTTGTCTTTGATGGTTTCATGTTGGAAAAATTAGTGCATCAGTTTAGGGACAGGCAAATCTGGCAATTTTGGTTTCTTACTTTCTCATTTTACCAATCTTAAATTCAATTCTCCACATGATATGATGGATATAACACTATGCCAGGGATCATGGTTTGTTTTCTCCATGTGCTAGTGGAGAGGAGTGAAACAGCTCGTATCAGTGCATTTGCAATAACTCATAAACCATGGTTACTGGATCATTGACAGTTGCAAGAAATTCTGGGGTACCCATGAGATTGCATCTTGGACTGTTGCTGTACCATTTACTTTTTGGTAGACTGCTTTTTTGTGTCTTAACCATAGCATTTGCTATTTCATAGCAAAAACGGCCATTTATTTAGAAGAATGTGCTCCATAACCCTCTGTGAATAAGCTTCCCTGTTTATCACATCATTAGGTCAACTTTGTGCAAATGATTTAAGGTGCACAGTGATGTGTTTTGGCAAGACAGCTGTGTGTCACTGTAAATTGTATTCTTTAGCCACATGAACCAAGAGCAAGGAATATTGCTTTGCAGTATTTAAACCTGCAAAATATTGGTACTTTGGAAACGAGTATGCTCATAAACCTGTTTATGAAGCTATATTTAACATTGTAGAAAATCTGCAAGATCAGTTTAAGGACTACTATAAATGGACCCTGCTTTGGGCACTGACAATTTCATATAAACCCAGTGCTTTTTTTTCTGGGGGGGATGCAGGGGTATGCATACCCCTAAACATTTTGCGAATCTAAGTTTGGCCTCATTGAGGGGCGGTATTTCAATATGAGTAGGAAAATGAGAGTACCCTTAAACATTTTTTTTTAAGAAAAAAATGTACTGTATAAGCCAATTGCCACTTAAGTATTTATCCATTAATGAGGAAAGACCAATCAATTGGGTGGTAACATATTTCCCTGCCTTTTTGAAACCATCAGGAATAAGTCGCAATCTTTGACATGAAGCAAAAAGCGATTGTTAAAGTGTCTCAAGGGATCACATAGAAATGTGTGGCAAATTGGTTTGTACTTCTCCATTCACCACCTCACCATCAAGGCTTTGATAGAGCAATCCTCCATTAATTGGTCTAATCCCTTTTAAATAAGTATGAAACCATAGGGATATGCCCTACTTGTGAACACTCTGAAATTATATCTACATATAATAAAAAACGCATAAAAAATTAAAATCAAAGACCACTAACTAATCATTGGGGGGGGGTGTTCTTATTTACTTATATGAAATGTATTTGAGCTAGTTGAAAACTACTTCATAGTGTCTGAACCTTTTTCAACAAACCTGGATGACTTTAACAGAAGATTAGACAAATTCATGAAGGATATGGTTCTCAGTGGCTCCTAGCCATGTTCTGCCTCCATCCTCAGAGGCATAGCTGTCAACTTTCAGATTTGAAAATAAGGGATCAGCAGCCTCGAGAATAAGGGATCAGCAGCCTCACCTGTCCCGGGGACAGTCTATGGGATATCTAACAATCCAGGATAGCAGCGGGAAACGGTGCTGGAATAAGGGAATTTCCCGCAAAAAAAGAGGAAGGTTGACAGCTATGCTCAGAGACAGTATGGCTCTGTATGAGAGATAGCCAAATATGTCAATTAAGATTTCTCTCAGTCTCTCATTTTACTAATCTTAAATTTAGTTTCCCACAATTCCATATCAGTTTGCTATTAAAAAAAAAAATCCTAATGAAAATGTATTAGAATTTTAGTGCATTTTCTCCTAATATACACATTTTTGCAAAACAATTTCCTCTAATACAATACATTTTGTATGTTATTTTCACTAAATGCATGCTTTGCCCCAGTATATGCATTTTTGTACAGATTACTTGGATGGAGAACTGCAGTTCAAATTACTCCCTCACCCCTACTCTTTATACCAGTTTCTGGAATCACAGGTGGGGGTAGCACTGTTGCACTGTGGGCTCCTCACCGGCACGTGGTTGGCCACTGCGAGAACAGGACGCTGGGTTAGATGGGCCTTTGGTCTTATCCAGCAGGGCTCTTCTTATGTTCCTACCAAACAATTGGTTCAAAATTAGTCTCTCAATTAGAACTGAACCATAAAGCTGAAAAAAGGGTTTTTTTAATCTGCACCAGAGCTGAACACAGTTTTGTAATGGTTCTGTTATCAGCTGCATATTTTCAGGATATTTCTCCAAGAGCAAACTGAAAAAGGAATGTGAAAACATGCCAATCAAGCAAATGGCAGGAGGTAGAAATGTGTTGCATGTAACTCAGCTGAGAGAACTTTTCCCATTCTTCATGTTTCCCACAAAGGTATGTAAAAAAAATGGCAAGCTTTTCAATAACAACAAGCAGCCATCCTTTCAACTGCTTATTCCTGCAAGGACCATGATTTTTTAAATTAAAAAAATCATACAAATGTAAAGGATAAGTACATTCAACGCCTGCTAAACAAAAGCATTCAGATGGGTATTTTAAGCCAGCCTATTTATTGTTGAACAACAAACAAACACGGTAATCAGTCTTTAATGAAACAGAACACAAAGAGATTTTGATTTAGTGTTGTTTATGCAAAATGAAAGGAACATAAACCACTCCATAATGTGGAAAAGAATTATAGTGTAATTGAATAAGAGCTGGCTAGATCCGGAAAGTGTCTGTGAAAATAAATTAGAAAGCTGCAGAAGCTGCTGAAAGGACAGAATGCTGCTAGGGTATAGCTTGGTAAAATAAGACATGCAACCGGTGTGCATTTGGCTCTAGTAACTGGGGGAGGCCTGGATCTCTGGTGGAGGACAACAAAAGGAGCACAGCAGGAACAGGCCACATGGTTGTGTGAGAAGGTAAAGGTGTGATTGTGAAAGAGAAGAGGTTTTAGCAGGAGAGACTGGATTTAAGTAGATTTACCTGAAAAATCACAAAGAACAGGAATGCAAAAACAAAATGCATTGTGTGTGGTAGCCCTCTCCAGGCGTTTGTTCTATAAGTTCAGAGAACAGGTGGAGAGGAACCAGGGCCCCACCCCCATGAACATCTCCACCAGGTCTCATGACCTCCACCCTTTCAGTAGCAGTTCTGAATGGGAGTGCTACATTAATCAAACATTTATCCAGTGTAGGGTCCTCCTGATTGTATGGAGGAGCCTGCACACACAGGGGGCTTCCAAGTGTGTGTGAGAGGGGGGTTGTATCCAGTGAAATTCTCCCATTAGCATGTGAAACCTGCTTCCAAGGTCACTTCGCTACTCCAGTTTATGGGGCTATGCTTTCCACAGTTCCACCAATCTCAGAAACAGCCATATCTTTAAGAGCCAAGTTGAGATACTATATCTTTGGTCTTCTCCAGAGAAAACTGCTGCTGGTTGGTGGTGGAATCTTCTTCTTTTCATCCCAGGAGAATGTACAGGACATATTTCACACACCCCTGCCAACGTTTCCACTCCATGGACACAAGTGTCGCACCATGCCACTTTGCTTCCATCACAAGTACACAAGCAGCGTGTTTTTACCCCTGGTTAACCTGCCCCTTTCCCTGCCATCTAATGAAGAACCTGCTCCTCAGGCATAAACTGGTGGCTCCTCAAACTCCTTGAAAATTGAGCAGGATGAAATGGTTCAGGTGAGGGAGTGGGATGCAGTCAGTGCATGGCAGCTGTAGCCAACGTGGTGACCTCCAGCAGTTGTGGACTACAACTCCCATCATTCCTGATCGTCAGCCATGCTGGTTGTGGCTGATGGGAGTCGCAGTCCACAAAGGTCTGGAGGGCACCATGTTGCCTAACCCATATGAATATCTACCTCCAGCTTTAAGACGCAGGTCCATTAGCATTTGGCACAATGAAAATGCACAAAGCATAGATTTCACTATATCCCTTCAGGATATGACTCCACTTGTCCTTTTCTTAGCACTGACGCCACACTATACCGGTCGGTCAGAAATGACTCCCTACACTAATCAATACTGGGCTTCAGACCTGAGTTAGGGATGCTGCACGGCCATCTGGGGAATTTCACATATCTTTTTGTACATTATAGAACAAGCCTTGGATGCCTGCCTGAATTTCATCAGCTAAACAAAATGCCTGTTTCCGGCAAAGGTTGATGTAGCAATAATAAGACTAGTCACAGAGACAGTGTTCTTTGCTCTTACTCTGCTTCTGTGGCAGTTTGCTATGCAGCAAGCTATTTGTTATATTCAGTGATCTGTCAGAGAAATGGGAAGGGTTTTTTGTATGTTTTTTTTAGCCACACCAACACAGGCCTTTGTTTTAGAACTTCACGGTGGCATGGAGGGAAATCCCCTAAGTGGAACACTGAAAGTTTCCTTTTACAGAATCAGACCACTGGCCTGTCTAGCTCAGTTAGGAACATAGGAAGCTGCCTTATACTGAGTCAGACCATTTGCTTATCTAGCTTTCTGTTGTCTACGCTGATTGACAGCAGCTCTCTGCAGGGAATCAGGCAGGAGACCTGGAGATGTCAGGGATTGAACTGGGACCTTCTACATGCACAGTGGACACTCTGCTACTGAACTATGGCCCTTTCCCTTATCAGCTACTGCCTCCTGGTAGTGGTTCTCCAGACTTTTAGACATTCACCCTGTGGTGGATTGTGTTTGACCAGAAAGGTCACCAAGATAAGAAGACCCGTACACCATACACCAAAGGCAATTATATCTTCATCCCACCCCTTTCAGTTCTTTAAAAAAGCATTGTCTGGGTCCAGCATCACTAGTACTGGACACATCTCTTTCCCCATACGTATGTAAAATGGTAATAATATTCATAGCCTTCATAGGATAATGGTGAAGACAAAAGGTTCCAGTGGCTCTGTCCATTAAAAGCATGATACAAACTGTGATTAATTTCTGCAAGAAATTGCCATGTTCTGTAAGAATGTCTGTGTTTTAAAAAGCACTTTAATCCACGCCTTTTTACCAGCCTTTTTTAACCTATGGTCCGCAGATATTGTTGGACTACAACTCCCACCATCCCTTACCACTGGTCCTGCTAGCTAGGGACGATGGGAGATGAAATAAAATGGAAGAAAGGTGTAGATTTTAAAATCTGCCCTGCCTTGGGTTTCTTCCATTTTATTTCATTTCATTTTTTGGCAGGAAGTGTCTGGTACCTTGAAAAATCCCAGTTCCTTTAATGAACACTCAGTTCTAAATATAAGGCCCGTATTTGGCTATTCAGAATTAGCTACTTTTCAGAATTGGTGTTTTCTGCATGAGCTTACAATTCTAAATTAAGACAAATGATAGATCTAGCTGGACAAAAGGATAGCAAAAAGGGGGAAAGATCTTACAGCAATTAAACAGCAAGGCTAATGGGTGGCAATTGTAGTTCACAGTTTCAATAAATGTCATATAATGACTTTCAGTGTAAAGGAAATAAAAAGGCAGATGTTAGAGCAGGCTGAAGAAAATAGCTGATTTCTGTTATGGATTCTCATCCATCTCAGGCCAAAGCAAAATTGAGCCATGAGGATGGGAGGATGTTGTTTGCTTTGCTGAAAGAGTCTTAATTAAAAGGACTGCTCTTTGGGGTATAAGGCTTCAACAGATAAGTATAAATCTTGGATGTATAGTCCTATATTGTTCAACATGTAAGCATTCCCCCCCCCAATCACATTTCTAAAGAAGTACAACCCTCATGTTTTATTTATTTAGCACTTATATGGAATTTTCTGAGTGGAGTCCTGAGGTTTGCAGACACACCAAAAGAAAAATACTTAGGGGAAAATAATCTGGGCATGGGAGCAAGAACTGAATAACTGTCCAGTGAGATCACATTCAATTGGCATAGAATGGTGACTGACAGTTGAGGGGACAGATGGACACAGAATATAGCATTATGGAATGTGTTATGACAATCTTGGCTGTGAGTCCTGGAAGACCTGCTTTGTAGGCCATTTCTACCTGGCCTGGGTGGGCAGAGCCTGGGCTGACTCCAGATACAAAAGTTGAGGCTGCTGAACAGACTCCTGGGCTGGGGTGATGTTTGGGGGGTTTTGTTGAAGGGGGTTGTTGCTGTTGGTTTGTTTAAATCATTGTTTTAGATTTTGTTGTGATCTATGTTGAAATTGTTCTGTTTGGTTTGTATCTTTTAAAGTTGAGTTTATTCTTTAAGGAATACTTTTGTATTGTTGTAGTTATGCATTTTTTCATGTTGTAAGCTGCCTTGAGCATGGTTTAAATTGTGGAAAGGCGTCATACAAATGAAATTCCGCATGTAATGACTGGTTGAATGGCTGAGAAACTGAACAGGAGTGATCCACAATGCAAGGTTTTGAGGCAGGACCTGCATGCAATAATGATGCTGTTATAATCAGGATACCACCAGTGGAAAGGCCCTGTCTCCGCTTACCAAGACCCTAACCCATGAATGCAGAGACACTGAAAATAGATCACAAGCAGGCAGTGAAAAGCAGAGTGGGATATGGTGGTGCCAGCTCATGCAAAGATCCTTGGTGTGAGACTACAGGTGCTACACAGATACAACAATGTTCCTTTATTCCGCTGGGGAATATTGGAGGGTGTGTATTGTGTGCACTGCAAAAGAAAAAAAATAAAAAAAAAATATCGCCTTTTAAACTGTGTGGGTTTTTTCGTTTTGTTAGTATGTTATGTATTTTTGTGTTTTTATATTGTAAACCACCCTCTGATCCTTGGATGAAGGGTGGCATAGAAATTTAACAAATAAATAAATTATAGATTTATATATATTAAAAAAAAACCAAACGGAATAAAACTTGAATGATAAGGTCTTGCATTAAGGAGGGGGAAGGGACCTAGTGATACAACACACCAAATTTAGTTGCAATCCTAAACATACTTACTTGAGTTTTTTAAAAAGGGTATTGAACTTAGTCAGCAAGTTTGGAAAACTCAGCAGTGGCCAGAGGTTTGGAGAAGGTCAGTCTACATCCCAATCCCAAAGAAGGGCAGTGCTAAAGATTGCTCCAACTACCGCACAATTGCACTCATTTCACACGCTAGCAAGGTTATGCTTAAAATTCTTCAAGGAAGGCTCAAGCAGTATGTGGACCGAGAACTCCCAGAAGTGCAAGCTGGATTTAGAAGAGGCAGAGGAACCAGAGACCAAAGCTAGAGAAAGCTAGAGAGTTCCAGAAAGACATCTACTTCTGCTTCATTGACTATGCAAAAGCCTTTGACTGTGTCGACCACAGCAAACTATGGCAAGTTCTTAAAGAAATGGGAGTGCCTGATCACCTCATCTGTCTCCTGAGAAATCTCTATGTGGGACAAGAAGCTACAGTTAGAACTGGATATGGAACAACTGATTGGTTCAAAATTGGGAAAGGAGTACGACAAGGCTGTATTTTGTCTCCCTGCTTATTTAACTTATATGCAGAATTCATCATGCGAAAGGCTGGGCTGGAGGAATCCCTAGCCGGAATTAAGATTGCTGGAAGAAATATCAACAACCTCAGATATGCAGATGACACAACCTTGATGGCAGAAAGTGAGGAGGAATTAAAAAACCTTTTATTGAGGGTGAAAGAGGAGAGCGCAAAATATGGTCTGAAGCTCAACATCAAAAAAATGAAGACCATGGCCACTGGTCCCATCACCTCCTGGCAAATAGAAGGGGAGGAAATGGAGGCAGTGAGAGATTTTACTTTATTGGGCTCCATGATCACTGCAGATGGTGACAGCAGCCACGAAATTAAGAGACGCCTGCTTCTTGGGAGGAAAGCAATGACAAACCTAGACAGCATTTTAAGAAGTAGAGACATCACCTTGCCAACAAAGGTCCGTATAGTAAAAGCTATGGTTTTCCCAGTAGTGATGTATGGAAGTGAGAGCTGGACCATAAAGAAGGCTGATCGCCGAAGAATTGACGCTTTTGAATTATGGTGCTGGAGGAAACTCTTGAGAGTCCCATGGACTGCAAGAAGATCAAATGCATCCATTCTTAAGGAAATCAGCCCTGAGTGCTCACTGGAAGGACAGATCGTGAAGCTGAGGCTCCAATACTTTGGCCACCTCATGAGAAGAGAAGACTCACTGGAAAAGACCCTGATGTTGGGAAAGATGGAGGGCACAAGGAGAAGGGGACGACAGAGGACGAGATGGTTAGACAGTGTTCTCGAAGCTACAAACATGAATCTGACCAAACTGCGGGTGGCAGTGGAAGACAGGAGTGCCTGGCGTGCTCTGGTCCATGGGGTCACGAAGAGTCGGACACGATTGAATGACTAGACAACAACACTGAACTTAGTGGGACTTACATTCGAGTAAACATGCACAGGACTGAGCTGCACATTATATGCTCTGTAAGACAGAAAGCTGTGCAAAATTAAATCCTTTTGTTGTAATCTCTCTCTTTTTAAAGGAGGATATTTTATAGTGCAGTAGCAGAAATCTTGCTTCTCCATATGGATTTCTACAACATGCCACTCTGTTCGAATGAAATCACATTTAGATATAGAATAGGCTTCAGATTTTCTGGAGAAGTTAAAAGAAAAAGATTATACTAAGCAAGCAAAACCTCAGCTTTTGTATAATTTGAATTTGCTGCACTGGCTAGAGATAGTGATTATTTTAACCAGTGAATTGTAAGAGGCATTTGAGTAAATTAATCTCAAAATAGATTTCACTGTCTTCTGCAAGGATACAGTGACGCATCTCAAAATTCCTTTGATAGATGCCTTTTGTTGGAACAATGAAAGCAATAAATGGCGATACTTTATCAGAACTCTTCAGTTATGTCTCCAGACACAAAAAGAAAAATAAGCACTTGATTAGTAAAATAATGGCAAAGTGCATAGGCATGAAAGGTAATCCAAAAATGATAAAAAAAGGATCAGACTGACCTAAAAAGTGTACCATGTGTAAAACAAGAGACCAAAATGTGTGGCATACTGAATGGCAATGAGCTTGGAATTCTGTTTGTAAAACAATCCTATCTTCGTGAGTCCTAGCCTTGAGTCACTGTCTCTTGGAATGTCTGTGAAATAAATGGTTCTGACTTAGGGCACTTTCAGACATATCTTTGGTAGTGCTATAGCTTTTGGGTTTGGTCGGGGGGCTTTTCTGCATGCTTCCATATGACGCTATCATCGTTCCATTGTTATTCTGGAATATCGCAGTCACCAAAGTGCATTTGTGAAAGATCCAGAATGGTTCAGCTATATTTTCATTGTGAATAAGATACTTGGAGCTTTCTCCTGCTTTTGTGTATAGTGGTGGCAGGGTGGTTTGAGCAACCTTCACCACTAGTGTGGGTGGAAAAAAGCACAATCACCCTCTAGAAAACAGGGACACGTGGCTGGTGGTCTATGACAATTTTGCTCCAAAAAACCACTGGAACAAACAGCAGCTATAGAACTCTGAATAGTATACTGTAGGTTTTGAAACCAAGTTAGGATGATGTCCGCTCTCTGAGGCAGTGCCCAATGATTCAGTGGGTACTGAGACCAAAGTGAAGAACTATATGCAAAGAATCCTTGTGGTGAGGGGTTTTTAACCTGCCAATGAGTTTGCTGCAATTGGGTGACAAGCAGTAGTCCTCCAAGTGGCTCCTGCTTACTTTTTGTTTTCATTTTTGATCTTCCCATTATCTGAGCAACTGACTTTCATTCCATACAGGGCTGGGATGTTTTGCTACATAAGACAAAACAGGAAATGGTTCTCCCCTCCCCACACTGCCACCACTGCCACCTCTGCCACTGCCTGGGGCGACTGGAGACAGCCCAGGGAAGCTCCAGTGCAATGAAGGAGGCCAAAGAGGAACAGGCAGTGGCAGTGGAGCAGGAGGGTAGAGATAGAGGCGACAAGCACAGGAGGTGGCAAATGGCACACCCCTCGGGGCATAGATCTGCCGCCCCTTCCAGTTGTCCCCAGCCTGCTGCCTGAGGCAACTGCCTCACCTTGCCTCAAGGGCAGGCCGGACCTGATTCTGGTGGCCACAGAGGCTGTCCACACTGTTCACACCTGAAATTAATCTGCTTTACTACTGCTTGTGGTGCTGTGGGTATATTCAAGTCTGCCTTGTAATGGTGTGGTGTCTGCTGCCTTTTGGGTCCAGGTTGTCACCCGCTGCCCCATTATCCAGGTAGCTCCAGCAGAGTCTTACATTCCTCAAGCTGACTTATGCGCAGATCAAACAATCAGCAAGACAAAGGCAAAATTCACTAACGGCACCAGCACTCCAAGGTGAGCACAATTCTTGTATTTTTCAGAGGAATGGCACACACACACAGAGAGAGAGCTATTTTCACAGAGTTAAAAGTTATTTGTCAATACTGGGACACACGTACCAAAGATAATCTCAGATGTCAGTTACAAAATTGCCATCTGTTGTATTGCTTTGCACGGACTTCTCATCTTTCCTGCCATTGCTATTGTGCTTTACAGAGTGGATCATAAACCAGACGTCTCACAAGTGCGTTTTTCATGCTTTTAGGAAGACGCGTTAGAGTGCCAAATGAGAACACGTTGAGAAAATTTCCTATTTCTATTTTTCCTTCCACTTACTTGTCATTTGTGGGGTTGATAACTGGAATTACAGCCAAACCTAATGGTATCTGAAGAAACAACTTGACGCTTTCCCTGATGCAGCCTCGGCACTTAAAGAGAAGAGAGAGCTCTCCTGCTGTTTATTCCTGGGGAGCCTCACACAAACAGGAATCAAATGCTGCCGGCCATGCATCCGTCCATGTAGAGTCTCAGTCTTGGGCTGGGGGGAGCAGAGGCTGGAGCCTGTAAAGCCCCTAGGCATACTGTCAACACCACTTCTGGGGCATATTTGGGATTTGAGTGCTCTATGCTTGAATAAGATGCTCTGCAAAGGGCAGTAAAGCAATGCCTCCATTCTATTGTCTACAGATGTCCATTTGAGTTCCATTTTTGTACGGTTCATTTGATGCGAGAACACAAATAAATAGCTTGTACATAGCTCTCTGAAAGAGACAAATAGAATTAGGCAATGGGGGGGGGGGATATAGGTGATATTTGCTGCATTTGCTTTACTACTTGCGAGCTCTGCAAAGGTTGGTGTTTCAATAGGTGTGTAGATAAGTACATCAGGCCACATCAGAAGAGAGGGCTGGGGAGGTGGGGAGCTCCATCAAGTTCACTCCAGGGTGTTTTCAGAATTTGGGTTGTTGTTGTTGTTTTTAAAAATGTATGGATTGTTTGCTTTGAATTTTAGGCGGTAGCTTTTAATTGCAGGGTTTAAAACTGTTAGGCTATCTTTGCAGGCAGTCTAAGCTGACTTGCTTTAAATTTTCTGGCACATCTCATCAACTATGAATGATTTTTTAAACTTCCAGTCTCATCTTTGAGGAAATTAAATATCGGTAATGAGAATGAAACTTTTCAATATTGCCGGGGGAGGGGGTGGGCGGTGAGAATAAAGTCCAACATTCTGCTCTGTTGGTATGTTGTTGTTGTTGTTTAGTCGACTCTTCATGACCCCATGGACCAGAGCACACCAGGCACTCCTGTTTTCTCTATTGGTATAATCACTTCCAATAAAACCTTCCAAGGTGCGTTCCAAAGCTTCAGTCTTGCAGTTCAAAAAGCAATTCATCAAGCAGACCTAAAATTACTCATTTATTCTAAGTTGGAGATTCAGTTTCCATGCTAGTTGTCTGCAGTACAAAAGATCTGTTTTAAGAATGTAATCAACCAAATAAGATGGTAATGTGGCATAAATGTTGGAATAAATTCTGCCTTAGAAGCACCTTGGTGCTAAAACAGCAATGAGTCAAATGTCTTTCATAGGTCAACAGGGAAAGAAAAGTGTCAGTTTCACTTGTATCCAAATGATAAGTGCTTGCTTAAGAGATGTAGCAAATCAGTTACCTATAGCCTGCAAAGTGAGAATCTCATTTCTGAGATACATATTTATGAAAGAGCTGGCAGGGGGTGTGGGGAGAGACGGACTCTGTTTCCAAATACCTTTTTAGCTTGCTGTACATGAAAAGAGACATAAGCAGGCAGAATTGCTAAAATGATGGCAAAGAGCGTGGAAGGAAAAGTAATCAGAAAATGATGGGAGAAAAATCTGACATCATAAACGTGCTGTGAAGCAAATGATAATCTTTGCTTCTTCATTCAAGTACACAGTATTCAAGGCAAGAGCTCATATTTTTCACGTTCTAAGAATCTGACTGCTCTTTTTGATGTACTCATGAAGGCCGCTATAACGTATAATATATAATGCCTACATACAGAATATGTTTATAAGCTATACCAGTTAATCAGAAAATAATTTGTGGCCTATGACCACCGTTTCCTTCTCTGTGACGGGTGGGGTAAGATGCGACTCTTACCTTTCTGCAGTATGCTGCATTCCCATCCCATCAAACCCAGGTTTCTGCACCATCACCTGCCATCCGGGCAAACAAGATTCACTATCCCAGTTCAAGGGCCTGCTTCTTGAGCCCTTGCTTAAACTTAAGCCCCTTTGAAAATGCAGTGACTGGGAATATGAAAGTCCTTAGGCCGAGTCACATCATTGGTCCATGAGTCCAGGACTGCCTGTTCTGACCAGCAGTGGCTCTCTAAAGCCTGAAGCCTGATTCTGCTACCTGAGTTCTCCTCATAACCTTGGGGTCAGACCCCACTTCTTCAGGGTATGAGACCAGGGAGAGCAAGAGAGGGAATTGCTCTCAGGGCCAAACCCACAAGCCCCTAACCACCTGGAAGCACATTTTCGGGAAGAGCTCATGCCTCCAACCCAGGAATGTCACGTTAGCCTCCTCTGACTCTGAGGGCTCAGCAGCCCTAGTGCAACCACATTCAGAGTCAACTACTGTTCAAGTATGCTGGACACCTTTACATGAAAAGGCTCCTCTCAGCAAAGGCAGAGCTAAGCTGCTGGCAAAGAGCTGCAGGTCCTATATCAGGCTCAGTCTGAGGATGGATAGCTGAGTTGGTTAGAGCATGGTGCTGATAAGGCCACGGTTGCAGGTTCGATCCTCATATGGGCCACCTGCATAGTCCTGCATTGGAGGGGGTTGGACTAGATGATCCTATGGGTCCCTTCCAACTCTACAATTCTATGATTCTATGAATACTGCTGCTGAAGCAACTTCTGAGCCCTGCCCTTATGGAGTGTCCAGCATGAGCCCTGCATGGCACTGCCTCATCTGTGTTGAGATCAGCACTCTCGTCAGAACAGTTCCTCTTAACTTGAGAAGCTGGGAATTGAACCTACAATTTTCTGCACAGAGAGCATATGCTGTGCCCACCAACAGTGCTTGAAGACAAAACATAAAAACTAACCCACTCATCCCAAACTCCAGACTTCCTCTAAAACGGTGGAACTTCTTTCCATGAAAGATCCTGTGCATATGGCTACTCATGGCTCACTCTGGGACAAACCGTTAAGATGAAAAGTAGTAGACACTTATCTGCTACGAACAACTCTATGTGACTGTATCATTTGCTTTGAATATGCATCAAATGTTTCTTGCGGAATGGGGGTATAGGAAGGATTGTTTCTTATGTGTGTTTTTTTGAAATTGAAAAATGACGTTTTTCTATAAAAGGATTCTGTAGATATATTGCACAGCCTATGGCTCCAAACATGCAATATGCTCATTTGTCTGTTCATGGCATGATGCAGTTGTTGTAGAATAGTACTCCCTCTAGCTACATCTTGGTGGTATTGACTTACTTCTTTACATAGTGTGCTGCTAAATATATACGTATGTCGGAGGTTTTATTGAAGGCTGTGCTGCAAAAAGCTTGTGGAACCTTGACAGAGTGAATTAATCTTCCCACTGCTGCTGTTCTCACAAGCTTTCCTATGTTTTACATATTTTACATCAAATTAAGATGGTTTCTGATGAAACATAATGAGTGGGGGTGGCAGGGGAGGAAGAAAGGAGGAAGGCCACAATTTTACTTCTGTTCCCTATGTAACACCTACAGTAAGAGGAGGAGGAGCAAGTCTCTCACCAAGGTCAGATGTTCAGGTTTTTTCCAGCATGTCTGGTGCTTGTGCATCTGACCAAAGGGGAAATTTAATGCGCCATTCTCAATTTTGGATGATACGCTACAAACACAAACGAAGCAGGAACAATGACAGGCTAGCCATTTCATCCTGTAATTTCCACATCTGGTCTTAATTTGATTTTGGAAAGTGTAAAACCAGAAAATTCTAGACAGCTGTGAGGTGATTTACCTGTGATGACTGCAGCTTCAAGAGATGACTGGCATGTGTTACTGGGCCATTACTCATTCTTACTTTTGATGGACCTCTCTAGCAGTTACAGCCTACACAGGTTACACCAACCTCCCTGCAAATGAAACATCTAAAGGGCACCAGTTTGGTGAAGGCTGGGTAATATTTTGGAGTCCAACTCCCAGCATCCCTGACCACTAGCCATGCTGGTTGGCAAAGATAGGAGTAGGACTCCAACAACATCTGGAGGGCACCACATTGCGGAAGGCAATTTAGATCACACACCTATATAACCACCTGTTTAATTACAGCTGCATTGGTTTCCAGGTGGTTTCCAGTCCCAATTTAAGGTGCTCACATTAGTGCTTAAAGCCCTAAATGACTTCGACCCCAAATATCTGAAAGACCCCTCACCTTCCCTCTTGGGTGCTAAGCTCAGCAGAGGGGGGGCTTCTTGGTTGTTTGCCTCCATCTGAAGATTGGGGTGGGTGATGGCCAGGGAGAGGGCATTCCCTCCCCGCAGAGGTGCATCTGGAAACTTCATTACACAGTTTTCAGTGGATGCTGAAGGCACACCTCTGGACTGTGGCCTTCAAAAACCCCTATCCTGGGACCTGTTGCCCAAAGTTACCTATCTATTCTTGTTTTATATTTCGCTTTGTTTACTTTAGCATGGCTGTGAACTTTCATGAAACCTGAATTATTTCCTCTTACCTGTCACTGTTTTCAGGTGTGTGTGTGTGTGTGTGTGTGTTTTTTCCCCCCTAGAAAGAAAACCCTTGCAATTTCTCTTTCTTTTTTTGGAAGCCCCCAGCAAAGTAATTTGCATCATGAACTTTCTGAGTGTCTTTTCTGAAACTCTTTTGGCTTGATTTGTATGTCAGCTGCCCTCCGGACCGCCTCTGTGGAAGGCCTCCTGCTGCGGGTGTGATTGCTAGGCTCTCGACAGTAAGATTCAAACTGTGACCAAATATCTGAGGAAGGCTGAATTGGTACTTCCACCTTCTTTTTCCTGCTGCGATACACAAAATCATTTTCCATTGGCAAAACCCATCCACCCTAAATAAAAATCAGGGTTTGTGATTAAAACACACACGCACACAGCAGGTGGCAAGTGATTTTCCATTCTCCGTACCATTCTAGCCTCACAGCTAGTTAACACGCCGCCTCATCTTCTTTAATCATGATTTCTCTTTTGCCTGCCGGCCTGATTTGCATGATGGGCCATGACTTCCCTGAAGGAGTCTTGAAGTGTTTTCAAACATCTCAAGTCGGAGCTCTCTCAAGAGAATCTTCCTTGTTTTGGTGGACGTTTTGAGAATAGTTAACGTTTCCTACATCACAAGAAGAGCCATGTTGGGAAAGAGGAAGCCAGGCTTTGCTCTTAAAAATTGTCCCAAAGCTTCTTTTGGTTTGAAATGTGGCAGACTTCCTCACAGATTCACCTGTGCTCCAGCACCTGTGCAGACTTCCTTATTTCCTTTTGGGTATTGCTGCATACACTGCTTTTTGACTTGAAAGGCTTTTAAAAAAATAATAATCAGTGCACTCCTCTTATTTACTTAGGGGTGGAAGGATCTGTCCATTTTGGTTCTGTCCATTTCTCATTTTTTCCAGTCCTGAATTTAGATTTTTATATTTGACAGAAATTTGCCATTTAAAAAAAACAACCATTAAAATTCATCAGAATTTTAGTGTTAATTTCAGCTGAGAAACAGATGTTTATAATCCAGCTTTGACTAACGTAAATTTTTTTGCAAGCAATTTCACCTAATTTTTTTTAATGCTATTTTTACTAACCTCCTCATTTTATTCCCTCTTTCCCCTAACATGCATTTTTGTAAACTGTGTTTGGTTGGATCATAAAATCATAGAACTGCTGAAAGAATCCTACGGGTCATCTAGTTCAACCCCCTGCAGTGGTATCACAAAATCTGGATAAGTGTGAAATTTGAAGGATAGCTGTGTTTTGGTTTGCAGATTGTTTCAGAAAGTGTGAATCCAATTGATTTGGCATTAAATGCATACTGGATCAAATTTCTTCTCCTTACCTCTCTTCAGTATATCCTTTTTATGAGTGAGTCTGCTGCTCAATTTACATCCCACTTTTCTTCCAAGAAACTCAAGGCAGCCTACATGCAGTAGTAGCAGATGTGGTGAGGTGGAACCGTGCAGGCCCCCTCCCTGCCTTGACACTGGCATTACTGCTGATTACCTGGACAGGGCTGGGGTGGGACAGGACCTCAATGAAGGTTGCAATTGTGGGGATGCAGTGGTGGGGATGTCCCAGCCCAGTTCAGCTAAGCAGAAGTTATGCTGGCATTGGTAGGTCCACTCTGCTCCACCACAACACATACACTGCTAATGTGTACATGGTTCCTTCCCACTCTCCTTGGTAGGAGAGTTGAATACCTTCTTTGCCCGATTTGAGGTGACACCAACAGTGACTCCAGCAGGGATGCCAGAGCTATTGGCGTCACTACCTACAGGAAATGCTGCCGGGGTGGAAGAGGGAAAAGTGAGGCGAATGTTAAAGGAGGTAAACACGAGGAAGGCTATGGGCCCGGATGGGGTGGCTGGCAGGGTGCTAAGAGATTGTTCGGACCAACTGGCAGGAATCTTTACGAAGATTTTTAACCAGTCTCTGGCCCAAGCCACTGTTCCACCCTGTCTGAAATCCGCTACCATTATACCCCTGCCAAAAACATCAAAGATAGACAGTCTGAATGATTTTCGCCCTATGGCGCTGACACCCATTATAATGAAATGTTTCGAAAAACTGGTGAGGAAGCGCATCTTATCTTGTCTGCCAGTGGTACTTGACCCTTACCAGTTTGCGTACAAGGCAAAGAGATCCACAGAGGATGCTGTGGCAATGGCTTTACATGCTGCCCTGACTCATTTGGAGAAGCAAGGGAACTACGTGAGACTGTTATTTGTAGACTTTAGTTCTGCATTTAATACTATTCTTCCACATAGATTGGTGCCCAAATTATTAGACCTGGGACTTCCACCATGTTTGTGCAAGTGGATATTAGACTTTCTATCAAACTGTTCCCAAAGGGTCAGGTTGGCTTCCCACGTCTCTGCAGATCTCATCACGAATACGGGGACGCCACAGGGGTGTGTGTTGAGCCCGCTTTTATACACGCTCTATACAGCTGACTGTGCCCCCAAATACCCCAGCAATAAGATCATTAAGTTTGCAGATGATACAACGGTGGTTGGTTTAATTACGGCTGGAAAGGGGGAGATGGCCTATAGGAAGGAAGTTGAGCAGTTGGGGGAGTGGTGCAGGAAAAACAACTTACTGCTTAACTTAAAGAAAACAAAAGAGATCATTGTGGACTTTAGGAAATGTAAATTGAATAATCAGCCACTTATTATTGAGGGGAAGTGCGTGGAACAGGTCTCAGTGTTTCGATTTCTGGGAATGGAGTTGAGAGACGACCTAACCTGGGGAGAGAACAGCAAAAACCTGGTGAAGAGAGCACAGCAGAGGTTATATTTTCTGAGAATCCTCCAGAAAAACAGTCTCTCAAAGGACCTGTTGATGGCATTCTACCATTGCATTGTGGAGAGCGTACTAACTTATGGTCTGTGTGTGTGGTTTGGGAGCTGCACGGCCAGGGAAAAAACAATGCTATCCAGGGTTGTAAAGACTGCAGAGAGAATTATTGGGTGCACTCTTCCCACCTTAGATCAAATCTATGCTGCCAGATGCCATTAGAAAGCGACAGAGATAGCACATGATAGTACGCACCCCGGAAATGATCTCTTTCAGCTTCTGCCTTCTGGAAGAAGGTATAGGGTTATAAAGGCCAGGACTAGCCGCCTGAAAAACAGTTTCTACGCTAATGCAATTCTGGTTCTAAACGCAGCATAAGCGGTCTCTGTAGTATAGTGTATTTTAAAATGGGGTTTTAGAGTTTTTAGGGGTTTTTGAATGTTTTATGTAGTTTTTATGTAGTTTTATGTAGTTTTGTGGTAGTTTAGTTTTATGTAGTTTTAAATTTCATTGTTCCGCAAGGGACAATGACAATAAAGATATCGCATATCGTATATCGTATATCGTATATGCCCTGTGTGATCATCACAAGAGCTCTGTCAGGGAAGTTAGGCTGTGTCTGTCTGAGAGTTGACTGCATCAAGGTCACTCAGTAGGCTTCGTGGTTGAGTGGGGATTTGAAGCTTGGACTTGCAGGGTCCTAGTCCAACACTCTAATTATTAGACTACACTGGTTCTGTTTATTTTGCAGCAAGCCTCTTCTCCCACCCTCAGGAGATCAGGAACACTTCTCCATCCATTCTGGGAGGCAAGTGCATGCTGCTTAATTGGAACTCAGTGCAGATGTTGCACTGAATGATAAAGTGTGTGTGTGTGTGCGCGCGCGAGTGTGTGTTTCATTGTTTGGAAAGGCCTGCGGTTGCAATATGGTTATTTCTGTTGTAGATTTGTGAAAGCATTTCCTTTTCTGCTTCTACCCGCATTTTTCTTTTTTGTCTCGCTGCAGAAGAATAACGCTTGTGCCTTCCAAGACGTCATATGGCCTATTTTGTTAACGGCGCAGATCGCATGCTATTCAGTCTGTGTCAGTTCTGTTTTGCAACCTGACACTTCATTTAACATAAAAGTTCTGCCTGTATTAAAACTTCATGTACACAAAGAGCAGATCAAATAAATCTCTGGCTCTCGGTTTCATATTTGTGTCATCAGCTCACTTTTGGCACTAAGTTACAGCATACATCTTAATTTAGAGGCCTGAACTTCAGCAGCAGCAGCGACAGCAGTTCCTTTCTGAGAATGCTGTGGGGGATTATATTATAATGAATGGAGGAGGTATGCTTGCTTTTCTTTACAGCACAACAGCAGCGCACCATTGCAGATCTTTCTTTACTCAAGAGAAGGAAGGCTATCAAATGCTCAGAGCACAGGGGCACCCTTTCATCTTGTTTTCTTTTCTGGTTTTGCTCCACTGATACCTGTGGGTTTTCGAAGCCCTTCCAATCAGCTGTCTGTCAGAGCTTCAAAGCACTGCATCACCTGGTGCATTGGGTCATTGTGACATCAGGTGATTGACAGGTGTACAAGGGGTGGGGCCGTTGAGGAGGTAATGATTTAGCCCATGAGCCAAGTCCAGTTACCTACCCTGGTGTATAGGATTTTAGCTTTAACATTCTGCTGCCTGAGCACATAGGTTGCATTCAGCAGAACGTTGCATTTGCATCAAGCTACTTGGAAGTGGGGATTGGTCATGATTTCCACACCTCGATTTATGGAAAGAATGGATGCCGGGGCTGATTTGTCTGCCAGCATTTTAAGAGGGATGTTCTCAGAAAAGGGTTGCAGCTCAGCCTCCCTAGCCCATCTAAGGATTTTGTATAAGACACTTGTAGTAGTGGTTGCATCACGGTGGCTTAAAAGACCTGAGCTGTAATCCTGCTATATCCCTTTTCAGAAAGGAGGAAAGAATTGTATACACATATAAGGGCACTATATGTTTTCTTTGTTTCTTAAGCCTTGTATAGTAAGCCCTAATGTCTTTGTCTTTTTCGTTGTGGCTAAATCTTTCAGGAGACTAGCTATGGTGATTTCAGAACTGTTTCAAATCCATTAATAACTTCCAATCCATTAGGTGTTAGGTAGAGCTGGAGTTATTTGTTCGCCATATTCATCTCTTTGAACAATAGACTTAGCAATTTTGGATTTTCTCCACTGTTATTTTATTGCCTAGTTTACTCAGTATTATGCAGGTTTTAACATGCGGAGCAATATTACAATGCGTACACCCCCGCATATATTTGGACTTCACTGGTCAAGTGGAAGTTAAAGAAGAAATCAGCTAAGGCGTTGACTTACTAACAGTTAACAGTAGATCATTGGCCACTATTGCTGCTGTTGACACGTCTGTTTCTGAAATTGCTTGTATACTCACAAACTCATCACAAAGCGTCAACGGACAGCTGCTCAGCTGGTACCAAGTTTTTAAAGCAACCTGTTCTAATGGACTACCGCCTGTTAAATGCATGATTAATGAAAAGAAATATCTTGCATAGAAATTAGGAATATTATGGCTGTGATCCAGGGAGCCAGTTTAACATTCATAAATGCTTCTGATTTCCAGCACCAGATGGTCTTTGTCACAAGCCACTTTTCAGAACCCTTCCTTGTACAACGTTGTGACCACCGTGCTATACCAGCTGTTACATGTAAATTTGATTGCATGGGTCATAGCTCAGTAGTAGAGCACAAGCTTTGCGTGCAGAAGGGTCCAGGTTCAATCCCTGGTATCTCCAGGTAGGGCTGGGAAGATCCTTGCCTGAAATTTCAGAGAACTACTGCCCTTCTGTGAAGACAATACTGAGCTAGATGGATGAATGGTCGGATTTGGTGTAAGACATCTTCCTATGTTCCCAGTTTCTAAAGAGCCAGTGTGGTGTAGTGGTTAAGAGCGGTAGTCTCGTAATCACGGGAACCGGGTTCGCGTCTCCGCTCCTCCACATGCAGCTGCTGGGTGACCTTGGGCCAGTCACACTTCTTTGAAGTCTCTCAGCCCCACTCACCTCACAGAGTGTTTGTTGTGGGGGAGGAAGGGAAAGGAGAATGTTAGCCGCTTTGAGACTCCTGAAGGGGAGTGAAAGGCGGGATATCAAATCCAAACTCTTCTTCTTCTTCTCTTCTTAAAGCAATTTTTCAAGTGCTGCTGGAGCAGTGATGGAGCATCAGCAATGCAAATGATATTAAAAGAACCCATGAACTTTTTTCAAAGCACCTTATTCACAGGGTTTTTGTCATGTTATTGGCATTACCCTCCAATTGCCACTATATTGCCTGGACAATCACTGTCACTTCAGTAATCACACATTCTGTCTATCTCTGTGGTGCCTCTCCCCACACCCCTGGCACCATAGAGAATTAACTCCCAATGTAGATTTCCCTTCCTGAATCAGGGAAAGGTTTAGTAAAACTTCTGAGGTACGTAAGATCTGCTCTGCATGATGTATACATAGCATGCTCTAGGACAGTGCCAATTAAATGTCATATTTTTCTTTTTTATATAAAAGTAAAAACAACAACACCAAAAACAGTTCAGTACTCATTCCACTTCTGGCTTAGAGAAAGAAGCACATTGCAGCAGCTGCATAATCGAGTAGGTGTTACACAACTTCTCTTGTCAAGAAAGGATAATGTCATGGAACATTCTATCTTCCTTTCCTTAGTAATCTTCCCATCTGTTATTGGAGTTGTTTATGCATCGGAAACAAAAGCTAATCACACAGCTTGGGTTTGAACACACTTTGAGGGTGTGTGTGATTTTCTCTCTCTTTTTGGTTACCACTCACATTCACTCTGTTAGAAAAAGGACTACCTTTTGCAAAGCAGACAGACTCATAGCATGAAGAGTCATGTCTAAATGAGCACAATTTGAAGGACACTTATTCAGAGCTCAGTGGGTTTTCCTTAAATGCTTAGAATTCAACTGCCAAATCCTAAAATTAGTAGCTGAGTAAAGATCCGTTGGATTCTCTCTCTCTCTCTCTCTCTCTCATACACACACACACACACACACACACACACACAGCATGAAGAATTTGCTGCCAAGGAGTGTGGTGGAGTCTCCTTCTTTGGAGGTCTTTAAGCAGAGGCTTGACAACCACATGTCAGGAGTGCTCTGATGGTGTTTCCTGCTTGGCAGGGGGTTGGACTCGATGGCCCTTGTGGTCTCTTCCAACTCTATGATTCTATGATTCTAAGATGGAAGATGTCAGTCTCATTTCTATGTAGGCATCTTCATTGTTTGGATCAAGCAGACCAATCCCTCCACTTGAGCCAGTGCAGTTGGCCTCCTGTTGGCTACCACTGGCATGAAGCTTGTGTCACTCTGCTGACACAGACCTCCCCCATCTTCCCATTGGACAGTTAGGTGGGAGGATCACCAATGGTATCGATGCCAGTGGAACCCAGTGGAAGATCCCAAAACAGGGCATTCCAGGAGTGGAGCAGTGCTGAGCCAGTCCGGAATCCCCTGGATCTTGGGCTATTTTCACATCTGCCACCAGGCCCTATCACTGTGCTGGCCTGGGACTGCCTGATCTGCCTTCCCCACTTTCTGCTGTTGCCACTGTGAGTTGCTAGGCTTTGGATGGAGCAGTAACACCTACTCAGAGTCTAAGCAGTGGCAGCAGCAAATTAAGATTCATCTCCTATCCATATCCTTCTGTAGACCAAAGATCTGTCTTTTTTCATAGCTTATCTTGGAGGATCTCACAGCAATCCTGTTAATTCTTTCTCAAGAGATGTACTCCTTAAATGGTTATTTGCCTACATATATGCTTCATCATTTTAGGTCTTATAATCATAGAGTTGAAAATTGATATCAACGGCCACCCTCCATGAATTTGTCCCACCCTCTTTTAAAGACATCCAAGTTGGTGGCCACCACTGCCTCTTGTTCCATAGTTTAACTACACACTGCATGAAAAAGTAATTTCTTTTACCTGTCCTGAATCTTCCAACATTCAACTTCATTGAATGCCCACAAATTAGGTGACAACACTTCAAATACTTGAAAAAGGCTATCATCTCATTTCTTTATTGTCCTGTCCCCAAGTACCAGCTCTATGTGTAGGTAAGGGCATCTGAAAAGATCTGATACAAATCAGCTGCATGTTACAATTGTCTCCAGAGACATGCAAGTGTGAATATCAGCTGTGATTAACAATGTGGATTCAAATCCAGAGGCATGTATGCACCAGCTTTTTATCGCAATGCTACTGCACATCTAGGGGAACATGCTGATCCACACCAGTTGTGTGGGGAACTCTCTTTTGCTGGATGAGGACACCCTTTTTCTGTCTGAGTGTTGATTGAAATCTTAAATGCAAATTTCTGTTTTAAATACATGATTTTGTAAGAAGCAAGAAAATATATTACATACCTTACATACATGTAAGGATTTTCCCCCCAGAGATGTAATGCTTCTTATGTGTTGATATAAAGAATAACAGAACATTGTTATTCCAGAACATTAAATCTATTGATTTTCATGAAAATAATTTTTAGTTCATGCTTAACAACACCCATACAAATTAATTGGATGTAAACGTGTTTAATTTTGACTACATTGGCTCCGCAACGTATTTTCAACCTCCTAGGTTCAGAGGTGGCAGTAAGGGAAAAGAAAAGCCTTTGGCTGCTCAATAAAACTGTTCCATCGTTCTATCTGACAGAATCTTAATAATGCCAGCACATTTTTGAGATAGAAAAGTACCTTCAAATATTTATAACATTGGGAGCTTCATAATAAAAATAGTGGCTGATGTGTATTATCTTTTATTGGGCTTCTTAACAAGATATGAAAAGACCAGAATACTAAGTGCCTTGAAGATTACACTGCACCCTCAGTTTCTTCCTCTGGGAGTAGACTGCTTACATGTTTTGACAGTTTAAATGTGAAAAAGCAAGTAGGGTATATATCTAATATCACTAAACAATGCCTCACTTTCCCCACCAGCTGTTTTCATCTAGAGAGATGCATGTGTACTGCATTTCAGTTTTTATTGTCTTTATTGCCAGAAGAAGAAATGAAAGAATTCTAGTGTTCATTGGATTGCCTGGATTGAAACATACAGAGTAAATAAGTACCCAATGGCAAATGCAAGTCAGTAACGGTGACAACAAGCTTCCTTTTCAAAGGATGCCACCTAATGCCTTGAGGGTCTGCACTGCAGTGATCCACAGTAACTCCCAGAGGAAAATAGGTGATTAATTTCTTTAACACGTGTGTGACCAAAGAGAAAGTTAATCCAGAGTTGCCAAAGGCACTTTACCACAGTTAACACTAACTCACTGCACTTTGTTGCCAATCTAAGGTCCAAGCAGCCTCAGCTTGTGGGGCCAAACCCTTTTGTTAAACAAAGGCTCTTGAGGTACCCACTAGGCTCTGTGTGTGAGCTGAATAACAAGAAGAATTGAGCCGACTTTCCCTATTCTGAGTCAAAACACAATGTCAGTAAACATCCCAGTTGGGTGAGGTTGTCCAGAAGGGCTCCAGTACTAATTTGTTAGTACTACAACTATTGTTGCACACCACCCCAATTTCTGACTGGTGCGAGATTCGAGGGGTATCCAGGGTTCATGTTTCCTTTTGGAAATGAGGCTTAGTAGGTGTCTTTATGATATCTGGTTTATTTACACATGTATACTACCTGAGCCTACAGATTTAACATCCAAAAAGGGTCATGTTTCTCCCATAGTCATAGACATGGATTCAAACAGATATCAAACATTGCTGTCTAATGTTGCTCTCCCTCTGTATTTCTCCGGCTTGCTGCTTTCCTGCTAGGTCACATCTCTTCTAACATCTCTACTGTAAACTCTGGCTTTATCTGTTGTGGGAGGGCCCCTCACACACATATGCCATCTCGCATGAGCCCCTTTGTTCTCTTAATTGCTCATCACCCAGTTGACATGCCTGGCTTGAGTAGCTTTTAACACTTGCTGGATCCAAGCTTTGATTAAATTCTAACTATTACTGGAGCCAGGAATTTAGAGGGGTCTGGCACCCCCAAACCCATAACATTATAATAGCACAGAAGAAGTGGATTTCTAAAAAAAGAAAGTTAAAAGCCTCATTGATAATTCTGGACTTTGGACTCTTTAGATGGGAATATGTACTGCATCATGTACTTTAAAATGTGGGCCCGTGGACTTCTGCTCCAAATTCCTCCCCAAACAATGTTACTGATCCTTCCTATCAGCTTTAGGATGCAGCGCTAGACAGAAATAAAGTTGCAGTACTTGAATCTTCTGCCTTAATTAACTTGCGGTGTGATTTGTAACTTGCGCTTTTGCACCCCACTTCCTCCAGTATCAAAACTTGTCAGGCAACGAGATGATATTCCTCCCCCCCCAAAAAAAACTTCATGAAAATGGTTCTTAGCAATTTTAAGAGGAAGATAGTTCCTTTATAGCCTTTCTTATCCTGTATAAGAAATACCTGGTAAATCTCTTCTGCTGTAGCTAGAACTTCATGCTTCTTGCTTTTTCCAGCAGTGAACTATGCAAGAAAGTAGATAATGGATGTTCTTAACCTGGCAAATTGATGTGCTCTGATTAAAGTTATGTGTGGAGGTTCTGCTTTGCCATCTCTTAATGTTGCTGAATTCACAAAATCAGACTTTCCTTGTCAAGGATGTTTTCACATTTCCTTTTTCTCTTCCTCAGAAGCAGTATGTTCATTTTCTGACCCCTGTAGGGTGATAAATATTTTATGGCAGATTAGCTACCTCATAGCATTTCTAATAAGTTGCTGCAAAACCAGGTTTCAGCCAGGCATTCCCCCCGCTTCCAGGCATAGCCTGGTTTATGACAAAGTCACCTGTTGCCACTGTCAGGGCTCAGAGGATGGAGAATGGCAGCTACCAGCCATGCAGGAATATGCACAGGGAGGTGGGGAATCTGGGATATTGGTAATCTGGGGTGTTCAGAAGTAGGAACTGGGCCAGAGCCAGAAGCTTTATGGAACCAGGTAGGAATATATTGGCTAGAGCTAAGAGGAAATTTCTCAATATATGTATTCTTTTCAGAGAATACTTCTGAAATATGTATTTTTATCCAAACATTTTCCACCATGTATTTGTGGCAGCCATAATCTCCCCTGCCATGTCCCAGAATGATGGTAGACCTGGAGCCTTGTGGAGGATGCAAAATGATATAGAGAACCTTCGGTCCTCCATATATTGTTGGACTACAACTCCCATAAGCCTTGACTACTGGCTATGCTGTCTTGGGTTAATGGAAGATGGGGTTCAGCAATATCTGGGGGCCTAATGGTTCCCCACTCCTGGCATAAACTTTCCTCTCCACACACTCTGGTTCCAGTCCTGATTGCCACCCCCCCCCCCTGATGCATTTTATTTAACCCAATAGGTGAAACGCAATCACACATTGTGTTGTTTGGCCTAGACAATAGTTTTATCATGCATGAAGCATGTGGCTGTATATATTTATAAAACCTCTTACATAACAAATTTATTCATTAGCTGGGGTGGAACTAGGAATGCATTTATAAATCGCTTCACATATACCGTATTTTTCACCCCATAGGATGCACCGTGCCCCATAGGACGCACCTAAATTTTTTTTGGGGGGGGGGAATAAAGAAAAAAAAATTATTTTCCCCCCAGGCACGGGGCAGGCGCGGGGGAAGCCCGAGCTTCCCCTGACCCCAGCCCCCAGAACAGCCTGCTATCCGCAAGCCTAGGGAGCTGCGCTGGTCTCCCAGGCAGCTCTGCGCAACCTTTGGGATCCCGGCGCGGCTTCGCGCCGGGCTCCGGGGGGTTGCGCAGAGCTGCTGGATGCCCGGGAGTGCAGGCAGCTCTGCGCAACCCTCCGCAGCCCGGCGTTTCCTGAAGCCTGGAGAGCAAGAGGGGTCAGCGAAAGCTGCATTCGCCCCATAGGACACACACACATTTCCCCTTCATTTTTGGAGGGGAAAAAGTGTGTCCTATAGGGCGAAAAATACGGTATGTGTAAATTATGGTGGGTTATAGGCCATCAGATTGAAAGTTCACAATAGATCAATGCTTTTACTACTCATTTACAACTCTGATTCTATGTGCAAAATTGTGGCCCGCATGCACTTGGGAACCATTAAGCCAGGATGGGTGATTTTGAATATGCACCACAGAATCACACTATAGATTTTGTAATGTGACAGATGCAATATTACAGCCTTATTTGTTAATTAACCCAAAACAGCTACACCCAGAATTCCATACTCTGCACATCTCTATTCTCTATTCATTTTACTTTATTTGTTGAATTTATAGCCTGCCCTTCCTCCCAAGGGAGCCATTTATGTTGGGCATGTACTTAAGATGATTTTCTGGGCTAGGTACTCACAATCACATAGCTACCAAGTGGGAAATGGGTAGACCAACTGAAGCAATATTATCAAGTCCTTTGTCGCATGCCCAGGCAATCTGACTTGCTGCCCTCTTATCCCCTGTGACAATTAAAGAAGGACTTGGACAAGCATCTTGGATTCAAATTAGGCCACAGCTTTATTGATTACAGCTGCCCTTCGTTATCCAATGCACAGGATATAACCCTGTATATTATATGATATACCCAATATCACACAATGATTTACCACCACCACATGCCTAGTTACCTTGTACGCTGTTCAATCAACTCCATCTATGATCCAAGATACTTCTGCAGACCAAGATAATATGTGTATGCACACAGACACACACACACACACAAAACGGAATGAAACCACAATGCTCCTCTAACTCAGCAGTGTTAATCAATTGCTTCCCACCCAAAGCAATGTTAGTGAAAACGGCTGTTATTTCAAACGAACAGGATCCGAAAGGCAAAGAGGTGGGACCTTCTCATGGCTCCTAAGATGTGCAAGAAGATTTACTATTTATATATTTTCTTCCTTTAAAAAACAAATGGAAGATTTCCTCCATCCCCTAAATCCTAGGAGCAAAGGACTGCTGCATTCTGCAGTAAGATTAAGAAAACTCCCACTTTCTTGTAAAGGAGTATAATTGTTAACCAGGGAACAACTGCGTTCTTAACTTCACCAGTCTAAAAACATCCATTAATGTGTCTCCTGTGTTGCAAACAGTATCATTTAGGGAGCCTACTTTCCTGCTGGGAATGGCTAAATCCTCTTTTGCAACATTTGAAGACACTGCTAAGTGTAGTTAACTAACAGCCGAGTCATCTCCGTTGTATGGGCAAAACACACTCATGTTCAGCTGCGTTTCTAAAAATACATCCATCATGCTTGTGGAGAGGCCTTTAAGGTTTCTTTTTAGCAAAGTTGTAACTTCTTTGTTTTAATATATACTCATCATCACATGCCCTTAAAGGCGCAAAATATCCTGCATTTATTTATGTGTTGTTGCTTTTAAAGAAAAACTTATTCACAACTCAAGTATGAGCTACTTTCCAATGCTTTTTGTTCTCAGGTTTTAAACAAGTCCTTATCTGTACATTCCCATTCTGTCCACGCTTCTGTTCCTCTGAAGATCCTAAAGCTTCTTGACCTCTGAACATTCAAAAGGCTTGTGTAGATACATTGTGCTGTAGGGTTGATCTCTCTAGAGATATGCACTACGTTTATACCTGAGTAGCCACTGAGCTAAGATTTGCCCTACCACCTCACATATATGTACTGGGGTCTCGTGCTTGGTTTATAGTTCCTTGCAGAGAAATGCTCATGTAGTCACATACTTCACAGCTTTAGAAACTCTTACCATTGCCAAATTGTAGATAAATGACTTCTGGCAGCTTGCTTTCCTTTAACTGACTATAACAGGAATGGGGGAACTGTGGCCCTCGAGTCCTTATTGGACTACAATTCCCATCACCCCCTAACCATTGATCATATTGGCTGGGGCTGATGGAGTCTAAGAACATTCAGAGAGCCCCAAGTTTCTCACCCCTGTTGCAGAATGTGAACTACGGAAGTCCTTCAGATGTTGTTGGACTCCAACTCCCATCTTCTATTGGTTATACTGGCTGAGGCTGATGGGAGTTGGAGTCCAACAATAGCTGGAGGGACACAGTTTCCCCTCCCCTATTCTATACTCTACAGATTAAAGAAGTTCAGTTAACATTCATACACTAGTGCCCAGGATTTAAAACTAATTTTGGATAAATAATAAACACACATTTATTTATTTATACATTCATATCCTGCTTTTCACTAATGTAGGTCTTAAAGCGGCTTGCGGCAATAAAATATACAAAATTTAAAAACCGAGGTGGTGGGTGGAGCCCTTTATCCCTGTGAATGAACATGCCCTAGTATGTAGCATTAGCAAAGATTTTGTATTTGCTGATAATTAAAAAATAAAATAAAAATCAACGATGGTATGGCTTCAGCTGCTGTTGGTATCTTAACTATCTGAGGAGGCAGATAGTTTGTCAGCATCAATACCCTTCAATCCTTCACCTCTGGGGTGACTGAGAGGGACTCCCTCTCATAACTATCAAATAAGTATTCCATTACAGGGGAAAGCAGGCCCTCTTTTGCAACTGGGTAACATCAACTGGGTAGTCCTAGAACAGATTTCATTAATAGGGACACAAGCAAGCTGCCTTACACTGAGTCAGACCATTAGTTAATTTCACCTAATATTGTCTACACTAACTGGCAGTAGCTGTCCAGGGTTTCACATAGGGTGTTGCCCCCCAGCCCCACCTGGAGATGTGGGGGATTGAACCTGGGACCTCCTGCATGCAAGGCAGATTCTCTACCACTGAGCTATCTGATCCATCACAAATAAATGAACAACAGTAATAAATAATTAGGTCAGGTTGGTACATCAGTCACTCACTGGGGATAAAGGAAGAGTCAAGATTGCAGCATGTTGGTGCCCTGAGCATCTGGTCTCAACTGGGATGAAGAAGAAACCTCCAACCACCCTTCTCTGTGTTTATCTGGATAAGCTTAATCTACTTGTAGACACTCTCTTTTGATGACAGCAGATTCCAGGAAGAAGAAACTACCTGCTCCCCACTATTGTTGCTGCTTTGGAGCTGTTAAAGAGCCACATATAATATCTGGGTTGCAACCTTGCAGTCCTAATTACATGTCTTGAACTCCCATAGATTACAGTGACATCTACGCTCACATAAGTATGTGCAGAACACCAGCCTTAATGGTTAAGTAAAGAATGAAATGGCACCGTGCACTTAAAGCTCTCGCTTTCAACAGCCTGTATTTAAACTTTCCTGTGGGAAACTGAAGGACTGCACTGCTGGATATTTAATTTGGAGGCTTACAGGGCCTTAAAATAACCTTTGAAAAGGGAAAAAGCGGAAAAAGCACAGGAGTTTAGTTTTATTACATTAGGTCCCCTGTCCCTTGGCACAAAAAAAGGTCCTTTATACCAAAGTCCTAAGCATTGTACAGAGTTTTGCTGTGATCTCCTTCTGTAAAATGAAGGGATACTAGTGGACCATAATGAAATCCTAGCACATCAGAGGCCGCCCCAGCTGTCGCTTTGCTGTTCCCCAACATTGTGGGGGCTGAGGAACAGGACTGAGGATTCATGCATTTATCCACAAATGTAACACCTTAATAATTAACTTTTCAAAGGAGCAAAACTGCTCGGGGGGGGGGGGGGGAGTTGTCTTGGCCACATCATGGATGGTGTCAGCCAATCAGAACTGTGCATAGCCAGCTGCTGCCAAAAACGGCTTTTGTTCAAAGTGGAACTCCAAAGACGAATAAATGCATTCAGGTGGAATGAGCATATTGCCAGATTGACCCACTTTGGGTTGTTTCTGACCAAATCATACTTGAAGTAGAAATCAATGGATGTGAGTAAATTGAGTTCGTTGATTTCGGTGAGTCTACTCTAAGTACAATTTAGACTAAAGCACTCTGTACAGGCAGTGCCTGTCTTCTTCCAAATATACATCAGAGGCCCTTATCTGGGTCTTACCATAATAAGTTCCCAGCTTCCATCTTAGTCTCCAAAACAGTCTTAATATTGTTACCAAATGGCTCCCTTTTCTTGCAAAACAAGTTTTCAGGTTTCAGCAGGGATGGGAGCATGCAGTGGCAACCGCTTCTGACCAGCACAAAGGTGATGACCTGAGTATGGTATCTGCTCTACATTAAGGGCATCTCAGGTGAAAGTGGCTTTTGGAGCAGGTCTGAATCACTGTACTTTCTCCCCAAATATAAACTCAGTTCTGAGTTGGGGCCTTCATACTAACTACGCTTAGAGACTCTGCCAGAAATTATCCTGGGTTGGATCCTGCTGTTCATTTTGCCTGCGTCCTACAGCTGGATAGAAGCTGAAGGCAAAGGATGGAATCACAGAATTGTAGCTCCTGTTGTTCGGTCCCAGCTCCTGCCCACCTAGCAGTTCAAAAGCACGTCAAAGTGCAAGTAGATAAATAGGTACCGCTCTGGTGGGAAGGTAAATGGCATTTCCGTGCACTGCTCTGGTTCGCCAGAAGCGGCTTAGTCATGCTGGCCACATGACCAGCTGTCTGTGGACAAACACCGGCTCCCTCGGCCTATAGAGCGAGATGAGCACCGCAACCTCAGAGTTGTCCGTGACTGGACCTAATGGTAAGGGGTACCTTTACCTTTACCTAAGGTACACCAAGGGTCATCTAGTCCAACCCCCTGCCATGCAGGAATCTCAGCTAAAGCATCCATGACAGATGGGGTGGTGGGAAGGACACAGTGATATCTATCCAGTAGTACAAGTAAGTATGAGGAAAATGTGGTGCCATGCTATGCTTGCCACAATACATTAGAAGTGACAGACTTCTCAAGTAGATTTATTTCCAGTGACTTATTCATTGAATAGGATGTTTCATTTTCATTCTAATTTTCTTCTTTCAAGTTGACATTGAAGTTTGCCTGATTCCAAGGATATGCCTATTTTACTTTGTATATTGAGAAACCGTGAGCTGATATTGTTCTTCCCCAAAGACTCTTTCTCTATATCGCTAAGGCAACGAGCCATTCTTGTTCTGGGTAATCTGTTTAGCTTTTCGAATTGCTGCTCCCTTATTTTGTGGCGCCTTTCACAGTTCAGGCTTGAATACAGTTTTGTTCGTAGCACTGGTTCCAGTGAAACTGCTATACTCCTTTTTAAAATATTTTCAATGAGAAGTCAAAAAACTCCTTTGTGGAAACCAAGTTTCACACTGAAAACCCTTCTAATTAGAATACTTCAGCCACAATCTACAAACCACAGGCTCTAGCTCTCACTAGTTTTTATTTGTTATTACATAGAATATTATGAATTGTATAGACAGGCTTAAGGCATCCTACAAGTAAATAAGAATAAACTCTTTGTTGTGGTTTAGTTGTTTAGTCGTGTCCAGCTCTTCGTGACCCCATGGACCAGAACACACCAGGCACTCCTGTCTTCCACTGCCTCCCACAGTTTGTTCAAACTCATGTTGGTAGCTTAGAGAACACTATCCAGCCATCTTGTCCTCTGTCGCCCCTTTCTCATTGTGCCCTTAATCTTTCCCAACATCAGGGTCTTTTCCAGGGAGTCTTCTCTCCTCATGAGGTGGCCAAAGTATTGGAGTCTCAGCTTCAGGATCTGTCCTTCCAGTGAGCACTCAGGGCACTTCATAATGGATAGGTATGATTTTCTTGCAGTCCATGGGACTCTCAAGAATCTCTTCCAACACCATAATTCAAAAGCATCAGTTCTTCGGCGATCAGCCTTCTTTATGGTCCAGCTCTCAATTCCGTACATCACTACTGGGAAAACCATAGCTTTAACTATATGGACCTTTGTCGGTAAAGTGATGTCTCTGCTTTTTAAGATGCTGTCTAGGTTTGTCATTGCTTTTCACCCAAGAAGCAGGCGTCTTTTAATTTCGTGACTACAGTAAATTATATCTAAATTTGCACACACACACAACTTCCTATAGAATTAAGAGCAAGACATCTAGAGTAAATAGAATCACTATAAAGGCAAATTTAAAGCTATAAATAGTATTTTATAAATACTAAATTATATGTCCCATAATAATGGGTATGAATTTACTGGATCTTACACTTTACCCTTCCAATAAACAGACTCCATTTTTCTAAAAACCTTATTTTTCTTTCTGCCTTCTCTTATTCCGATCAAACGCTCCAGCTCTCTATGGGACTGGTCTTGAGAAACATGTTTTGAGATTAGATTAGAAAGATATGCTTCTGTTGCTCTTGCTGTTCTGATGGAGATAATTCTCAGATCTGATTGGCTCTTAGGTAGGCCAAGAAGAGGCACAGAGCTCACTTGACAGCAGAGAGTTCTCATGCGGGTGCGCTGAATGAATACATCACAAGGCTCAATATGCAGAACCACATGAGGAATTCTGGGGGAATTTAGCCTTGGGCCTCCTCAAAAAGGAATGCTGAAGGGAACAGATGCTCTACCACAGAAAGTGCAAGATCTGCTGGTGGTTTAACCAAGATTGTGCTGCCATCACACTCCTTACACCTTGCAAGATTTTCTTTCTTCCTGCCTATCAACCCACTGTTCTTTTGCTGTATCTAGCACAAGCAGAAATTCCCATGAATTTCCAAGGAGTGGATTGGTTCCCTTCCTTAAAATGAATGGGGAGCGTATTCCGGGTAGCGGAAGGACACACATAAGCACAGGGGTCCCTGTGCCTGAAACATTGGGGTATCTCTCAATATATGTCACTATGTGACACTGCTGACAATTTTCAATTTTTGAAGCGTAATACAGACAAGGCAGAGGTGTTTGTGTTTGTGTTTAAGCATAAGTGGGTATAGTAAACTTCTGCACCCTGTTCTGGATGAGGTAGAACTGCTCTTGAATAATGAGGTTCATAGTTTAGAGATCCCCATGAATTTTGCTTCTGAATGCCCAAAGAGAGACTAGATTGGGAGACTTCTGTCCAGCTTAGGCAAGTGTGCCAACTGCACCCATTTTTAGCCACTGTAACACATTCCGTAGTTACATATTGACTGGACTAGTGGAACACACTTTACATGGGGCTGGAGCATGAATTCAAAAGGATGCATTTGGGCTTGCATATTGTTTCTGGAATTGTGAATTAGGTAGGTTCACCTTTGAGTGCAAACTGCATCAAATTTTTTCTCCTTCCCTGATGCGAGAGGGGTCCTTATTTCTATGATTGATGGCTTTTATTTATCTGCTTGTGTACTTTCTATTTTTGTTATTGTCAGTTCCTAATTCTTTCAGTTGTTCTAATTGATTTTACAGTATTCTTTGAACATTGTTATCTATTTTGACAGCTGCCTTAAAGAAGATTTATGGGATAAAATTTAAATAAATAAATAGGGTTGTTAGGCCTCCTTCTGGGATAGTATGTGTCAAAGAAAGAAACAAGTTGCAGTGTAGAATTTTATTTGCCTGCTCTGGAGTATCTTCCAGGGACTTACAAGCTTTATCTCTTAACTAGAGGAAATGTACTTAATTCTCATTCACATATTTATGTTTTTTTAAAAAAGCATTTCCAGCAAAAATGGAGTGTTTTCTATCAATTGGATGTTACCAAAATAAATATTTCCCTATAAGCAGGAGGACCCATCATAACTTTGAAATAAATCAACTCTTTCTCCCATTTGATTGAAATGAAGGGGTAATTTTTCTGGTGATCTCACACAAACCAATACTTTCATTCTAATATCTTTGCTGAACAAGGTTTAACATTCTAGTAAGCATGATGCACTATTGAAAATAATAAATTGCTTACATTAGCTTGGGGCAAGTAACTTTCAACTTTCTGTTGCTGCTGTTTTTATTATAATTTTTAGAGGTCTGTAGGGAATATTCCACAGCGAGCAGAGATATCTGAAACCCCATCTGGGACCTTGAAGGGTACTTAAAGCTGACCACCTTGTACGTACCAAATTTGCAGTCACAAAAGCATGCAGCTACTTAAGCAGTATGTCATCAGACGAGTACAGGTTAATCTCATAGATCCAGGTTGCTTCAAGACAGAACAGAATACAAACTGTCTTCATTAAGGAGGAAAAACCTGCATTGCAGTAACATGTGCCCTTCATCCTGCTAAGTAGCACTGTTGGGATGGGTGAGGTTATGAGTATGCTCAAGTAGGTTTACTTGGTCATTTGTATTTCACACAGAGGATTCCCCCCCCCCCATAGGATGGGAGTATGCAGTAAAAATTCCATGTGAAACCATTTGCCTGAGATACTCAGATCACAAAATGTAGATCTCAAATATGTTGGTTTGGATTCTAAGATTCTAAGAAGTTAGGGAAGTTGATTGTACGAAAGTTGTGTAATTTGGTTTACACACCAGTTTACACAGATGGTTCTATGTGGGCATGTTGCATTTACAGAAAAGGGGTTATGCTTAGGAGGAGAAAGGGACAGGCAGCAGAACACATGTTCCTCATTTTGGAAGGCTGTGAAATACCATGGGCGACCAGCAATGCATCAGTATGTTCTGTTGCCTGTAGATTGGTCTCTGGAAGACATTGGAAGTGATCATAGAGGTGACACTTCAAGGCACATGTCAATACCAGTTTTCAGATTTATGTAAATTATTAATGATCATATAAAAAATAACCATGCATGTGTGCATATATATATAATTATAACGTGTGTGTGTGTGTTATAATTTAGTTGTTATTAGGGATACTGAGGTATAATATAATATAATATAATATAATATAATATAATATAATATAATATAAATTTATTTATTTATACCCCGCCCGTCTAGCTGGGGTTCCCTAGCCACTCAGGGCAGCTCCCAACTAAATATTAAAACACAACACAGTATTAAACATTAAAAACATCCCTAAACAGGGCTGCCTTCAGATGTCTTTTAAAAGTAAGATAGTTGTTTATTCCTTTGACATCTGGTGGGAGGGCATTCCACAGGGCGGGAGCCACAACCGAGAAGGCCCTCTGCCTGGTTCCCTGTAGCTTTGCTTTTCACAGTGAGGGAACCGCCAGAAGGCCCTCAGAGCTGGACCTCAGTGTCTGGGCTGAACGATGGGGGTGGAGACACTCCTTCAGGTATTATATAATAAAATATATAATAATTTTTAAAGATTTTGAGCAGGATTTAGCTAACATGTCATAGCCCCATCTGAGCCCCATTGCCGAACAAGGAGGGGCTAGAAGTCCACATATGAAGTCACATTGTCCAGAGCTGGGGAATCCAGATGATCATAGAGCCAAGGGTCAAGATGGAGAGGAGGAAGCAACAAGGTAGGGCCAGCAATCACAGACATTGTTTGCAGCATCTGACTGCTGCTGGAAGCTCTGATTAAGAAGGCAGTGCCTTCTCCTCCTGTCCCTGAAGGCTGACCAGCAGCAGGTAGTCATTCTGCTTTCCCCCCCTTCAGGCAAAGAAGTGCCACATCTGAGCAGCAGGGACACAACGAGCAAGGCAGCCTCTTAAATAACTTGGTCCCAAGTAGTTGAGGGCTTTGACTGCTAAAAGCAAAACTGAGCCTGGTAGCATATTGGCAGCCAGTGCAGCTCCCTCAGCAGAGGTTTTACATGGTGTTTTGACAGGATAACCCAGTCAACAACCTGGCTGCTGTATTCTGCACCAGCTGTGGCTTCTGAGTTAAGCCCAAGGGAAGCACCACATGGAACGCATTGCAGTAATCCAATCCTGTGATTATCAATCCCAGGTCCACAATGATCAAGCTATGTTAGGCCAGGAATGGTTGTAAATATCTTACCAGCCAAAGCAGGTAAGGCACGGAGACCACCTGTGCCTCAAATAACAGAGATGGATCTAGGAGCCAGTGACCTGTTTATATCTGAGCAAGACGTTTGCAATATTGAGCCTTTGTTTGGAAGCACACAAAGTCCAACTGCCTGTAGCATAGATCTGTGGTGTGAGAAACATTACGGAGAGCCATGCCTACTTCTTAAGGATTGCCTAAACCTGCTGCCTAATTCATTTCAAAACATGGCACTAATATATTGTTGTCATAGGATATTAATATTATGAATAGCTTGGGATTGCTGGAAATGACCTAATATTGCAGCTCCTGTCACATGTTTCTTTAGGAAACTCCTGAAAATCATTGTTTTATTTTTGTGGGGAAGCTATGAACATCTTACAAAGCATTACACTTTTAATCAGCAGTACTTTGGGTGATACCGCAGCTATTGTTGAAGCTTGCCTTTTGTTCAGCTGATAGTTTCCGAAAGTATGTATTAATGCATCCACTTATTCAGAGTCACTGGCATGCTAGGAAGGATAATTAGATGCTGCAGAGAAGCTCTTGATAAGAAAATAGAAAAAAAATATATATCAGCAAGATCAAAGAAGCACCTGAAGTTAATTATAAATTAAGACTAAAGTATAGGCAGTAAAATGCTGTAATTATTTCCAGAGGTTTTTTTTAAAAGAAAGAACTGAATATTCTTTCATGTCGGTTAATTTTAAACTGAAAGTGTATGTTAATTCATTTGCACTTACGACAACTGACAGATGAGTGATCATTCATCTTAACAAAAATGTGACTATAGAGGTAATTTGTCAAAAGTTACTTTTGCATATGATGATTTCGATTCAAGTTACCCCTCATAGCATCAAGACCTTTTGTCTCACCGCAGTGACGATAATTATTGAAACCACATTAAAGAATACAATGTAGACTGGGGGAGCAACGCGGAAGCACGCTATTAAAGTTATGTACTTTTAATGAGACATTTTCCCATGATGAGTTCAAGGAAGCATGTAGAACACTATAGAGTTATTGCATTGGCTTTTCAGAGCAAGTCATTCCAAAATGTTGGGAAAGAGTTTCAGAGAGAAGTTGTCGGCAGTGTGGAACTGTGGCATCTCAGATATGGCTCACTTATAGTCCTGGGGTGTTGAGTGCACAGAGGGCAGGGATGCCACCACACCCCAGGTAGAATGCATATATAAAAAGTGGACAATTGCACCAGCAGAGTTCAAGTCAGGATTTACGCCCATTTCCCCAGGATAGAGGACATTGTCTTGGGAGAATTCAATGCCGTCATTCCTTTTGAATGCCTTTCCACACAATGTGATTTTTCACATGTAATTTCAGCAAGGGTCTCTAACAAATTTAGCAGACACGTGGTGCTTCTTTTGTGGCAGGTATGGGGAACCTTTGGTCCTCTAGATGTTGCTGAACTTCAATTGTCAGTAGCTTGAGGTTGGTTCATTTCTTCCACCTCTTGAATGAAAAGAGATAAAGAACTAGAAAAGGCTGTTGAACTGTTGAATCAATAAAAAGTGAAAGAGCTAGGGTGTAACAATTTTTACTTCTAAATTTCTATATGTTATTAAATTTTGAGAAAGTGTGCTACTGCCAAGAACAGCCTACAGGTGATGTGCAGCACAATTCAATGCATCAGTGGCTCCCACTCCAAAACCAAGATCAAAATTTGGAAAAGATCTCCTTTATATATACCACTCCCTGATTAATCAGGATTCCAAGATCTTTCTCTCCATAGTAAAACAGGGATTAAATCTTATTAATTTGCAATTATATTCATATTGATCAATCTCACTTAATAACGGATTACAATTAGCAAGTAATGAAAGGATTTTGTCCATACTGACAAAGGTTGTGTATTTAAAATACCTTCAGTGAAAACTGAGATTTGGGCTGAATTTGTTTGAAATAGTGGCAGCAAACAAAACGACACCATATCTACTTTTCTTAATGAACAAGAAGTGTAAAGGGAGCAATCATTACCCTGTACTTTTTATAGTCTGCTACCCTTCCCCAAATTTAAAATACCATGCTGCACAAGTCTGTTTGATATAGGACCTGTTCCTAATTTGATACTAAGTATCAACTTAGCGGGTGTCGCTGTGGTTTAAACCACAGAGCCTAGGGCTTGCTGATCAGAAGGTCGGCAGTTCGAATCCCTGCGACAGGGTGAGCTCCCGTTGCTCGGTCCCTGCTCCTGCTAACCTAGCAGTTCGAAAGCACAAAGTGCAAGTAGATAAATAGGTACCGCTCTGATGGGAAGGTAAACTGCGTTTCCGTGCGCTGCTCTGGTTCTTCAGAAGTGGCTTAGTCTTGCTGGCCACATGTATGCTGGCTCCCTTGGCCAGTAAAGCGAGATGAGCGCCGCAACCCCAGAGTCGTCTGCGACTGGACCTAATGCTCAGGGGTCCCTTTACCTTTACCTTTATACTAATACTATCCTGTGATGTCATGAATCTATTGTATTGTTATATTATAATTTGATACCATTCCTTTAGCTCTTGTCATTGGAAACAGGTTGGACATGAGGTTGTGAACCAACTCTACTCAATGTTCTGTTTCAGTATCCTCCTCAAAACTGAACCATGATAAAGATCCCAGAAGTGAACCATGATAAACATCCCAGAAGTGAACCATGATAAACATCCCAGAAGTGAAACAATCCTTTTTAACAATAGGTACTCAATTTTCATTTCTTTCTCTGGGATGGCACACCTCAAATTTCCATGAAATATCTGTGCTCTTAAATGGATTTTGAATTCCTTATTTTCCTGTCTAAAATTTCTTGTTTACATTTTGATCACAGAACTACTAGACAACTCCTTCTTACCTATTTCCCCCCTTTAATAACCTCTCTTTCCCCAACTATAGAATGCAATGTACTTGCTTTTTCAAAATGTTATAAAGGAAAAAAAAAGAATCATTTGGACATACCTTAAGAGCAAGCATTCACTTCTCTGGAAAGCAGTTATCCTCTTGTAGTCTTCAGCATTTTTTATTTATTTTTAGTAACTTCTTATCAGCCCTGGGTACCATTGCATTATAATAAAGGTTGCATATTCCCTCGAGAATCAACTGTGCCTGAGACTAGAATGCTGGATATAGTATCTTGATAAAAGGGAAGTCAGCCAGAATATCCAGATAAAAGAGAAAGATCTGGTCAACTTGACAGCTCAGCTTCTCTTGTCTTTTGCGAGAGGTAGCCTGAAATTTATTGCGAAACTGTATATTTACTCTTCCATCACAAAAGATGCAACTGTGGGCTTTTGTTACTGATATGCCCACATAGGAACCATTAAATTGAGTTTCATAGTGAATAGAGTAGGAGTAGGGAACCTCAGGCCTGGGGTCAAATGGAGGCCACCAGGTTCACTATCAGGACAAATCTCACCAGCCTTCCTCTGTGTCCTCCTGTAGAGATTTTATGTGGCTGAAAGGTATCCTTGAATTGTGATGATACCTCTTGCCGCCCAGATTGAGGATGGGGAGTGGCGTGTGTCTGGCCATGCACACTTTTGCTGCATCTACCACTGGTATGGAAGGTTGCCCATGAGGGAGCGTGGCCCTCAGAGATGTCACCAGGCCTTTTTTTCTTCCTCAACGTTGATATTCCCCCCCCCCCCAAATATACAGTCAAGGAAAAGATTGATATTAGCTGTGTCTAACCATTACAAGAGGCACCCCCCTGGATAATCGTGTTTCATATATCAGTCCTTTAATTATTATTCTTTATGAGTAGTTGGTTTTTTTTGTATATCGATTTTGATATATCCATAATATGCAACAGGAACGGATGAGCAGGTAGGGCAGAGGCACTTACCAGACCTCCTGGCAGCAGAGTTGCTGCTGCTTACTGGGAGGATAGTAGGAGGGGCAAGGCAGCAGAGAGGCTGGTGCTGTGCAAGCACACTGGCAGGTATGCCATATGGGCTCTGCTGGTGCATTTGCACAGCACCAGCTTCCCCACTTCTTTGCCCCTCCCAGTCAGCCACAGTGACTCCACTGCCGGCAGGTTAAGTAAGCACTTTGTCCTACCCTGTGCTGTCCACTGCTGATAAACAGTTTGCTCTCATTCACTAGCTGTTTAAAATGAACTAATTCATTCTCATCCCCACCACAGTGTAGAAATCAAGATGGCTAGTGTATATTGTCTACAATAGCTGGAAAGTTTCCTTTGGCTTTTATTAAATGTAAAGATTTAATTGCTAAGGTGTTTGCTCACGTGAAAACTTAACACTGTGCAGCGCTGTATGCTCATGCAGTATTGATCAGAACACTCTTGCCGTGACCAAATTAACAGAATAATTCTTGTTTATTTCTGAATACGGATTTTCTCTACCTTGCAATATCTGTGTAGTAAAGATTCTTATTATTAATGTACTCTTTTTTTTTACTCTTGCAGACTTGGGCTGTGGCAATTTTAAAAAGGAGTTGTATTATGCTCTGCAGTTTTATTTTCTTGTTAGCTGCACCAAAGGGGCTCCCCCATGATACCAGTCTGCTGTTTAAATGCAATCAATTGCAAAGACATCACTAACAGGGCAAAAGAAGTTGGAGCTGAATGGGGACTGTGAAATATACTGGGAATTAAGAAAATAATTCTGATCTTAGATTAGAGAGGAGCTAGACATTACAAGAAAAACCAAGTTGTTTCCAACTCTGGCTTTCTCCATTTTAACATCCCTATAGGATTAGGGAGGGAAGATCTGTGGATGGAAACAGACTCAACTCTTTCCTCATCTATAGTTTCTACTTTTACAAATGATCCCCGGCCTCTTTAACTGATTCCAACATTCCCAGTCTGACTATGAAACTGTAAATAAGCCCAGCCAAGAGAGAATATGTACTGGGAGTGGGGTTTTGCAGGAACAGGAAGGGCTAAGCACTCTTCCTCACAACAGTTCCTCTCCCATAATCTCGCCGCCCCACAGATTCCTATAATCTCAATAAACATGGTTTTTGAAACTTGGATTGCCAAGAAAACAGCTCGTTCAGTTGATAGCTCTGTCCTTAAGATTTAAGGTACCCAGACAATCTGTTTGTTGATTATTCATTCTGATTTGCTTGCACAAAGCTTGCACAAAGCCCCACGTTTTATTGAGCATTTTGCTGTTTTGTTTACAGGGCACTTATACAACAATGAACATTTATCTTGATTTGCTTGCATGGAACTTATACTTCTTCCTGTCAAACAATTCTTTATCTGACCCATTTTAGTGCATTTCCCTGTCACTTTCCTACCCACAAAAGCATTTTTTAAATAAGTGGATTCAAAATCAGGAAGAAACCTAGGTCCAAGTGCTTCACTTCAATGTGCTGCTTTTCTGTCTGTGTGAATATGTTTTTAGGAAGACATGTTCCTGTGTTCAATATTCTCCCCACATTTTGAAGTGGCACAGCCCGGGGGGGGGGGGGGCTAAAAACACTTCATTCTACTGATTAATTTGGGGCTGGAGGGGGGGAATTTCAGGCCTTGTCTTTCCTCTGAATAGTGTTTTACCTCAAACTCACTTGTCCCATGGACCCCTCTTTAAAAAGTGAGAAGTTATTGGCTGCGATCCTATGCACACCTACCTGGGAGTAAATCCCACTGACCTCAGTAGGACTTGCTTCTGAGGAAGCATGCATAGGATCGCACTGTAAACCTGTTTATAAATTGTTAACATCTTTAATGCTAATATCAATCTTGCATGATGAAATGTAAAGGTTACAATATCGTTTGCTGCAAGTCACTTTTTTTTTTTGGCTTGTACAGTGTATACAAGAATTTTGCTGGCATCCCCTTTGACATGAAGTTGCCAAATGAAAATGGAGTGGATGCTTTGGCTATCGGTACTATCTGTTCTCAAGCTGAGCTGCTGAATTGCTTTCTGGTGATTCGGTACATTTCTCATAATTAGGTGGTCAGTTTTGATCCTCTGAGAGCTGTGCGATGCACGTGTTGAAAGCTGATGAGTCAGCCACAGTCAATACCATGTTTTCTGGTAGAAACATTCCTCAGGTAATTCCACTAAGAGGGGGGATTTTTCTATGTAGGCTGTACAACTTTGACTCTAATATTGTAGCTGACAAAAACTATCATAAAAAACATGATGGACATTGATTTGGCACACAGTTATGAAGCATCTTTCTCTCCCCCCCCTTTCCTTCCTTCTCTTGAATTTGATTCTCTGGAAAAACTTGTTATACAGATATTTTGCCTCCATTGGTTCTGAGATTACAAATGCAAATGGCCATCCAACCTTTGTTTAAAAACTTCTTATGTAGGAGAATACACCTACATCCATGGTAGTTAGTTCAGAAGGAAGATGAGAATTGAAAGTGGGGCATGATACAGGTATATAAAAACAAGGTGTGGAGAAAGTGAACAGAGAGGATTTTTTCTCCTCTCATGATACTAGACATTGGGACCATCCAATGATGCTGAATATTTGAAGATTCAGAGTAGACAAAAGGAAGTATTTCTTCACACAGCACATACTGAATTTGCCTACATAGGATGTATTGATGATCAACTTGAATGGCTTTAAAAGGGGATTAGACAAATTCATAAAGTTCATAAGGCTATCAAGGCTACTAGATATGATGGCTATCTGCTACCTCTGGTTCTGGAGGCCATACGTCTCTTTATATTAGTTGCTTGGAACAGAAATGGCAAGACAGTTCTTGCACTGTTATCTTGCTTGTAGGCATCCCATAGGCATTTGGTTGGCCACTGTGAGGACAGCCTTTGGCCTGATCCAACAGAACTATTCTTCTGTTTATATTGGAGGCAGTCTTGGTGGTGGACTCATGCTGATGCTCCATCATGCAAGTTCAGTGCAACCTGCAGCTGAATGTATGCGCCAGGACATTGATTTAATGCAAAGCCCAAAAAACTTTGGACATACACATCTGTTGGCTTTAAACAGCAGTGCTGTGTAAAGGGAAACCCCACCAATAAAAATAATTCACAGGTGAAATTAGAACAGTGCTTATAACAACTTAAATCATAAACTCTCATCTCCTCCATTAAATGGACTTTCCCCTTTAATGTGCACATCATGCAGCAAAGGGCAAAGAATTAGCAAGGCAACACCTTGTTTATTTTTGTACATTTTGATTAGGAAGGCACAAAAGGTACAGGGAGTTCAGTAAGCACTGTGAAAATGTCATTGGCTTTATTGGAAAGAAAATTACCCTCAAAGTAATTGAATTTTTAATGGAAACAGAGAGAGAAAGGAAAATAGATCAACAAGGCTGCATCCCTATATTCTCTTTCACAGTCAGTTTTTCTGGGTATCATATTATTAGGGAAAAGTCAAATTTGTATTTTAAAGAATGAATGAGGTAGGAAATCCCTGGAAATAAAAATATTATAATAAAAAGTCCTGTGATAGCTGCCTCACTCTTCCTAAAGGAAGACGATGAAAGGGAAAGAGTAGAGTAATATCTCTCCAGAACAATAAGGGATGCACAGAAAAATAGAAATAGAAGAGCACATTGCTGAAAACATAAAAGCAACAACAATTATTTAAATACTGTAGAGGCAGGAAACCAGGCAGAGAAGTGTTTGGCCCTTTGAAAGACAAGGGAATCATAGATGTGCTCAAGGAGAAAAATAAGAGAAGCTGAATGAATTCTTTGAATCTTGCTTCACAGCAGACTATGCAGGGCAGATCCCTATGCATGAACTAACTTTCTCAGGAAGGGAGTTGGAGGAACTGAGGCAAATAGTGCTGCCAAGAGATTGTGTTTTAGCCCTTTGTAATAAATGTAAAACTCACAAATCACTGGGTCCAGATGGTATCTTAAAGAACCCAAATAGATGAATGTAGAAAGTAGATTTCTCAGTGAATTGGTATTTAAACCTAGGCTTTTTAACCTGTGCTTTTTAACTTGTTCATAAGTGATCTAGAGTTAGGGGTTAGTGCTGTTACTCTCAGGTCCTGCTTGCAGGCTTCCCATAAGCATCTAATTGGCTGCTGTGAGAACAGGAGCCTGGATTAAATAGTGCAGGGCTGCTCTTATGTTCAGATCTTCTCTCTAAACTTTTCATCTTATTTGCATTCTTAATTCTAGGTAAAATACATGAATAGTGTGGCATTGATGGGCTTTGAAATAGAACACAACTGAGCAAATGTATAGAAAACAGGAAACTACTACAGTACCTCCCAATATATCCCCACCCCATAGCAGGAATAACCAATACACTGCCCTCTGATTGTTGTTGAACTACAATTCCCATCAGCCCCAGCCAGCATGACCAATAGAGATGATGGGAACTGCAGTCCAACAACATCTGGAGGACACCACATTGGCTACACCTGTTCTGTAGCATGTGGTGAAGGACATCAATGGAGACACCACTTACTTAAGCAAATTGACCATATGTTGGACCACTGAAATGCTCAGTGTTAATCCTTGTGAAAATGGAGTGAAGAACTATGCAGTTACTGACATTTCATACAGTGTCAAGTACATTCCCTCAATTGTTGCAACACTCTTTTTGTGAGTTAATGCCAAGGGGGAATGAAAAGTAATGTGTTTCTAAAAAAGAGAATATGGATGCACTTTCTTGAAGTGGAAGCTTTGCTTCGTCATTCCAGATATGAGAAGGCTTTGGTTGCACTGTTCACACAATGAGATAGGTACCTGTACATGTTTGGAGTGATTCGCTTGTTTATTACTGGGTGAGTCCTGGAACTGGAAAAGAATTTCAGCTTCTAATTAAGACTTGGTGTTATAAGCAATATTTCTTCTTCACACCTATCCAATAAAATATACAAATACACTGTTGGTTGCAATTCATCTGTTATGATGAATTGTTCTAGCTTGAGCTGGGAAGACTCTTGGCATTCTGCCATTGACTTTCAAGAGCCACATACTGACAGAATGCCAATTCAGCTCTGGGTGACAGATCCCAGAATACTGGTTTTTTGGGGGAGTGGGTTGTGAGAGCTCAAAAATGTATACAGAAAGTTGAGTACTGCAGTTAGAGATACTCAGCAACTTAAACACTGATCTCCTGGTGAAATTCCACACAATCCTGTGTGTTAGGCCGCTTTGAGGACAAGTTCTTGATATGCTAAATTACTATAAGCAGAATAATATAAACATTCAAGAAGTAATGATCAGTGTACAAAATCTGTTTTGTGAAGGGAGATCAAATGTTTGATGAGGATTGCAGACAGTCGTGTGGAGGGGGATCCATACAAGGGATTTGGGGGTGGTGCTCTCCTACCCTTAGGGGAGCTCAGTCCAGCCAACACCCTCCTTTCCTGCTGACCATCTCAAAGAGACCTGTGGCTGCTACTGCACTCCCTAAGCTATGGATCAGGCTGTTATTGTTGTACTGTGCATTGATAAATTACTTTTCGTTTTCTTATGCAGCAATTATCTGCAGCAAGCTTTTCATATGAAGTTACACAAACTAGTAACATACTCTGTTCTATACAATATGAAAGCTCAAATTGTTATATACGGAAGGCCTTGATGCAGTCCAATTTTCTTTTTTACCCCAAAAGGTCAATCCACTTAGAACAGAATAAACAACTACAATTACTGAAACAATAATTAGAATTTCTGTGCTTTGGCAGTATCCATTTTCGATATAAAACATTACTAGCTTGTTGCAGTCTGAATAGCTCACAAAGCATAAATAATGGATCAAATTAACCTCGTCTATTATTACACTTGTTTATTCAACCTTTAATACTAAGTGCAGTGACACAGAAAGTATGTCCTTTGGGAATATTTTTTTACAGCTGTTAGCTAGGTATCTAGAGGGTTTCATTCAGAGTCTGGATTCATTAAGACACTGCTTAAATGTGGAGGTTCATTTTTGTAGAAATTCTGAAGCCATTTGCTGTAAAGTAAGTGTTTTGACTATCAGAACCTTTGTTATTTCATACTTCAGTGCGGTTTAACTTTTGCACTAAGAATATGAATTAGGATCTCTTCACATGACTCTGAAAGAGGTAGAGTGGTCTGGGCTTGGGTGCTTGGGCTTGGGCAGTTGTGTGATTGCTTTATTGCAAGGATAGTCAACAGATGCTGTGGACTACATTTTTTATCAGCTCCAGCCAGTGAGACCACTGACCACATGGATGATGGGAATTGTAGTCCACAACATCTGAAGGACACCACGCTGTTGACCCCTGCTTTAGTGTACTTTTCAATCATGACATTTTTTAAATACTTGACTTAATCAGTCTACACATTACATGAGTGAATTTCACAAGAGACAAGTGTCAGACTATGTTGTAAGATACAATAGTGACAGTTGAATTTGGAACAACTACTTCATCCCATATCCAAATTTTGCAAATTACATATGAGCCAACTTTCAGAACCACATACCACATGAGACTAGTCCCAAATACATCTATTTTGACATGAATCTGGTCTGTACATAGAAATGATAAATTGCCATATCAATATCAATTTGTTGTGAATTGCTTCTCAGTGTATTAGAGTCAAAAGTAGAATCTACTTGGTGGTAACAGACTGAGACAATTATCTCTCTCCCAGTGAAGCCAATGACACTTATCTCACAGTTCAAAGTCAATTAAATAACTTTAGGAGACATTAAAACATGCACCAAATACATTTACCATACTTCATGACTAGCACCCTATAGGAGCTCCACGACAACGCCCAATTTAGGGAGGTACAGGCAGTTCTGCCACACAGCACACCAAGCTGAGGGGAGTGTAAAATTGAGAAGATCTATAATTGAGGAAAATCCATTTTGGGGCACCAAATTTTGGCCTCTCACCATATTACAAAAGATTACCAAAGTCTTCTCCTATCCATGAACTTTATGAAAATAAGCTGATAGTATATTAAGGTAAGGGGACATGGGTGGCGCTGTGGTCTAAAGCACTGAGCCTAGGGCTTGCCCATCAGAAGGTTGGCGTTTCAAATCCCCACGATGGGGTGAGCTCTCGTTGCTCGGCCCCAGCTCCTGTCAACCTAGCAGTTCGAAAGCACGTCAAAGTGCAAGTAGATAAATAGGTACCGCTCCGGCGGGAAGGTAAACGGCATTTCCGTGCGCTGCTCTGGTTTCGCCAGAAGCTGCTTAGGCATGCTGGCCACATGACCTGGAAAAACTGTCTGTGGACAAATGTCGGCTCCCTTGGCCAGTAAAGCGAAATGAGCGCAGCAACCCCAGAGTCTTTCACGACTGGACTTAACTGTCAGGGGTCCTTTACCTTTACCTTTTTATATTAAGGTAATGGGGACAACCAAACTTAAGAATGTAGCAAATAAGCTTTAAAAGTACTTTATTCTTAGTCAACATTCAGCAGAAAATCATAGTAATTACGACATGTGTCCTATGTGGAGAATGGTGCAGGTTATTGGCATTCATTTTTGTCTGTTCATTTTCTTAAGGTTTGACACCAAAAACTGAATGGTTATGTAAACACATTCACATGTGTGACCTAGTTCTTACCACTTTCATATCACAACTTTTGAAATATTAATGGATAGGACACTTTCCCTGTATATCTACCTAGCAGTGGGAGCAGGAAGTCAATCCTAATTACAGATAATTAAGTAATCCAAGAAGCCATCATAATTAAACTCAAAGCTTCTAACCACAATCAATTAGTTTTCTTTTCAAGAGCCTGCCAAAGTCATTTCATTAAAAGCTTCTCTAGAATTAGTTTTAGGACAAAATGTTTCAGGGATCTTAAATCAACACCTGGGTAGATCCATGAAACTGCACTTCCTCTATCAAAGTTAGACTTGTATTGATGGAAAGAATAGCCAAGATACTAAAAATGGAGAACATAAAAAGTGGAAAATGTGTGTCAGGACTCTTCAAAGACACCCACGACACTCCTTTGCCGCTCCTCTCATCCTTGACCCCCTACAAGCTCTATCTCTTTGTTTAGATCAGCCTTTCTCAACCTTGGGTCCCTTGATGTTGTTGGTCTACAACACCCATCATTCCTAGTCAGCATGGCCAGTGGTCATGTATGTTAGGAGTTGCAGTTCAAGAACATCTGGAAACCCAAGGTTGAGAAATGCTGCTTTAGACACTGAAAAGGAAGAGGAAACTAATAAACTTTTCCTGTTCTAAGAAAGAGAAACAGCTGACCTAATTCAGGGCTGGAGGACCTGTGTCCCTCTAAAATGGACTCCAGCTCTCCTCAGCCGCATCTAGCATGGCAAATGGTGAGGGCTGATGGGAGTTGGACTCCAACAACATCTGGAGGACCACCCAGTTTCCCATACTGACCTGCCTTTCCCCATTCCATATCTTCTTGGATTGTTCTACAGGGAAAGAAAGAGAATTGGACCATGCTCAAAATGACTTCTCAAGACTTATTCCTGTAGTAATTCTATCCATACTGTATTCTGCAATGTATTTTAAAGTGTTGAATTATGCTTAAGACTTAAAGCACTTTTACTTCAAATCACATGGAAACTGCGCCAAGAAGCTTCTTTCTTGGCACAGAATATTTCTGCTGTAAGCAGTGGTGCTGAGGGCCTTGGACTGTCCTATTTTTGGTTCATAGACATATCCAAATTCTTTTAATTGGTTCCAGAGGAGTTAGTCCATGAAACTTTCTCTAATTAGCCATGGATTGTTCTAAACATGGTAGAGATTGATCCTCAGGTGATGTGTGAAAAGAGTGAGAAAAGAAAAGCAATTTTGACCGGAGACTCGCGTCTTATTGAATGCTTAAAATGATAGCCTTTAATATAAACACATTTTTGTTTAATTCGCTTAAATGTCAGGCAGCTCAAATAGATGCCATTGATAAGTGCTGCGTTTCTATGCTTCCATTCAGCATATTTTTTACTTCTCTAATCACATGACCACCTCCACTCCATTCCTGTAAAAATACCTGGTAATCTTTGGCATTGGCCTGGGGATGGTCTGTTCAGTTGGACTGACAGACATAATAGATCCATTAAAAATATTACCTGTCACATGGAGCCTCACCATTTAGAAGAGCATGGAATAGGTTAACGTGCCTAGGGCTGTCAGCTGCAAAATTGCACTGGAACTAGCAGAGGAGGAGGCCCATCCCCCCCCCTTTTCTTTATAGGCACAGATTCTTACTAACCAGTGAGAATCAAGATAGATTCATCCCCATGAACCATAGTTTTCACCACCCAATAATGGCAAGGGTAAGGTAAATTTTCCTCAGACTAGGCCTCCAGGTGTTGGACTCCAACATGGCCAGTGATCAGGGATGATGGGAGTTGTAGTCCGGCAGCATCCGGAGGCTCACACATTTCCATCCCTATGCAGGCTTTCCCAAACTTGGGTCTCCAGCTGCTTTTTGGACTACAGTTCCTATCATCCCTGACCACTGGTCCTGCTAGCTAGGGATGATGGGAGTTGTAGTCCAAAACCAGCTGGAGACTCAAGTTTGGGAAACCCTGCCCTACAGCAAGAGTGAGGAACCTTTTGCCCTCCAGCTATTGCTGAACTACATCTCCCATCAGCTCCAGCAAGCACAGCTAATGACCTGAAGTTCAGCAACATCTGGAGGGCAAAAGGGTCACCACATCTGCCTTAGATAATATATTGCAAAGTAGTCATTGGCATCATCTGCTGCAGCAAACCTGCTTTGGTTTTAAATATGTGTATCAGATTTAGATTGTTCCTAGTACTGATGTTGCATGTCATCAATCACAAGATAGAATACTGAGCTGTATATTAAGTGAACCAAAGAATATTTATAGCTCATATCAGACTTCTGTCTCAGCTGAGAAGTGGATGTGCTAATATCAGAGGGTGCACCTCCCCCCGCAGTACACAGTAGGATTTGGTTGGTGACAGTAACTAATGGCATCATACCACTAAGGCAAATACAACCAGCCAGGCTTGTACAGCTTGAGCTCAATAAATCTCTCTCTTGCACTCTTTTTGAGACTGGAGTTGAATAAACAAGGGTGGGAAGGTTGTAAAGCACCTAGCAGGTTAATGTGTAGTTGATGGACTACTTTTGGCTAAATATAACCCATATTATGGCTTGCCATATGTCAGGAAAATTCCTGACATGTCCTGGTTTTCGGATGTAAAAATGGTGTCGGGGGGGGGGGGATTTTGCTGAATTGGCAAAATGTCAGGGGGAACCCAGGTGTGTGGCAACGCGATGGAAAAAGCAGCAGAAACAGCTCCACAAGCTTAAAATCACCATGGGGGGGGGAAGGTTCCCCCCAAAAGCTCAACAATTTGGATTTGTTGCTCAACAACTTTGTGGGTGTCAGGAATTTTACTTTTTGAAATATGGCAACCCTTGGTATCTTGGCCTGGCCTATATTTCTCACCATTGGCAAACAGATCCTGAAAAACAGACATCAAATATACTGCCTGGTGTCATAGAGATGCGAAACAACAAGTGCTGTTATTTTATCTATTCTTCATATTTGCATCCTCACATTTTTTCAAAATTCTGATTGCATTTTAGCATGTATGTGCATTCAGCATCCTTAATGGTTTGGTAGGAAATAGTCTATAAAGGTGTTGGTCTTAGTTTAAAGCTGATATCTAAGCATGGAAGTATAGTGCAATCCTTGGGGCTTGCTTTAGGTAAATACGGGGCTATATTTAATTAAGTCATACTCAGACCCACTGGAATCAGTGGATTTAAGTCTATTTAGTCCAATGGATCTACTCTGAATATGACTTAGTGTCTTACTGGTACTTGCTCTCAGCTTGCATTCTTCTTTCCTGTGCTCATTTCTCAGTTGAGAAGTAGAGTTCACAGCATTGTGCGAGGCAGTGTGTCTTTGAAGGCCAGTTGCTGGGATTCACAGGTAGGGAGAGTGCTCTTGCACTCAAGTTTTGCTTGTTGACTTCCCATGGTCATCTGTACACATCAATTGCTGGATTTAGGCAGAATTCCATTTACATCCCAGCTAGAAGGACTCAGAGTTAAAGTGTCAGAGACTAGGGTCTGCCTGCCACGGGTGGTTTCAGATTCTGAAAGTGTCAGTCCCACAAAGCCTCTTTATTTTTCTTAAATCACCCGACAACACCTCACCCTTCAGTTTCAATCACACTCTGCATATGTCTTGTATTGCACGACACTATTCTAGCTCACATGTATTTCCAAAGCAATAAATACTACTTTTGATTTATAAAAAGAGCTGGCAGGTAATATCTTGGTATACACAGTTACTATATTTGCTTAAGTGCTCTTTTGAAATGCCTTGTCTCATAACACCAACCAAATATTTAAATATGTGCCTACTAGATAGGCGAATCAAATAATGAACTATTGACAGTTCTGTGCAGCTGCAGTGTTATGCATGAAAGTACTGTAGGTGAATGTGAGAAGGAAAAGGATTATAATAACCGGAGGTATATTTATTTCTTATTTTATCTACTGTTACCATTATGACTTATTTTCATAAACCACCTCTCAGTGTACAATGTTATTAGCTTGTGCTCTTAATTTATTGGAGAAGTTTTTGGTCATCAAAGATTATCCAGATGATTTGGGAGCTTATTATTAACAATCGTGAATTTTTATATTTGAATTAGCATTCAATTTATTTTCTTTGTATATGTTTGTAATATGAAACTAACTAATCAGATGCATATTTCCCCTGACCGAAATGCAACAACAAGAAGAAAAGATTATCTGTTTAAATCTGCTTTAAAATCAGATTCGATATGACAGTGAAAATGTGTGCATATAAAGCCATCCCATCCCTGCAGGTGTTTCAGCTATGCCAGATGAGAGCTTATTCTGGAGAACCGGCAACTGTGCTGCAAGTAACACTGGTTTATGTGTCAAGCCCAAAGAAGGTGTCTACATGACAAAGTGTTTTGCATGGCTTTTGATCCACACCAGCTCTTTCCCTTTCATTTCCTGGTTTTGTTCATGATGAATAGTCATGAGAACATAAGATGATCCTGTTGGATCAGGCTAATAGCCCATCTAGTCCATCATCTTGCTCTCACAGTGGCCAACCAGATGCCTGTGGGAAACACACAAGTCTATTGAACTATAGTGTGTGGTTTAAGGGGTGGGGCATGGGGTGCATATACAATAGCTCCAGTATTGTTCACTTTTTATCCCCTTGCTCAGGGTGCTTTCCTTCTGTAATAAGTTAAGATGAACCCTGCAGAATCAGATCAAAGGCCTATCTAGTCCAGCATCACGTTATGGCCAACCAAATGTCTATGGGAAGCCTGCAGGCCAGACAAAGGGGCATTGAATAGAAGGCATTGCCTGTCTTTGCAGAGCCTCGAACCCTCTTACATCAGCTTTAAGGAGCAGAGAACATCACCTACTGCCTCCATGGCCATTGGGGCCAACTACTCAGCGACACAGAAGCTAGTAGAGGCTGCTGTATCAGTAGGGTTTCCATATTTCAAAAAGTAAAAAAGCAGGGCACCCCAAAAGCTTTTTTTAGGAAGACCCCAAAATTGGTGTGTATGTGTTTAACAAAAAACAAACAAACCAAAAAACAACAACACCAAAACACCACAATTTTTAATTGACTTCTCTAAGATCCAGAACAAAGTGCCACTTTTCAGAAATTGCCCCCCTGACATCAATTCTGCCTTTGAAATCCCGGTAATATCTGGGAAGATCTGGACATATGGCAGCCCTAGAATCCAGCCAGAGACCCATCTAGTCCAGCATCCTGGTCTCATAGTGATCAACCAGATGCCAGTGGGAAGCCTGCAGCCAGGACCTGAGTGCAGCAGTGCTCTCTGGAATCCAGAAGTAGTACCTAACCATCATGGCCAGTAGCCACTGGCTGCCTTATTGTCTATGGATTTGTCTAATCATTTTAAACTACCCAGGTTGGTGGCCACCACTACATTTTATGGGAGTAAATTACACATTTTGCACTGTGAGAAAGTACTTTGCTTTATCTGTCCTTAACCACCCAACATTCAGCTTCATTGAATGGCCCTGAATTCTAGTATCATCTCTGTACTGGCATGGTGCAAGCAGCTCATAGATCCTTCGTGTTTAATTTTAAAAGTGCATACCCTCTAATAAGTACCATATCTCCTCTTCATTTCCTGTTTCGATGGCATCCTTTTCCATCATATTGTATTTTTGCTTTATTATCCTCTCTATATGCCATAGCAGAAGAGAGAATGTTGAATCACATCTTGTATTCTTATTTCACACACAACCATTTAGTTTTCAAAAGAATTGTTAAGAGGCAAAAACTCTATCTTTTAAAGACAGACCAAGCAAACAAATCATATCTGATTTCCTAGGTATAAAAGCAATAACAAAATATACCATAGCAAAGAAAGCTTTAGATATTCATGATACTGTGTTTCATGAAAGGATTGTGGCTTTGGCTAACCGTCAGTGAATGATGAAAGCATCGTGTATGCATCTTTAATAGTCAAAGCAAAAGGTGTCTATTCGGAATGGCCTGATTGAAATATTAGAGCCTCTGTAAAGAAACATGCACACTTCCCAGGGCTAAATAATTTACAGTGGCAGCAATCCAGTCCACAGCTACATGCCTTTAAATCCCATTGAAACCAAAGGAATTAAGCATGCATAGCAGTGCAGTGGAATGTGGCTAATGCATTTTCTAAAGTAATAAAAAGGTATCTTTTGTACAGAAGCAATTCTATGAGAGCAGCAGTTTGGATATTAGTGCCAAACTGAAAAGGAGCTTCTACATCTATTCTGTTCTCTCATTGTTATCAGGCTAGCGGGTTCCTGGTAGTAAGATACAACTTGATTCTAAAGCTGGTGGCTCCAGTACATCAGTCTTTTGGAGAAGTGTGTGAACAGCAACAGAGCACCAGAATAATATGATGTACTCCCTTTTGTCTGCCCTGAATCTTCCAACATTCACCATCATCAGTCACAAGAGCTCAGACACCTTTTCAGCACTGGAGTCTTTGTTGGGATTACCTTGTACCCTACTTTCCTTGCTATGGACTCGCCCAGAGGCGCCAGGTTACCCACAAGATTGGGGTGGTGGTGCCGCACATTGCACATATGTGACATCATGCACAACGTGTGTTGCGCGATGTCACATAGTCTCCTGATGCTGTGCAGGCCAGTGCAGCCTTCCATTAGGTTGTGTTAGTTCCTGCAGCATTGGGAGATGATGCACACACTGGTGTGACCTTGCGTCAGGCTGCCCCGGTCCCCGCAGCATCTTCTGATACCACCCAGGCTGGTGCAGCCTTCTGTAACTTTGCGCTGCCCCCCCCCCCAACATTGGAGGTCGGGGCTAGGCCTCCTTCAGACAAACTTTGAGGGGGCTGAAGACACCTCTGCCCCCTAGATTTGGCATGCCTGGGCTCGACCCAGACTCCAATGCCTCTGTTTCTTGTTCCCTTCTTGTTTGCTCTTTATGTGAGAGCTCCTGACTCCAAATCCCCTTTCTCCTCTCATTCCCTTCTGGATGTTCCTTGGCGCTGTGGTCTAAACAACTGAGCCTCTTGAGATTTCCGATCGGAAAGTTGGCAGTTCGAATTCTCGTGGTGGTGGTGAGCTACCATTGCTCTGTCCCAGCTCCTGCCAACCCAGCAGTTTGAAAGCATTCCAGTGCAAGTAGATAAATAGGTACCGCTGCGGTGAGAAGGTAAACAGTGTTTCCGTGCGCTCTGGCTTCTGTCGCGGTGTTCCATTGCACCAGAAGCAGTTTAGTCATGCTGGCCACATGACCCGGAAAGCTGTCTGTGGACAAACGCCGGCTTCCTCAGCCTGAAAAGCAAAATGAGTGCCACACCCCATAGTCACCTTTGACTGGACTTAACCATCCAGGGGTCCTTTACCTTTTACCTTTAGAGGGCACCACCCTTTTAGCTCCATTGGTAAGTGGCAAGGACTGTGTCCTGACAGTTATTTTTCACACTTATGGTTCACTCAGCTTTTTTATTTCTGTTTCCTCGTCAAGCCCACATCTCCCTCTTGGCATTTCTGTTTTATCTCTGCATGCTGAGAGGAGAGGTGTGCCTTCCAGCCTGACCTTGTTTATTGTCAATGGGGCCTCACAGAGGCATGACACCATTGCTAGTTTATCCTCACACCACCTCATTTTGCTGCATGTAAGGACTGACCTAACCTGACACCTCTGCCTCCCTTTCACAGTATCTTTGTAGGATACTGAGATCATGCTATGGTTTTCAACTGAACAGGGGAAAGGAAAAAACAAAACAAAACCCAGCCTAGCTTGCTCCTATCCCTTTGGCAGGAATTGGCAGGTGAAGCTTTTTATAGCATAGAGATAAGCATTATCTCCTCCTAATGCCTGTTGCTGTTAAAAGCACAGGTAAAAAAGTTGGCAACTCTAGTTCGTTCATGCTAGATATGGAGTTACAAAGAAATAAAGAAAAACTAAGCATCTTCTCACAAGTTACTCTAAATGACAGTCTTCATAAAAATATCATCTCTTTTTCTCATTAAAGTGTAATATTTCAAAGGTCACATTTACCGTCAAGCAGAATTTCCCACTGGCTCAAAAATGAACGACTTATTAGTTCTCAATATTCTTTCACTGTGTGTTCTCTGATAGATCAATATGCCCTTATGAAGGGAATGTTTAATATCCAAAACCGATCCTAGTAATGATATTCAGGTTTCTGTTGCTGTAAAAATAGAACCACTACTGGTTATCATCTCAAGGTAACTGTGGATTAACACGTCAAACAGAATTTGCTTTCTTAAAGTAGCTAAAGGCATCCACACACTGAGCAAAAAGGAATGGCATTATGTGAAATATTATATGAGACAGATCTATAACAAGGCCGTATAGACCTCTGACAAAACTACATGGTCTCTAAGCACTCCAGAATTCTTACTTTGTGCACTTGGCCTGATATTAATGTTCTTTTAAAAATTCATTTAACTCTGACCTATTTCTCTGGTTTTAAGAGGTTAGAGTTCTTATTCTAAAATCAGGCCGCAGAAGAGAGAATATGTGTGGAGTTTTATGATATGTTATCCTTATATTAATAATAGGTTTTGTTTTATAGGAAAGAAATATAGGGCACCTTGCAGTTTGGTTTTCTTTCAGGCCTGATTTGTTCCTGTTATCAGAAGTGACTTGGCAGGTAGGGCAGAGATGCTACACTAGTTTCCCAGCAGGTGGGTCACGGTTCCTTAGCAGCAGGAAGACAGGGGAAATGGTGAGGCAGGTGAGGTGCTTATGCATTGGCGAAGTGCGTCCATTGCTCCTGCACTGCGCCGACCTCCCTGCCACCTGACCTCTCCTGTTCCTGGTAAGCAGCAGTGACACATCTGCGTAATGGCTTTGCCTCACCTAGTGAGCTGCTTCTCTCTATGAAGAAGAAGTATGAGTACTATTCTTTATGTACTGGAATATTCATGGACCTTAACCGTGGGAAGTGCATTGACTGTAAAACTGAGTGCTATTGTTTGGAGTCTGTGTCAGGTTTTGCAGCCTGAGGATGCGGAAAAGACACTTGAAAGTGTGTTACCAGCTATGTACTCTCTCAACCCTTGCCCATCATGGCTTATTAGAGAATCATTGGGAGGGTTAGCTGGGCAGGTTAATTTCTCACTGTGGGAAGGGGTGTTTCCTGTCCCCACCTTGAAGAGGTGGTGGGTGGACTCTACTCAAAAGGCCGTCTCTGGACCTTGAGGTTTTGAACAACTGCCACCCAATTCCCATTATCCTGTTTCTAGAGAAAGGATGCTGAGAGGGTGTGGCTGTGCAACTCCAGATGTACTTGGATGAAGCAGGTTCTGATGTTGTAGTGGTTAGAGTGTTGAGCTGGGACCTGGGATTCAGATTCCCACTCAGCCATGAAGCTCACTGGGTGACCTTGGACCAGTCACTACCACCTCTCAGCCAAACCAGCCTCACAGGGTTGTTGTGAGGATAAAATGGGGAGGAAAAGAACCACATATGCCACCTGGAGCTTCTCTAAGTGCAGGTGTCCTGTAATACATTTATTTACATTTCTGCACTACTTTTTTAAAAAAATCCTCTCACAATATTTTTCATGCCCATTTAATAAGAAGTGAAATTTATATTTTCTCCGTTTATATTATTTTCTATTTAAACATGCATTTTATCTCTACATTTTTACATCAAAGCTGCTGAGAATGGCTGAGTTCCAATCCACACATTAGTCTGAGGGGTGCAAATCAGGTCATTTTCACACAGGAATTTGTGGATTTGAATAACTCAAGCATCCTTACCTTTAAAAGAAATGCAGCAGGCATAGGTCGGCATGTGAAACTTTTTCAGGCATGCAAACATATACCATAATAAGAAAATATACAGTGGCTGATTTCTTCATGTTGTGCAAAAGTTTAAGATGTGGGGGCCCTGCCAGAAAACTGGCTGGCAAAGCTAATCAGAGAGGAGACTGAAAAAGTGAGGACTGCAAGCGACCATAAGGCAAAGCCTTGGTGACTTCTTTAGCCTAGCACACAAGCAGCATGACCCAATGCTTGTTTCCTTGGAAACAAGTCACACTGAGTTTAATGGGACTCCTTCTCCCTACCCACCCAAGCCAGTTTCCTATAAACAAGCCATTTGTTGTTGACTTGCGAAGATCTAGGAAGCTGCCTTCTTTTATAGATACAAATGTTTATTCTATTCATTAAAAAAGTATCTTCATCAAGCATTTCCTTCATTTCCTTCCCACTCTTCTAACTGGCTGGCTCCATCCTGCAACACCTCATCCTCGTGGGAGGAAGAGGAGTTTTTCCAGATACTCCCATTTTTCAATCACAGAGATTTCAGCTTTTGCAAATGACTTGCAAAAATCATTGGGAGGAACTTGTGTTGTTATGTGGGGCCTCCACCTTTGCACCGACCTTTCCAGAACAGATTGGCTATTCCACTTTAAAAAATATATTCTGGGTGCATTAAGGTTTGTTTAATTATTCAGGAGTTTGTTTGCACTGCAGTTTTCTGTTTATTTGTGTTTGGATATATTTTGGAAATGTTTGATGCAAGTTAAGTAGCACTGAGAGTATTTATTATTGCTGCTGTTGAACTAAAAAATTCCATTATTAATTGACATTACTGCCAACAATAATTATAGTCACTCCAAGAGTCTACATGAAATGCAATCTTTGAATTGCCAATAAAACCTGGAGGAGAACAACTCCACATTCAAATGGAGGAGTATTCATTTCTTTAAATAATCTCTAATTCCCATCCTAGTCAGTTTCAAGGTAATTAAAATCCCATATGATCAATATTACAATCTCTTTAAAAACTGCTCTTATCTGCATAAATACAGGTGGATTTGCTTGTTTAAAAATCATGTCCTGGAGGTGCAGAACCAAATCCTATCCACTCCCGCTTTCTCTTTCCTATCTATAACCTTAATCCAAATTCTCGCCTTTAATGTTTCATTTACACATGTCATTTTCTTGGCACCTAGCAATGTCCTTCCTTACCTGATGCTGCTATTTTCTCCTCCTGTCATTCCGTAATCTATGTCAGCAGCAGATATTTTGCTTGTGTTGAAATATCAGTGTCTGCCAATAAATAATAAAGAATCCAGTCAGGTAGACAATTATTTTCATTTCTACTTGTGCTGTGCACACAGGCATCCAATCTACAAAAAGCTCTACCTGCTTGTTCCACAATTTCTACTAGCCTATACAAAACATTCACATAAAGCCAAGCTCCTGCTCTTACACATGGATATTTTATATCCTATGGCAGGGGTGACTAATCTGTGGCCCCCCCAGTTGTCTCTTGGATTTCAGCTTCCATGATCCCTGACCACTGGCCATTCCTTGGGTTAAAGATGTATGGTATCACAGAATATGTGGGTGTGGTAGTGGATGCTCTAGATTGATGTCTTACCTCAGTAATGGACTGGGTGAAAGCCAATAAACTGAAGCTCAATGCAGATAAGACTAAGACACTGTTTGTGGGTGATTCCCTAGACCGGATGGATGGGAGGTGGCCTGCTTGACGGGCTTACACTGTCTCTGAAGGAGCAGGTACATAGCTTGAGGTACTTCTGGACCCTTTGCTATTGCTTGAAGCTCAGGTGGTCTTGGTGGCACAGAATGCTTTCTAGTGCCTCCCCATGCCCTATCTATACAGGGACAGCCTAACCCAGGCATAGGCAAACTCAGCCCTCCAGATGTTTTGGGACTACAACTCCCATGATCCCTAGCTCACAGGACCAGTGGTTTGGGAATTGTAGTCCCAAAACATCTGGAGGGCCTGGTTTGCCTATGCCTGGCCTAACTTCTGTTGTCCATGCTCTGGTAACTTCTAGGTCAGATTACTGCAATATGCTATACGTGGGATTGCCTTTGAAGACGGTTCGGTTTGCAGAATTCAGCAACCAGGTTGCTCACTGAGAGCCAGTGTAGTGTAGTGGTTAAGAGTGGTAGTCTCGTAATCTGGGGAACTGGGTTCACTTCTCCGCTCCTCCACATGCAGCTGCTGGGTGACCTTGGGCCAGTCACATTTCTTTGAAGTCTCTCAGCCTCACTCACCTCACAGAGTGTTTGTTGTGGGGGAGGAAGGGAAAGGAGAATGTTAGCCGCTTTGAGACTCCTTTGGGTGGTGATAAAGCGGGATATCAAATCCAAACTACTCTCCTCCTCCTCCTCCTCCTCCTCCTCCTCCTCCTCACTGGGCAAGGCAGTTTGAGCATATAATACCAATCCTGGTCTTCCTTTTTCATCAGGATTTTGGCTTTTAATTATTTGTGGTTGCTTGTGTGGATGGGATGTTTTAATGTAGTGGTTTTTTTTTTTAAAAAATAAAATTTTCTTTAGTTTTTAAAATGTTGCTATTAATGTATGTATATATGTGTTGGTTGGCTTGCTTAAAACATTGCAGGATACTTTGGGTTACCATTGCAAAAAAGTGACTAATAAATTTAATAAATAAATACCAATAATGTAATATACAGCTGATGTCTCTCATTATCTAGAACCTCATTACCCTATGCAGTTTCTTTTCTTCTGGCAGAGTGTGTAGCTTGCTGTATGTCTTCAAATGCCAAATTTCATAAAGAATTTGATAAAAATCTAAGAACTGATGCAAAATTCTAAAAAATAAAATAAAAATGATCAGCTCTGAATATGACCACTCCCTAAATCCTCCCCCCCCCCAAACACAAAAAAGTTTTCATTTTCGTTTCTGCTTTGGTAACACTTTGCTTCCAAGACATTTTGCACACACTTTCTACTGATGCTGTCACTTGAATAGGGCTCCCTCCCTCCCCCCTTTTTTGAACAATTTAATCTTGGCTTCTAGGAGTGGAAGCATTTCTCTGTCATGATACTGGAGGAAATATGGCAGCTTTCTTTGCCCTTACAAGTGGGTACAATGCTTCTTGACAAGATCAAGCCCTGCTCATTTAACTCCCTTCAGTATATTTGACATTAGCCCAGCATGATGTGCCCCAATAACATCATTTTTTCCACCCGCAAAGTCGCATATCCGCTAACCTTTTGCTTCCTTTTCTTCTTTGCACAGCTTTTCAACTATAACTAGTAGTCTCCACCTGTGGCTGCATGTGCTTCTGAAAGTGTTTGCTTATCCTCATTTATTTTGCTTCTAAAATGTCAGTTATTATTGGTATTATTATTATTTTTTAAAAAATCTTTCAAAATGATATATTTTATACACGCAAGGGCCACATGTGTCAGGAAGGTGCGGTCTATACCCATGGTCCCCAGCTTGGGTGGCTTTAAAAGAGGATTAGACAAATTCATGGAGAATGCTATAAATGGAGACTGGCCACAGTTGCCATTGGCGTAGCTCCACTGTCAGAGGCAGTGTGCTACTGAACAGAAGTTGCTGGAAACTGCAGGAGGAACAAGTGCTGTTCTGTTTAGGTCCTGCTTAAGGGTTTCCCACAAGCATCTGGCTGTCACTGTGAGAAAGTGATGCTGGACTAGATAGTCCATTGGATGATTCAGCAGGGCTCTTTTATGTTATGTTCTTAACTCATTGTCACCCCTGCAAAACAAGGTGAGGGAATATGATTTGTGTTTCTGCATCCAAAACTATAAAGTCACCTCTTGCAGGAGAATATGCTCCATCCCCTCTGCAGTGGTGACCATGCCTGTGATTTGTATCCAATTCTGGAGGACATTTTTAAAAAAGTTAGTAATATATTACATTTCCTTTCTGAAAATGTACATTTTTAAGGTTCTCTGCATAAATCATCCCAAATGAATTAGACTGAAATTAATCCACTCTGAAGGGACTCATTTGCCTACAAATTCCATCCACTTATGTGAAACAGAAAACATACAGTATACGGTAAATGTTTTTAGATTCTCCAGTACAGTCAATAAGGTTGAAACAGCTTTGGTTTAAACATATCAGATATGGATCTTAATAATGAATTGAATCAGAATGACACAGAGCATATCTGAAACAAATTGGGATGTTTCAACTGCTGCAGATACAAGGTGAATCTTTTGGCCACTGCACACTCATAGCATATATATATATATATATATATACACACACACACACACACACACACACACACATACATACCATATATATATATATATAGTAAGAAAATTAGCACAATAAGTTATTTTGAAAACTAGTATGTGTGATGAGAAACTAGATTCAGAGACTGAAACTTCAAGAAGCATTGCTTTGAGGAATTTATTTACAGCAGTACTGCCAATTTCACTCCCTCAGAAATGAGAGCGGGAATCTATATTACATGGCCATGGACTGGCCACTGAAGTGCTGTCTTCACAGGAAGCTCTGCTTCCCACTCTGTGATATTCTTCATGACTCAATCCATTGCATAGCAAGTACACCATCGTCATCTGGCAGCTGTGCAGGATGGAGCACGCCCACTAAAAATGAGGCAGTGCTGGCCCCTGACCAACCATGGCTCATAAAAAATAAGCTCTCTCATGCATACGCAATCCCTTCTCATCTTTCCTTCCTCCCTGGTGTTAGCCATGATTTCTAGTACATGTGCACAGATCCTCCCCCTTCCCCTTGCTGCTGCTTCTTCCCCAAGAGAATGCTTGGCAGTACTAGGTTGTTGTAAAATGGTTGTACCATGTGAATCAGATTTAATGGAAATACACCAAACTGCACCTTTATGTCCAGTAATTATATCTAACAGTGCAATCCTAACCATGTCTACTCCAACTCCCCAGGTAAGTAGGGTCAGGATTCCAGCCACACTTACTAATAATGAAAGTGCCATTTGCATTTCTTAAAAAAAAATTAATCAACGACATAAATTGCCAGTGGGAAACTGCTGGGGGCGGGGGGGGGGGGCGGGCAGGAGGTGTTGCATTAAAAAAAAATCACTTTAAAGAAAGCTGTCAGCACCCATTTCTGCTCTTTTAACTTCACGATTTGCAGTTTAAAGAAAAACTGTTTTAGAGCACATTAAAAAATGAAGGAATTAACGTCTCCAAATGATCCATTACAATTGCTTAAATACTTTTGCAGGAATTAAGTGGTTTATCTGCCATTCTATCTCTGATGCACATTTAACTACTCAGGTGCTTAACACATTCGAATGATATAGAAACCCAACTCCTACTAAAGCAGTTGTGTCTGTCTTAGCACTATATATATATATATATATATATATTCAAACCAATTGTCCGCTTATAGGCCATATTACCACCTGAGAAAGAGGGAGAGGGAGAGGGAGCGCAATGGCTCATTGCAATTGGCAATAGATTCTGGCACTCTGGGTTATTACCGCATTTATCTCTGCACACAAGAAACAGAAGAAATCTAATAAAATGAATAGTGATTTCATTTCCAGGGCTTGCGAGATGCCAGGAACTCCAAAGGGGGCCCTGGAGCTTGGCAGCCAATGATGCTTCACTTGCATCTCCCGTTTCCAGTTCCCACAAAAGGAGAGGGAAACACTTTTCTTTCTGACATAAGATCTGCTTTATCGGGGGGACTCTCACAGAGCACAGGAGGCAGCTTTATGGCACATGATGTTATCTGGGTTGCCTTCCATGTTACTCACAGTACCAGCATAGGAAACAAGAATGAGAGAATCAATTAATTCTGTTCTAAATAATTAAGAAAAATAACTGCAAGTACTGCCGCAGAAAGAGTAGAATTGAGTAGGGATGGATGAATATAGCAATTTTAGTTCTCATTTTCCCATCCTTTAGTTTTAGTTCTCCGAATTTCCACAAAACTTTGTGAAAATTCATCCGCATTTTAGTCTTAACGTACACATTTTTGCAAGGGTGTTTTCCCTAATACAACACCATTTTATTTTCACTACTATATGATTTACATGCATTCTTGCACACATGTTTTGCACATGTTTTGGTTCGTATATTGTTTCTGAAAGTGCAAATTAGGTAGATTTGTCTTTAAATGTGAAATGCTTCCCCTATTTCTAGTCCTGAGACATGCTTCTCAACTCATAGTGCTGCCTTTATTATCCCTATGATTTTAAAGCCCTCCCACTGCCCAAATGTCAAGTGGGGACATTTTCTACAGAGAGAACATTGTCCATGTGTCTCATTCCCACAGAGAAATCCACAACTTGCTAGCCAAGTGATATCATTTCACTTCATATTTTAGACCAGTATGGAGGGTCACCATGCATATCTGCAAAAATCAGGTACTGGATGTCAGGTGGATCCCACTCAAGTAGCAGATCCAAATGCCCAGAAATTGTGAGTGGTTGCACCAGTTGATGTGCAATTAAGCCATTAGCTGATAATAATACTCAGGCAATCCAATTATAAGGGACGCGGGTGGTGCTGTGGTCTAAACCACTGAGCCTAGGGCTTGCCGATCAGAAGGTCGGCAGTTCGAATCCACCCGCCACCCGCGTCCCTCAGGGGTCCCTTTACCTTTACCTTAATCCAGTTCTCGATTTTTGTTACGCATTATGGCTTGGGAAGATTCTATAATTCTGAATGGGGCTTTGATGAACAATTAAGCCAGTTGTAGATAATACTATATATGTTGTGTACAACAATGGTTGTGAAAACTTCACACTGCTTCTGCAAATAAGTGATGGTTTTGCATATCCCTTGAAGTAGGCATGAAGGCTGCTGCCTGATATTATAACTATCAAGAAATGCCCTAGATAAATTCCTTGCTTGTCTAGGACCAACAAATCTCTCAGGTATAGTTTTTTGACATTTAATTCTTTTTTTAAAAAAAAATGACAGCAAGGTCAAGCTTAGCTACTATGAGAGGCAAACTCTAGTTAAGAGTCTTGAATTCCTGGTGGATCTGTGATTTCCCTCACTGCAGGCATCTCAATGGGCAATACAGCTCTGGGTCATTGATTCATGGACTCTGCAAAATGCTGAATGCACAATCTGTCATTCCCACATTGGTGGGGTTGGGGAAAATGAAAAGATGGTCCTTAAAAAGCATACTTTTATGCTTCTCACATCCTTCTACCAAAGCGTACAGTCAAATATCCCCCCCTCCCCAGCAGCCCCTCTGCAGCACTTGAAAATACTTTTTGGGTGTCATGTAGGTGGCATCTGTGGGATGGAGAAAAGAGGGGATGCTAAATATTCCATCCATGAGCTTCCTCAAGTTATCTCAGGCGCTAAGACCAATTTGGGTAGTTCACTAGTTCTCCAGTAGCCCCACCACCCACCAGTGTTCAGGAGACACTCTGACCCTACTGTATTGATATTGCTTTCTGTTTTTACTATTTTACTATTTTGTGTGTTTTAAATTTTGTGTGTGTGTATGTATGTGTGTTAGTATGGTAAATTACTTTGAAACTTTTTAGCATAAAGTGATATTCAAGTCTAATAATAAAGCAAATTGGAGATGGGGTGAAAAAGACCAAAGGTTAAACCTTTAATTTACTAAAAATTTCTCTTAAAAAAGAGGAAGATGCCATTTAACTTTCAAATTAATATGATCTATTAAACTGATAATTTTAGTGCTGGAAATGTTAATCATAGAATGCTTCAATGAGGTCTGTTTTGATCAAAGTTTTTCTGGGGAGGAGAAAATTGTAGATATTATATTGTAGGTTACAGAAGAGACCTTAGTTCATTAGTCAGTCTCTTAAATCAATTTGATTTGTGCTTCAATTGAGTGACAAATGCTTTATACAGAACAGTTTATTCTTGGGTCACAGTAAAGATCATTTTCACTACACTGGAAACTGGCAGATCTGCCCATAATTTCAGAGAGGTTAAGAAAAATTCTGACCATTGCTGAAACATTAACACTGATGGAAATTATCAGAGGGAGAAAGGGACTATATGTGGCAGCTAAGTTTGAGAACAAATATGTTCCTTTTGCTAACTACTAAAATGTTCTTTGATAGAAATATCACTGGCACAGCACGTATTTTTTTTTTATTGGAAAGCTTTCCTCAAACCATGGCTTTTGTATAAAATTACATAGCCTGGCATCATTTTAAAAAACTTCCCAGTCATATTCCTTAAGATCTGTGGGCTGGAGGGTTATTTGTGGTCCTGCCTCTGCCTGTAGCACACTATGCTGTGACCCTGGATAGGGCCTTCTCAGTTGTGGCACCCCATTAGAAATACAGCCCCCAACCCCATTAGCAGCCATTCATCACCAACTAAAGAAGTTTCTGTTTCTTCAGGCAATTGGGGGTGGATAACCTGATAATAGTTTTGTCTGCCATCAATTGGAGCAGATATGTTTGCGATGTTTGTTTTTAATATATATGGTAAAGTTATTTAATATATTATGTGCTATACACTGCCCTGGGTTACTTTTGTGAGGAAGAGTGGTTTAGAAACATAATAAATAAATCAAGCCTGTGGAAAGGATGTTGACTCTGGGTTAAGAAGACATAACATAATTGTCCACCATGCCCCCTGGCTACTGGTGGATTTGAAAGGGATTAGACATGCCATCTTTTACCTTGTCTCTGGTCCAAAGAGTTCTCAGAATCCCATGTGAACTCTTATCCTCAGATATCCCCCTGATGAGGCCATTACTCATCATGACCCCACTCTGTTTCTATCTATCTATCTATCTATCTATCTATCTATCTATCTATCTATCTATCTATCTATCACTGTCATTCTTCCATTTTCTTCCCCTCTTCCTTGCTTGCCACTGAGGTTAACAGCAACAGGTCCTTCCATTCTCTTCTTTTTCTGTCCTCTCCATTGTTGCTACTGAGGCAGCACAATTTGTCACCCAAACCTTTTTCCTATACCTCTTCCTTCTTCTCCTTTCATGCCTCTCTCCTCTCTCTTCATGCCCTCATGGCTTCCTAATCGCTTCTGTTCTCCTCCTCTGCCACTCTTGCCCTATCTTCCTCCTCCTACGTTCTGGGACCTTGGCTGGGCACACCTACACTGGGCACCCCAAGATCAACCACAATCCTTTAGTTATCATTACCTTTAATGCTTACAAGGCATTTAATTGCCTTGAGTGGCCCTATCTATTACTTCGCCAGCATCAGATGGGGAGCAAGGTGGAAAATGCCATTGCCAAGCTTTATACCCCCAGAGAATCCATGTCTGGGTTAAGAACCTGGGCTCAGCCCCCTTTCCTTTATGCAGAAGGACCAAACAGGGATCCCTGATACTATCCCCAATACTTTTTGTTCTGTATATAAAACCAGTTGCCATTTTACTCGGCAACAATTGATTGATTATATGATATAATATAGGACATACTTCTTTGTCTTTTGGGGGAAAAGATAGCTATTTTTCTTAGTGAACCAGAAATGGACCTCCCTAGGGTCATGTGGACAATCAAACAATTTGGTGATGTATTAAGTAGGATGAGTCAAAATCTCTGCTAAGTTGGAAACTGAACAGATTGCAGAGGTCAGATAGTTGTAGAATATAAGACAGGCATGCAAAACCATCTGTGTGGATGATCCTGCTGATATACCATGCCACCCATGTATCCTAGCACCTATCAAGATAATTAATTCCTAACAACACAGTCCCTGGTCCAATAAGGACACAAAATAAATACAATTTATGATTTGCTGTGTGACTTATACTTAACCTCAGAAATCAGCCATTTACCCTCAGGGATTCTATATCTATCTATCATCTATCTATCTATCATCTATCATCTATCTATCATCTATCATCTATCATCTATCATCTATCTATCTATCATCTATCTATATCTATCTATCTATCTATCTATCTATCTATCTATCTATCTATCTATCTCTATCTATCTATCTATCTATCTATCTATCTATCATCTATCTATCTATCTATCTATCTATCTATCATCTATCTATCTATCATCTATCTATCTATCTATCATCTATCATCTATCTATCTATCATCTATCATCATCTATCTATCTATCTATCTATCTATCTATCTATCATCTATCTATCTATATCTATCATCATCTGTCTGTCTGTCTGTCTGTCTGTCTAAACCAGCCTTTAATTCAGCCTGTTTGATAGATAATCCATGAGTCAGTTTTAAGAGATTATAAATGTTCGAAGTTCAGGTTTATTTCTTTTAGCCATAGGCCACAACAAAAGCAACAATTCAAAAAACCAAATTTTTAAACACACACACACCACCAGTCAATGTTTAATAAAAAGACCAGAGCTGAGGATAAGTGTAGATTTTAATATGCCTGTATTTCAGTCATTCATTGATATGATTTGGCAGACCAAGGAATCTTTATACATACCAGTAGCGACACTTGGTTTTTATTTATTGCTTGTGTGGAAACCCATTAAGCCTCTCACCATATTCTTTGCCCCTTCATTAGTGATATTGTTGTTGGTATGTGTGTTCTGCCTTTTGGTTTCCAATATTTTTAACTATTCCCTCCCCCAATATATTCAATATAAAAAAATGGGGGAAATATGCACAAATACTTTGTGTAGTTTTTAGACAAATTTGCTGATAGACACCAAAATGAAAGTTTGGGAAAGGATATGATTTATGCAACCTGCGGGAAAATGTAGGGCTTTCAGGTCTGATTCACAAATGTAGAACGCTTATTACATTTTGACTCTAAAAATACTTACCAGCTTCTCTGATTTCTCCATCGTGGCTTGTTTCCATTTCTGTCGCAAGATTCTCATGGGGAAAATGTCTGTATCTACTTAGCCTATAAATAGTGGAGTACACTGTGTGCTGCCTAAATAAATAAGAATGAATTTCGTAGGATGATGCAGAAATAGAGAGAGCAGGAATGTTACTGTGCTTAAGGCATCTTCCTCCAATGCAACTTCTAATGAGAGCACCAGATTTGGTGGCTCATAATGGCAAATGTCAGAGTGTACCTGCTGAACTTTCTACAAGCCAGCAAACTTTGGGTCCAGCTGTTTCAAAGGCTGCCCCAATGATATCACTCCCAGTTGCATCCTTCTCTTTCTTTAAAATTTATAATTTTGTAGCCACAGTGACATCACAGGTGTGATAAACACTGCAACATGTAGTTTCCAGGGCACCTGAGATCCATATTAAGTATTCAAGTGCCCTGGAAAACTGCATTTCCCAGCATCCATGATCCTTGAAATACTCCCATTTTATTGTTCCCAGTGCCAGCAGGAGTCAAACCATCACTGACTCCATGATGCTGCTGCATTCAAATATGCATATACATTGCTTGGACATTGCAATTCTAGGGCACATACTATCCACCCAATCCTTCACTGAGGTCCTAATTACACTTTTTGTTAATTACATGATTAACAGTAATCATGGATTTGGAAAAATAAAATGCCAGGTATTATTTAGGGGTGGGGCAATTCTCTACGGGAGGTTTAGACCCTTTCTCCCCAGTCACCTTATCAGTCTCCCCATCCCTGTGTAGAAATTAGCATTAAGAAAAAGGCAGCCGTTTGCCCCAATACCTTAAAATTCCTTCTATCTTTGGTTTCCAGGGCTGTTTATTCTAATTCTATTGAGAGCCCTTTTTAGGGACCTAGTCTCATTAATTTAATTCAAAATTTCTGTTGGTCATCTTGAGTGCTGTAGGCAGCCCAGGAAATAAATCAAGTGTGTGTCCAATTCCCAAAATAGTTTATTATTATCCAGGTGGCTATGGGAAAGAATCCAAGCCACAAAAGAAAAGTTATCACAGAATGCATTCTTTTGGGCCATTAAAGAATCCTACCTTGGGAAAAGAGGATTATTCTTACCTGAACACAAATATGGTCATCTGTTGGAAACTAAGAAAGAAGCAGGAAACATCTTTAAAAAAAAAGAAGTATGAGAATCTGAAATATAAATATTTCTTCATTTAAAAATTAACTTAAAAACTAGTTTGATTCATTGAATGAATCAATTTATTTCAGTCACAGACCAGATTGCACAGTATGATTCATTATTATCAGCATGTGACTAGTAGTTTCACAGGACTATATGAAAGGACTCTGTAACCAAGCTGGGATTTGAACTCAAGTCTCTTTATCTGGCATTCTCTCAAGTGACCCTCTCAAACTTCAGTGCTACTCTAACCCTGCATTACTTAAATAAGAAAGTCCACTAAACTGAATGCTCCAACAAGCTGCCTTGAAACTTTTGGAGAGTGAGGTATAAATGAATGGGCAAACAAATATACATAATAGCCCTGACCCAGCAAGGAAGATATGCAGCCAGCCTTGCATGTGAGCATTTGATGAGGATGTCAAATTGCATCTTTCATGTTCATCCACACAATAATGCTCTTCTGGACCATGTCATGATGCTTATTCAGGACATGAATACGTTACAACTAATAGCAATTGTTGTGTGGGTCCAATACACTAGTGAACCGAGGGTGGGTTTGACAGTACTTAGGTACTCTCCTGTGTCAAGAAGAATGACGAAGACAGTAACACTGATGATAAGCTACTGATGAGAGGTTACATTTTTTTTGGTCAAATAATATATGAAGCTGCCTGTGCTTTCACTGACAAGATTCAACATGCAGCAGTGTGATGTTAACATAGCATAATGGTGCATTTACAATCATAACCTACTAGAAAATTGAGTGCAAATGAATCTAGGCAGGTAGTTTTTAATCAGCGCTGATTTGCAGGTTGATTACAACCCATGTTCCTGTCAGAGTTTTTGTGCTGAGAGGATATTGGATTCCTGGCAATTTTGGAAAGCAGTAGCACAGTTCTGTTTTGTATTTGCTCAAAAGTTAGTCCAGTTATGCTCAACAGGGCTTACATTCAGTTACGTAAGTATAGGACTGAAGCACAGATTAATTATTTCTTAATGCTGAGAAGGGGTTAATAATGTTGGGTGATTTAGGCTGTAATCCTTACCTCACTTAACTAGAAAGCGTGTTCTCCTTCAGGGAGAGCACGTGTTGCGGTGGGGTCTGCTGAGCCACCCCTCTGTTACCAGGCAGGGTCTCTAAAGATGGCCTGGGGCAGTGATTGGTTCACTGGGTTGCTGGGGTAAAAGTTATGTTACAATTTTGGTGGGAGGGGTAAAAGGTTTAAATACTCTGCACGCAGCCTTGTACTTTCTCTTTTGCTGCATGCAACGGATCACCCGCCCACCCGCCCTAGAGTAAGGGGTTGTTGCGTTGACCTTGCTATGCCTGTCATGGGGTCGTCTGCCTTTGAGCAGGGGCCTGGTAGGAATTTTTCCACCTGGCAAATTGGCTGGCTGGGTGGTTTTTGCCTACTGCGTAGCAAATCGTCACAACTTGTAAGGTTGTGGTTAGGCATTGGTTATAAATCTGGTGGAGGAGGGGTTAGGATAGGCTGTGCCTGCCCCTCCATGGTTGCTGCGGAAAGGGAATTCCGTTAAAGGAATCCTGGGGCTTGCCATCTTTTCGTCCAATCCCTGGAATGGGACTAGGGCTGGCAAGCCTTCGGGGAGCAGGCGGGTGAGAGTTGAGGGTCTGTGACTCAGCTCCAATGCCTCCCCAACTTGCTTTCTCCCGCACTGTCTTTTGGTGGTGCCCGGAAGTCAGTTCTGTCCCCAGGCGGGGGGACAGATAGTCTTAACCAATGCCTAAACAACCACTCACGGTTTGTATTTGAATAAAGTTGTGGCCAAAATCATGCCAAAAATCTTAAACAAAAATTACGTGTCTGTTGTGAGTTATTTGGGGGGTGGATTGGGGACCTCAACACGCAAGTAAGCCCCAGTGAATTCAATATAACTTTTTTTCTGAGTAGGCATGATTATGTTTGTACTACTGTCCATTAATTTGGGTTTCCTCAATTTATTGTGAGATCCTGGGGATATTGACTTTGCTGGAAGTAAAGTCCATTGAATCCAATAGTACTTATTCTCAAGCGAGTCCTTTTTGGCCCCAAAGACCAGATCTCCGCTGGCCCCCCCTCCCAGCCTATGAGCCAACATAATGAGCCAATTCACTCACCTGTCAAAGTTGGTGCACAAGGGTGTGCTGAGCCATGGCATTTGCTTCTGCAGGGTTCATGTTCCCCACATATCAGCTGGTGTGCAGGGAGTCCAGTCTTGCTGGGCTTGCTGCTAATTGATTGCATAAATTATGCAAATCACACAACACACCGTGAGACAAAGAGCATTGGTTTGGGTGGAAGGCAAACTGCAGTGGAATGGAAACACTGCTGCAGAACAGGGCAGAACAGGAAATGTTCTTATATCCCTCTACAGAAGCCATAGGTTAGCCCACCCCATCTGCCATATTTGCAGTCCTGAGCACCATACCTGCCCCACTGCAATTATTTAGGACAAGAAGCACACCTTCCAAGGATGCATTTAGTTTCTTTTCTAGTTTGGCCCTTTGAGCATCAGAGAAATCTCTGACAAATGGGGCCTATCTGAAGTAGCCCTCGTGGGAGTTGTTTGGGTTTGTTGGGAACTGATTTATTTTTAGACTCTGGCAATGCACATAATGAACCTATTTAACTATCGAACATCATTTCTGCCCACGGCGGTTTGTTTGTATGCCAGGTCTGCTGAAGCTCTGAGATGGGAGTAGGCTAAGGGATACATGGGGGTGGACAAAGTGCCTCTCCCCACAAAGCTTCACAAATGTGTGAGCAACTCAGAGCTTTTGCCTATTTTTGGCCAGAAACATAATAATGCCTTGTGATGTGAAGCTACAGTAATTGTTTTAATTGATGTTATTTTGCTACTTAGGCTCATTGTTTATTACATGGTCTTTAACCAGGTTGTCCTTGGAAATGGATTTTTAAGCCTAATTAACTCACTTTGCTATCTAATAAGGGTTTTTAACAATATATGGGAGTAAATGCGTTGGTTGTTGTTGGTTTTTTTTAAAAGAAAAGCTATCTATAGACAAGCAGAGCTGATTGGGAATTTAATACCCGAACAGTGTTTTCACAAATAACACAATTTTGAGGAAATCTTTATTTATTGATTTAAATGCTTTAATTTAATTTTTTAAAGCCTGTTGTACTCCTAAAGGAGCAGGGCACTTAACACCAAAACAGTAATCAAAATATTTAAATAGATTTGTATTTAAAAAGCTGCCCACAAAGATCCACCTGTTCATCCCCAGCCACAACATGTTTGCCTGAATAAAAATGCATTTTGTTTGCAGTACATACATATTTTGCCTTTCTTCCATGGTGGAATTCCAAGCAACACTTGGAGTTCCCAGGGGATCTTCCCTCCAGATACTGACCAGACCCAAACCTTCTTAGCTTCAGCAAAGTGTCTGCATAATGAGATGCTTGATCATATGACTTCTGGAATATAAACAACGTCAGTTCCTTCTGCTAAATTTCTCAATGGAATCATGTACACATTATGGTGTCCCAGGGGTCCCCTAGCTGGCGTGACACCTCGCAGTCACTAGATCAATTACTCAGTTGGTCCCCTGAGTTCAGATTTCCATTTATGGTTCTCACAATAACCTGCTGCCATGATAGAGAGCAGGAGGAATTCCCCTCTTTCTTATATTGTGTATATCAATAGCCAGCACCCACAGGAACTTAAAATTATGGACAATATTACAGCCACCTGCCCGCCATTTGTGGGTCCATTCATTAGTTTCCAGAGACTACTATCTGGGTTTTGTTGTCATTTCCCCAGTTACAAAAACTACCCAAACCACAAGCAATTTACCTTAAGCCATTTGTGTTGTTGAGGCATATTGTAACATTCACATATTGTAACCAGAAAATATTATAGGCCCTGCAGATTTTCTTTTAAACATTTTTCACATAAAAGTTAAATAGGAAATGAGCCAAATGGCATCTCTATGTGAATCTACCTTCTACAAGCATTTTGACCCATGGCTGGTCACTCAAATCCATAAGTCAATATTTGTGTATAGGATATTAACAATGATTGATGGAGAACTGCCTGTTTATTTTATATTACTGTTTAGGAGCATAAGCTACAGCCATTCTCCAACACCATGCCAAAGGCTATTGTCATTTTTTTGCATAGCTTTTATTTTTAATTTAATTTTTCTTGCACTTACTTTGAAATCAGATGACCCAGAACAAAGAACTGGCCAATGGTACTTCTACTCTTATAAAAGCCTACCTGTTCTTTTGCTATTATTTGATAACCTATCACCCACTCCTCCAATATTTTTAAAGGATAAAAATCGCATATTTTTAAAATATTGTCTAAGAGACTGATAATTTTCTTGGATTCAACAACAGTGCAGGGATGCCCATGCATTTGTTGGAAGGTAGTTGTGATTGTAGTGTTGGTAATGTTTGTTAATTTTTATTGCTGTTATCATGAGTTGCTTGGAGCTCAACGTTGTTCGGAAAGCAGAATGTAAGTCTTACCTCAAAGCAAATTAAAATTAAAAGGGCTATGCAGTCAGAACAGCTGGGAAACGTAGGGCCAAGCTACATCCTACACTGACTGTTCAGCATTTCCCCTTTAACCCATTAAAGCTGTAGGGACGCTGACCCCAGTGGGCAGGGAAGAAAGGCTTATACTTCCCTTCCACAGCCACAACTGGAACAAGAATCTTCCCCATGCACAGCTTTAAGCCTGGATGAAGCTTTATGTAAGGAAGTGCAGTGTAAGGCCAGACACTGCAGGGCAGATGCGCCAACTCCTAGGGGTTGAGGCTGTTTCAGGTCCCCAATGTATTTTTTGAGGGGACATTTGGCTCCGCCCCTGGCTCCTTCCAGCGGCATGTGCTCAATATCAGGGTGTTGCATGGTGCTGCATGCCTCTGGTGCAGGATATGGTCTTATTCATCTTGCTTTTATTAGTTACTGGATGTTTGTGTCTTTGTGTCCTTATCATGGTTTAATTTTTCATTCTGATGCAGTTTTATTCTCTTGCTTCTTCACTCTTTGTCTTTGCTTCTTTGTGTTTGCTTCTCGGGATTTGTACTGCCTGGGTGGATTTTTGCCCCTTTTTGTCCTTGTATAGTCATTTTGGCCTACAATGTTGTTTGTCTGCTAGTGCTGTGTCGAACATTGTGCTTTAATAAACCATTTCATTCATTTTAGTTACAATTTCAGACCTGTCAACCTTGTCCACTAGCTTAAATTTAACCACTAGCTTAAATTTCACACCCTGATTTTCAGACTGACTAGCAACCCCTTGAAAATAGTAAACTGGCTTATAGCAGGTCGGACTATTTATCCACTGATCTCTGATTGGCAGTGGCTCTACAGGCAGAAGTCTTTCCCAATCACCTACTTTCTACGGGAGTTCATTTTAGCTGTAGATGATTGAAATCTTCTGAAAGCAAAGCATGTGCTATACTGCTGAGCTCTGGTCTTAATTAAATTGTCATAAGGCATGGATAGCCACGTTTCATGTATGGGACTTTCACTATTTTATTCTTTTAGACCAGGCATAGGCAAACTCGCCCCTCCAGATGTTTTGGGACTACAACTCCCATCACCCCTAGCTAACAGGACCAGCGGTCAGGGATGATGGGAATCGTAGTCTCAAAACATCTGGAGGGCCGAGTTTTCCTATGCCTGTTTTAGACAACTTGACACTTCCTAAGTACATCTTCCTTCCTTCCTTCTTCTCAGCAGACTCATCTAATCAAGAGGTACGCTTTCATTATTTATAAGGTAGTTGAGACCTACTTTTCATTTATGTTATGAAAGGGTCACATAAGATCATTTGTCAAGTTGTGATATCGCTAAAAGCTAAGTATGATAGCTCGGTGTGGGTCCTACTAGGTTGTCTTCTCTACTTATATCCTAAATTTTAAGTGGATTTATCTGAACCTGTTCCTTCAATACAACTGTGTAGTCACAATATATTATTTTCCCCCACTTGAGCAAGTTCAGCTGAAACCATGTACTGAAGTAAAGCATCACCATGTCTGTTCTGCACTCTTTGATAATTCTGCCTAGTGGGGCTGGCTTGTAAAATGGAGGACATTCTCAAGTGCTTCTGCCTCTACGGCATGAGCCCACACGCTTCTGTCAAATCAGTTTTGCACTTCGCTTATGCAACTTTTGGCATCGGTTGAGTAGAACACAAGCCTGGAGCTGTTTTTTCATTCATCATAACTCCCTAGCTCCATCCGATATTTTTTAGGTTACTTTCCTAAGAGCAGCTCTGCAGTGTATGCCATTTTCACAATAAAACAAATGTCCTCAAAACCATAGAAATGAAGTCAATTCCTGCAAGACCTCCACTCAAGCACCAACTTTAAGGACAACTGGCACAAAAACCCCTGGAACCTGTTTGCTTGGCATTTGGCAGAAGTTATTCGGTCAGGAAGGGTACTGTGCCTGCAAATTTCATCCAGTTCTGGCCATTTTTTTATTTCCCCCTAATACTTTGTAGGGGTGGGGATGCAGGAGGAGAGAGCTTTGTTTTTCTGATTCATAATTCAGACCAAATCTTGCTCCTTTGGTCAGTGCACACCTCTAGTATGTACCTCGTCATGTATAAATGGCAAAACCATACAGTGTCAGCGCCTGCGGGGGAAATCAAGTCACACCATTGATTTCCATGAGAGAGAGATGACCATATGCTGCATCTATTTTAATCAATGCAATGCTTAACTTGGCTATATTATGTCACATTTCTTCTGTAAGAAGTAAACCAATTTATACTGATTTGTGCATGATTTTAGCCCGCTTCAGGTGCTCAAACTGAGGAAGCACCTGCTCCATCCCAACTTCCATGCATTTAGTTGGAAGGTCTCAAAACTGGGAGTCTGCGTATGCTTGGCTGAATGTGCTAGGAAACCTTCCCACAATTGGGAATGTGCTTAGAATGTTCCTTCAATCCTTCCCACTCAACAGAATGAGCAGTGTGCGCATGCCCAGCATATGGGGGGGGGGAGCCACATGCACACTCCTCCTGGCCCCAGCTTGAGCGTTCGTGCTTTCTGTCTGAACATCTGAAGAGGTCTTTACTTGATCCTTTTTATTTCCCTATCCCTTCCTGCATTGCAGAGGGTTGAACTAGATAGCCCTTGGGACCCCTTCCAATTCTACATTTCTGCGATTCTACGAATTCAATGACTGATGGAACAGTGTTGCTTCATTGAATTCAGCAGGAATTATTTTTGAGTATACATAGTTAGGATTGCAACCTTACTGCATATAGGCTGCCTCCAGCAATGAACGATATACCGAACATCAACAAACAACGCCAGGGGAAAAAGGAAAAACCAATATGGTACCTGTTGGGACAGCTATTAAGCAGCAGTGAATATGTAAATAATGAACATTTTACAGCAATTTATATTTATGTATAATGTTCAAATGTGTGTTTTTTGTAGAGAATGAAGCCAATATCATTGATAGCAAGAGTCTGTGCCATAATGGCATCAAATGAGCAGATGCAAGGAAATCTGCTTAGTAGTCTGTTTTCAGTTCATTCTTCCAACAAAACTAGCACAGAGCAGCCATCCCTCCACAAGTTTTGGATTACAACTCCCATCAACCCCAGTGAGCACAACATTCTAAAATATCTGTAGGGCAGCCTGTTGGGGGAGTCTAGCATAGATATACTAATTTTATTTCCCGTGTTTCAAGGGAAATTCCTATTACATGTATTGCTGCTGTATCAAGAAATGATAAATGCCTGATCAGGGCAGTGCAGTTGGGGTGGTGAGTGAGCAAGTTAATAGCCCCTGGCTATTAACTCTCTTTTAATCACTAGAAATTTTCCATTTGCAGTGTGTGAGGAACCTACATGTTGCATGTGAGGGGAAAGGTTGAATGAGATAGAAAATGAAGTCTTCTGGTGTTATGGGCGTCACACCAGAATTGCTTCTCTTTGATCTTGTTGTTTGGCAGTTCTTGGTTCCATACATCTCTTCAGTGAGTTTCTGAAGTAATGAAAGTATTATATTTCAGTCAATACAGAAATGTTGTGAAGAACTGTGATAGCTGTGGAATGACCAAACAGATCTTTTTTCTTTACTTGTTTACAACAGTTAGCGGCAAAACATGCTTTTGAAGAACATGCAAAATCTAGCAGTCAATAGATACAGAGAAATTTTCCATTGTGATCCCATGTTGAACCCTACTAAAGATTAACCAGTCCCTGTGGCATGAGATGTTATATTGGCACAGATATAAAATCTAATAGCACTACTGAACAGCAGACCTGCCAAATTCGTTTAAACTGAACCATATCTCTCAAAATACAAATATGGGGCCAACCCTTCCTACTCCCCTCCAGGCAATTTGAGCATGCTTGTTCATTCAGAGTCTCCAGGTAAAATTCTTTACCTTTGTTGTGGAATTTTTTTTTTTTAGGATGATAAGTTCATTTTTTTAAAAAACACACACAACAACTTCACATACTCTCAGAGGGATGAGAAATGTCTTTGAGGTGATATTCAAGCAACATAAATTCCCATCCATGCCTTCAAAAAGGGAAGGGAAAAACATTTCAGAATGCATTTTTTATTTTACGGTGCCTGGTGGTTTAAATTACATGAGAAGTAACTCCTTAACAACTGAATGAACATTGGCTTAGAAGGATACTTGGCAGCCTTTGTAATGAAGCATGAAAAGGAAGCTGAAGAGGTCTCAAGTGACAAGCTAGCTTAGAAGAAAGTTTGTACAGAGGCCTTTACCTTGAATGTCTTCTAAGCGCGAGAACATTAAGTTATGTGCAGTTCACAAAATGCTGCCAAATAGGAATACAGTCAGACCATTGTTCCATCTAGCTCAGTACTGCCTACACTGATTGGCAACAGCTCTCCAAGGTTTAAGGCAGGGATCTCTCTCAGTCCTATCCGGAGATGCCAGGGACTGAACTTGGAACCTTTTGCTTTCAAGACTGATGCTCTACCACTGAGCTACAGTTCTTCTGCCAGTCTGCTTCATTTACTGTCACAAGAAACAAAATTCTGTTCAATTTAATTCTCTTACATCTCCTGCCTGAGGGGGGTGAAGAGAGAATGTTCTTCAGAGGAGAGAGAACCACCCAACTGTAAGATCGACTTTGTATATTATTTATTAACACACAACCCCTCCAAAAAACAACAATATGAGGAATGCTAGATGCAATGATAAAATACACTATGCTTTTAAATATATAAGGAGATGCAGCTTAACAGGCTAGTGTAGAGGAACAACACATGCAGTTGCCAAATATCGACACAAAATGGTTCTAAATGCAGTAACAAAATACAATGCATGTTGAAAGACAGAACAAAAAAATGACTAAACAGCCTGTTACAGATAAACAACACTTTCAGTTGCCAAATGCATTTCAACCACATGGCCTTCTTCGCTGGCACATAGTGAGAGTGAAATTAACTGCTTCAGAGTGGTGTTTGACACCCGAGGATGTAGATATTTTAGGACCCGCCTATTCTTGCAACTGTAGTGTATTATTATTATTAAATTTCTGTACCCTACCCTGAGACTTTATGGTGAAGGGTGGTTAAGATATGATACATCAGCATCATCAGGCCCACGTCCCAGGTGTTCCCCATGCCTGGTACAATGGCATTATGGCTATAGCCACTTTATTTTCAATCCTTTTCCTAATGATCCCTAAAATGGAATTCACCTTTTGCACAGCTGCTGTTCACTGGGTTAACATGGAAGTATCCACTGTCCCATTCCTGATCGTTCATTACAATTGGCTTTTTGGTGAAATTTACCCTTGCTTCCACTGAACTGCATTTGCCATTTTCTTGTCCATTCATCCAGCTGGGTGAGTTCCCTTTGGACCTCCACACAATACCTTTCTGTTTTAACCAACTGGAATAATGTGGTATCATCAGCAAACATAGCCAGGTCACTGCTCACCCCTAACTCTAGATCATTTATGAATTAGTTAAAAAGCACAGGCGCCACAAAGGAATGGCTCCTCCATAGGAATGGCTGAACGTGCAGAGACACAACATTTTAAGTTGCGTGACCAGCCGCAGAGTCCCTGTCCCAGGAGCCTAGCTGACTAAAGGGAATAATGAATGGGGACAACAGCTGTAATGGGATTAAAAAGGCCACAACTTTATTGATTTTCAGATACAGTCATACCTCATGTTACGTTTGCTTCAGGTTGCGTGTTTTCAGGTTGCGTCCCATGACGACCCGGAAGTACTGGAAAGGGTTACTTCTGGGTTTTGCCGCTCACGCATGCGCAGACGCACAAAATGACGTCACGCACATACGCAAAAGCGACGAATCGCGACCTGCTCATGTGCAGACGCGGGTTGCGTTCTTTTCAAGTTGTGAACGGGCCTCTGGAACAGATCCCGTTCACAACAAGAAGTACCACTGTACAGATAAATCTTGGCATAGGCATTGGGTGTGTATCCCTCTCAGCCCTCTGGTGGGGAACTGAGGCATGACAGGATTGGTTGGAAGGAAGGGTCCATCGCAAAACACATGTTTACGCAGGTGGGCTGACCCAAGCACTGGCCCACTGGCCAAGCACTTCTGACTCTACAGACAGAGACTTCCCCTCACAACCCCTTTAACGGGTACCCTGTAAACGCTGCTACTGGTAGGGGAGTGGGTCACCACTCTAACCCCCCTGGTCAAAAGATAGACTAAAGGTGGGCCGCAACCACTGCTCACTGTTAAAAAGGGACAAGCGGCCATTATGGTATCTGGTGCAGCAGCTCTCCCTATTGAACTTTGAGGACATTTTATAAATTCTTCTAAGCTTAAATAACATTTGATGGAAGTGTCTGCTTCCTCTAGTTATAAGCATAGCTCTAGGTTTAAGTATGATATACAGCCAGACTTACTGCATGTGCAAACAACATACCTTTGGGTTATTTACTGCCCAGTCAATTTATTCAGTTAATCTTTACTGCACGCAAAAATGAGCTGGAGAGTTTCAGGTTCACATGAGTATTTGTCTACCGACAGCTGCCCTTTTGAAAAACCAGGACCGTATTTTTTTTTGGTAATGAAATGTTTATAGTCTTTCACTCAACTTTCTCTTAAATCTTCCAGTCTATTAATTTCTTCTGGAGCTGTAAGCATTACTGAAACACAGTATTGTGGTTTTAGGAGAAACACTGTAGCGGTTCTTTGGCTTAAGAAAAATATAGTTCTGCCATTTTTTATTGTTTACTTTGCAGATTTTGTTCATATTATTTGATTAGGCTTCTTCATTGCCCATGCTGGCCCTATTAATATAAGAGATGGTTCCCCCCCAAATTAGGAGCACATAAACGTTTCCTCCTCCGATTTCCAAGAAGCAGCCTTTCTTAGTTTGATGGGTAGCTCAGTTGGTAAGGTATGAGACTCTTAGGTTCATGGGTTCGAGCCCCATGTTGGGCAAAAGATTCCTGCCTTGCAGAGCACTGGACTAATTGACTCTCATGGTCCCTTCCAGCTCTACAGCTCTATGATTCTACATTGACAGTCAAAATTACCAAATCACGTTTACAATTACCAGGTGACCAGAGAGCAGTGGTAGGGAGCATTTGTCTTGCTTAAACAAAAGCTTTACTTCTTCTTCTTCTTCTTCTTCTTCTTCTTCTTCTTCTTCTTCTTCTATTGGTTTTTACACATATTTTCCAGCATATCATCCTTTTAAATATCATTTCAAAATCTTTGGCTATCACAGCCTAAGACTTCCTTCAACCTCAACTGATGGTTTTCTAAAATCCTTTCTAATTATGCATTTTGTTACTACAGTTATTGCTATAAATTCAAATCTTAATACCCATTCTTAATTCTTTTAACAATAATTTATATATTACTCCTTACAAAACTTCTTTTAACCCTACAAGTGATGTCAGTTGTTTACAGTTACTTTCCAAATACGTTGAAAGCTTCTTCCATTCCTTTAGGAAAGTCTGGTCCTGCTGGTTCTGAATTTTCACGGTTAATCTCGCCATCTCAGCATAGTTCATCAATTTCTCTTGCCACTCTTCCTTAGATGGCATTTCCTCTTGCTAACAATATCCTTGCTTCAGTTATCACACATATTATTATTATTATTATTATTATTATTATTATTATTATTATTTATTAAATTTGTATACCACCGTCAGGGCTGTTCACAGGATAAGATCACAATATAAAAACACACCTTTCACATGGGTGGCACCGCCAAGGAATTTAGATATAGACTGTACATTTGTTTTAAATATTGAACAGTCACCTTTGTGCCAAAGAAGCCCCAAACCCCTAAAAAGATACAGATACAGCTAAGAGAAAGAGAATGCCAAGGAATAAAAATGTGTCCAAAAGGCTACAACAATCACCATTTTCAATTTTAAATACCCAAGAAATCTGAAAAATTTTATCTGCACTTCAGATTGTGTCACAGTTGAAGTTTAGATTGTGCTGTGGTTTCCTGATACCACATGTGGATGGTATTGTTTAGTGGCTGGGAACTTAGAGGCACATGCAAGGCTGTACACCTTGACCCTAGTCAGTGCTTTTTTTCTGGGGGTACGCAGGGGTACGGATACCCCTAAACATTTTTATTTATTTAACAAAGCACTGAACCTAGTGAGCTGAAAGCATTTTCATAAAGAAGAGAGGTGAATTTGAAGTGGGTACTGACATTTGAAAGTTATTGTACTGTTTCTTAATGAAACAGTACAGCATGTAGCAGACTTTTTAATTTATCAATACATTTCCACCCCACCTTTCCTCCATGATGTAACACAGCATTTATAAGAGTTTTTGATGGATCTCTTATCCAGCAATATCGAAAGCAACCCGATGGCCAGAAACAATTACAGTACAGAAAACTTTATGGAATAATGCAAAACATCAAAACTATCAAACTAAAGTCTCTGAAAGTCCTTGAATAAGTCACTGTACCAGACATTACCCGGCGGAAATCAAGCTTGTAAAGCTTTGTATCATCTGCAAATGTCCAATTCTGATATCCAACTCTCAACTCTGCTGAACAGTGTTTCCAGATAGCAACTACTGTTTTGTTCAGTACTTCATCAACCGATTTCTTTAATCTATAAAGAAAATGGGCAGGATGCACATCTACCACATTTTTTGCAACACAGGGGTTTGTTTGTTTACTCATTGTTGATCTCTCATCCTGACATGGACCACACCCAGGCCTGCTTAGCTTGAGCAGGATTGTTCCATCATGTGCCTTCTGAGCATGCCCTTTGCAAAAAGCCAGATGATCAACTTTTTGACCTTTGAAGCTCACAAGGGAATTGGACCATCCCAAAATTTTCTTAATTCAACCCACATAAAGCTGCTTGGTAGTTAAAAGAAATTTATGACTTATAACTTGATACATTAGTTCAGAATAATGCCAGTTGATTGGAATGATGGCATTTTCTTACAATTAACATTTAAACGGCATCCTGTAATATTTTGAGATATGTCAAAATATGATGAAGATGCCATAGCATTTGAATGCAATTGAGAATTTGGGCAGCTATTTTCTGCACCATTGAGTCCATGAGCAAATTTATGTAGTGCATATGCATTAACTGGGGATTCGTCAGCTGCCACTGGAAACTTGTAAAAGTATGTTAGGCGTGTTATTATTCAAGCTATGGGCTTGCAGTGTTGCAATGGATTTTTAGCAGAGCTTTCTACAATTAAAAGAAAAAAGAAAAAGAAAAACCTATACTCAAACTCTTTCCACGGATAATTGATTATAATAAGTAATTGGTTATGCATTTAAAAAGTCCCTGGATTTCATTGGCATCAATAATATGTAAATGCCTGGCACCAACAGAAGCTTCCCTTCTGGGGTTAATGCCAGCTTTGGTGGATAAGAGATTATTTTTATTTGGACTGTGATGAGGAAAAGGTAGTTCTTTCAATGCATGGAGAGATTAATGTCACACCTACCCATAGCAAACAAGTAACAGATTGAGTCAATCCAGCCTTGAGAGTAGATGTGGTCCATGCGGCAGGGTGGTGGGTTGGGGAAGTCTACCAACCATCCTCATCTCAGGGAGAAGCTGCCATTTAGATAAGGCAGAATGGAACAGCACACGTTATTTATCTTTCCCTCTCTATCCCCTTCTAAAACTGTACTATACTCATTCTTCCTCAATTACACTGAACTTACAGAAGCAGCATGACTGGGAACCTTTTGCCTCAATGGACGTAAAGAAGTCCCTGCAGCAAACAAATCCGATTGTTACAGGCCGTCCACAATAAGAATTTTAATGATACACTGCAATAGCCCTCTGGGGTACATGAAGACAAAAAAGAACGAAAAGAGCAGCTCCAGGAAAGTGGAACAAATTGCAGAAGAGCGTAAGGCAGTGTGCCCTGTGGTGAGAGAAGGAAGGCATCCATGGGCTCTGGAGTTAGATATCTCTGGTTAAAGATGTGATCCCACCATTTTATTTATTTATTTGACATTTCTATACCATTTAATTGTTTTCATTTCTAAGCAGCGTACATAAAAGCAACTCCCAGAACATCGGGCACAAAAACAATGGCACATAACATCAAGGGCTACATTAACATGCCAGCTGGAATAAGAAAGTCTTTTTAGTTTTGCACTTTCCGTTTATGTAAATGAGAGCCTAACATAGATACCCAAAGTAGAAAGTCAGAACGCTGTGTTCCAGAGTGACCCTGAGCAATGAACTGAGTGCCAAATGTTGTTGGTTGACTTCAAGGTAAGATGCTGTCCCTTCATTTTATCAGGCCAAACTTCGCAAAACAGTTCTGCCCTTGAATGCTGGCACTCCCTCAAAAAATGCTCATGCCCCATCTCCAGATTGAATAAGAACTCTAGCATGGTCATTGACCACAGCAGAGAAACTGAACTACTGTATAAACTCAGATTAAGTAAAGGCCAAATATTTTTATTTATTTATTTTTTACTATTTGTCAAAACTTTATTTTTCATGTGAATTCTGGACACAATGACCCCATTATTATCCCAGCATGATCCACTACATGGGTAGGCAAACTAACGCCCGGGGGCTGGATCCGGCCCAACTGCCTTCTAAATCCGGCCCGCAGATGGTCTGGGAATCAGCGTGTTTTTACATGAGTAGAATGTGTGCTTTTATTTAAAATGCATCTCTGGGTTATTTGTGGGGCATAGGAATTTGTTCTTTTTCTTTTCTTTTCAAAATATAGTCTGGCCCTCCCACAAGTTCTGAGGGACAGTGGACCGGCCCCCTGCTAAAAAGGTTTGCTGACCCCCCGATCCACTAGCACGTGGAAGTCATAATTGTCTCCCAGTACCACACAAACAATTTGGATGGTAAATTTGTTTCCCCAAAAGATTCCCAAATACTCAGGTAAAAAGATAAAAGCATACTCTCATTGATACGCTGACTCTGCAAACTCCTTCTGTCTGAGCTTTAAGGTATGAATATGTGTTTTAGTATTTGTAAATTAGTGAATAGAAAGGAAATCAATGATATTTTTTTACATGTTGTTATCGCTTAACACTTCATTAATTTTATAAAAACATTTTCTAGAAGGATGGTGATGGGGGGCAGGCTTTAAACCTTTGATCCTGCTGTGGCCATGATCCAGTTAGGGCTCATCTTCCATCCATCCCAGCCAGCGTTGCCAATGGTCAGGAATTATAGGAGCTGTAGTCCAACAACATCTGAAGTAGTTCTGCATTGTTCTCTGTGTCAGTGTCAGACTGGGAAGACCCAGGATCACATCACAGCTCAGTCATGAAGTTCACCTTGGGCCAGTAACCATCCCTTGGCATAACATACTGGTACTTTACCAAATCTGACAAGACATTGCAGTCTTATGATATATTGGGTTGGTTGACTGTGGGATGAGATCCTCTTTTTACCTGTTACAGTATTAGAAACAATGAGGTCTTCATATCTCCTAAGGCAGCCAACCCTCTGCCCGCAAGATGTTGCCAAACTACAACTCCCATTATTCCTAACCATGCTAGCTGGGGATGATGGTAGCTGGAATCCAACAATATCTGGAAAGCACCACATTGGCTGCCCATCCTAAAGACAACAGCATACCTCGGAAGGCCTGAAACAAATATACAAAAATGCTAAAATTTCAGGGTAGTCATACTTGCAAAAAAAGGAAAAGCTGTGTTTTGTGGGATTTTCAACTACCCAAATCTATACTTCTTTGTCAGAGGTCTTTGTGCACCACCACAGAAACAAAGTCTGAACTTCCCTTCTTATCCTGATATGAAATACATATACAGTATAAATTTGAACCCCTCTCAACTAATCACTTGCATGTTGATGAACTAATGCAAAGGGCAGGTTTCATAGCTGGTAGATCTGTGTTCCAATACTTGCAAGTTGTTCAAAGAGGTGCAAGGGACCCATAACTTTTAAAAAACTATTCTCTGTTGTCTTTATCATTATCCAGTCCCCCTTTCTTTGCAGGCATAGATTGTTAAGCCATGAAGGGCTAATGCTACACAAAAATAAACATTTCAAAATGTCACGGTATGTTTTCGTGATGGTGTTATTGAGCAATAGAAAGAGAATTCCCCACCCATCCAGTGCAATAAGAATGAGTGCCAGACAAACATTTTCAGCTCTCTCATTTAGGTAGGTACAGTATGCCAGAACTACCTGGTGTTCTGCTTTGCAGGTTCAGAAAGGTTTCATTATAATACGCCATCTCTTGATTTTGTGGGAATGTTTGCTTTCCAAGTTGTTCTTGGTCATTATCATCCCTTTCTTGGCGTTGTGAAACTGTTTGATTTCCAGATTGACTAAAGCAGATGGCAGTGCAATCCTACAAACTGTGTAGTTCTGGTTATGGAAACATTTGCGCTTCTGGAAATTCTGGATGTCATCTTTCAGACCCTTCAGATTAAGGAGACTGTCATTATGTATTGATGCTTTGCTGAGTAGCACCCATGATTGAAATCCACCCCCTGTAGCCACGGCATCCTTCTTGTTAGATTGATTAAGCTTTACACAGCTGGGAAGGATTACTCTCTTAATATACATAAGCAAACATTGTCTTCATCATAATGGAAAGGTTAACATTGGCACGGCTTATTTGCTCTTGCAAATTTAAAGCTGTCCGCAGCACCAGTTACCTACTTAACAGATGTCGTCCACTGTTAGCCAGAATCAAAAAGGTTTGGCTCCTGTTTTTGCCAAGTACTATCACCAAGAGAATGTGTTCACAGCAAATCAAAACGTAAAATTCCCACCAAGGATCGAGGGTGCAGGAGACATAAAGGTAAAGGTACCCCTGACCATTAGGTCCAGTCACAGATGACTCTGGGGTTGTGCGCTCATCTCACTCTATAGGCCGAGGGACCCAGCATTTGTCCGCAGACAGCTTTCAGGTCATGTGGCCAGCATGACTAAGCCGCTTCTGGCGAACCAGAGCAGCGCACGGAAATGCCGTTTACCTTCCCGCCACAGCGGTATCTATTTATCTACATGCACTTTGATGTGCTTTTGAACTGCTAGGTGGGCAGGAGCAGGGACCGAGCAATGGGAGCTCACCCTGTCGTGGGGATTTGAATCGCCGACCTTCTGATCAGCAAGCCCTAGGATCTGTGGTTTAGACCACAGTGCCACCTACGGCAGGAGACATAGTTTACCACTATGAGGTACTTTAAAAACAAATGTATATTTCAATAGAAGTAAATTCCATCTGCCATTTATGTGTAATGTAGGCATAGCAAAAATTTATTAGTATATAAATGTGTTTGCCAAGAAACCAACATATAGGCAACCTGGCATAAACTAGAAAATAACCACCTATAAAACCAATAAATGATAAGTTGAAAGACATAATCAGACTATCCATAGAACATCAGTTATTGAGCCGTATAGAAATATGGCAGATGAAAGAGAGAACATTCCTTATTTGATTCCCCCCCCCTTCCGTTATGCAAGGCATTTTTTAAAATAAAAAAGATGAGTAAGTAGTTAGAACCCAGATGGGAGCAACCTGAAAACTACTATAACATCCTAAAGTGCCTTAACGGATTCATTAATATGCATTATCAATTAAATAAATGTTCTTATATGCAAAGTATTATTTAAAACACTTGCTACTCTGCACAATGAAATAAGTGCAGTTCAAAATAGTCAGCAGTTTATGTTAATGAAGCCCCATAGGACAGTTGGGAATGATAAACAACTGAATCAGCAACAGTTCAGAACATCCCACCATGCAGACTGCAGATTCAAGTCCCCAACTCTGGCTTTTCCAGGATTGCTGGTTCAGAAGGAATGGGAAGAGTACAAAGAATCGATGCAGAGGAAGAACTTTATAGAGAAATGTAACTTATTTTGGGGCGCGGTAAGTTACCAAATTTGAATATGCAGACAAGAATTTAGATTAGTATTGTCCTTGTTTAAATTTTGTGCTGCAGCCTATTAAAAGGGGGAAAGAAACTGTTCCTAGTGAGCAAAGGACCATTATCACTTCAGTGCATCACTTTTGCAAGACAACTTTGTATCCAGTGCATGAGTACCTCTTTGACCTGCTTGTGCTAGAATGGGTGAAATGCAGCTTTGCATAACCCCATCCATGCTTGGCTCTTTAACTGACACTTAATGGAATGACACTCCATCAGAGCCTTCCTAATGGCATCCACGACATCATTTAACACATAGCAATTGTGTGGCCTTTGATCCAGAGCTGTGAAGAGTTGCTGACCCAGAATGGATTCATGCAAAACTTCTACATAAATGGGTGAGTGGCCTCTTTAGAGATGTCAGACTGAAGATGTTGCTCCTCATTATCACCTTCTCCCTTTTTGTGAATTCATAATAAGAAGCCTGAGCTAAACTGTGTCCTCACCAGCAATTCTTTCCGAACAACATCTCATGTTCTAAGGAACAAGAGATTATGAAGATTTGATGATGGACCAGCAATGTTGGCTTTGTCCTCTGGTCTGCTTCCAAGCTGACAAAGAGCTCCCTATTCCCTTCTGGCAGAACAATAACCGAAGGTTTTTCAGAGTCATCCCCTTCTAATTGTTTGAAGTAGGGTGCTAAAAGACAGCGAGGGAATATTCTACTTGACCAAGCCCCACCTGCACTATACATTTAAAGCAGTATCATACCACTTTAAACAATCATGGCTTCTC